>NC_143574.1:26150000-27356666 GCF_054136105.1 Typopeltis vanoorti
TCTACTCTCTGGGACAGGAGTTGCCTCCATCTTAGAAGCATGAATGAAAACTGAAGCTGTGATATGATACAACATTTTCAAGCGCATCATCGATGTTGTACTCTTCTTGGGAGAACGTGGCCTAGCATTTTCTGGTTCATCCCATCGAACTGGTGATTAAAACAATGGAAACTTTTGAGGACTCATCGACCTACTTTCCAGGTGGTACCCCCCATCCTTCAGGAACCTGTGCTAAGTGTAGAGGAGTCAAAAAAAGAAATGAGCGGCTTCAATGAATGCATATCTGAAGCAATAAACTTTTTTCGGAACAATTCAAACTGTGTGCGACTTGTTAGTGCCGGTCCTAAGTGGTGGGAATAACTAATAATCAAATTATTAGTTATTCCCACTGGAAGACATTGGCAACAAGGTCATTGAAGATAGAAATTCCACATGGATGCTGAAGTAGCAAACAGAATTCTGCTCACAGAGCTCACAAAACTTCGAAACAACAAGAAATATATGAATGAAGCCAAATTGGTTCCATCAAAAATAAATATAGAAATAAAACCTCTCCCGTAGATGTGGAAAGTGATGTGAAGAGAAAAGCTTTATTTTTATAAGAGCAATATCCTGCTAAACTTAACGGCGATGATTTCGGAAAAGAAATGCAACATTAACCCATTCACCACCCTTCAAGTAAAAAAAAAATACTCTTAACACCTTCGCTCAACACACTCTTTCACGATCTCCAGGGGTGACCCTCGTTCTAATAATAATGATAATAATATTTTAATTCAATGATTTTTATTATTAAAATTATTATTAATTTTAAAAATTATAAATTAAATTAAAAAATTAATTTTAAAAATTATAAATGAATTTAAAAAATTAATTTTAGAAATTATAAAAATATTGATAATAATAATACATTTGTATACACCGCGCTAGGCCGCACGAAGGAAGTCTTGGTTTCGAGTCTAGTCGGCGACTAGAGGAAATTTTTCTAAGCCTTTTTTCGACCGGTTCCCGAGTTAGTCGATCTCTGGCACGGGCAAGCAGGTTTTTCGTCCTGTAAATTCAAGAAAATCGACCGTAGAACCCACAGTATTTCAGACATTAAATATATTGTGTTAGGGTTAGAGACCACGAGATGGCGGCACATTTGAGCCGTCTCTCTTCACTGCGTACCGCTTAATTAGTGATAGCCTTGGGCCATCTGTCTCTGATTGGGTACCAGTGGAGATTGAACTGCCCACTCAGTCTCCAAAAGTTAGATAGGGCTAAATGGCCTCGCCTACTCCCGTATATACGGGAATAAAAAGGCGTTAGCTGATTTTTTTTTTTTTTTTTTTTTGTATTTCATACCTAACAATTATAAATAATGCAAATGAACAGGGTTCTTAAGCTTGTAATTCCAATATTACAAGAATTTCAATGTAACAACCAAAAGACTACTTACCTTCTTCCATTGAAACAGTGCGCAGCCGTAATTACATGCCATTCGTCTATTAATACGCCCCCACAGAGAAACTTGGGACCATCTCCGTTTACAGTAAATATTGCCGTCTGAAAAAAAAAAAAAAAAAAAAAAAGTTCATATAGAAAGAACAGGCAAACATATAAAATCAAACGCTTATTACTTTCGAGATTCTTTACAAAATTGCACCAGAAGTATAAACTTTGATAATTTGGTTATTAAATTGCAAAAGGCCTAAGTCTTATGAATATCTCATACATATCACTGGTTGCGAAAATAGTCTAAGAGACTTTTCAAAGAAACGTTGCGCCATCTCGTGACAAAGTTTGAACACAAATAAATTTATAAAAATTTCGTCATCGAAATCACACACACACATGACTACAGGGCCGCGCCATATGTTTGTGCAGACTGTGCCTTGCACAAGGGCGCTTGAAGATGAGCGGCGCTATTTTACCACGGGAAAGAATATATATATATATATATATATATATATATATATAAAATGATAAGCCTTTTTATGTCTGTTTGTATGTCACGTTTTTTGAAATGTTTTGAGTGTCGAGTCTTCAAAATTCGAGTCATCAGAATTCAAGGAGAACAGGTCTACCAGTCCGGAATTCGGGAGGGGGGAGGGCCCCCATTTGAGGATTCGACACTCATGGACCGACTCGACAAATTGATCAAAATTAGACTCGGGAAATTTCTGAACAAAAACAACTTCTTTTCAAAGAATCAATTTGGGTTCAGGCAAAAGTTTAGCCCAGAACGTGGTTTAGTGAACTCCACAAACACAGTTTATACCTCCCTTGACGAACATAAACTAACATTAGCAGTATTTCTAGATATACACAAAGCTTTTGACTGTGTATCACATGAAATTTTAATTTAAAAAAATTAGAAGAGATAGGAATACGAGGTACTGCCCTAAACTGGTTCAAAAATTACTTAAATGCCAGATCACAAATTGTAAAAATAAATAACAGCTATAACAGCTCCAAAACAGTAGACTGCGGTGTACCTCAAGGATCTGTTTTGGGACCAATTTTATTTAATATTTATATCAATGACTTCTGCAATCTTAAACTAAACAGTAAAATAAATACTTCTGCAGATGATACAGTACTCATTTTCAAAATGAAAATCATCGTGAATGCTGAACTTTTGAAAGTAACCAATTGGTTCCAGTCAAACAAACTCAGTCTGAGTGTCTCAAAAACTAAATACGTAAATTTTAACTTGCGAAATACAACTGGCAAAATGAACTTCACTGCGCAATTAATTTTGCAATTAATTTTGATAAGCTAGAAACCGCATATCACCGATGTCGTAACTAAAGTAAGGATTATGTTAAACAGACTTTACTACCTAAACAGATTCTTAAATTTAAATATGCTAAAAATATTATATTCTACCTGGATTCAAAGCACACTACAATATATTAAGTGGGGGAGGAA
The DNA here is from genome assembly GCF_054136105.1 of Typopeltis vanoorti. Lineage (NCBI taxonomy): Eukaryota > Metazoa > Arthropoda > Arachnida > Uropygi > Thelyphonidae > Typopeltis > Typopeltis vanoorti. The sequence continues at coordinate 26,152,917 of NC_143574.1, forward strand.
TCTATCGCACTACTCTGAAACCTTTAGTCTCGACTCAGAATAAAGTAATTAAAATCTTAACTAGAAAGAAATATAAGGATAGCTGCAATGTGTAATAAATACACCATATGGGAGATATTGGTGAAGAGAGAGACGATGTCAAAGTTAATTAGCATGTCAGTTTTCAGCAGTTGAAGGTCTTTTATTTTGGCATGTAATTCTGTGGAATTTTTTATTGAAGGGGTTGAATGGCCTATGTGGGGACGGAGAAGGTTGAATAAGAATAGGTCTAGCTACTCACTAATGTCCACCTACTGTCAAGCCCAGCCGCTGTTTTTTCCTGAGATCCCGAGCCTGAGAATCCTGTGCGAGCCCTGCTGCATGATATCTGCAATCAACGTGGTAAGACCCCTTTTTTTGTTATTTTCCTTGTTTTTCTCGGCTATTTTTGATCTTGCCTGGTGCCTGTCTGTCAGTCTTCCGCCTGTTAGTAGGAGATTTCTGCTGAGGGGGAAAGCTTGGCGTTTCTCCTTTTTTTTCTCCTGGAAGGCCCGCTGGTTCCTTCCTTTTTTTCGGGAAATTATAACAAGGATATTCTTAACTTTCTGATATGACTTCCTTCTTACCTAGAGTGAAAACCCTCGGTTTCGAGGTAAAATCTAACATCGAAAAGCGGACGTTCGCGAAAGCTTTAATAGATACTGTAGGGATAAATAATATATTCGGATTTACCTCGTACGGGGGAGGGAGGTTCCAGGTCGTTGTAAAAGACGAAGCAACGAGAGAAAAACTCTCTTTAGGAGTTCAATGCGAAGGACAAAAATACCTCCCTACTTTAATAGGGAGTATGTTAAAAACGATCAGAATAGACAGATTCCCAGTCGAATATTTAGAAAGCGGGGACGCTTTAATTAAGAATCTTTTTTCCAAATGGGGAACAGTGAAAGAAGTTAGAATAATGCAGGACAGTGACTTCCCAGAATGGAAGTCGTGGGTGGTATACGTCTCCATGGAGATGAAAACACCCGTTCCCAACTTCGTCTTTATCGGTTCGGCCAGGGTAATGATCAATTACCCTGGTGTCAAGAAGCAGTGCTTCAGATGTGGATCCTTCGAACATATGGGGGCAGACTGCCCCACAGGCAAATGCCAAAACTGCTTGACAGCAGGTCATGGCCGGGATAAATGCGATCAAACATGTTTAAAATGCGGGGACACAAAACACAAAGTAAATGAATACCCGCGTAGAACAGCTGCGGAAAGAACAGGAGGCAATATAACCCCTGCCTCCGCAATACCTACAGAAAACCCTGCGATGGCAGAGCAAGAAGCAGCTCCATCCGTACAGCCACCACCTGACACGATGCTGATAGCAGATCCTAAATTGTTGAAACAAACCACACCAAGGAAAACAGAAAAGAAGAAGCAGCGCTCCTCAAAAGGTAGAAACCCCTACTAGTACAACAGAAACAAGAGAAGAAAAATTGGAAGCAAACAGTGCCGCAAAACGCACGAGAGACTCGGACACGGAAGAAAATAAAAGGACAAAAGCCAGCAGTCCAAATCCAACAGAAAATAATAGTGAAACCCCAACACCAGCAAAGGAAAATCTAACAACAATGGGGGAACCAGGGGAACTGGAATCCCAGATCTCCGGTAAAGACGATTCTGACGATGATATGAAATTCTAGGACAGCAACATGGAGGAGCGAAATGATATGAAATTCTAGGACAGCAGGGAGGTTTGTAAATTAATGGTGCAAACCTCCTATCCTCTGTGTCCTGAGACAGGGCTTAATCATACCGTGTCTCTTCCTTTAAAAAGAAATATGTTTGTCTATTTTTCCCCCCCTTTCTCTTTTTCTCTCTTCACGAGTTCTTACAGTTCATATAGGAGGGGACAGATCTGAGAACCCGGGCTGCGAAGGCTTACAGCGAGGCGGTGCTGCTCGTTGTGAGCGGCATCTCTCGGGCCAGATTCTTCCCCCAAATCTTGCTCTTCCCGTGGTGTAAGGTTGGCCAGTTCTCTTACTGTTTATATATATATTTAAAAAAAAACCTGTTCTTTTTCAATAAAATTAAATGAAGTTTTAAAAGAAACACCTGGTCAGTTAAATTGTTAATTTAAAAGTATTTTACGAGCGCATTTAAGAAAAGTTTATTTCAAAGTTTTTTTTTAGAACAGGTGTAAGGGGATGATGTTTTATAGACCTTTTAGCCACAACTTCTGGGTTATATAGCTAAACGGTTTGACTGAGGCCTCTTTTTAACTACTACTATCCTACTCTACCTTTCTTTAATCTCCCCTATTACTACCTGCTGACCCTCAGCAATCTTTATACTCCAAAGGCCGATGATGAAAGACATTAACTCCCATTCTACTCCTGAGATATTTATACGTCTATAGGATTCTATTATTCATAAAAAACGACAATGAATACGTAAATATCAAACCAGATACTTTCCTTAGTAGATATAAAGGCCTAAAATATTTAGTTCCAAAAGCAAATAAAGAAGCAATACACAAACATTATACTTATTTAGCGCCAAAAGTATTCAACACACTACCTCTAACAATAAGAAATGAAACTAACCCAAACAAATACAAAACTCTAATCAGAGTATTTATTTTCGCACAGAAATGAGGAAGCTCTGTTCAAAATAATTGTATAAATTATTGGTTTTTAGCATATTGTATTCAAAGATCCAGTCTTATGTGTAAAACGTAAAATTTAAATACTATTTAACTGCTTTGTTTTGTTTCGTTCCTAATTAATTGTTATGCAACTTTCGCTGTATGATGAAATTTTATTTTATCTGCGATTTTATTATGTAATTATATTATAATAATATGTAATATGTATATTATATGAATTTACATATGTGTATATAATGAAAATGCATTACAAAATTTTTGTAACTTTATGCATATCGTAACCTGGATGAGCTGTTGCTCTTAGGTTACACACGTGATTATTCAACATTTTGTACTATTATAGGAAGCTTACAAATAAACATATACAGTATCTTATTTAAAAAAAAACAAACAAACTCGGGGAGTTGGGCGCCGTAAGCGCCAAGGGGAAGAGCCCCCTTTTGAAGACTCGACACTCAGGGGATTCGCTAGTCGCCAGGGGGGGCGACTCTCCCCTTTCTAGTCTTCAAAATTCGAGTCATCAGAATTCAAGGAGAACCAGAACCAGCCTACCAGTCCGTAACTCGGGGAGTTGGGCGCCAGGAGGCCGGCCCCCCCTTTTGAAGACTCGACACTCAAAAAGGGGGGGAGTTCCGCCCCTTTCGAGAATTCAAAAGGGGGAGGAATCGCTCCCCCGTCATCAGAATTCAAGGAGAACCGGTCTACCAGTCCGGAACTCGGGGGTTTTGGCGCCGTAGGCGCCAGGGGGGGAATATCCCCCTTTCGAGTCTTCAAAATTCGAGTAATCAGAATTCAAGGAGAACCAGCCTACCACTTCGGAACACAGAGGGTTGGGCGCCGTAGGCGCCAGGGGGGGGGGCGTATCCTCCCTGGTATACATATAAATTTTCTTATTCTTGAATGATATCGTACTATATAAATTACACAATTACAAATTATAGTTAATGCAATAAAAACGAAATTTAAAATCAGTCAAATTATTATGGATTCTTAATAATCTAACAATATTTTCAACTTAATACATCACCAGTTTAGTGGAAATTATTAGTTTAAGACAGACTGTGAATTTATTCTTACGCTGTGCTTTACCCTTTGTGGATGTGTGATTGTGACTAAAACAGTGACATTGTTCTGCAAATTTGGAAGGTAAGAAACTATAACATAATTGATTTTTTTTCGATAGTAAGCATTTGGTGAGACTTTAAAATAAAAAGGGCAGTAAACTTGACCATCCAAAATAAATTTTGATTTTAATTGAACCTCTACTTTGCAAGAAAAACATTTATAAATTAAAAAATAATAATAATAAATTGTAAATTGCCGTTATTTTTGTTGCCACTTAAAAATAATATCAAGGAAATTTACCAGACTCTTTTTGATATTACAGAAGATGAAATCAAAGATATCGATTCTAGAGTTCAGGCAGACAACTTAATTTCAAAGATTTATTCGTTTAAATTTATTTACTCTGTTCATGTTTGATACGAAATCGTAAGTTTCGTAAATGTTGCAAGCAAAATAATGCAGAATCCGACATTTGATATAGGAAAAATTACAGAAAATCTTGACTATGTTATACAAGAATTAAATACTCGCCGAACAGACCAATATGTTTAAAATATTATTAGAACTGCAAAAGAAGTAGCAAACGATCTTAATATTGATCCTATTTTTCCAGACATTCGCAAAAGAACAAAAACAAAAATATTTAGTTACGAAGCAGCAGATGAGACATTGCATGATCCTAAACAAAATTTTAAAATAAATTATTTTTCTTCGCGATTTTAAACATGACAATAACTTAAGTCACGGAAAAATTCATACTCTTAAACCAACATAGTGAGGACTTTAAAGTTATAAGAGACATTAGCGAATTAAAAGATTGGAGCGATGAAGATTTAATGAACTGTAAAGATTTGCACTTAAAACTGAGCGACAATCAAGATTCCGACAATCGCGATATTGATGGTATGACTTTATTTGAGGAATTAAAAACTTTGCAATGTTTTATTAAAAAAGAGTCGGCTCCTCAGGATGTTATATACGAAAATAAATTAACCGACACGTTTCCGAATACTGAGATCGTGATGCGTATTTATTTAACATTACCAATATCCGTAGCATCGGAGGAAATACGTTTTTCAAAACTGAAACTAATAAAAAATTATTTGCGGTCAACAATGGCTGGAGAACGTCTAACGGATTTATCAATTATACCAATCGAAAATAATATTATGGATTCGTTGCACATTAAAGATATTATTAAACATTTTGTGGCTGCTAAAGCAAGACGATAAATATGTAAAATAAATCTACATTTATCCTAATTGTTATACAATTAAAAACATCTCCAAATTATCTTTCTTATGTAATAATATTTCTTTTTATATTAAAATAAAAGTAATTTTTGTTTATATATATATATATATATATATATATATATATATTGTATTTATATATTAACGAAATAAACATTTTTGAAAATTTTTATTATTAAAAATTCCTTATTAATGAATTTTAGTGATTACAATGTTCTACTATTGTTAAATAAAATTTATTTTTATGTATGCGTATAAACTGTTTTGTACTTTTAACAAAGTAGAATTTTTCGCAAAAATATTTCATGGAAACTTATTTTATGAGGGCGCTGAAAAACGTTTTGCACAAGGGCGCCTCCTACCCACGGCGCGGCACTGCAAGACTCCTAGTGAATTCTTTTTATTATTATTATTAACTGTGGAAATTGAATATCGTTTATTATGGCTTGTTTTTTTGTGAATATCCAATTATGTTTGTGCTGTACTGACTTGTTTGTTTTTATCCTCTTTCACAAAGTACTTTCTCTTCGTTAAAATAAAATAAAAAAATTAAAAAAAGGTGTGCGAGGTGGGGTGGAGAGCGATTTCACTCGTTCTTGCTACGTTGCCTCCGTTTTCAAAATGTTGAGAAATAGAAAATTTCATCGTCTGTTAGCATACAGTCTTTGGGGAGACATGCAGCGCCACACCTCTTCTTCTTCCCATTATTAAAATCAGGTTCAAAGTATGGCTTTTTATTGTTGTTTATTTTAAGCATTTTATTTTGAGTTATCATTCGGTATATACCAACATATTATCAGTAAAGGATCGTGCATTACTTTGTGGAAACTGACCACTATCTTTCTGATAATTTTCCATTAATAATTTTTCAAAACAATAATACGGGAAAGGGGGTTATTAAGACATGATTAATAATACTGAAATAGATGCTGAAGTAAGTGGGTTCGGTGACCAGAAATCTTATGAGTCTAGCCTTCCCGGTTATCTCTATTGGAATCACTTTCGTGATAAAACTTCTTGCTTCCTCAGGGAAAGGGAAACCTGTTTGGCCTCAGACTACCTTGACACCTATCTGTCCGTGTATCTTCTCTTGTATATCATCTTGCATGATACTTTGAGGACAGACGTATATGTTTCACTTTCGTACATTTACAAATATTTTTAAAATGTTCATATTTTTTTTCTGTATGGTATATCTAGGAAATTAAGAAACATTTGAAACTACTAAATGTTGATTCATTTGGGACAGCATGGTTTGAGCTCCACAACGTATGCGACAATTCTGTAGTCGAGAAACCTTTTGCAAGATTCCACATTTACTTATGCTTGCTTTTAAAATTTATTAACGCTGTTTCAAAAGGTGTAACAGAATGATTTAGTACTATAGTGAAGAATTAATTAAATTATTAATCCTATTTAAGTTTCGTTGTTTCAGTAAAATGGCCGTGAATTTAACTATCTAAAAATATTTCCTACAACAGACGAAGTCCAGTTCTTACCATCCAAGGCCAACTGCCCTGTTTTGCCGCAGTTCCTCCCACAGCAAATTGATGAATGACTGCGTACGGGTGGGTTTGGGCAGTTGGAATACGTCGACCACTAATCAGAACGGTAGTCAGAATATCTTGTTCTTTTTCATCTCCACTACTATTACTTTCGTAGTTCTCTTCTACGTTAAAAAAAGATCTTCTCGGCTGAATGATACCTTCAGGCTCAGGACCATCAGTTGGGAACATAATACCCCCACGATTTGGTGGAACGGTGACAGGCGATGTCACTATTGCTTGCTGATTAGGTTTTTTCCCACATCCTGTGGGGAGAAATAAATAGAATTAGAGTGGTTTAAACAGCGGCTATCGACAAAAGATGTCAAATATTAAAATGGGAGAATAAAAAAGACCAGAAGGGGAAAAGTCTTGATTTATTTTTGCATACAATAATTTGCATATAATCATAATAAGTTGCTTACTATTACATCTTAAGGGGGGGGGGAGTTCTCTAACCTTCGAAGATCTGTTTCGATTCGGCAGTGGGAGTAATTGGTTCAGTTGTCACTTCCTTAGTTAATTCTATTTCACAGCACACCATTGGGACTACATCATCGATCCATCCACAAGTATGAGGGGATTTTCCTACAGCGATACTTTCGAGTGCCGCACTGCATTCACGGACATCTCGACATTCGCTTGGTCTTCCTATTGCTTCGGAACATTTTTCATCTTCTGGGTAGATAAGAGTGGATGCTTCATCTCTTGAAGAAAGAATTTCTGGAAATATTAAAAAAGAAATACTTTTAATCCACACAAAATGTTTGAATATTTATTTATTATTCACAACGGAAACTCGGGTTTTTCCGTTTCTGAAAACAGGAAAAGCCATCCCGTGGACATACGGATCTACACCCTCTGTCCAAAAAAGAAACCGAAGTTTTGATAGAAAATAAAACACAGGCCAATTATAATTATTCAAATCATTTGTTTCAATCAATATACTTTCACTCAGCTTCGGTACAGCGTTTGGCATGTTCAATTAATTCGTTAAATGAGCTTTTTATATCGGTTTTTGGGATACTGTTGAGGGTCGTGGTTATTGCCACCTGAACGTTTTCAATGGTGTCGTGTCGCTTTCCTTTCATCGGCAAATGAAGTTGGGGAAGAGAAAGAGGTCACAGTGTGCTAAATCAGGTGAATACGGCGAGTTTGAGTCCTTACGAGGGGTTTTAATGAGGTCCTTGCAGTTCAATTCCACACATTTTTTGGTCATCGGTCAACTTGTGGGAAACAAATCGCAAAATGTTTTGCACAGCTCATTTCGGAATCCCCAATTCATCCTCAATCAATCTTATGGACGATTTCTTTGATGAAATCACGCACTTTTTGGATGTTAACTTCGCTCAGTCCAGTTTTTGGATGGCCCGGCTTTTCATCGTCCTCAAGCATCTCACGACCAGTTTAAAATCACTTAAACCACTCGTAAACTTGATTACGGGATAAGCATTCATCACCGTATGCATTTGATGCGTTTCGGTAAAGCTTTTATCAAGTTTAACACAAAAGTCAATCGCAGCTCTCTGTCTAAAACTCATTTTCCGATCGTTCGTCAAAACACGGTCACTCTTGGCACTATAACTCGGCTTCTAATGAAACAAATGTCATAAATAGTTGACACAACACTAACGAAGGTTGCCGCTTTCGACAACAAAAAGACACAACAGGTGGCGCCACTACTTTCTTCAATTTTCGAAAAGTTCAGTTTCTTTTTGACAGAGGGTGAACAGACATAGAACCCTATTAGACCAGGAAGGCAAGGTGAAACCACCTTATTCTATAATAATTCCCTAGCGAAGCAGCACTGCTACTCGCCCACCACTGGGTCGAGGGATACTACTAATTCTAAGCTAATAAAACTTTCCTTACTGTCCATTAGCATCGTAGAGACGGAATGGGCTAAGGCTTTTATTTATTTTTTACATAATTCGGAAAATTCTGTACTTGAGACTAATTGTGAAATTTACTCGTATGAAGCTGGCAAGTAAGACATTTCCCTCATCACCAATTTAGGAAATTTCGAATTTAAAAAATAATCAAAAATTGGTTTATTTAAAATAGTGCTTAAAACTGTCTTAAGTTTTAAGACAGTTTTTAAGGACCTCTTTTGCAATTACAGTCACGTGACTTAAATAAGGCGATGAAATATATTTTATCTCACGAATCGCAACGTTCATTGTCGATTCGTATTGTAGAGGCGGATCTATCTAAACACACCTTCATATAAAAATGTATTATGTAAACACATCTTTAATATGAAGATATGTTATAGAACAGGGGTGGCCACAAGCACTGTCAATGGACTCACGCAACAATATGTTGAACGATACCAATGGACTTACGCCTAACTAACGTGTCGTGGCAGGCAGGCATAGCTTCTGCATTTCCGTCTCACATTTCGCCATGCATACACTCACTTACTCCCGTACAATTGCATCAGTCAAAGCTTAGCTCTTTTAAGTCTTACCGGAATTATTTTGGCTCCAAAAGGACGCAGAATTGGCCACCCCTGTTATAGAATCTTGTGGATACGACGTCTTTTTGTTATATTTCCATGGTAACAGTAGTGTTCTGCTTCTGCACAGCGTTATCACCAATAAATGCTATTTACTTGTTTTATTATTATAACGTATTATTATTATAACTATATTATTATTATTAGTAGTAGTATAACGGTCTACGCAAACACATCAAACAACCACTTAACAAAATTAGAAATATTACGTAGGAAAATCGTGTCAGCAGTGATTTGGAGACTTTACAGCCAATATCCGAACCGCTTATGGCGACACACAATCCTGAGCATTAAAAATCTGAAACATTACATAATGTTACCAAGAAATTACTTCAACATCACCTATTGTAACAACAGAGACACATCGCATAACACGACCCACAACAACTCTTTACATCCCCACACCCTTCAACAACTCATACGGTTCTTTTGTGAGATCACATCTGATACCCACGCTACTCAACAACCTACCAAGAAATTTAAAACACAAACAACTACAGAACATTAAAACACGAACTTTGGAAACTATACCAACGCAGTTAATATAGTAGCATTAACACTTATATACACATCACAAATCACCAGCATCCAACGCCTACATTCCATCCATAAACAGTACCAAACACCATAAATAGTGAAGGCTAATCCCATTCTCTTAATAAAAGTAAACCCTAGCTTCGAAGCAGGAGGGATTAGCCTGCCTCATTCAACTAATCCTCATAATCATAGACTGCAAATTATTGTAATGTCAATACCGTGCATAATAATAAATGATGATATTGATATGAAAAAAAAATGTGTATTTATATTTAAAGAAAAAATATTAAAAAGAAATAAGATACTTTAAACTGCGTACAGAATTCTGTACAAAAAATGTAACGTATCTTAATTATACATATATAAATACATGTACTCTGTATGATGATAATAGAAAAAAAAATCATTATTAAAAAATTATATAGAGAGAAATAATATTAAAATGGCACGGATATAAAAATAAATCTGTAATAATCATCACCGTTAATATTATAATAATATACGTTGTGTAAACAATTATTATTATTTCAAAAAATATTATGTGCGTGGAAGTATCTGTTATGCACAAATGTGTTCATGGTTTTTATTTTGATTCATTTATTTTTATATCCATCCCATTTTAATTTTTAATTGATGTATTAAATATTTTGAGTTAAAGACGTAAGCATGATGAAAACGATATCGTTTTGCATATTTATTTTTCTTTTCCCTATTTTGACTGGCTTAATAAAAATAACTGCTAAAGTACTATTTTGATAAAAATGATATTTTAATATTCTTCAGGAAATCCGCATGTTCTGAAGGTTGTGAAGAGTCCAGTTTACCTTGAAGTCTATTTCATCATATAACTTGCATGAAGCAATTATAAACTGCTGGAGGGTTAAAAGTCGGTAAAGCTTTATATTCTGTGTTTGCATCATTTCAGTAAATTGGTAATGATTGAAACAATGTTGGACAACTTAATAAAAAAAAATAATCGTCCGATAGTCAGTTAAATATTAATGAGCGCTCTGAAATGGAGTCATGGATTTGAAAACTTATATAATTGCTTATACTTCCAAATTAAATAAATATAGTTTTGAATAAGAAAATATACAGCAGTTGAGATATTGAATACAAAAATATCAGACGACTTTGAACTCGAAATGTAGAAAATGAATCAAAGAAAACAATTGAAGAGAACTCACTAGAAAAACGGCGAATGGGTGAGTAGCTATATTTCACTGTACATTCTGTTACTTGAAGGTTATATTCTCTGAATGTGTTTGTAACAAAGCAAATTCCGCTGGCAGAATGCCATCTTTTTTATCTTTTTACCTTGCTTTACATGCATTGTCGGTCATAAAACCTGAGAAATGTTTGGTAAAATGATTTCACACATCTGTTTTTGATAAGCGTAACTCTTGAACGACGCCAAACCAGTTAAATATTAAAGATAAAAAAAAAAAAAAGATTTTCCAGGGCCTCCTCAAGAAGGATGCGTTATCACTTTTGTAAAAACTATTTCTTGATAGATAAATAATATCTTAGTTGCGCAGATTCATCTTCCGCTTATCTTTTCCTGCACTCGCCTCTTCCCCTTCTGTCTGTCTGTCTCTCCTTGTGTGCGTGCGCGCGCGTGCGTCTCCTTATGCATGTGGAATTCTAAACATTTTCGTAATCTACCTCTGATGGTTTCAGTTGCAATCTTCTTAAAAATAATTATTCCTTGAAAAATATAATATGCCAAACTGTAAGAAATAAATGAGGTACACGTCGTTTAGATGAAAATGAAAATGGAGTTAGAAAATATTTATTTATTTATTTATTTATGTTATTTTTTTTAAATAACAAGAGCCAATAAGCTTCATTCCAGGGATATAAACATTATTCAAATTAAGAGGATATTAAATCCCACATTGTTTTAAAACCGAATAAGAAACTCAAAGATCGGAAACAGTTTCATGCCGAAACTTTTATAGTTACTATAGTAACTATAAAAGTATCAGCGAATTACTAGCGTGAGCTAATGCAAGTAGTCCTAGTATACGTAGTACAATCTCGGGCAACTCGTTGCAAAGGTGGAGAAAGTTCAGATCGTTATTCTTAGGTATTTTCCATAATGTAAAAACACATTTCCTAGGAAATGTATGCTGTTATTACATTATGGTGGGAGGTCACTACCCAGACCGGTTTCAGCCTTTTTTGAGGCTTCATCAGTGAGTAGCAGTAGTATTATGGAAAATACCTAAGAATAACGATCTGAACTTTCCCCACCTTTGCAACGAGTTGCCCGAGATTGTACTACGTACTAGGACTACTTGCATTCCACTCACGCTAGTATTCGCAGATACTTTTATAGTTTTTTATACTATATTCGGCATGAAACTCTTTGATTCCAATCTTTGAGTTTCTTATTCAGTTTTAAAACAATGTGGGATTTAATATCCCCTTAATTTGAATAATGTTATTTTTTATTTTATTATTTTTTTACAACCAATTTATTTAATAATTCTAATTTAATTCTCACTTAACACATTAAATGAGAATATAAATGAGATTGCATTTTGTGTGTGTGTGTGTTCTAAAAAAAGCTAATTTTAAACTAGTTTCTTTACTTGGAATTAATTTGCACTTTAGCTTCATTTTCACTGTGGCTATGACGATAGTACAGCGATAATAATAACAACATCGTGTAATTTTTGCTTGAAAACTATATATTTTATATAATACTAATATTACACATTATAAATGTTCTTGCATAAAGAACTCTCGCCTCAACACAAGTTGAGTAGCGTGATTTATGAGGAATATTAAAGTTTTTTTTTCATTCTTTCTTCTTCTAATCCATTTTTTATAAAAAATCTTTGGTTGTTGCCCCCCCCCCCCCCCCTCATTTGTCTCCTTCTGTCTCTGTTGAAGGCTCCCCGATGCCAACATTCTCCAAACATCCCCTCTAGGTCATCCGTTTCTATAATACTTTTATATATCCATTTGTTTTATATCATTTTAAATTTAATTTATTATAAATAAATAATAAACGTCAAAATAATAATAATAATAATAAAATCCGTCGAATGTAGCTGTTGTTTATTGTAAACAAGCAAATTTATGGTACTAAACTCTGCTAATATAAAACACAAGTGAGTTTTGATGAGTAGATTTTTAATATAAAATATTCAATAAAATTAACATTCTAAATTAACGAGAATATATTCACTAATAAATATATTTCCTATATAGAATTTGACTTCCTTTAACAGTAGGATTTAATGTCAAAACTCACCACGGAGGGCCCCAGTAGCGATGCAGAACAATAGCCATGCAAAGTGTGTAGTCCACATTATAATAATCAGATTTCCGTAAAACTGACTTACTGGTGGGACTTTGATTTTTTTTCATTCAGTGAATATCACGAATAAATCTCATTTCGAAAACGCTTGGAGATTCCTAACCAACCATCTAAATAAGAAAGGGGTTTTCTTGTGATCACACACACATTTACGTCATCTTGACATTATGCTCTGTTTGACTGTAGTCAAAGGCCATTTACTACTCAGCTTGACCCGGCTACCTACACTCACCGCCAACAACTTTCTACGTATTAAAGGTGCGACCGACTCTTCAAAGACGTACGGAAATACAAACGTTAAGTTCCTTGTTTGGTTTCTTTCCCTTTTCTACACTCAAAGTCATCCATTTTCCCCCCTTCTTAAGACAGGGATTTTGCATACAAAATAGTAAAACTCCCAGATATGACAGCTTTTGCTACTTAGAAGTGCAATCTTGAAGTAGTTGTGTAGTTGTATAGCTTGAGGCAAAAGAACAGTGCTAAAACTACTTACGCAAGTCTGCAACAAGAGCCTATTTGTTACGATATAGCTGAATTAGCTTCCTTCAATGTTTCTTAATGTTAACTATATTCGTACTTGAAATGACATTATATTAATATTGCTGTATTTATATTCTACGTAGGAAAGATAACGTTATGTATTGTTCTATTTTAAATGCTCTTAAAACTTGTTCATTTTGATATTTCTGAAATACCGGATTTCTTCATTACGGGACCAGTCTGCCATCTAGCGACAATTATGAACAACATTAATTGTTATACTGTACTAATAATAAATTTGTTATAGAATGTTGTATAGGTAGAATTCGATTAAAAAGAATTACCGGATAATTAAACTGTACCCTGAAAGTTTTGAATTAAGAATTAGGAAATGGGGTTCGGACTCAAACCATTTTCTATTTACAATCCAAGTGTTAAAAAATTGTAAAAAATCTAAAATGTGTTTTTAGATTTTCTTTATTAAAACATCTATAAATTCATGTTACTCACGTTGCAATGCTTTTCCCATATTTTATGTAATGTGTGTGTGTGTCAGTTCGTCTCGGACTGGTTTACTGGTTTGTGTATTTCCAGGAAAAAGATCGGAGTTTCCAGAAGGAAAAAAAAAATAATAATAAAGTTACCTCTGCGCGTGAAACTAGGTAATTGCATTCCTTTTGAAAAAAATAGGTCAAGTTATCTGGGCTACGGATTAGTCTTATGACTTTCCCTTACTTCACTGGGGGGGGGGGGGAATGTTCAAATTCAGTAAATAGTAGGAATTTCATTGAGAAATTCCTACTATTTGGCTTATCCATTATTTCAGACGTGGATAAGCCAATTAATTGATAATTATTTTGTCACGGAATCTTTCCACCAATCATACCATATGTTTTGCAACCTATGACTTGTCCTTGCTAAAAGCATAAAAAAAGAAAAATAAATAATAAACGCTCGCAGTGGCAACAAACGATATTTTCACCAATAAAAGTGCCACAGTTAATTACTAAACGACGATCCAAACTTCGGAAGTGCTGTTAGATTAAAATGTAGAAAGCTATAACACACTCATAAACGAACCCTAAATTTTACGGTCAGACATACCTTTAGCAAGCCATAAAATCATACCTTCGCCTTCTTACTTTGAAGCGATCTGATTATCGTTTGCTAAACATACCTAAACTGGATACAAGCGACATCTTGCGTTAGATACTGTTAATAACACTAATTATAAGTTCACCTTTAAACAATTAAATACATAATATTAATTAAATATTATGGCGTGCATTTACTGCCCGATTTGCATGTTTTTCAAAGGAGTAAAAATTCACTTACCACCATCACAGACTAACTAATTCACCTTTAGTTGAAACATCGTCATAAAAAATAAAAATAAATAAATAAATACATAAATATAGTTGACCAATATAATACTCATAAGTGACCATCAATGCAATTTATAGGTCACAATAAAATAATAATATTTATCCATGTCTGTCTCATAAATGACTACATATATCTTACATAAATGAGTTTCCTTGGAATTACGCTACTTATAAGACACGAACTCGCTTATTGCTTTTGGGTAAGAGTCTCACAGGCTTAGTTTCTTTGGGTTTAGTTAGAATTGCCAACCAAGCCACTAAAGCTATGAGGGACTAGTTGATTATATCTGGTAATATGAACCGCATGTGTTCTTCAGATTGACGGGTTTATGACTTTCGTTCTAAAAAAGTATAATATAAATATGTACTTTAAATAAAAACTGTTTTTAATTTGACTTTCCTCAATGAATATAAATTTTATATTACACTTTGCATGTTATAAAACATTAATCGAACTGAACTCGGGAAAATAAAATACAAGCTAATGCGATCCTTGAGCTTGATGTCTGCTGCAAAGAGTTTTTATTTGGGATACTAATTTAGTCATTTTTAATCTTGAATCCCCATGGTTTGTGGTATCCAGATGATTTCTTTTTTTCAGTAGCAAGTCATTTACTGCACTAAAGCCACATTCAACTAAATATGACCACGGGAAGGACAACAGTAATTTTTTAGACTAATAGATTTTGCTTTTCTGAGAGTTTTTCTTGATATTGTATTTATGTCAACTGCTGTATTAGTGAGGTCAGCTTTTTTTCTTTGAAAGTCAGGTTGCAACATCGACAATTTATCCCCGACAATGGTGAGTTTTTTGAGTATATCAGTGATGAGGTGACGAATGCAACGTCATTTTCAAATTGCCCCCAAAATATTCAAATCCCCCTGTGGGGCGTACCCCCCACGTTGGAAAACAATGCTATATAAGAATGCGGGCGAAATGCATCCGAGAGATTATATAGAATCTTGGGCAAAAAAAAAAATAATCATCAATTTGGCTTAGTAATTATAATGTACAATACAATCTTGGGGGAGAGGGAGATATACTCTACATAAAGGAATCACTAAACAGATTAACAACTCGTTTTAATCCTACTTAAAAACCTCTCAACAAATAAATTCTTGTTACAATGGATCGTGGAGCTGTCCACAGTTACTAAACATATTCATACGTCGCCTACCTTTGAATATATGACACACATGATTTGTGAAAAATTCAACAGCATGTTTCCTGATATCTCTAAAGCTAATCCTTTCTTTTTATAAAAGCCAGACTAACAAAAGGTTGGGAACGTATAATACATTAGCATTTTGGGTTAGCTAATCCGGAAAACATGGACTGGACATTAAACATGATGTTTATTTAAGTCACTTAGGCATCCAATAATAAAGTAGTAATAAAAATCATCTATGACCGAAGATTTTTTCGCATTCATGCTACCCTAGGAAAAGCGAGACTTGACTAACGAGGAAAACTACTTGGACTCGTACATGGACAATAAGACTAGCACTATTGTCCCTATATCTCAGGCTGCATTTTTTTAAAATCTTTTTTTCCTTAATGGATAGACTTCGGCTTGGAAATATCCTTTAAAAGCCATGATTTTTGTTTTTGTTGTAGTATGGTATGGTACGTCAAGGCAAAGCAGCTAATCATTTGTTGAGTTTACTCATTGAGTTCATTTTTCATCGCCTTACTGTTTATTTTAAATCGTGCAATCTATGTAGTAAAGTTTTATTTGATGAATAAGCCCATTATATAAAAATGTACTATTATTTATCGTCTTGAAGTGGCGCCCCTCCTGATCAGGCGCTTTAATTGCCCTCTTATTAAACATGTTAATAAAATCGGTGAATAACAAGGTCAATGAGGATACGCCAGCCCATAAAAAGAGGCTTTCTGGTATCAATTAGGATTCAAAGTTAAAAATCATACAAAAACTGGAGTCCGTTTTAAGATTGTTGGCTTCACACATCAATGTAAATTAAGTGAGTCAACAGTAACCATAACAGCGCATACCCTGAGTAAAATGGGAATTACCTGTATGTTGACAATGTTTTTCTATTACGATTTAGCATGAAAAAAAAAAAAAACTTGACCATTGCATGATGGTTCTTTTCGATCCTTTTGTTCTACACAAAGTTACATGTGATCTTTTATATGTGATTTTAGTTTTCAAATTAAAATATATTGCGTAATTTATAACAATATTTAATTTTATCATCAACAATCCTATACAATTCTCTTATTTTGTATAAAAAATAATAAAAATCCATCTTGTAGCACTTAGGAGGACGCTAGCAGCACTGTGTTTACCACAGTGTCATATTGCTACGCACGCAAGCATATGCACGTCATAGTGAGATGGGAGCTATTAACGTAATGCGGCACTGTCCGTCACACAGTTCCACTGTTGTTTATATGCAGTTTGCGCCAGTAGAAGTGTTCGTAGTTCTTATCGTGTTTACTCCGTCTCTTTAAATACTTGGACATTACAATTAAAGACATAACATTTGTTATAGTTTTATTTTAGAACATTATTGGGGTTGTGATGATGGATTTTATTTTAAGTAATATTTCTTTTTCTTCTTCATTCACGTTTCTTAATATTTTGGACGCATAATATTATGAAGTTCCGTGTTTATCTATTTTTATCCTGCATGCTTTTGTGTGTGTGTGTGTGTGTGTGTGTTTTACAATTAATTTCTTCTTCTTGTGATTTTTTATATAACCATTGTTTATATGCTTTCTTTTCTTTGATTATTATTATTATTATTATTATTATTATTATTATTACATGACATCTCTAGGGAGTCCAGTGATTCATCGAGGAAGGGCACCTACTCCACAATTCTCTGCCCCACCAGTCAATTTACCAACTACAACGAACCACAATTACAATTATCATATACACCAGCGCCACCTACCTCCCACCACTACCACTATCGAACCCGCAGCCTTCCAAGACTTTCATTCTTATTCTTTTTATTTATTTACTTATTTGTTTATTTATTTTTAGCAGCATTGGGAAATTGAACGAATTTCTCAGTTGACAGAAACTCCATCAACAACTATTCTAATAATCCACAACAGTTGCGTTTCTTCTCCAGCAAATCTCACATGACACAAATCAACCAAACCTTTGGAACTCTTTTACCTCCTTGCTCATTCATCTCCACACCTTTCTTCAATAGTGATCAGATAATCTTGCCCATTTCACTACGAGTAAAATTTCGGTCTTATTCTGTTGAAAAATAAAACTCTGCAAACAAATAATGACATTTTGTTAGCGCATCAAAAAACTGTCATATATTTTACTGATAAAATCATTGTTCTTTATATAGCAGTTAACAATGTAGTCACTGTTCCATCTACAGACAGAAATTTCTTTGGGAATCAGACAACTCGCACTCGTTAAATTAATGCCTTGATGGTAATTCAAAAACAACCCAGAGTAGTAATTAGAATGTTAAATAACTAACTGTCCTTGAGGACTCCCGGCCTAGTAGTCATTATGTACTTTCAGAATAAGATGTGCTTGGTTCTGGCAGGTTATTCTTAGGGCAAGTACCAGCTAGGTACTTGTCCTAAGAATAAGAATAAAGAATAAAATTATCGTTTAACCGATCTGGTGTTTCGCAGGTGAGCGGTGAGCTAACCAACTACCATTGCAAAAAGGTCAGAAGGCAAAATAGATACATAGAATAAATTAGATGGGAAATGAGACGGATATAATGGAAAAGAAGCAGTCAATGGATAAGGGAAGCCGATTGCTAGAATGTACGTTTATACAATGAAAGTGAGCGTCCAGATAAGTAGTTAAAGAGGATTTGATTGGACATTTCAGTTTTCTGATTGGTTTCCTAAATATTCAGAAATATTGCTGAAATAGCCAACTTTCCTACAAAAGTATTATAAATTTCTGTAGAGTTCTGTGTAAACTTGTTTAATTCCTTTAGCGTGAACTATTGGAATTCGCTGTCTAGGTTTTATGGTGCTAAGAGTCATCGCTCATATTGGCATTGAATTCTGAATCAAATGAAACAATTGTATTATCAATTCTATTTTGCCTTTCGCAGGCAACCACATGCCTGGGGAAGGAGGATCTTCTTCGGCCATAGCCAAGTTAGCTGGTCTTGGGCGTTTACAGCAGGGGTTTTTCCACCAGTTTATCTGGGTTTTTCATCCAGCAAAGCAGGCAAACCAGCCCCATGAGCACACGGATTACAGTCAAGAATATTGACCCAGCCATAGGTCTGATTCGTCAGCTATGTCGGTTCCGAACCCGGATAAAATTTGGGGGGATTGAGGTGATGTCGTACATCCCAGTAAAAAGGGACTCACGGCTGTTGTATCACAATACGAAATAACACCAACGTGTCTAGCAGGTTCTCGTAAACTTCCTAGATCTCACATTTTCTCTTCCAAGATATTTCCACCGATTGTGTATTCTACATCCTATCTTTGTTTCCCAAATTTCAAACCTTACACTTCACAACTTTGAATTGACATCCCCACTCATTTACCCATTTCTCCAGTGCATTCTGCAGGGGTAGGCCATATTTTTAAGTGTGCTTTCCAAAATCGACAAATCTTTAACGCAAAATTTTCTCAAGTGCCCACCGAAATTTTAGGGAACATATTATTATTTGGTGTATTTTAAGTATTGAAAGAACCTTTTCAAATAATCAAAAATCACACTAGAACGGTAAAATCAAAGAATATTGTAAGAGTGATGATTGTAAGTCATGCAAGATTGAATGAATGTAAAAATTAGTGATGGAATTTTTACTTAAAAGTCCTTCTACCCTGTTGATAACGTGGATATTTTTTTATTTACATTTAAATATATTTCTAGCTGTCATATAAAGCCACACAATTTAAAGACGTTTTATATTTTGTAACCTTTAGAGATGTGCATGCGCTACTAGCTTCATCTGTAAGGCTACTCCTGTTAGGAGACTTAACAAAGTTCATCACTGAGAACAATGATTCACAAGGATATGTAGATGCAAAAATGGATAGTAATGCTGTTGCAAGAGTTGTTAAACATACAAAAGTTTCGGGATTAGCATTCCAAGTCCTTAGTACCTTGTTTTTCGCACCGCTCTGTTACTCACGTTTCTAATCGCGTTTCAATATTTTCAAGTCAATTCTGAGGTCAAACAAATTTCTGTCTTCAAATTGAGCTACTTTGAAAATCGATCAACTGCATTTGAAAATCATCCATATTTATCCACGAAAACATCTGCAAGTTTAGTTCACCCAGTTTTATAATGGCTGGACACTTAATGAATTTTGTGGCCTCTTCTAATTCTCTGAACTTAACAAATCTTAGCGAGACTGCTCAACAGTTTGACACATTGACGTTTAAAAATAGCTTTTGATGACATTACATTGGCGGTGTGGTTTGTCATCCTTTTGAAGATCATTGATGTATTTCTTTAGGTTTGGAAAATATCTAAATCTCTCACTGTCTACGTCCCTCTTAAAACTCCTAGTTGCATTTCAAATGCCTTTATGTCTTACCAGAGTCTTACTAGACAACAGAGTCTTACCAGACCCTGTAGTCCAAGGTTCAAGTCATTTAAATGTTTGCAAAAATTGGCAAAAAAATTAGTTTACAAACCCACACGATGTCATACATTTCTTTATAAGACATTTGTTGATTAGTCCAAAAGAGATTTATCTCATCCAGGCACTCAACAAATCGTTTCAGAACAAGACCTCGACTAAGCCAACGAACATTGTTGTACATTATTAGTCCTTCGTACACCGATCCACCTCATTCAGTAGATTCTGAAATTGTCTTTTATTCAAAGCACTTGCAGAAATGCAATTAACAACTTTGTTTACTGTTTACATCACTTTTTGAAGTTCCTTTAGGCTAGCATTTGCACATAAAGTCTCCTCATGTATGATGCAATGAAAACCTATCAGGAGATGTTGGATATGTATTTATTTATATGATTATTTTAAAGTGAGCCTTGGGTTGCGTGCTGGAAAAAAGTCGTTGGCGTGCCATGTTTGGCACGCGTGCCAAGGATTCCCCATCACTGTCCTATTGCAAAGCCACTGCATCCACTCTACTCCTGATCCCCAATTTTGCATCATCTGTAAACAAATGCTTATACATTATAATTTTGAAAGCCTATTTGTCATAGGAGTTGCCTATGTGTACACAAAGACCGTGTGAACAAAGAATCATGAATAGCATTGGTAAAGAAACTAATTAGCAACTTCAGTTTGCATTATTTAGTAGATGGTAGGTAACTGTTGGCATTATAGTATTACGCGCGCACACACACACACAAGAAAACATTTAAAAGCCCTAGAAAAAAACGGACAGGCTTTTGAAAGAAAAGAAAATTAATTTTCAATGTCGGTGCATTTCTAGAATTATAATAATGAAGTTTACGCTATCTTTAAATGCGCCTACAGCTTACTAATGTCCTCATTGACATCAGCTTTGCTCACTGACACTGACCTTTGGGTGATTTTTTTGTTATTCGTTTACATATAAATGCGTGTGCCTATTTATTAAAAATTCCGAAAAAGATTGTTTCTAATATTCGGAATGCAACGTCCAATTTGATTCCAGAACTCCACCCGGATGTTCAAGGCATTTAAGGACTAAGCAACTCCTCCTTAGATTCGTTTTTCTTTTATAATAACAATTACAGGAACAGGGTTATAGTTATGTTGCCGATGGGACCCGCTAGCCGATAATAATCGGGTTGTTTATGCACTGTACGGCATTGGCGGAATGCATGCGTCCAGACTCCAAATCAAGATATACATAAGCAGACTGGAATGCGGGTATAGCTGAGTAAAGTGGGGGAGATGATTAACCCCCCCTAGACAGAAGAATTCAAAAGATGAGTGGCCTTTGCCTCTTCAACGTCCCACGCAGCTTGTCATCCCACAGACTCCATCATTAGAACGGGGATCGGCTGTAAAATTAACATAAAAACGGCTACCAAGAGGTTGTCTGTGTTAAATAACCATATCACTATGGAGCACTCAGAAAGACAGCAGGGGAGTCAGACAAATGGCAGATTGTTCTGTTTTTGACATTTCGATCACTACAAGTCTCGATGTAATCTTTGGGTTACGATACAAAGTCAGTCAGTCACCTGTGCCATTGTTCCTTCACCCTTTTAAAGCTAAGAGCCATCCGACAATGCTTCATAGGTATTTCGAAAAACAACACAAACAAACCCACTTCAATGTCAGCGCACCTTACAATACGACCTTGGTAAAGGCATCTCCATTTCAAGTCCTAATATGCTGGTACATATCGAGAAAGAAATGACACTTGCTAATCGTAGAGTAATGTTTGATCACGTACCCCCAAGACAGAAAAAAAATAAATAGCGCGTACCCCCAATTGATTGAGCAAAAATCTATTGTAATAAGTATTATTTATTAAATATTTATTACAATATTTAATGTGAACAATGGCCTTGCATTTCTTTAATAATTTCTTGAAATTCTGGTCTCTTACTTCTTATCTACAGATGTAGATAAGAAGTAAGAGATTTACTCCCTAGTTTTAAAAAACATGACAGCTTTGCCACGGACGATGTGTGCAAAGTCGCCCAATGTGCGCTACTCGCAAATTTTAGTTTACAGGAGCTTCATAACGTCTTTGTCTATATTAGATATATGTTTAATTGATGAAAGAAAGTAATATTCTTTATCTTTAATTAATTACTTAATTTTTTTCCTATCAATATAAAACTTTTTTTGGCGTACCCCCACGTATCGACTCGCGTACCCCACTTTGGAGACTACTGGTCTATGGGGTCACATTTTAAAACCTTATTCCTCACAAACAACAATATAAAAACTGCCTGGTTATAGTTATAAAATAAAATACTTATTTTTAGATATTAAATTCATAATATAAACACTAGAGGTCGCTGAAAAATTAGTTATATATAGATTATTTATTATTGTTATTTTACTGATGCGCGTTTATTTTAACAAAACCAAGATACTACTGTTTCTATTTTTGTATTTTTTTAGCTTTTAACGTAATTTTTTATTTTATTTATTTGTTAGTATTAATTAGTTAGTATTAATGAACGATTTGTCGAGCACATTTTAATAAATATGCCTCAGAATGTTGGTAAAATCGAAAATTAAAAAAAAAAAAAAAAAGAAATATTAATATCAGAAATTAAGGAAGCTTCTTATTTTGCAATAATGCTCGATTCAACGCCAGACTTTGCCAACTAGCTATTATATTTAGGTACGTTACCGCAAATTCAGACATTAGAGAAACATTTATCGGGTTCACCAGTATTATACAACATATTTCCTTATATTTAGAAGAGAGAGTATTAAAAAAATTAGAGTAATTATCTTTGGAGTTAAAAATGTGTAGACGGCAAAGCTATGATAACGCTACCAACATGAAAACTGTCTATACAGGTTTACAAGCCATCAGGCGCTCCTCACTTTGCTTGTGGATTGTACTGTTAATGCCAGCGCGCGCTGGCCTCAACTCAGCCGCCCGCGGTTGTCGACACCTCCGAGTGCGAGTGAAGTACGGAGGTATCTGTTCTAGGAAACGTACGGTCACAAGCAAGATCAATGCGATGCGATGCGGCCCGGCATGTCTGTAGTGTGCGCTGTCGCATTTTTGCGACGCGACACAGTCTGCTGCAGCAATAGTGCGCGCTTAGCTTTACATTAGATGGATATACGTGGATATAAACAAATTAAAGACGTATTACTTGAACTATCCATCTCTCCTCATGAAAAACCTATTTCTAAATTAGAGAGCTCATCATTGGCTGAACATTTTGACAAACCAGAAACAGCAATTTTAATAGTTATATGGGACAAACTTTTACAACGAATACATGCTACTAGTAAATCTCTACAAGATCCCGATATGGATTTGTTTTTAGCTAATAATTTGTTACACTCTTTATGTGGTTTTATTTTAGATATAAGAAATAGTTTTGCTGCTGTAAATGAAGAAGCGAATTTATTACAGATGAGACAAAATTTAAAGATGAAAAGGAAAGAGTTAAAAAACGAGAAAAAAAGTCTCACGAAATTTCACAGTTTAACGAACAGATTTCTCGTATATTACATGGGAAAGAAAATTTCCTTGTTAGTAATTTTAATGTGATTTGCGATAAGCTAATTTGGAAATTAATGAAAGAGAAAAACACTATTTAGACATATTAGATATGTTTGACATTTTTTGAAGAAAGATATAGATCAAGACAAGTACAAGACTAGTATTAACAAAATTTTACTAATTTATGGGACTGATATGGAAACAATTTTAAAAATATTTTTGACGATGCCTATTTCAAATACAAGTGCTGAACGCTCATTTTCAGTGTTGAAACGAATAAAAAATTATTAAAGAAGCAACTTGCACCAAAATAAAACAAGTGACCTGTCGTTATTATGCATTGAATCAGATGTAATGGACTCGATCAATAATGAACATTATAGATATATTTGCTAAAACCAAAGCCAGAAAAAAAAACTTTTAGCTATTATTTTTTTTATTTAAATTTGAACTGATTTATTTTTTATCCTTTTTTTAAATGCAAATATATGTATACCAATATTGTGTTATTTTTATTTTATTAAAATAAAAATAACACAATTTAATAAAAATAAAAATTTTTATTTTCAATAAACTAAAAAAAATGCATATGAATTTGATTAACTGAAATAGATTTGTTCTTTTGAGGCCTAATAATAATGATGTTGCGCCAGGGTCTCCAAAAGTATAAATGCTGCCCTGACTGAATATGTAACAATATTAAAGAAAATCTGGACTCACTAATTATAAAAAGCCAATAAAAGAATAGAGCCAATGAATGAAGAATGGAAAAAATCATATAGAAAGAAGGTCAGCACAATAACTAGTTGGCCTATCTATCCTTGTGAAAATGGCGTTCATTGCCAAAAAAAACCTACTAAAACGAATAACTCAGGTTTTTATCCCCCTAACTCAACATTTAAGACATAATATATACCTGTAGAATATAAGGATATTATATAGGATATAGGCACACAGGATGGCGGCACTTGTCAGCCGTACAGCGTCGTCCCAGAAAGCCTTTATTCATTGATAGCCTCTAGGTCAGGTATCATTGAAAGCTAAAGGGTGAAGTCGGCTGCCTCTCTGTCTTCAAAAAGTCAATTAATGTTAAAAGAGCTCTGTCTGTGAGGAATACAAGACGTTAGAAGATTTATTTATTTATAACACCATAGCTCTTTGTTATCATCATCATAGAACTTTGTAATGCGGTTATTATTGATGTTTGCGACATTTGAAGTAAACGATGACCAGCAACTTATGTACCATTACAAGTGAACTTGAGGGTAGCGACTTGGAACCAATAGGGGAAAGTCTAAACGTAATTGGCAGGAAGAAATCAACAATAAAGGACGTCCTCAATTTAAGTTGCTTTTCTTCTCGGAATCAGGTGTATTCAAGGAAAGTTCCCCACTGAGGAAATACCCTGCAAATTTCCTGCCCTCATTTAAACTATAAATCTCTCGTCCTTGACCATTCTCGTTTCCGTTTTACAGACCAACTGGTCCGGTGGATGATACGGAAACAAGAAATTCTCTAGCCATTACTGATGCAATTATTTAAAATTATTCTTTGTTACTTATTAACCTCACCAAGAGACAGCACGAGAAACACACCTTTTAAAGTCGTTAAAAGATAAAATCAATAAAATCTATAAAAACCAAAAAGAGAAGAAAAGACAATATTTTAAAACCATTTACATGGTCCAAACTCTTTATCGAATGTTTAAGTTTGTGGTAGCCATTGTTTTAAGGCATCGGCCGCTGTTGTGCGCATCAATTATTCTAAGAAATGTTTCTCTCCATAACTGCAACTAGTAAAGGACTTTGAGATCAATGTTTCTTAAACTGTGTTCCCTGAGAACATGTCAGGATTCCGCAGAACATACAGACATTTGTAACTTATTTTTAAGTAGAGTTTAGTAGTCTCAAAATTTTTAAGAAACAGTGTTTGATATCATAGGTTACAATGGTAACGTATAATCTCAGAGAATTCATAGAATGCGACTAATGGTTTCAGTGAACTTGGCCACATTATATACTTATTAACTTCACTAGGTCAAGGCTAACAGTATTATCAATATTTAAGAGTTTCTTTCTCCGAAGGATCATGAATCCTTGCGCACGTGTGCAAACTTTTCCTGGTATAGATGTCGCCGTTACCGAAATATGAATTTAAAAAAAAAGGGGAAAAAAGAAAAGAAAAGTGTAATTATCCTACATTTACTAATTCATCACATTTAATATAAGAATGTTCCCAATAAATCAAATGTTTGGTATTATTTCACTATATATATATATATATATATATATATATATATATATATATATATATATATATATATATATATATATATATATATATATATATATATATATATATATATATTGAGCTTTGCGTTGTGTATCGAAGACCGACGCTAGACAAGCTACCTTGGCTTGCTCGGTTGTGGGAGCATCCAAGGTAGCTCGACTTATGGTAGCTCGACTGGTGAGTTACATATAATATGTCATGCTTGTTTTTTTGTGTAAAAAATTATTTTTATAATAATGATCACAAACTGCAACGAAAGGAAAAAAAACAACATTGAAAACAAAATTAATTCCTCTCTAAGAAAAATATTCCAAATCTTGGATCGGTTGAAAAATGAAGAAAATATTATAATTTTATAATAAAACAAATTACTTGTTTTATTATAAATTTTAAAAATAAAACAAACTACTTGTTTGTTTTATACAGCTTTTATACATTTTTTATACAGTTTTATACATTTTTTAAACAAAAAAAAATTTACGGATAGTGTTGCCATCTATGGTCTAGGCCGAGAACTTTTCAGATCACCCTCATATATATAGTATGTTTTTACCCTGAGGGTAGCCGAAGAATTTTTCAGCCACCCTCCAAGACTCGAACTTTCAGTCGTCGGTCC
The DNA here is from genome assembly GCF_054136105.1 of Typopeltis vanoorti. NCBI lineage: Eukaryota > Metazoa > Arthropoda > Arachnida > Uropygi > Thelyphonidae > Typopeltis > Typopeltis vanoorti. The sequence continues at coordinate 26,179,671 of NC_143574.1, forward strand.
TGTATAGAGCAACACGATCTACTGTAGTTAGGCCGATTTTAATAAAATTTGGTGTTTAAAATGCTACTAAAAATTGTCAACTTATTGGAATTTTCAATTTTAGTATCGCCCGAACCATAAAGGTGGGAAAATGATCCAGAAACAGCATCAAATTGTATGTTTTGGATTATAATAATCTGAGCACGTAGTACATTATGATTAAAATAGCTCTTATGGTAATAAATGACGTTACTATGGAACTATTATCAATCGTACTAGCGTATGAACGAGAATTGTTTTGTGACAGCATTGAAAGAGTAACTCGAACCGATTACCGTAACCATTAAACATATTTTTATGTCTACCATTTAAAACACGGAAAAACTAAACACCCCCGTGTTTAACATTTTATGTAAGTAAGCTGTTTCCTAATATAAGTCACTATTACTAAATCCATGGCATGTTGAATACAAAATAATGATCATGACACGTTTATGTCTTTCAAAGAAACTGGGTACACTTTTTAGTAAACCGCTTCTTGTAAAAATAAGAGAAAATGAAGGGTTGTAAAGAGATCATTTAAAAAATTGTACTCGATCGGTTGACATTTAGCCTTGGCCTTATGACCTACCACTTTATTGGCGGTTACAAATAGCCACACCGTTCTCTGAAGTGTGTTGCGTACTAATAATGATGGCATTTCATGGCATTTACCCACACGATTTGTACTCCCACGCAAAACAAGTTGCAAAAGGATCTGGAAATTCATAATAACTGGTTCAGGGAAATTTTACTTTCTGTTTTTTAACAGACATATATCACCTGAATTAATGAGAGAGAGAGAGAGAGAGAGAGAGAGAGAGAGAGAGAGAGAGAGAGAGAGAGAGAGAGAGAGAGAGAGAGAGAGAGAGAGAAATAGATTGACAGCAGGGTTTTTCCCTCCTGGCAACTCGGGTTTTTCATCCGCATACAGGCAAATCGACCAGAGAACACACGCCATTTGCAGATACAAAAAATGCTGTTAGTGGGCGGTTGATGATGCGATATGTAGGGATGCTGAATAGTGGCGTTGCGTATAGGTAGAGGATTAAGTATTGTAGAAAGTGGGTGGTGTGGAGTAGAATGTCTTGCAGCGACCATTCTGTAGACTCTTTGGAAATGTCACATCAACAATAATAATAATAATAATAATAATAATAATAATAATAATAGTGGCGGTTGTGAGCGGCAGATGGCGTTGGTGTAGATGGTGAGGTTCGCTGTAGTTGAGGATTGAATGGTGGAGACAGAGTAGATGCCCTCCCTCGATGAGTCTCTGGACTCCCTGGAGGTGTAACATAATAATTTATTATAAATTATTACCAACATTTATCCGTTATCATTTATTTATGACGTTTCAGGTGTACCATAGAAAAGGGATTTTTTGTAAGGTATTTGTGTTGCTTCTTTTATACCGTATATTTTTATTGAAAGCTTGGAATTTCTTGTTCTATCATATGAATTATGATAATAAATTAGGAAAATTCAAGCACCATATTGAAAACGACCACGCAGCATTTATAACATCCTCATAAAAGAGCTAATAAAAATCGACGTCATGTTGAACCTGTAATTGACAGTTAATTATATTTAAATGTAATTTTTTAAATACAATCCGTCTTGATTTACACATGGGTTGCATTCCTGGACCATCGCGTAAAGAAGAATTTGCCTCAATTAAGATCAATTATCCAATAAAAACAGATTAAAATTCGAGGGAGGTGAATGCCGCGAATGCATAAGTACTTAGCATTGTAACGGTTTTCCAGCTGGGGAAAATCTTAAGAAGAATTATGGTACAGTTCTGCGTATATCGCGAATTGTACGACGTACCTTCACTAAGGCTAAGTGTACCATTAATCATGGCACTGCCCTGATCAGTTCTATAACTTTTTACAACTTTCGTTTTCGCTTCTAAATTTAAAGTTTTATTATTATATTTTTTAAAGCATTAGTTGCACTAACACTTGGCTGTTTAGAAGTTACATAACACATATTTAATACTGTTTTATTATGAAAAAAAAAATTACTGTTATGAAAACAAACCTTCACTACATATCCACACTCACTAACCGAACCATTGCCGTTACCTTAACAGATATTGCATATTCTATTGAGGAAATAACATTCATTGAAATATTTTGATTTGTTGAGTTAGCGGTCTTTTTTGTAAGTTTTTTTTGACCCTGGGTGAACATAAAATAGTATTTAATTTTTACGTATAATAAGATTAAATAGAATTCGTTGTTATTGGTTGTTGACCAAGTTTTCGCAGAGATGAAATGTGAATACATCGCTCTGAGATACGCTATAAGACAAGCACAAGTACATTATGATGTGTGCCAATAGTCCTGTGAAAATGACTGAAAAGCTAAGTACCATGCACCCTCTATCCAAAAAGAAACGGAACTTTTCGAAAATAGAAAAAACTAGTGGCGCCACCTGTTGTATCTTTTTGTTGTCGAAAGCGGCAACCTTCATTAGTGTTGTGTGAACTGTTTATGACATTTGTTTCATTAGAAGCCGAGTTGTAGTGCCAAGAGTGACTGTGTTTTGACGAACGGTCGCAAAATGAGTTTCAAGCAGAGCTGCGATTGACTTTTGTGTTAAACTTGGTAAAAGGTTTACCGAAACGCATCAAATGCTTCAAACAGCATACGGTGATGAATGCTTATCCCGTACTCAGGTTTACGAGTGGTTTAAGCGATTTCAAAGTGGTCGTGAGACGCTTGAGGACGACGAAAAGCCGGGCCGTCCAAAAACTGGACTCAGTGAAGTTAACATCCGAAAAGTGCGTGATTTCATCAAAGCAAACCCGAAATCGTCCGTGAGATTGATTGAAGATGAATTGGGGATTCCACAATCAACTGTGCACAACATTTTGACCGCCAGTTTGGGCCTTCGTAAATTGAATTCGCGATTTGTTCCCCACAAGTTGACCGACGACCAAAAAGGTATCGAATTGAACACTGCAAGGACCTCATTAAAACTCGTAAGGACTCAGACTTCCTTGAAATGATCGTTACTGGTGAAGAAAGTGGTGCTTTGAGTATGAGCACGAAACAAAGCGCCAGAGTGCTGAGTGGACACCACCAGAAGAGGGGCATCCGAAAAAAAGTCGCTTGGAGAAGTCAAAAGTAAAGACAATGCTAATTTGTTTCTACAATTCCAAGGGCATCAACCACAAAGAATTCGTTCTCCTGGTCAAACGGTCAATGGTGAGTTTTATCTCGAAGTTTTGAAGCGATTGAAAGCGAGAATTTGTCGCGTACGGCATGAATATCGTGAAGACCGACCGTTCGTCAAAACACACTGTCATTCTTGGCAATATAAATCGGCTTCTAATGAAACAAATATCATAAACAGTTGACACAACACTAATGAAGGTTGCCGCTTTCGACAACAAAAAGACACAACAGGTGGCGCCACTAGGTTCTTCTATTTTCGAAAAGTTCGGTTTATTTTTGGACAGACGGTGTAGGCCAGTTTTTTATTTATTTATTTATTTGATATGATGATAATTCGTTGGTAGCCCTTTTACGGGGAGGTACAACACCATCTCAATTCCCCCCTTCCATTTTATTTGGGTTCGGGACCGGCATACTTCACAAATCAGGCCTATCGCTGGGAGGGACTGTTTCTTAAGATTTCTGACACTAATTCATGTGTTTACAGGGTGGACGGTTCGCTTGTTCTGGGGTATGGAAAACGGGTGAAAAAAAAACCCTACCTCCATAAGAGATCGGCTAACTCACCTTTAGTCGAAAGAGACCAGTGCAATCGAAACCGCCCAGAGGGCTTCGTTTATACCGATTGAGCTACCGAGGCTATAGTCCTTACTATTCTGCTTACAAGAATCATCAGGGCCGTATTCTCTCTGTGCAAATGCTGGCTAATGATATTCAACTTAGAACCCACAGTTACAGGATACCAGTTGGAGGTGTGAAGCGTCAAATCGAGTTAATAAAATGCGTAGATAATTGTTTTAATGCAAATGAGATAGTTGAGCTAAGAATCCAGGAGTAGGGAGTTTAAAATAAATTAAATTAATAAAAAAAAAAACACTTAGCCCACCCACGGGGCTAAATTATAGGTTATAACCTTCGTGGGTGGTCATATTAAAAATAAAAAAACTAATTAGGGGGGAGACGATTCCCTCCTAGCTAAACGCCACTGATCGACTGTGTTGCTCTGGACATTTATTAAACTCAGCGAGCACAGAAATATGCCAACAGAGTTAGTAGCTAATTGAGATCAGCATGTGCTGATCTCAAGCTATGGGTTAGATGCCAAACATATAAGAAACAAAAATGACCACATCTAATAAATTCTTTCTGCATCGTAATTTACACAAGTTAGGAGGTCAACTGAATACACAGAATATACAACTGGAATGTACGATTTTTTGTTTTTGTTCTTTCATGCGCCCGACACTCTCCCACCCTGTTTTTATTGCTAATTCTATTATCGAAGTGGGTGTTGGGTTACACTTTAAAAGCCATTTAAGTCTCTATTAAACACATTAAACCACTTACTGTCTTCGAGCTCACTGTTACCACAATCTTTGTCTCTTACCCTACCCCGAAGTTAATACTTGAGGGGTCACACAACTAAAGGGGCATAATTACAGTACTAATTTTCGAAGCATGAGGGTACACACCCTTGAATTTCAATTTATCATGATGCCCTTATCTGATGTTTACGGGACTTGGGATGGGTGAGTTGGGGTGGGAAGGAAAAGTAGTAGAAGTAAGTGTCCATCCATTTCACGGAGAAAGTCACCGAACAAGGGACCCCCTCCGGCGAGCGTATAAGAGCTAGCTGTTAGGACCATCGACCTGCAATGTAAACGGTGCGTTCCTTCCAAGTCATGTGATCACGTCATAGGGCGCATCCTGTAGATGAGCTTGCTAATGCACGAGCAAGCGTCTGGGTGTCTTCTCTTCGTGTATACACACGCGTGTGCGTGTGCGCGTGCGTGTGTACGTACGTCCATCTATGTATCTACATAAATAGTTCGGCTTACGTATGGTGCGCTCTGTCAGGAACTTCACTTGCGTAGATTAAGTGTGTCCAGGTGAGGGAACGTGGTCGACTTTAGGATCGTAGATTGAAGATTGATAAGTTCGTGAGCTATCAGTATTGGACCAGGACCAAAAGTAACATGTACAATTATAGAACCTCAGTTGAAGTTTTTCTTGTTGGCTTGATGGTAGTGGTCAGTGGACACTACGTATATGGTAAGTTATTGAGTTGGATCGTTGTGCTTATGAAGTCTTTTCTTTTCTATCTTTTTCGTTCTTCCTCAATCCAACTATCACACTACTTTCTCTAAGTACCGCTGACTTTTTTTTGGACGAGTTGGATCAAGTTCTGGAGCAAGAGTTCAAAGCAACAAAGCATTTTCTTACCTGCATTGAATTAACCTAATTTTTAATATTCATTAGTATTAAATGTGTGAACAATAATAAAGGATCGTAAATGTTATACAACACAGGTTGTCCCACCTCAGAATTCAATTATAAAATGTTTTTTTATTTATTTATGTTGTGTCTTCTATTTCTATCTTACTTATGAATTAGCGATCACCGCAGATGCTCAGTCATAGGTCGTATGCGATGCGTAGTGTGTATTCGCAAATCGTCTACTCAACTCGCCCCCCCCCCCTCCCCCAAGGTTAAATCCTGAGCGATCGGTCCCCTCCAAGATTAAATCTTGAGTGCGCCACTGGCTTATATATGTATATAGAGACAGGTCTCGGTACATACGCTCACTCACATAAAAAAATTTCAAAAAAAAAAAAAATTAATGCTATATTTTCTATTCATCCTATGGGGAGTCGGGTGAGTAATTTTTTTTTTTTTTTTTTTTTTTTTGCTTGTAGGATTTTGGCTGTTTGCGAAATCATTCCAATATTTATTCGTGGATTACTGAAGGCGATAAGCCTGTTTTGTTTTGTTTTTAATAAATTCAGGTTTTTAATCCTACCAGTCTATAAAATCGACCGTAAAACACACAAGCACAAATAATATTAATCAGGATTAGGAACATCCTCCCTGGATATCATTGAAACTACTCAAACTTCGTTAATGGCAAAAGTTAGCTGACCACCAATACTTTTAGATTGTAACTAGTAATATTGGATGAAATGATCTATCGTATGGGGATTATAGAACAAATTGTTCTAGCTCTATGGGTTAGTGTTTTTAAGATACCATATTGTTGAGAAGGGTAATGGTGTGATTGTTTGTGTAAATATCTCCCTGTATGTGTGGGTTTTCTATCAACCGAGATGATAAGGATCCTTCTGGAAGACGTGTGATAAGTGTGTCCAGAGGGCAGACAGTCATTAGCTTCTGGTTCTATTGTAAAGTGGACTTTTTGGATATTTTAAATGCGCTAAAAATGTATTCACTGTGTGTGGGCCATGTGGCCAAATAGCAGACACGTCATCAACATAGCGTAGCCATCCCATCTGTGTTCGCATCGGTACTGTGAACTAGGTTAACAGTGCTGATCTTATACTAAAGAATACAAATATTCTAAAACTCAGAAGTACTCTAAATATTTTTGATATATAATGATATATACTGTCTATTACAAAAAAACAACATAGTTTAAAGATAAACAGCCTTAATCATCGGAAAATGTGAATTTTATTTTTTATTTATTTATTTATTGGGCTGGAGAAGGAACGTTGATTGAAAAAAGGATATTACATGAGGCCATTACCAACAATGGTGAATGGAACTTTGTTTCCTGGTGTTAACAGCCAGTATTGTGATAATCATGACATAAATGTGAAGATAATGTTCAGGATTAAGAAAGTTTCCTTCCATCGGATATCTCCGACACGTTGATTAGTCAAATGGAGTAGAATAACGTTCAGGGACAAGCATAACATAAAAACTAAGAAAGTTATCCTCTTCCCACGAAGAATGAACTATGATCTCCGTATAAGTTGATGAATGAAGGGGCAGAGAATGCAGTAGGCCTTTCTCTGCATTCTTGAGCAATCATCCAAGAAGAGCCGAAGTTAATTGAACTCAGGTAATTGCAACCGAAAGCAATTGAGGCGAAACACGGAGTTGCTGATTATTGTGATTACGTTAGGGGTGTGTGTGTGTGTGTGTGCGTGCGTGCGTGCGTGCGTCGTACGTGTGTGTGTGTGTTGGAATAAACTGATCACAGATCTTTTATATGAAGTAAAGAGCAATAAATAGAGGGCGCTGTGCAGTCGAGTTTTTCCATTGGTAGCTTCAAAAAAGGGTTTTTCAAATTAAAACGTTATTTATTTATTTACTTTTGAGATCAAGGTTGTTGCGTTTAATAAAATCAGCTGTGGATATATCAAGAGTTAGATAAAGTGTCATATTTATTTATTTATTTTTAAAATATATATGAGATTTACAAAAAAAAAACGGTTTTATTACAAACTTTATAGTAAAAAAATTACGATTTTATATAAATACACCCTCTGTCCAAAAAGAAACCGAACTTTTCGAAAATAGAAGAAACTAGTTGCGCCATCTGGTGTATCTTTTTGTTGTCGAAAGCGGCAACCTTCATTAGTGTTGTATCAACTGTTTATGACATTTGTTTCATTAGAAGCCGAGTTATAGTGCCAAGAGTGACAGTGTGTTTTGACGAACGGTCGGAAAATGAGTTTCAAACAGAGCTGCGATTGACTTTTGTGTTAAACTCGGTAAAAGTTTTATCGTAACGCATCAAATGCTTCAAAAAACATAAAGTGATGAATGCTTATCCCATACTCAAGTTTACGAGTAGTTTAAGCGATTTTAAAGTGGTCGTGAGACGCTTGAGGACGACGAAAAGCCGGGCAGTCCAAAAACTCGACTGAGCGAAGTTAACATCCAAAAAGTGTCTGATTTCATCAAAGAAAGCACGAAATCATCCGTAAGATTGATTGCAGATGAATTGGGATTCCAAAATCAAAACACACGGTCACTCTTGGCACTATAACTCGGCTTCTAATGAAACAAATATCATAAACAGTTGACATAACACTAACGAAGGTTGGCGCTTTCGACAACAAAAAGTCACAACAGGTGGCGCCACTAGTTTCTTCTATAAATCTTCTAACCTGGCAAATGTGCTGTAGGTGTTGTAACTTTTCGTGTCTGGAATCAATATTAAAAAAATAAATTAATATTTAAAAAAAAACAATCAAATAAAAGCAATGAAGAGGTTGAAGAGTGGAAAACTTTTTTTTTTAATTTGTTGATCTTGCCTTTTGATTAGATTACGAAAAGCAGTTGAAGTGAGGAATTTACATCAGTAATGCTCGTAAACAGGTGTTGACTGAGGTGTTCTGTGCCATGTCATGTTATTCTAATAACAAATATCTATGGGTATTCTTGTTCGTCAGCACTATTCAGGTAGGTCACGTGATTCAGCACTTACTCTGGCGCATAGGACTATCAGGAAAACATTTTCAAGATCTTTTTCCAAGTCATGCCTTTCAATTGTTGGTAGCAACTATGTTATTTGTGATTAATTGGACAATTCATAGTGCTTTTTGGGGGGTGGGGGGTGGGGGGACCGACTAACTCACCAAGTTAGTCGGTCTCTCATGGAGGTTGGGGGATATTTCCCGCAAATATGCAGTCGTTTTGAAATTTCTGAAGAAGTAAATAAGGTTGCGAGATCAGGACAGTATATTTATGTTGTGTTGAGTTTTTCTAGCTGTTTGGTTTGCTTTGTTGGATGAAAAACCGGACTTTTCTGCAAGAAATATCTCTTTCACCTCGTGTTGTTAATCGAAACAAGAGATCGCTAGACCGTAGCGATGTCTCCCCACTCAAGAAATTGTTGTATTAAACTAATATTGCAACATTTCATTTAAATAACAGGAACGACAAAGCCAGCAAAGGATGATCGATTGGTAAAGCCTCTGCTACTAATGACTCACGCAAAAAAAGTTAAGCAAGTTTCAGCGCAGTTAGTAGTTGGAAGGGGTGTCGTTCGTTGCTGTTGGCACACTCTCCCTCGATGAGTCTTTGGACTCCCTGGAGGTGTCACATAACAATAAAGACCCCTACCAGTCTTTTTTTTCCTAAATGCAGATTGAACACCAGCAGTTATTTCAATAAATAGTTTATTATTATTACTTAAGAGCTGTAATACCGCAAGGATGTTTCGCTTTTGCTCTCTGAACCTGTGGAGCTTTTGACCTTTCACCTGATAGTAACGCCACACCAACTGAGGCTTTTGACCTTGAAATCACAAAGCGATACGCTGAATGCCACAGACACAAGGCATCACAGACACATCATTATGGACTAGTAGAAGAAGCCTACTTAAAGTGGACTGCAATATCCTCAGATAACATAAAAGGTCAATAGAATATTATAAAATTATGGGTAAACTAGAAATTAGTTCTAAAAAGCAACCTAAAGCATTTATCGAAATCATTCAACAATTTGCGACATAAATACCATTAGGGTTATGACCTCTAAGCTACCTTTTAAGAGTCCACCCCCCCCCCCCCAATGGATAAATTCTACCGTGGGTTATCTGTACCGAGGGAGGAGGTGCTTGTAATGTAAGCCTCTAAGCTGTAGCTTGTCTATGTGTCAATCCAGTCATGAATGTCGCGTGTACTTGTATAGTCTGTGATCTTTCAACGTGACACTTTGAATTTCCTTATGTCTCGTCAAAAGCTTCACGTTGTTTCCATCTATTTTTCTTGTGACTGATGTACCTGTACATGCTTGTACAGGTACATCAGCTGTCATAACCCCAATTTACTTTTTTTTTCACCTAGGAGACAATCAGGACAAGTTTACGTCATTTGAAGTAAAAATATTTTAAAAGAATGCTTTAAATGATAATCTGATCAAAATATTCACTGGAATTAATTTTTTTTTCTTGCCTTTACAGTACCATCATTTATGATAATATACTGATGTGATTTGAAACATGAAAAATTCTCTAGATGGTGATACTAGACTGGATCTTCCATGTTATCAAACTATGGTAAAACACAAACGTTTAATAGGTATAGAAATGAAATAATGGGCGAAAAATTTGCTTGGAATTATGTACGAGGAGACAAAGGCAGAATGTTATGTTGTAAGGATGGAGGCATTGATTCTCTTTTTTATAAAAAGAAAAAAAAATGTCGAAATTACGAAACTGGATAAACTCATTATTTGATTGAAATACCTGATAGAGGTTTCTCATGTCATAGAGTGGATTCCAATCACGATTTTTCCATCCAAAGTGCCTGTCTATACCTACTCAGCTACCCAGGCTTCAATAAATATCCTACATGCCAACTAAAATATAAAAATAAATAAATAAATAATCCACTAATGCCTTTTATTACTCAGAGAAAGTAGGCGAGATTGTTTTAGTCTCTACTAACTTTTTGAATAGCGATGGACAGACAGTTTCCACCCTTAGACATCACTGACAGCTTACCCAAGATATCATGATTCAAAAGCACCTGGAAAGGAGAGTATGGTAGACGACTGCTGCTTTATCGTGGTTCCTAACCCTAACACTCTTTATTATTATCTGAAATAGTGTGGATTCTACGGTTGATTTTCTTGAGTTATGGTATAAAAACTCGACTTTTTAGGGTAGGGGGAGGAACCCTACTTATCCATGTCAAAAATCCTAACTCCGGAATCGATGCTTCAATTCTGACTTGAATTCTTCTGATCTGACTTGAAAAAAAAACATCTGACAGTTTATTATTACGTTTTGTAATCCTATATTTGTTCATCTTTACTTAGAACCAAAATTTCCTTCTTCATTATTGGAAATATAGATTGAATTCGTCATTGCTTTAATAGGCAGTGTAAAAAAAAAATGCATTTTATTGACTACTTTATTGTTTTGTTTATATTTACATTCGTGATTCTTGACTTCTGTATTTTTAGCGCAAGGAAGTTCAAGGCACAGAGGCGCCCATAGGCTAACACAGTCCTGTTCTACAGCTAGAAGGCTTCGTGGAACGTGCATTGACATCAGAGATTGCACTGCAGCGAAGGATGAGATCGAAAGTGGATATTTACCAGTGCAATGTGGATGGAATGGAGATTACCCTAAAGTATGTTGTGAACGAAAAAGCCCACATAATGATTCCCCGGATATCTTCCGTGCTCCAGATGACCATTATCATTACGGTAGCATCACTGGACCTCCTTTGAGAACATCAGGAAGTCGTTATGAAACCAAGCAAAATAGTAAGTGAATTTACTTACTTACTTACAGAATAATGTTTATTATTATTATTATTATTATTATTATTATTATTATTATTATTATTATTATTATTATTATTATTATTATTATTATTTATTCACAGGCATTAGTAGACGAAGTGTTAATTTTAATTTGAAAAATTAAAAATTAAATTAAAATATCCAAGTTTCTGGGAAGAAAATCTTCTTCCCCACCGTATGAGAGCGGACGGATCACCTTCACTTGAAAAGTCCTTAGAAGGGTTTTCTTCGCGTCATGAATGGTATTTAGAACCCAAGTTGGGCTCCATATCTTGCTAATATTAATCTAATAATTTTTTAAATATTTTCTTGTTATTATTTAACCGATGCCTCCATTAATTAATTTAAAAATAATCTTTCCACCTTTTAATAGAAAAAAAAAACGGGAGAAAAAAACACGTGCAATCAACGGACATAATATATTGGCACACAACTACCCTTAGATCTAGAATATTTCATTGATAAACAAGTGCAACATTCAATTGGGTATGCATATACAAGAAATCAAAGCAGCAAGTGTCTACTTTGCTGTGATCTGTGCTGCCATCTGTTAATGTATTGTTCAACTAAGTATGTTATTTTTCTTGTATAATTATTGTAATTACATGGAAAAGAAAGTTGGTTCGAGTGGATCCAAAACAAGGATGAACTGACCTTAGTGGGGAGGCGGGCAACATTTGGTCCTTTTTTTGGAGGGGGATTAACAGCATACAGAAAAAAATATACAAATATATACAAAACTGTTCTTAAAACAACTTAGGGAAAAAAAGAACATAACAGTCTTCGTGCTGGAACTTACCGGCATATTGTAGGATTTAGTTTGGCCTTTGATGAACGATGATAGCTTCAAATAGTTTACCGGCTTGGTTAGCACGGTGGAGGGGGATCATTGTACGTGCTGCTAAAAACTTTTTATATGCAGTTTCAAAATTTAAAATATTAGATTACAAATTAAAGCTTTTTCACAAGAACAATGAAAAAATCAATAATTTTTCTATAAATTAAGTTTTCGTTGAATTATTTGTTCAGAAGAAAAGATCGGCAGGTTCGAATCCGGGTCTAAAAAGTGAGGGAGCCTTTGTGAGGGCTTTTCAATTGAAGATGAGTTATTTGCCCTTATATGGTGGTAGCAAAGTTGTTCTTACCCAACAGTTGGGGTTTTTCATCCTGCTAAAAGGCAAACAAGTCAGATACCACGAGGGAAAAACAACAACAACCACGAAAAAGACATAATATATTAGCCTCATAGCCTTAGATGCTACCAGTAATTCTAACTACTATGGCTTATCTTGTTGACGGAGTGGTTAGTGTATCCGCTGATCATATTAAATATTAAAATGCATATTAAAATGCAAATTACTTGATTACGTTCATCACCACGTGTTCTAGTTCGATAAAAGGTGGATCTGGATTTTGAAAACAGCAGAACTAACTGGTTTCTCAAAAGGTGAAATATCCTGGATGTTTAATCAGTGGAAAAATAACCCTTATCCTGGTCTAAGAGACATAACTAAGGTCCTAGGACAGTCTACTAAGAAAGAGATTGGCGTCGTCTGAGAAAGTACGGACAGACAGAACTTCTCGTGTGCAGAAAATGAACAAACCATTTAACGAAGTCTGTTGTCGACCCATATCGCATAGAACTATTCGTAGAGAATCGAAGAGGATCTGTGTTGGCAGTCGCAATACCTATACGAAAACTACTGAAATTTGCGAAAAATCGGAAAGTTCATCTACAGTGGTGTCAGGAACACCGTGACTGGACACTGGAAGACTGGAAAATAATCATGTGGTCCGACACTGTACATCGTGTTCCGTACTGGCAGTAGGCAACGGGAGTTCCATGAACCTAGCTTGCCTTGTAAAAACAACTGAAGATTCTGGAACTGGTGCCATGATGTGGGACATGTTAGGTTGGAACGGAGCAGGTCTCCTGATATTGCTTGAAAGTCGGGGGTGTTCTCCAAGGAATAACTGAACATTTCTGCGGATCAACTTCACCTACAATGTTCACTTTTTATCTAGCAGATGATGATTGATTCATGGACAACAATGCTACTGTCCATCACGCAAGAATTGTTCAGCAGTGGTTCAGAGAGAATGACAGCGACTTCCACCATCTTCCCTGGCGACCACAAAGCCGGAAGCTGAACCCCATTGAAAATGTATTAGACAAGTTAAAAAAACAGATCGGGCAAATCTGAGATAGATAAAAGACTGTTTGTTGAACTCCTGGTATGTTTTCGTAGAATACAATCCAACACCTTGTGGAATCTATGCCATACTGCACATGCGCTGTAATTCGGGCTGAAGGAGGTCCAACACAGTATTAAATTCGGGCTATATATATACATATATATGTGATTTTTTTCATATTAAGATATCTGCCATATAGCGAATATTCTTTGTTAACCTGTCAGCCATAATAAGGAATCCAAACTAAAAATTTCTAAGACCAGGAACTCTCCTTTCTGCTGATACTACTTGAAATCCCAGGTTTATCCACGTTTATAACATTTATTATTATTTGTTTTCACTTATTTCTTTCAGAATGTTAGGAGATGCATACGGTTCCACATAAGGTTCTATTAAGGTAGAAATGGAGGAATTTTGAGCAATTGACACAATGAAGAAGGAAAAGTTGGTCCTTGTTGGGGATCTAAATAGCAAAGTAGGAAATGATGTTCAGACATACAGGAATATTTTGGGAAAATGTGAAGAAAAGAGCAAAGCCAATAATAAAGGCAAATGCCTGATGGATTTCTGCTCATGGCATGGATTGTTTATTACTAACACCATGTTCCAACATAAAAATGTGCACAAATTCACATGGAGAGAAGAGGCAAGCAATAAGAAGAGTCTCATTGACTATGTTATTGTTGATAGTGATGTTTTCTCCTTGGTGCAGGACACCAGAGTGTACAAAGGATTTGAAATTGGAAGTGATCACTCTTTAGTCTTGAGCAGGATAAAATTGAATTTCATATTGAAAAGAATAACATGTAAGAAAGTTTTAAAGCAAATAAAAGTTGAGCAGCTCTCAGATGTGAACTGTAGACTAAAACACACAAACATTATTCAAGCAAAAATGCAAGAGATTTAAGAATAGGAACCAAAATTTGGAGATTCAGTAGCAAGCCCTGAAGAAAGCCCTGATTGATTCAGCCCAGAGAGGCATGTGGTGAGGTTGTCAGCAAATATAGAAAAAAATCAGAACTCCATGCTGGACAAAGAAAGTTAAAGAGGCAGTGAAGAAAAAGAAGAAAGCGTACCAAAAGTTCCTGGCAAATAAGTGAGCTTTTGCTCTCAGAGAATACGGAGACAAATGTAAGAAAGCTAAACACTGTAAAACTAGCTAAACAAAAGTCATGGGAGGACTTTGGCAAGAATATAGAAAATAAATATCAAGAAGGTGGCAAAATATTCTGGAGGTTGTTGAAGAATTTCACAAATGGAGGAAAGAGTGCTGTAAAAGGAGTTAGAGATGATAAAGGTTACATGAAAGCAGGAGAAAAAGATATCCTGGAAGTATGGAGTAATTACTTTGAAAAACTGCTAAATGCAACAATCAGTGATAGCATAGTGGTAAAAACACTCAATAGACATGAAGTCAAGAATACATATCCATACTTGAAGTAGAAAAAGCCATCAAAGGCTGGAAATGTGGAAAGGCAGCAAGAGTAGATGATATTCGACCAGAAATGCTGAAGTATGGTGGTATAAAATCTTACAGTGGCTGCACTGCATAGTTCAAAGGGCCTGGACAGAAGGACGAATTCCTGATGATTGGAGTAGAGCTCTCATAGTACCCATATATAAAAAGGGAATAAAGTTGAATGGGAAAATTTTATTTCATTGGTATTTCATTACCGAGTGTTCCTGTTAAGATATATTCAAGTATACTTGAAAATCGATTGAGAAAGATTGTGGAAGGGAAACTTGGTGAAGAACAAGCTAGATATATACCAAAAGAGAAATCCTGGGAATATAACAAAAATCTGTATTTAAGTTTTGTCGATCTGGAAAAGGCATATGACAAGGTGCCAAGAGAGAAGCTATTCAATACGCTGCAGTTATATGGTGTCAATGGGGCATTATATCAAGCAATACTTAGTCTTTATTTGAGTTGTGAGTCAGCAGTTAGAATTGAAGGAAGTAGTGGAGGTCGTTTAATGTCAAATCTGGTATCAGAGAAGGATGTACATTATCCCCTCTGTTATTCATTATCTATATGGATCACATTATGAAGGAAAGTGGTATTAAACATGATATTAGAATTGGACATGTTAATGTCAGCTCTTTGCTTTATGTGGACGATGTTATACTTCTAAATAAATCCGCTACAAGTTTGCAAGAGTCCCTGACTAAATTGAATAACTGTTATAATAGATGTGGTATGAAGGTCAGCAATAAAAAGACAAAGACAATGAAAATAGGCAGAATCATTGAAAATGTCAACTGTGTTGTGAATGGATAACCTATAGAACAAGTGGAATATTTCAGCTACTTAGGCTCAATTTTTAGTGAAGATGGTAAATTAAATATGGAAATAGACAACAAAGCTGGTATGGTAGGAAGCCAACTGAATATTTTTAGTTGACTTCCTACCTAAATATATATGGAAGAAGAGAGGAATTAGCAAAACACTAAATTAGCTGTATACAAGACAGTGTTCACACCAGTTTTAACTTATGGATCTGAGAGCT
Organism: Typopeltis vanoorti; assembly: GCF_054136105.1. Taxonomy (NCBI): domain Eukaryota; kingdom Metazoa; phylum Arthropoda; class Arachnida; order Uropygi; family Thelyphonidae; genus Typopeltis; species Typopeltis vanoorti. The sequence continues at coordinate 26,195,650 of NC_143574.1, forward strand.
GGGTCACTTAATAACACTTGACCAAAGACTAGAGACCACAGATATGAGAATCCTGAGAAAGATTATAGGTGAACAGATGGCATCAATGGCAATATCATATTATAAACGAGGATATTAGGAAAGAACTTGATATTGTCAGCATCCAGGAATGCGTTAGCAGAGCTAATCTCAGGTGTTCTCTGCCAGGTTGGCAGGAAAACGACCCAGAAGAAGACCAAGATATAGGTGGACTGTTACGGTACAAAGTGCCTTAGAAGATAGAAATATAAGATCTGATAAGGTTGGAGTCTTGCGAGGTAACAGATTGATTTTGAGGAAAATTGTAAATAGCAAGTTATGACGTAAAATTTTCATGTAGTACTGTCATATCCTGTACATCCCTTGAAGGTACATGGCAAGAATTTGATGATAATAAAGCAGGATGTATAATATTTTGCAATATGAAATACGATGACAAATTCTGAGTAAAATATTTCCATGTTTTTGTCGCCAGAGGGCCATCATCATAATGTATAGCATTGTGTAACTGTTTGTATGTTTGAATAAATTCGTTTTAATGAATTTATTAAAATTAGTTTTCTTCATTTTTAGATCTTTGCTATAATTTTAATTAATTTCGAAATTAAGATAAATACAAAGGAACGTGGTTTTCTTTATGTGCTTTGCATCTGAAATATCTTTTATTTTCATAATATTTGCTATGTAATTGCATTGCATTTATTATCGTATTCCTCTATCGTTTGCAGGTTGCGGTATCAGTAGACTTGTTAATTTTTCGGTAGCTAGTCGAAACCAAAAAATATCATCTCATTTGTCAACAATTCAAAAGCGAAATCAGACTTCTCAGGGACTTAGAAGGTCTTCATCTCAGGAGGGTGTAGATCATGGACATTTAGATGCTGGTATATCACAATCTGCCCCTTTTCGTCCCCTCATTGCAGGAGGAAAAGATGCAAAGGAAGGAAGATGGCCATGGATGGTAAGTTAGCCATTAGATGTGCTAGCAGGATATTTACATGTATCGAACTAAACATTCTTAATAGATCTGTATAATTGAACTGACGAAACAGTTTTATTTTCGAAGTTTATTATTAAAAAAATCATGCCCTTCAGTGCAACAGTATATGGAAACGAAAAAGATAAATAAATAAAATGATAATAATAAAATAAAAATTAAAAACATATGATCGTTACGTTTACATCAACTGTATAAATTTATTAAATTGACCAATTTAATAAATTTGAATCCATTGAAGAGACTTGTCTTTCGCTTCTGAGGCTGGACCTCGAAATGCATTGTTGTTATTATTATTATGTCTTCCGGGTTCGAATTCTATGATGCGAAGAATCTCTATGATGGCATTTCAGATGAAGGTGAGTTGGGCAGTCTGCGCTGGAAGAGTTTACTCCTGGAAAATTTAAGTTTTTCATCCAGAACAGGCACACTATCTAGAAGAATACACACAATTTACAGAATAATACGCTGGCCTCATAGTCTTAGTTGTTTCGGTTGAATAAAACAAACAAACAAACAAATAAATAGTCTTGGAGTATTCGCTGTCCATTAGGATATTTACAGATGTAGCAAGTTTTGTTTTGGGTGTTGTGGAATGTTGCATATACGTATCTTTATACATTTGTTTTCTGCATGCTGTATACATTAGTTTATTACAATTAGTAAATCTGTTAACGCCTTTTACTCCCCCAAACGGAGTATACGAAGCTGTTTAACCCTAATTAACGTTTGAAGAATGGTGGACAGCCATCTTCACTCTTAGCAACGACAGTTAGCTGACCCAAGCCTATCAGTGGTTTTAATAGACATCGGGGAAGTTAAGAGTGCCGCTATCCTGCTCTTACTCTAACGCAGCGTTTCTCAATCTTTATAACCCCAAGGACCAGTAAAATGCCTAAAACAATTCTACGGATCACTACGTTACAGAGGCGTAGCTGGGGGGGGGGGGAATCCTCCCCGGTAAAATTTTACTTCAAAAATAAACATAGTGTTTTAATTTAGTTCCCTATACGTCGTTTTGACTTTTTGTAATTTTTTTAAAAACCAATGGGAATTACCAACATTTCGGAAAAACTGTGCCATTTATAACATAACAAATTAAAAGCATGTTTTGAATACATATGGAAACATAATTAATTAAATTGGAAGTAAAGGATTAAAAGTGTTTCATCATTGAACAAAGTCTTAATTTTTATTAAACGAGTAAACAATATGATATAATTATATTACTACTTAGTTTTAATGAGATGGTTGAGCTTCTCGGCCCTTGCAGAGTTGCTGGATATCTGGCTCAATATTGGTAAGCTTCAGTCGAAGATCGGCGCATACACTAAGACGATTTCTGTATTTTGTTTTTATTTGAAGGAACAATGATAATCCTTTCTCACAAAGATTCAATACTTCTTCAGATAATTCGGGAAATTCACTTCTCACTGAAGGCGAGATCCAAAATCGAGCCAAACTCAGATCACGGAATTGCATTTTAAGTCCACTGCCACTTGAAAGCTCAATTAACTGTTCTTTTTTCGATAACGAAAGGTCGTTCTCGTGGCTGCAAGCCTGAAATGGATCGCGAACCCACAGAAATTTCTTATAAAAGTTATTCGGAAAATATGTTTCAAAATTCCGTTTCAGATTTTTGAGGTGGTCACAAACCCTTTCCAAAAACTCAGAATCAACGAAAATATCATTTTTTTTCACTAAAAGAATTCCAATGTTGGAAAAGGTGCAAATTGTTTGTCTTTTATAATTAATCCATAAAATCAGTTTTTTCTCGAATGCCTTTATTTTGTCGTAGGCATCAAGAACAGTTAAAGAATTTCCCTGAAGGGAGAGATTTAGTTCATTTAATTGCGAAAAAATGGCTGAAAGATAGGATAGTGTTGATAACCATGCTTCATCAACAAGGAGTGATCCAAACAGAAGCCTATACATTTTTTCCCACTGGATCACTTTGTGTACTATGTAATTATTGAGAGTGTGAAATATTTCTTCTACAGTTGTTCGGGATGGCAAAACAGAATATCATCATGAATAATGTTATGATGCGTATACTAACTGCGTATCATTTGTAATATCAGTAGTCTCGTCTATTTGTAACGCATAATAAAGGCTTTTCTTAACTCTTTCGATTAACTAAGATTTTATATCACCTGCCATATCATTAATTCTGCGATCGACAGTGTCATTTGAAAGGAGGAATCAAATCAGCATCTTTTAGTAACTTGTTGCCAAACATAGTTTTTACCACATCTTTTATAGCTGGAAGTAGCAAATTTTCCCCGATAGAATGAGGTTTCCCTGTTTTCGCTATGCGCAAACTGAAGAGATAGGATTCTTCCAGTGCCTTGCTATTAATGGAACCCATGTAAGAAACAATATCTTTCCCAGGATTTAATGTTCCTAAGCGTCGCTGAAAAAGTTCAATTGGCTTATTTTTCACACGGCAATGTTTAGTTTCTAAATGTCGTCGGAGTTTCGCAAGTTTCATGCTCTCATTCGATAACACTTCTTAACACAAAACCCATTGAGGTTTCTGTTCACTTTCATCTCCACTTCAAGTAAACCCGAATTCCAAATATGAACTGTTATATTTCCTACCGTATTTTTTCTTTGAACTGCTTGTTTCTTCTACTTTAATAGTATCAGATTTACTCGCCGTTACACCACAATTAGGGTAGCATCACCTGTTTCATTTGCTCTTCTTTTCAAACTCCTAGTTCTAAGTCACTTTTCTATTATTAAAAAATGTTTCCGAAAAATATATAAATATATAATACTGGGGTTAACTCAGAACACACTTTGTCCAAGTATCACTTAGCACTTCTGAAGATATACTGGTCTTGGTTGAAGGAGGAAAACCTTCAATAATAAAAACCAATAAACACAAGCAATTGGTTGAAATGTGGATAACACATGTTGACTTCAAATCTGACAAAACAGCAGAGGAAGGCGGAAGCAATAAAACTATATTGTTGTTCACTTCACCCCACTTTTATTATTCGTCATTCTGCTGCTAAATTTGTAGCAGCAGAATGACGAATAATAAAAGAGGGATGAAGTGAACAACATTATACTTTTATTGCTTCCACCTTTGAACATTCTGATGCTTTTTTTTTTGTCTCCATTTGATTTCAATACTTTTTACTTACTTATTCAATTTTTAATTTGTTTTGTTTAGATAATTAAATATATATATATTTATTTAATTAATTTAAGTCTGCCTGAGGACCACCTGTCACATCGTCGCGGACCACAGGTTGAGAAACACTCCTCTAACGCAATATATTAATCTTTGAAATAATGTACACCCTCTGTCCAAAAAGAAACCGAACTTATCGAAAATAGAAGAAACTAGTGGCGCCACCTGTTGTATCTTTTTGTTGTCGAAAGCGACAATCGTCATTAGTGTTGTTTCAAATGTTTATGACATTTCTTTCATTAGAAGTCGAGTTATAGTGCCAAGAGTGACAGTGTGTTTTGACGAACGATCGAAAAATGAGTTTCAAACTAAGAGCTCCGATTGACTTGTTAAATTTGGTAAAGGTTTTACAGAAACGCATCAAATGCTTCCTAAAGCATACGATGATGAATGCTTATCCCGTACTCAAGTTTAGGAATGGTTTAAGCGATTTCGAAATGGTCGTGAGACGCTTGAGGACGACGAAAAGCCGGGCCGTCCAAAAACTGGACTGAGCGAAGTTAACATCCAGAAATTGACGATTTCATCAAAGAAAACCCGAAATCGTCCGTGAGGCTGATTGAAGATGAATTGGGGATTCCAAAATCAACTGTGCACAACATTTTGACCGCCAATTTGGGCCTTCGTAAATTGAATTCGCGATTTTGTTCCCCACAAGTTGACCGACGACCAAAAATGTATCGAATTGAACACTGGAAGGACAAACTTCCCTGAAACGATTGTTACTGGTTACGAAACGTGGTGTTTTGAGTATGAAACCGGAACAGAGTGCTGAGTAGAGACCACCACAAGAAGGGCATCAGAAAAAAAGTCGCTTGGAGAAGTCAAAAGTAAGACTTGTGATTTGTTTCTACGATTCCAATGTCATTATGCACAAAGAATTCGTTCTCCTGGTCAAACGGTCAATGGTGAGTTTTATCTCAAAGTTTTGAAGCGATTGATAGCGAGAATTCGTTGCATACGGCATGAATATCGTGACGACCGACCGTTCGTCAAAACACAGTCACTCTTGGCACTATAACTCGGCTACTAATGAAACAAATATCATAAACAGTTGACACAACACTAATGAAGGTTGCCGCTTTCGACAACAAAAAGATACAAAAGGTGGCGCCACTAGTTTCTTCTATTTTCGAAAAGTTCGGTTTCTTTTTGGAACAGAGGGGGTGTATTTTGCTATCTATGTTCTGGCTAGGAATGGAAATTGATACTGCCAGATTCTAGGATATAAATTGCTTGCAGAAGATGTAAATTAATAAGTTCATCTTCTTTACTTGTCCCTTCTTTCATATGAAGGTTATCAACATGTTTAGCATCTGTATGTATATCAATGATTGATTAACTGTCATCAATTTATCTCAGATTTATTATTTAGGCCAATCATCATTCACTTCAATGTCAAAATTGAATCCCTTTCAAAACACCAAACACAACAAGTTTATTTATTTTTTAGCTATAAAATTTCTATCAATATTCTCAGCTAATAGTGACACTGTGTGCGTCTTATTCCTAATAGGTAGCAATTTATTATATCTCACCACGCACCCAGCAGCCTGCTTTTCAATGTGGAGGTTTTTTGGTCGACAATATTCACGTGATTACTGCAGCCCACTGTTTTCCAAGGAATCCGTAAGAAATTTGTCTTTATGTACATATTATTTTGCTTAAAATATCCAAACTTATGATTAATAACAACTGAAAATTTAATCTGTGCGTGTGTGTATGCTTGTGTATGTATGCGTGCGCTAGGATACGTACATTTTGCTCTTTGAAACGTAAAATTAATTAATTAATTAATGTCTTTTATCTCAGAGGGAACAAAAAGAACTCTTTTTAGCCTCAACTAACTTTTAAAAATACGTAGGTAGGTTGTTGTTCATTAGTTTATATATTTTCAGATACAGTTTATAATAGTATATATTGGAATTCTTTTAATTAAAAAGTTCTTTTACATAATTCATTTAATTTTAATATAATAATATACACAATATTCTGACACATGCTACATATCAACAAACGAATATAAAGTGATACATAAAACCATGGTACGCTTAGAAATTCTGTTCTAATTTTCCACTCAAAACATCAAGCTTGTGTATGTTATGCCAACTACTCAACGAGCACTCAGGGACGGCAGATGAAGGCTCACCTCCGGCGATAAAATATGAGTTATCAGTAAAGGATCACTAACTATGGGAGCTAGTGACCCACTGAGTTATATGCTTTGTCAGACTGGGTTACTGGCCGAAAAGTTTGAGAAATACACTGTACTAGAAGACGATTGAGATTCCATAATGTCCTTTTCACTTCAGGTCCAGAGTACAGATATAGCTGTAGATGACCAACATCGATATCATTCTTCATTCACCCCAGACTGAAATTCACTTAAAAGTCCATTAATCTTTATAAGTGATTGAATCATAGCTACCGATCTGGCCTTGTGGGTAGTGTATCTTATCTCTAACCAAAAAGGCTGGGGATCAACAACCCAATTTCAAGAATCCTATCTTTGGATTAATGGATTCCACCTACATTTTTGTGGTTCTGCAGTATATGCTGGCAGTTCCTCAGTGAATGGTCACTTGTTTCTCATTCTATACAGAAGGTTTCAGTCATTTAAATTATCTGCATGTTCTATGATGTTGAGGAGATAATCCTGGAGGATTACCGAATACGTTTCGATACTTGGAATATCGATGTAAAGCAGGTTAATGCAGTTTTATGAATAAATTTTCATGCTTTATGTTACAAGATGAATATCGTCTGCAAGCACCAGAAGATAATATGCAGTTTTATATAAATAGAAGTTTTCTCTAATACATGTACTTTTGCTTACACATATAATACTTTGGTATTATCTTCTTTCTTCACGAACATTTTTGTATCTCTTGTACCATAACAACTGATACTTTTTTTTTATTATCACTTGCGTGCTTTTAAATAGGGAACTTCTCAAGTATTTTGAGAAGAACATGGGCCTCTTTGGCTGGTCAGTCTTTATAACCACCGTTGTCTTGATTTAATTACTAGCTCTTAGCATGTTATTTATAGTTACGTGCTGGTAAACTTCATAAAATTGGCAAAGACTGATTTCTTTTATTTTTGAAATCGTCCCTCACCAGTAATAATAATAATTTTTTTAAAAAAATTATACAAGTTCATGACTGTTTTGTTACATAATTTGCAGTCTTTGATTATGAGGATTACGTGTGGATGAGTGAGGCAGATTAATCCCACCTACTTCGAAGCTTGGGGTAGCTTTTATGAAGAGAGTGGGATTTAGCCTTCACTATTTGTGTTGTTGCTACTGTTTATGTATGGGATGTAAACATTGGATGCTAGTGAGTTGTGATGTGTATATTAGTGTTAATGGTATATTAACTTTGTTGGTATATTTTCGAGTTCGTGTTTTAATGTTCTGTAGTTATCTACGTGTTTTACGTTTCTTGGTAGGTTGTTGAGTAGCGTGGGTATCTGATGTGATCTCACCAAAGAACCGTATGAGTTGTTGAAGGGTGTGGGGATGTAGAGAGTTGCTGAATAATAATAATAATAATAATAATAATAATAATAATAATAATAATAATAATAATAATAATAATAATAATAATAATTTAAGTGCAAAATTTAAGTATTCAGGACAGGTTATGATCTTGCTATGCGTTTAAAACAGCTTCTATAGTATTCTCAACTAAGTTTGACTTTACTAGTAGTTAATTTTACTAGTACTCAATTCTCAATCCGATTTCTAGTATTAAATTCTGAATCGTAATTTGCTAGTATTAAAGTCTCAATCAGATCCTGAACAGTAATATTCTTAAATTAAAAACATGGCTATCTGGGCATTGCGTTAAAAAGTATTTATCTATAATTTATTTTTTAAAATAATGATAAGGAAATAATAAAGCGAAAGGGGCATTTTATTTTTTTATCTATGATATAAGTCTTGTTGAAGTTTAACTACTATTTCTTGTTACATAAATAATTGCCAATATGCCAGTCAGCCATTGGTAACAATTATTCTTGATGTCCTTTGAGCTGGAGGCCAATCTCTTCTCTGTTCTATGCAGCATCGTGTGCAAGCAAGTACCAAAAGCCAATTTAGTCAATCATACGAATCCTAGATGGCGCCATATTGCACAATTACTTCTGCGTGAATTTCATCTATGTTGTAATGTTTCTAAGAGCATTATGTAATCCACAGATTACATAATACTCTTAGAAAAGTAGCAGTTATAGTTCCATGACGGTTTGTTGAAAACTAAAAGTATATTACATAACAAAATTTTTCTCACGTTACTCATTAAAAAAGAAATATAATTTTTTACTTTTTTCATATGATCGGTTAACATTGAAACAGATTCTTTGTTTAAGATTTATATCTGTTTAATAATAAATGCTCAATTATAAATTGATGCTCTTGGACAAACAATGCATTCTCTGATATTCAATAAAATGTGTTATTGTTCATGCGAATAAAAAGATCTAGAATAGCAACACGTTAAAATGTAGTTGAGAGCTTTTGATTAACTTAATAATGTTGCTGATTATACTTTTTCATTTGATAATCATGTTAATATTTTTCGGCAAGATAAATAAGGCATATAAAAAAGTAAAAACATTAAAGAAATAAGTGTTATTAATTTGTATTTATTATAAATTCAAGATAGGCAAAAATATTCGTTTTTTTAGGTATTTGTTTTAAACATTGCGAACAGATTTAATATTTCATATTTATGAATTTAGGGACACAAAACACACGTGTTGAAAAGATTATTTTACTGATTAATAATAAAATAATAACCATACGTTTCGACCCTTATATTGAGGTCATCTTCAGAAGGATACATGTTTATAAGAACAAGCTACATGCTGTTGCACTCTATACAAGTAAATTACATCTACGTTGTTAACTAATCTTTTTTCTTAGCCTGCCCTCTAGCGATAAAAAAATAAATTAATAAAATAAAAACTACAATAAACAAAAAATAAAATAAAAACTACAATAAACTCTGCTAAAGTCCTCACGTACTAGGATTCTTCTGGAATTATTTTCTTCTGGATTTGTACAGGTTGCTATTGAATGTTCAGGAGGGAAAAAAAAAAAAAAACACTTGACCAAGTCTTCTTGTATTGAGATTTTTTTTCCTTCGTGGTTGCTATGAAGGTTGTAGATGGGTCCTCCATATTCTTGAAATTGTTAGGCCATCATTTTTATTCAGATTCGGATCATGTTTGAGCATTTCACATGCTTCCTTGAATTTCCGCTCGAACCAGGTTTTGGTGCGGTGTAGGGACTTGGTACCTTTCCTGTCAATTCTGTGGTATGTTTGGAGTGCATGGTCAGAAATGCCAGTTTTTCCAAAATGGAGCTATTTTATGTGATGTTTGTGTTCATCCTTTCTGATTGAGATGGTTCGCCCTGTTTCCCCTGTGTAAGGTATGTTACATGGTCAAACATGATCCGAATCTGAATAAAAATGATGGTCTAACAATTCCAAGAATGTGGAGGACCCATCTACAACCTTCATAGCAACCACGAAGGAAAAAATCTCAATTCAAGAAGACTTGGTGAAGTGTTTTTTTTTTTTTTTTTCTCCTGAGCATTCAATAGCAATACTGTACAAATCCAGAAGATATAATATAACAGTTTAAATTGTATAATTCCAGAAGAATCCTAGTACGTGAGGACATTAGCAGAGTTTATTGTAGTTTTTATTTTATTTTTTGTTTATTGTAGTTTTTATTTTATTTATTTATTTTTTTATCACTAGAGGGCAGGCTAAGAAAAAAGATTAGTTAACAACGTACGTGTAATTTACTTGTATAGAGTGCAACAGCATGTAGCTTGTTCTTATACCCATGTATCCTTCTGAAGATGACCTCAATACAGGGGTCGAAACGTCAAGTTATTATTTTATTATTAATCAGTAAAATAATCTTTTCTACGCGTGTGTTTTGTGTCCCTAAATTCATAAATATGAATGCTGATCACCGTGTAACCTTAAAAGAGTTTAATATTTGTTTAGTTTAGGTAATTTTTACTATTTTAATTACTTCTGATAACCTTCCAATAATATCATTCAGTATTCTTTGTTTTTCGTTCTCTCCTGATAACCTTATAACAAGAAATTACTATCTAGAGAGAAAGAAAGACAAAGAAAACTGATATTTCGATAGTTAAAGAAGTATCAGTAAAGTATGCACATACCTAAAGACTCTAAATGGTGCATTGCTTTCATATTAATGTTATGGGTGCTTTAGAGTTATTTCACTTAAAAGTGAAGCATTATTATAAACTAATATATTAGTCAATCAGTTCTTACAATTGTAAGACATTTAGAACATTGAAATCAGCAATGGCTAACATCATCAAAAGCTGGAAACGTAACGATGAAAAAGAAACCCAACGAATAGTTATGAACACTTTGTTCTGCATCACTGGACTCTTTCAGCCTCAGTGCATCGACAGTTATAATGGTTTGTGCTAGAATCCTATATTATCCACTCTGATATTTCATATTCTTTTTTGTGCAGTTTCAAGAAAGAATTAAAGCTTAAAATTTTAACATTTCAATGTTTTAAATGGACAAATATGTATACTTTTCAAATCAATTGGTTGTGTTTTGATGTGATGGCTGCCAGGAGAACGTTATTTAACAATACATCGTCTTGTCTCAAGTTTATAGTTACACGTTTATAGTTTTATGACGAGATACATACTCTCAGCACTAGTGATGAAATTTAATTTGAAATATAAACATGTTTACATGTTTATATTACATGTTTACATCACTGAACATTGTATATATAAAATAACGTGTGTATTTGTGCATATGTGGTTATTTTCGTATTTATTTTCAGGAAAATCGAGAATTTCTTTGTTCGAATCGGAGATATAGATGTTGAGCAAGGTCAAGGGATTTGGATTGATAAAGTATTCGTTCATGAAGGCTTTCAAGAAGGTAGATTTTACAATGATATAGCTGTTCTGCAACTTTATGAAGTTGTCGATAATCCTGGGGCAGGACCCTTATGCTTGCCCACGGCTGAAAGTGACTCACAGACACTGGAAAACTACAGAACTACAGTTTTAGGATGGGGAGATCAGACATATGGTAAGTAATGAATTATCAAGAACTCATAAATTAAATAATCTGCTAAGACCTTATAAACGGCATCCAATAAAGAAAGGCAGACAAGTGCCGCCATTTCATGGTCCCCTAACCCTAATGCAGTATATTAATGTCTGAAAGAGTGTGGGCTCGATAGTCGATATTCTTGAGCTACTGGGACAAAAAGCCCATGCCAGAGATCGATTAACTTAGGAAAAGTTCCTCTAGTCGCTGACTGGAATTGAACTTGGAATGGTCCTTCTTCTAGAAGTTCAACATTATGGTTGCAAAATAATTTTAATAATAGGTAATTTTAATTACTCTTTGAATATTGACGTATTGCTGACGAGTTTTTCCCCTGTGGAATGGCATTAGTTTCCATAGCGCTAGACCGCCAGAAGAAGCACCGTTTTAGGTTGGATTTTCTAGTCACTGACTAGAGGAATTTTACCTATTTCCGGTTTCCGATTTAGTCGATCTTTGGCACGGTAAGAAGTGTTTTCCTCCTGTAAATTCAGGTTTTTTTATCCAAGCAGTTCAGAAAATTGGCCACAGAACTCACGATTTGAAATATAATATATATTTTAGAGTTTAGGACAAGGAGATGATGGCATTCATATTCTGTAATCTAACTCGAGAAATCTCTCTCCACAGATAGTTGTCAGCTCAGCTAAAAGGTGAAAACCTTTTAGCTGACTGACAGCTAAAAGGTTTTCAGGTTGAAAACCTTTTAGCTAACTTTTCAAGATTGAAAAAATCTTTTCAAGATTTTTTTCAATCTTGAAAAGTTAGCTTTAAAGCAGTTTAATCTATTTCTTTTTAGAATAAAAGTCAATTTTATTTCTCCTGTGCTCATATCTGAATAAGAGGATTAATTTTTTTTTGGGTTAATTCAGAAATTCATGTTCAGGGTTATGAGTAAGTCCTAACCACTACGATGATAGTGATTAGGACTTTTCATATTAACCGAAAATCAAATCTCCACTGGCAAAGTCTTAGTCCAAAGAAACGAACCTCCTTGTAGAACCAGAGGAACCAGATGTCATGGAATTCATTGCAGTTTAAAGAAATAAAACGGTAATTGGAAATAGTGGTACTCCTTTGATGTGAAGACCATTGATGATTTTTTCATACGCGATTTTTACACCAAATATGTTGGATTCCGAGTATGAAACAGTTTCTGTTATATGAATATTATATATTATTATATTTTAATGAATATACAAAACTATTCGATGAAGTTTTCTTCAGAATTCTTGTGCAAAGGTTGGTCGATTGGTAGAGCCTCTGCTGCTAATGGCTCAGTAAAAAGTTAAGCAAGTTTGAGCGCGGTTAGTAGTTGATGAGTCTTTGGACTTCCTGGAGGTGTTACATAATAATAAAGATTTCAGACCATTTTTTTTTAAAACGAAGTGTTGTATTTCGACTATTGCACTTCTTAACACAGTAATGAAGGATGTTTGATCTAAATATTCATCGATACGCTGTATATTTTATTTATATATTTCTTTTGGATCATTCATAGCTGGAAAAAGTCGTACCAATTTATTGCAAGAATTGTCTGGAATTCCTATAGTTCCGACAAATGAATGTGATGCTGCCTATAACAAGTTAAACAACTTTAGAGTTCAGTTTCCTCGTGGTATCACGGATGAGTTTATATGCGCAGGCTTCCCCACTGGGAAGAAAGACGCATGTCAGGTATGTTTGCTTATTTACCATTATTCTTTTATATTATTATTATTATTATCATTATACAAAAACAATTAGACAAGATTTCTTTAAAATTCTTGTGTATGGACTCTTTACTATCTACCCATTTTGAATACAAATATATTACTGTATTTGAAATTGCCTCTACAGTTAGGTCAATGGACAACACGAAATACAACATAGTAATGGCATATTTCTACTGAACCAATATGCTACAGTAAATACATTAAGAATAGCAAAAGATGCTGTGTGCTCATTTCTTGTAGTGTTCACAATATCATTATTGGCATTTGGACGTACAGGTGAGGTATTAGTCAGAAGTTGCTACTTCTTAGCAATGGGGGGGCGGTGCAGAGTACCATCCACCCACTAGAGCTCCATATCAGGCTGTTCTTGGCTTGAAGCAGATGTCTGTGCAGCCGCGCTATATGGTAGACAGTCGCTGTGGTTGATCTTTGGATGCCTCCTCAGGGACATGCTTAGTTAATGGCGGCATGGGACGCAATATCACATTGTCGTTTTAGAGTTCTGTGGCGTTTGGTTTGAGAAGCCTTGCAAAGGACAGTTACACCACTCCTGATGAAAATGCTTCTGTTAGTTTCGGGCTGTTTATTCATGATATTATTCTGCTTATCTCACAGTTGCTTTCCATATCTGGGGTGTCAGTAGGCGATGTTGGTTTAGCCGTAAGTTTTGGAGACTGAGAGGCAAATAAAATAAATAAATCGACAGTATAACTCACACTATTTCAGGCAATAATGTATAGTGTTAGGTACCATGAAACAATGAGCGTTGTCTGCTATAATCTCCTCCTGATTCTTATTAAAATCAGTGATAGCCTTGGGTAAGCTTCTCTGTGATGGTTACCAGTCTTCAGAAGCTAGGTAGCTAAACGCCTCGCCAGTATTTTTAGGGAATAAAAGACGTTAGCAGATTTATTTATAAAATTTTATTTCCAAATGAAGTACGTAGAACTCTTTTAGCCCTAAGCTTTCACCAATCGGTTTGCAGCTGGTGTTTACTCTTAGTCCTCGACAGCTTTTGACTTCAAGGCTACCAGAAATTTCAAGACATGGCTGATAACAGTAGTAGTTGAGTATAACTCACAACAGTGAGTTGTATTCAATTTTTCTTAGTTGTAAAACTGGAATTTACTTTAGAAAAACTATTCCGACCTGCACATAGATCGACTAGAAAACTATAAGAATCAAGCTATTATTGGTGATGGTAATAGATAGTAATGTATACAGCAGTGTGATTATCGCTTTTATTCTTACCAAGTTTTTTATTAGGAATAAAAGCGATTATATGCAGTTTAATGACACTGGAGATAATACGGAAGAAGAGATAAAATTTGGAAACTTATGCATGTTAAATCTCTTAGAACTTTATTAGAGATAAGTGTACTATCTTGATAATCTAAGGCAGTGGTCTCCAGTGTGGTACGTGTAGCCCCAGGGGATACGCGAGTCGATGCGTGAGGGTACATCAAAAAAAGTTTTATATTGATAGGAAAAAAGTAAGTAATTAATTAAAGATAACTAATATTACTTTCTTTCATCAATTAAACATATATCTAATATAGACAAAGACGTTATAAAGATCCTGTAAACTTAAATTTGCGAGTAGCGCACATTGGGCGACTTTGCACACATAATCGTCCGTGGCAAAGCTGTCATGTTTTTTAAAACTACGGAGTAAATCTCTTATTTCTTATCATTGTCATTGTTTGTAGAGTATCCCTGGTGTTGACAAGCCCAACTAGAGAAGGAAAATATGCTTAGTTATCCTGCTATCTACAGATGGCACCACAGTCGTATTAATTATTCGACTATTAGTAGTAAGTTTAATGATTTTTTAGTATATATTGTGTCTGTGCAATTTCAACGCCTTTTTGTGATTACGTTTACACTAGAAATAGTGAATTAATATTATCAAAATCGCTTACATTTTTTAAAAGTGTTTGAAATTATTAATAGTAAATGAATTATATTTAAATTTTACAAATTAATCCTCACAAAATGGATAAATGGTTAAAAAAAATTTCCTCCAAAGAAACAAACCACGAATTGAAGATAATTATGATAGTACTTCTACATCAGACGAACAACAAGGAAAAGATAGGATTGATTCTTCTATTCAAACAAGTTCGTTATCGCTCAAATTAAGTGATAAAAACATTAATCTGGAACTTAACAAAACCTTGCCCAAGAAAGTTCGAAATTACCAAGAGGACTACTTGAAATGGGGTTTTACATCGACGATAGTCAACAATGAACCTCGTCCTACATGTGTATTGTGTCATGAGACGCTATGCAATGGAAGTATGAAACCATCATTATTAGTAAGACATTTAAAAACTAAACATCCTGAACATGAACACAAATCTTACAATTTTTTGAACGATGTTTGAAGACATGCAATTCTCAATCCAACAACTTAAAAAAATTCACTAAAATTAACGATAAATATTTGGAGGCATCTCTTGAGGTTGCATTCTTAATTGCAAAAGACCAAAAACCACACACCATTGGGGAAACACTTGTACTCCCAACCGCCATAAAAATGGTAGAAATAATCCATGGAAAAGAATACGCAGATAAACTAAAATGTATTCCCTTATCAGCAAATACTATTGGTAGACGTATAGAAATCACTGCAGATAATTTAAAGAAACAAGGTATCGCAGTATCAGAAGCCATCTAACCAGAATTTCAAGAAATTATGAAACACCTTGGTTAGAGTCGAGTTCCGTCTCGTATTCAATGTAAAGCTAAGCGTACACTGTTGCCGAAGCAGGCTGTATCGCATTGCAAAAATGCGACAGCGCACACTACAGGCGTGCCGGGCAGCATCGCATCGCATTGACCTTGCTTGTGACCATACGTTTACTAGAATAGATACCTTCGTACTTCACTCGCGCTCGGAGGTGTCGAACCCCGGGTGGCTGAGTCAAGATCAGCGCACGCTGGCCTTAATAGCATAGGTCACATGCCAAACATAGAGCGCCTTATTTTTCAAACATGTTTGAACTTGTCGCAGCATTTAAAACCATTACAGGCTAATATTAATTTTGATAATTTTTCAAGGAACACTTAGATAACTTGAAACTCGCTTAAACCGATGTGCGGATAACCGAATAAATATGGTATTCGCTTTCTAACCGACATGATATGGGTTTGAACAGATGCTTGAAACAATCTTTAGGTGGTAAATGATCTTTCCTGCTCTGTTCGATACCGTCACCGCTCTGCTCATTGAAGGCCTGTGTGAATTTGTAAAACTTCACCATGCTTAATCTCTAAAGAACGGTTTCTGGATTAATTAACCTTCAGCTCATCCACTGTACTAAATATGTACCATAGTTTTATAGCCTTCCATGAGTTAAATAAATCTTTAAGTAAATAAAATAAATAAATTTAAGGAAATAAGCAAATAGACAAGTCAAGATTGCACCTGAACTATGTTCAGGTCTGAGGCAACTCGTGGTAAAGGAGGAGTAAGCTCTGATCACTTTCCCTTAGTATCTCCCCTAATGCGCAGCACAGCTCCTTGCGGACATGTATGATGCTATGCATTAAGGGGAAGGCCACTACCCAGACCGGTTTCGTCCTTTATTGAGGTCTCGTCAGTGGGAGCCTAACCCTGAGATGCCAAGCTTAAGTGATGCAGAAGTTATAAATTTTTTTATTATTATTATTATTATTATTATTATTATTATTATTCCCAACACCTCCAAGGAGTCCGAAGACTCATCGCGGGAGAACACCTATAGCTGTCTCAACCACTACACTGAACCACTACTACGAATAATCTCCATCAACGCCATCTACCGGCCACCACAACTAGTATTTTACCTATACAAGTTGCCACAAGGTGCTTTGATCTTATTAAATAAAAATCTCAGGATGAGAGAAAGACGTAGAAAGTTTTTTACCTTGGGTATAATATACGTTGAAGATACCAAGTAATTTTATAAACTTGGTTTTAATCATTTTTCCCAAGTAAGCAAACAGACAGGCAGGGGAACGCCAAGGGTATTTGCAGCCTGGGCGCAAACTTTTATCGGTCGCCCCTAATACTGCATTGTATAATCCAATTTAGATATTAGCTACATAAAATGCCACCCTATCAATGATACCGCGCCAAACATGATGTTTGGCGCGGCCCTGCAGACAGGTTAGTCAAGTTTGCGCCTGAAGTATTTTCAGGTCTCAGGCAACTCGTGGTAAAGGTGGAATAAGCCCTGATCGGTCTGGCTCCCACTGACGAGACCTCAATAAAGGTCGAAGCCGGTCTGGGTAGTTGCCCTTTTCTTAATGGATAGCATCATACATGTCCGCAAGGAGATGTGCTGTGCATTAGGGGAGATACTAAGGGAAAGTGATCACACACACACACACACACACACACACACACACACACACACACACACACACACACACACACACACACACACACACTTTTTATAACAATAAGATGATTAATATTTATAATGATAGAAATGTTAATATATAACTTTTTTTCAAATATCTTTTACAGGGTGATTCTGGAGGACCTTTGATGATAAATTTAAATAATCGTTGGATGGCCATTGGTGTTGTTTCGTTTGGCTACAGATGTGCTGAATCTAGTTTTCCAGGAGTGTATACCCGCATATCGTATCACATGGATTGGATACAACGCTTCCTCAGTTAGAGCTTCAACAGATTAGTAACAGTATCCATGAGAATTCGCATCTCTGTACATCAAACGCCGCACACTCCAGAAAAAACTATGCTGCCACAGCTTAGGCTACAAGAACATTTGTGTATGCAAGAACAATTTCATTGGCTGAAAATACTTGCTCAACACGGAGATTCCTTATTTGTGCTAGTCCTTCCTTTTGATCGCACAGCAGTTTGTCCAATGTAACAACAGTGGGATGAGACAATGCTAAGATCATCATTACTGTGAACGGAAGCATTCTCCTGTGTTCTCATTATCACACAGTAATTATTTAGTTGATCTCATATGTTTATTTCTGTTCATGCCCTTTTATAGATCAATTTTTCCCTTTCATTTTCTTCCGCGTTTAGTGATACTATGATTTCAAACAACTTTCCGTTCATTAGTGATATGTCAGGGACACATTCATTCTCCTGGCGCCCCCTGTGATTTTATTAAAGCTACAAATCCTAAGAAATACTGTGTATCTAATTCTTAGATAATAAATCAATAATTTCTGACACATATTATTAAATTTCAGTTCGTTCTTTTTATATGCATACAATGGTATACTAATATATATATATATATATATATATATATTTTTTTTTTTTTTTTTGCAGAGTTTGCTCATACTAATCTACCTTATCATTGTTTCCTGCATTAATAATTTTTCTTTGTTTCAAATTTTTATTCGTTAACCACGCCACTGGCCAAGACATCTATGACGTCAAGGTTATCATGGATGCGAAGTGCATATTAAAATTGCAATACCATTGATATTACATTGAAATATATGATGGATACGAAGCGTGTGAGAATGCGTATTTGATCCATAATGGCCGGTTTTATAAGATTAAAAATTAAGGAAAAATGAGGTAATAGTAAAATGCTAAAAATTAACACTAGCTTTCTTATGTATTGTGCTATTTTTGGACATTTTCATATTATTCATATTTATCATAATTTAAATATAAATTGAATTCATTTCTTTAAAACAAAAGTTTTAAGTATGCCTCTAGTGTTCGTTTTCTTGCTATCATTATTTAATGAAATTAATTGCTTAGGTATGAAATTCACATCAGCTACGTGCTGAAAGACAGGAAAAATAAATACAGAATAATTTGCCCTTTATTTCACACTTCGATTGATATAGTTTGTTATCACTTTGTAAACAGTTTGCAACATTCTTTCATTGTGTTTGTATCACGCATCAGTAGGAGGAAATGCTACTACCGCTGCGTAGTTGTATTTCCGGGGTATTATGATAAAAGCTTCTGTCAATAGCGCGTATATTAATAAAACGGATATCTTGTAGTTGACTGACAGCTAACAACAGTGTAGAAAACTTGATTGATTTATGATGCGATAAGCATCAAGGGCATTAGGTTATATTTACATCGATTGGTCATGTATGCAGTTATATCTAAAGA
This sequence comes from Typopeltis vanoorti, assembly GCF_054136105.1. NCBI lineage: Eukaryota > Metazoa > Arthropoda > Arachnida > Uropygi > Thelyphonidae > Typopeltis > Typopeltis vanoorti. The sequence continues at coordinate 26,214,835 of NC_143574.1, forward strand.
GAGAGACAAAACACGGATTTCCCGTCACATGACTTATGATTCAGACAAGTTATTTTTATATCAGAAAATATTTCTGTTATTTAGAGTACATATGGACAGTTAATTTTTTTTTTTTTTCATGTGAATTCCAAATTGCTTCGTTTTAGTTGTCAGAAAATATTACACTGTTGATCATAGGTAAATAACATAAATCATTGAAAAAACAAATGAATACCAAAAAACATTTGGTCTGGCATTTATTGATTTTTGAAAAGGCATTTGATCCAATTTGAACGTTAGCTATTTTAGAAGCCCATAAAAAACATGGAATTGAAAAAAACGTACATTGATATACCTAGTTATATATATTAAAATGCAACTGCATTTTAATATATATAACTAGTCGTTTCACCTCAATTATTTATAGTAGCTCTAGAAGAAATTTTTAAAATCCTGAATTAGGAAAATAGAGGAATTATAGTAAATGGGAAAGAACTAAAGCAACTACGATTTGCTGATGACATTAAGAATAATGTCATCAGTAAAAAGAAAGAAGCAATTATAAACAAAGAAAAAACAAAGATAATGTATAATAAATATATCTCCAAAAAGTCAGTTCAAATGAAACACTAGGTAATTAATCTGCACCTCCTGTGTGCAGATCAATTACCTGGGACCAAAGATCACATTAGAGGGAGGTTGTGAAAAAGAAATTATACGTAGACCTCAACTTGGTTGGATAGCCTTTGGAGAACAGTGTGAAATACTCAAAGGAATACTTCAATCTACCTTAAAAGAAAAATAATCGACAGTTGTATTATTCCAGTCATGACATGAAAGCGAAACTTTGACTTTGACTAAAAATGTCTAAAAAGTTGAGGATTATCAGAGGAAAATGGAAAGATTACTCAGTATTACCATTCTTGATAGAAAGAGCAATACTTGGATCAGAGCTCACACTAGTACAAGGGTAATTATAACAGCCATTAAAAGATCCAAATGGCAATGGGAATGTCATATTGCAAGAAGTAACACTTAAACATGGACAAAATTTATATCAAAATGATATCCCAGATATTGAAAGAAAGAAAGCTACAGGAAGACTAAAGAGACTGTGTTAGGATGAGATTAAATAGATGGCTGGAACTCAGTGGCCTAGAAAAACACAAGACTGAATGCAGGAATTTGAATGTATGAGGCATTTGTTCAGCAATGGACAGAAAATCACTATGAAGGTATAATAGGTTTAAGCCTCCAGCTTCCACTTCAAGGAACACTATTCTTCCTCATTGTTTCAAATTGAGAACTCCATATTTAAGTTACAAAGAGTGTACTTTTATCCTTTTTATATGATATGGGATATTATGAATTTGTACCACACTGAGAGGCTTGATACTTGCTTCAAATTCTGGCTTTGCCTCTTACAGAATGTTGTCGTCTACGTACGTTGTACGATTAGGAAATGCTTCATAGAACTCTTCCTAACACTGGTAAGTAATTTTTCCTGGATATTCTTGCTGGTATTTTAGGTTAATTTTTTTAAGATGTCAGTCAACATACTATCAAATTTGAATTTAAATGAAGAGCTGAGATTCTTCCAAAGGAACAAAATCCAAATCAAATATGCATATTGCTTCTTCCAGAGATAAACTAATGTTCTCGCTGTTTTGACCTTCTAGGGTGAGAATGACATTATAAGCTACCATGAATATTGATTCCTTGAATTGCTTGTTGGTGTTAATTGCCATGGTAAGTCGTTTCAAGGGTAATATAATTCTTGACCACTTGATTAAGTAAGATGTGAAGAAGTTTTCATTTTGAGAAAAATCTCTAACCAACTCTCGAAGTTTGGCCCAAAATCTGTTCTTTTTATTATGCAAAAATGTACGCATGTTCCTCATGGCCGAAGCTTTTCTGAACTACAAAGCTGGAAAATATGACATACTCATCAGAATATAATGGTATCAGTTACTCAATGGGAAGGATATTATCAGTGCATGGAAAGCTTTGCAAAGGGGCTTAATTGAGATAGTATCTGAAATGTGTTATACGTCAAAGAACAAATAGTGTGCGAGCGAAATAGCTGTGAAACCTTATTAAGCAAGAGATCCCTAAGAAGAGAATAATGTGGAAGGAATTGGAATATCGTGAGAATAATGGTGAGAGAAGGTGTGAAATAAAGTGTATAAAGCACAGGTCAGAAAAGTTAGGAGTATCGTGCAGAAGGCTAAGTCTGGTACGAAAAGAAATTGGCTGCACCCGAAAGAATTTTATTGTTATACAGCAAGTAAAAGAAAGAATGAATTTGGAAGAGTAACTTTACTGAATTGTAGACTGTACCCCTGTATCAGAAGACGAGATAGGTCAAATAATGAGTGCTCACTTCGCTAAGATATCTATCAACCAGGCGTATGTAACATAGTGCTACCACAACGTTGGACGAAGAGATAGAAGTGCATGAGAAGGAGGTTCCAGAGTTGTTGCATAACCTGGATAAGAATTCGGCAATTGAAACAGATGGAATATCAGCACGTGCTAAAGGAATGTTCAGCCGAACTGGCTAGGTCCTTGATATTTTTGTATAATTTGAATCAGCTCAGAAAAGAACACACAGGAATGGAAATAATGTATGATAAAATCCATTGCATGAATGATGCAAAGACTGATGTATGTAGTCGACCTGTATACATCTATGAAGTTATGAAGAGTTTAGAGAAGTTGTACTAAGTCGCATACAGAAAGAGATTTGCAAGGAAGAACAGCATTGGGTTTAAAATGAGGTCGTTTCTGAGTAATCTGTTTATAGTTTATAATAATGTTACGATTGAGTAGGATAAAGCGAATAGATATACTGCGATATTGTTAGACCATGCTAAGGCATTTGATAGGATACTAGATGAAAGTCTTTTGGATAAAGTGTAGAATATGGGATTGGAATATAAACTATTATCTTGAATAAGTGGATCGCTTATGGACAGGTATCAGAAAGTGGTAATAGGGGTGTGAATCTGCCATATTTAAGGTGGCCATTGGTGAGCCCAGGGATCCTTGGACCATTGTTGGACTATATATATTAATGATATTGGGAAAATATGGAATAGATGTTCATTTTTCTACTGATAATGCAAAGATAAACAAGGCACGGATAAAAGCAGATATCAAGGATGCTACTGATATCAGCATTCACAGGGTTGTTCGAATAGGCTGAAAGTGTGGTCAAATGATAATGGCTATTAATTCAATGTTAGTAAGTGTAAACTGATAAACTGTCTTTTTAAAGTGCAGTTTAACGTTTTTATTTCCCATCCTCTGAGTGAGTGGATTTAAGTTTTTCTACTTCTGCTGTTATTTTTTGCCCTTATGTATTAAATTCATCTTCTTATAAAATTATTATTTTTTGGTTGAATTTCCATAATGGAAAGTTTATGCTAATAAATATTATTGATCTTTTTTTTTAAATTTTTTTCTTTTTTTGGAAGACTGAAGTTTAGTCTCTAGCATGTGGTGATCTCCGAAGATGATTAGCATATGTTTAACGCTATTTACGATTATACGTCAATGATTTGGAAGGAAATATTTGTGAATTCTGGATGCATTACTGGAGGAGCGAAGTGGATACTTTAGGCATTCTCTGTTTTGGATTAAAAATTGCCCTTGATGCCAATGGAGAAATATACTTTTAGTGATTTAGGTTTAGTAGCAGCCGTGAGCATTTCCTTCCTGTTTTTGATATTTCTTAATCAGATTTATTTCAATTTCTTTCGATTCAGTTTCCAAACGTATTCAGATATTTTTATTATTTTGTTTTTCAATGCTTTCCTTAACTGGACGAACTCTTTCTAAGCCAATCTTCGACCGGTTCCCGAGTTAGTCGATCTCGTGCACGAGCAAGCAGGTTTTTCGTCCCGGAAACTCAAGAAAATCGAAGGTAGCACCAACATTATTCCAGACAGTAACATATCCTGTTTGTGTTAGACACCAAGAGATGGCAGCACTTGTTTGCTGGTCTCTTCATCAGTAGTCGCCTATAATAAGTGATAGACATGGGTCAGCTATCTCTGATTAGCTATCGGTGGAGATTGAACTGCCCACTGTCTCCAAAAGCTAGATAGGGTATAAAGGCCTCGTCTACTCCCTATAAGGGAATAAAAGGCGTCAGCTGATTTATTTTTTTAATTTTTTTTCCAATTCATTCGGTAATAGGAGTATGTGCACCGAATGTGTTTCTATGGCCTGAGTTTCCTGTATTATTTAGTGTCATCGTGTTTGTGAATTTGCCTCGAAATTCACTGGAGTTCACAACTATTCAACTTAACTTCTTGATATACGGAATATATTCAATTTTTATCCCTTCCTCAAATTTTAAAATTAATTTCTTTTTATAGATGGTACCTGGTTTCCAAATTATTATTTTTAATAGTGACAATAGTATCTCAGAACTCAATATTATCATACTTTTCGAAATGTAGTACTGCTAATTTGATATATGCAGTGGCATCCAGTACACAATAATTTCTAATTTTCTGAAATGTTTATAATGATTATTTCGTACATTCTGTTCTTCACTTTATCTGAAGATGGGCTATACAATGGTGGCAGGATTTCCCTCCCCAAAACAGTTGCTTCATCAGGTAAAAACCAAGCCAGAAGAACACAATTGAGCAGTAAAAACATAAAACTGCAATATCCTCATAGTCTTTTGATTAGACCATCATCCAAAGAATACCAGCAATACTAACAGTTCCTCACGTTAATGTTACATATATTAATAAACTTTACTATACTATTCAGATCTATAATTTTACTTTTCTTTAAGATGTTTTCAATATCTGTAAACGGTCAGTTGATTCAAAGATAAAAGAAGAAACATAATTATACTTCAAATGGTATTCTTTAAATCATATTATTAATTCCATAATAAATAAATTATGGTCTGAGTCAATATCAGCTCCTGGATATGTTGATATCCTTTTTACACTGTTTCTATACCTGTTTTGTATTAACATATAATCAATCTGGTATCTTGCGATATCTCGTGGTATTTTCCATGTATATGTTCTTCTCTTTGGTTCTTTGGAAGTTTGAACTAAGTATTGCCAATAATTACTTTGTGTCTTTTACAAAAATGTATAAGTATTTCACCCCCTCTCAGTCCTTTTACCAAGGCAATACTTTCTGTTATTCCCTTCTTTCCCTTTTCACCTACCATTGCATTCTAGTCTCCCATCCAGATGGTACACCATTTAGTTTTGTCTTCTTCCATTATCTCTTTGATTTTATATCTCTTCTATTTCATTTTCATCATGTCACTTATGGGCATATATATCTGTATAATCATTATGTACACAGGCTTTGCTTTCAGTTTAATCATAATCACCCTGTCACTTTTATATATTGTTTTTTCTACTGAATCTTTAACCTTTTCATTCAACACAAATGCTACTCTATTTTTAACTCGTGTTCTACAGAAATATATAATTCTATAACCATCACTTTCAAAATCTATATCTTCTCATCTAACTTCACTTAGACCAACCACATCCAATTTATTCCTCTCATTTTTTCCTTGAAGTTCTCTAATTTACCATCTCTCAAAATTGTTCTTACATCCCAAGTTACCACTCATATAGTTTCTATCATATTCTCTCCTGGACGTCTTATTTTATTCCTATTTTCCTTAATACTTGACCCCATCCTCATTGTCCATATTAGAGTTTCGTAGGTTAACGACCTGAGAAGCCCCATTTCTTCTCCTGCCAGGCATGACACCGATAGACCCCGTTTTTGCCAGTTATGGAGACTAAATTTGCTGAGTTCACCATATTTCTTGGAAATAATACTGAGGTGGTTTTCCATTGCCTTCCTCAGGAAACCATTATGGTAAGATCTCAAACCTGGAGAGTAGCAGAAAATTTGCAAAATAATATAGAAAAATTTATTTTCAGTAGTTATATAATAGTAATAATAATAAAATCAGCTAAAGCCTCTTATTATCTTATAGCGAGTAGGTGATACCATTTTAGCTCTTTCTAACATTTGGCGACTTGAGTGTGCAATTCAGTCTCCACTGGTAGCCAATCAAAGATAGCTGGCCAAAGACTCACTAATTATAAAGTGCTACCTGATGAGAGAGAGAAGTGACAAGTGTCGACATCTCGTGTTCCCTAACCCTAAATGCTACTATTTGTAATAGTGTGGGTTCTACACTCGATTTTCTTGAGTTTATGGAATGAAATACCTAAACTCGGGAACTAGAAAAAGTTCCTGTAGTCGAAAACTCCAATTGAACCTAAGAGCGGCCAAACGCCTGAAAGCAAACAGAAACAAACCATACTTCCACTGAACTACACAAGCTTTAATAATACTAATTTTATTTTATTTTATTTTTTATTTTATTTTTTTTAACATTTTATTATGTCTCAGATAAATTACATATGGAAACAAACGACACTTCCACTGAACTACACAAGCTTTAATAATAATTATTTTATTTTATTATTTTTTTTTTTAACATTTTATTATGTCTCAGATAAATTACATACATAGATACAATAATAATTATATATACATATAGACCAGTGTAGAAACGAAACCACCGCCATCTATTATTCCTCAGATAAACTCTGCAAAGCTTCGAGGAAGAAATCAGAAATACCTTCCAAAGAAAGAAATTAATTTTATATACAATAATACTAATAATAATAATAATAATAATAATAATAATAATAATAATAATAATAATAATAATAATAATAAATTATTCTCAATTAAGCATTTAGAATGTTTGTTGCTTTACTGAACGTTTATCCCATTGGTGATTGTGGTATCACGTGCTCATAGTTGATATATTTTTATAGGCTTATCCTAATTGCGTAAACATTGCTCAAGCTCACAAAGCATTGCAATACGAATGCCTATAATATTATGACACGATTGAAACAAATGACAATGTTTATTTTACTTACATTATTATTAAATACGAAAGATAAAATATATGTAATTACCAAATCATTTGTATGGAAGAATAAAAGCAAGGAAAAATGGAAATAATAATATAAAATAGCAAACTTCATGATAAACGTAAATATAGCATTTATCATTCAATGCACATTTCATCACAATTTTCCTTCATCAGTCAGTAATTAATAACATCACTGAGAAGCAAGAAAAATCATAAGAAGCTGCGCCAATTCCTACTGCTAATAATGTGGTCTCATTAATCGTTTCTGAGTAGTCCTTCAGGGATATGACTATCTCTTGAAAACTTTCTTAGTTAGTTTGTTTGATTTGCCTATTAACTTAACATACTTGTGAAATGAGCGCTGTTTCCTATGGTCTCATTCTTTTTATTAATAGTAATAATAAAATATATTGTTGGGTTGATGGATCATTACATCAATGCTCCTATTAATTCACGTATTTTGGTTGCCATATCTGGGACCTCTAATGCATTTTATTCCCCAGACTGAGCAAGTAATGATAGTCTCTATCAATCAAGTCTTTACTGATAGTAAACCAGTGGATTCAAGCTATCAATGAATCAAAGATTTTCAGTGATCACTTCTTACTTCTCCACCTGCCAGCTTGACGTACATGAGAAATAGAATCATCATCATCATCAATTTCCTGAAAACCCTCTCAAGGGTTTTTCAGACTACTGTGATAGCAGTGCATGACTAAGTTTACATTATTATGAATGTCACAACAAAATTTTCCTGCAAATGAGTCTATAACTTAACAGCACTTCAATATCGTGATATCTGACATTTCATGCTTCTGAGGCACTTTTTATTGAATCAAACCAACAAGAACTTGGTCTTCCTCTGAGTCTCTCCTGCTGTCTCGGTATCAAACACTTCTTTTACTCAACTTTTCTCTCCCATTCTATTTAAGTGACTACATCACCTTAGATTAACACTGCACACACATTCTTAAATGCAAACAATGGTATTCTGCCACTGATGCCATTTGTTCAGGCATCTAATTTTTCTCTGAACTCTCATATCTGTGGTCCTAGTTCCAACCCCACTCTCAGACCGATAACTAAAAACTGGTTTAAACCCTCTTTTATTCTGCAAGTTTGTCGTTTTGGCTAATATTTCTCTTATTCCTTATAAATTTATTTAGCTGGCTCCCAACCATACCAGCTTTGTATGTTCTGCTGTCTATTTCCATATTTGTCTTACCAGCTTTGCTAAAATCTCTTCCTAAATTGACGAAATATTTTGTTCTATAGGCTCTTCATTTAGAATGCAGTTGAAGTGTTTAATGTTTTTGTATATTTTCATAGTTTCGCTCTTTTTATTGCTGACTTTATGCTAAATTTGTGACAGCTATTATTCAATTTAGTTTGAGAATCCTGAAGCCTTGCACTAAATCCTCTGCCCAAAAAGAAACCAAACTTTTCGAAAATAGAAGAAACAAGTGGCGCCACCTGTTGTATAGTTTTGTTGTCGAAAGCGGCAACCTTCGTTAGTGTTGTGTCAACTACTTATGACATTTGTTTCATAAGAAGCCGAGTTATAGTGCCAAGAGTGAGAGTGTGTTTTGACGAACGGTCAGTCGTCACGATATTCATGCCGTACTCGACGAATTCTTTGTGGATAATGCCCTTGGAATCGTAGAAACAAATCAGCATTGTATTTACTTTTGACTTTTGCAAGCGACTTTTTTTTCAGATGCCCCTCTTCTGGTGGTCTCCACTCAGCACTCTGTTTCGGGCTCATATTCAAAACGCCACGTTTCGTTACCAGTAACGATAATTTTTTCAAGGAAGTTTGAGTCCTTACGAACGATTTTAATGAGGTCCTTGCAGTGTTCAATTCGATATATTTTTTGGTCTTCGGTCAACTTGTGGGGAACAAATCGCGAATTCAATTTACGAAGGCCCAAACTCTCGGTCAAAATGTTGTGCACAGTTGATTTTGGAATCCCCAATTCATCTCTGATCAATCGTACGGAACGATTTCTGGTTCTCTTTCATGAAATCACGCACTTTTTGGATGTTAACTTCGCTCAGTTGGACGGCCTGGCTTTTCGTCGTCCTCAATCGTCTCACGACCACTTTGAAATCGCTTAAACCACTCGTAAACTTGAGTACGGGATAAGCATTCATCACTGTATGCTTTTTGAAGCATTTGATGCGTTTCGGTAATACGTTTATCAAGTTCAACACAAAAGTCAATCGCAGATCTCTGTTTGAAACTCATTTTCCGACCGTTCGTCAAAACACACTGTCATTCTTTGCTCTATAACTCGGCTTCTAATGGAACAAATGTCATAAACAATTGACATAACATTAATGAAGGTTGCCGCTTTCGACAATGAAAATATACAATAGGTGGCGCAACTAGTTTCTCCTATTTTCTGAAAGTTCGGTTTCTTTTTGATCAGAGGGTGTACAGGGTGTTCGGGATAAATTTGACAGTTTCGTAAGGAAAAAGAAAATCTTCTTTGTATCTATTAAATTTAATGAATTGACAAAAAAACATTACAGGCAGAGTTAATTACAATACTATCAACAATCAGATCGTCTGCTAGGGATCTTTCTTCTTGCTACATCCTCGTAGTCACCATTGCAAGTCTCTAGTTCATGCCTGATTGTTTTTACTGTATTCAGGGAGCATTGGGCAGCAGTCGTAATATCCTTATTTTGATGGCGGGCACGAATCATCATGATACAAGTTATTCTCTTCCATGATTCAGGTGGGTTCCAGCTATCCATCCTTTCTGACATCTTGTATATGAATGAAGAAGGGTCCAAACTTTTAAATGAAGAGAAGTGTGTGTTAATACATGTAACTTACGGAAAAATATAATTAATTATAAATATGTCAAATTTATCCCGAACACCCTGTAGTTGTGTTTAGGAGTACAACATCATCTGCATTAAGACTGGTATTAGAATCACGAGGCAGAATTACTTGCAGCATCTTCAATTCTAATACTAGACCTAATGCCATTTTGTGATCTATATAGATGACGAATAAGAGCAGAGATAATGTGGATCCATGTATTATCCTAGTAGTTTGAAAAGCTTTTCTGTAGGCACCTTATCATATGCCTTTTCTAGAACTACAAAGCTCAAGTACAGATCCTTGTAATATTCCCACGATTTTTCAACCCATTAATGATAAAGTGAAAATCTGATCTTGACAACCACTGTTTGGTTTGAATCCAGCTTGTTCTTCTCTGAGTTTCTCTTTCATGATCTTTCTCAATCTCTTTTCAAGTATGCATGCATAAATCTTACCTAGAACACTTAAGCAGAGAAATTCCTCTGTAATTCTTACATTCGTTTTATTCCCTTTTTTTATAGATGGGAACTATTAGAACTTTACTCCAATCATCGACCTCCTAAATATGCCCTCTGCATTATGTAGAGAGCATATTTTTCACTTCCATATTTAAGCATTTTTGGTCGAATATCGTCTACGCCAGCCGCCTTTTCGCATTTCAAGTTTTTGATGGCTTACTCTGCTTCAGGTATTGATACAGTCCGACCACATAAGAGAGAGCTGTCGTTGGCAGACTGCCAAGAAAAGTCAATTCCTGTTGAAGGGGAGAAAGAATACGTGCTTTATACGTCAAATTTTCCAACTGTTATACAAGCAAAATAGTTACCAACTTTAAAAACTACAATGATCATAAAAGAAAGGTTAATTTACTGACGTGTAATAATAAACAACTCATCCCACAAGACGGATTGATTACCCTATTATCGGAATGGATTCTCCTTCTTCTGATATGCGCAGAAGTGTCGAAGGGTCTCGTATCTGTGGGCGTACTTATATGCACACTCATTTTGCATTCCTGTTGAAAAATTTGCAAGCATAAAAGAAGCCGCTGTGTAATGATTTTCTTATTATAAAATATTATTTTCAAAGTTAGATAGGGCTAAAAACGGCCTCGCCTACTCCCTATGTATACGGGAATAAAAAGGCGTTAGCTGATTTTTTTTTTTTTTTTTTTTGATACATACAACATGCACGAAACACGCAGACGACACATATTAGCTCATTAGTTGGAAGGAGATTGGTTTGTTCCTTTACGAGGTGAGGAATTTTTATTTTAATCAAAGTGAATTAATTGATCTTGTATTCTCCAGATGTTTAATTTTGGCAACAAAATAAGCGCAAATAGCCAAAATGCTTTAGTGACAGCCGTTAATTCAAATCAAAACAAAGCCAAGCAACAGAAGAAAAATCATTTGAAGAACACTTATCAGATAAACAGTTTTCTGTGAAATTGTCTACAGCAGTAAATTGAAGATTTAGTTGTTATTATCAGCTAGTATAAGTAGCAAAACGTTTGCGCATTCTATGTTTTACAACTCAACAACAAAGTAAATGATATATTTTAAATCATAATTATAAAAAATCCACTAACAATGGCAAGAACCACTTAATATTAATGAGAACCAGCGGCGGCTCGTGACTTGAAATCGTGGGGGCGCTGCAACTTTCGAAATATACACACACACTGTAAGTACAGTGTATACGTGTTTGGATAAAATAATCAAATTATAGTAAAAATTAAAAAAAAAATTAAACATGAAAAAATATTGTTCATTATCGATAAAATTATATAGTTTGGTAAAATTCAAAATTACTTAAAAATAAAATCCATTATCACAACCCCAATAATGTTTAAAATTATATAATTAAGGGGATAATAAATCCCTCATTATTTCAAAGCCGAATAAGAAACTCGAAGATCGAAATCTTAGAGTTTCATGTCGTAGAACATTCGGCAAGTCCAAGCGTATACGGAGCATAATGAGGGATTTATTATCCCCTTAATTAAATATTTTACGTTGCTGAAAAAAAGCCTTTTGGCTCTTTATTGTAGTAATAATATATGGATACACCTTTCTGGCAATTCGTATAGTAAAGTATGTAAGATCTGTTCACTAAAATCTTTGTATTATTCAGGTCTACCTACTCACTGATGAGACCTCAATAAACGTCGAAACCGGTCCGGGTAGTGACTTTCCCTCATAATGTAAAACAGTAATGCACCTCGTAGGAGCTGCGTTTTACATTATGAGAAAATATTAAGGACAGTGATCGAAGCTTGCTCCGAGTTGCCCTAGTGTTGTACCACCAGGCGTTGACTTGCGCTTGGACTTGCCGAACTGGCATGAAACTCTTAGATTTCGATCTTCGAGGTTCTTATTCGGCTTTGAAATAATGAGGCATTTATTATAACCTTAATTAAATAATTCACGTCTCCGAAAAAAAGCCTTTTAGCTCTTTAATGTTCTAAAATAAAAAACTATAACAAATGTTATGTCTTTAATTGTAATGTCCAAATATTTAAAGAGACGCAGTAAACACGATAAGCACTATGAACACTCTACTACTGGTGCAAACTGCATATAAACAACAGTGGAACTGCTCGAGGGACAGTGCCGCATTACGCTAATAGCTCGCATCTCACTATGACGTGCATATGCTTGCGCTTAGCAATATGATACTGTGGTAAACACTGTGCTGCTAGCGCCCTCCTAAGTGCTACAAGATGGATTTTTATTATTTTTTATGCAAAATAAGAGAATTGTATAGGATCGTTGATGATAAAATTAAATATTACAAGAAAATATAAATAAATTAATAAATATATTTGTATGTCGAGAAAAATTGGGGAAGCTGCAGTTCCGCAGTGCCTATGAACGAGCCGCCCATGGTAAGAACCGATTTCGTGATGGGTCTCAAATTATTACTCAAATTCAGGCCAATATTAAATGTGCCAGTGATGTTTGTCATTAAGCATAATTTTATTTTATCACTGCTGTCCATAATTTACATCAGTTAAATACAAGTCATTAAAAGGTCAATAAATCTTCTAATGTCTTTTACTCCCAAAGGAGTAGATGGAATACTTTCATTCCTGACCAACTTTTGGAAAACAGTAGACGCTGATTTGTACCCTTAGCCATTACCGAAAGTTGAGTCAATTGTCATTGACTCAACTTTCGATTATACTATTATCAATATTACTATTACTATTACCTCGACTAACCTTTTTTACGATGTTGTCACCCCAAAGCCATTGCATCCCCATACCTGTGCCTCTTGTGCCTAAGCCTAGAGTGACGCTAGACTTAGGTCTACTTCCAAGTATAGTTTGCAGTAGACCAAAGTAGTAGTGGACACTAGTTTCCATCGTTCAAGCCTTTACTGATAGTGAACTCGAGTTGTCAATAAATCAAATCTTTTCAGGAGAAAGAGTACAGAAAACGACTGCATCACCTCGTGGCCTGAAATCCTAATACTGGTATAATTATTCACAACAATGTTTTCATGGTCGATTTCTTGATACTTGGTATTAAAATGCAAATTTCCTGGAAAAAGTTCTACTTGCTATGCCAGAGACCTTTTCGTTCGAAGAAATATCAAAGAAAGGCTTAGAAAATGTACCTTTAGTCGACGAGTATAATGGAACTTAAAACAATATTTTCTCAGTGGCCTAACGCTCTGGATGCAAACGCTATTTCCGCAGGGTTACAAAAGCACCTACATAATATTCATGAAACTCTAATGATGCAATGCAAATAAACAATATGATATGAACAAGAATTGAATTGAATCATAAAATGCAAAGGATGAATGAATTTTGAGAAATCTTGATAAATATATTATTATTATTATTATTATTATTATTATTATTATTATTATTATTATTATTATTATTATTATAATAACTGGTATTTCCATGGATATATCAGTATCTTTTTACTTCGTTGAGTAAGAAGACTCATCGCAGAAAACCCTATATTGACACACTAGCCATTATTCACACAATTCTTATGATACCACACCTTATACTGATTCACTGATAAAGCATTCACAACCAACTCTTGCAACCCATGTCACCCATTAACCACCTTCCAAGCAAAAAAATCTAGTTCCAAACCCACTTGCTAACCACACTCTTACACAACCTTTACTGGTGATCCCTTGTTCTCTCCCATCTTGCAATGTACCAAAAAAAATTTTCAGTGTACTGAATAACAAAAAGTATTCATTCATGTGACCAATTAGGACAGCACCAGCTTCTATACATAGAATTGATTTTATGAATTTCAATGAATTTAAATATTTTTATTTGAAATTATTCCTTGTGGCATATTAGAATTAACACACCATTACACTACGTGGAAAACCGTTATATTGTATTTGTGTGGTGATATGAATTTCTGTTACAAAATATAAAATAGGATTACTTCCAAAACATAGATAATAAAGAAATAAGAAAGAGTAATGCAAAATGAAAATTAGCTGTAATTTGTGAAACTATAAATTGATCATTACTGAACTATTTCAAGTTGTGGTTCTTGGTGGTGGTTAAGAAGAAGAAGTGTAAATTCTTTTCTAAATATTATGCTTAATCTATATTAGATGGATTTTAAAAAAATGGATTATTTAGGAGATAAATGAAACCCTATCTTATAGGGTAAGGTTCACCTAGTTACAATTTGTATATTTTGAGTTTTTCCATACATTTACAAAAAAATAATTTATAAATGTATAGAAAAACTCAAAGGCCTGTGTAGCTCAGTGGAAGTGGCGCTTGCGTCCTCTGTGGTTGGTCTTGAAGTCAGATTTAAGTTCAAGTCTAGTCGCCGACTGGAGGAACTTTTTCTAAGCCTTTCTTCGACCGATTCCCGAGTTAGTCGATCTCTGGCACGGGCAAGCGGGTTTTTTATCCCGTAAACTCAAGAAAATCGACCATAGTACTCACATTATTTCATATAGTAAAATATCTTATTAGGGTTAGGTACCAAGAGATGGCAGCACTTGTTTGCCAGCCTCTTCATCGGCGGCTGCTATAATTAGTGATAGACATGGACCAGCTATCTCTGATTGGCTACCGATGGAGATTGAACTGCCCACTCAGTCTCCAAAAGCTAGATAGGGTATAAAGGCATCGCCTGCTCCCTATAAAGGGAATAAAAGGCATTAGCTGATTTTTTTTTTTTTTTAGAAATTCTAACTATTATAATAACAAGCTTATTTTTTATTAGTCATGGTCCAGTAGTTACAAGAAAAATTAGATGCACGGCTAGTTTTTCTAATAAAATTATATAGTACATGTATTAGATATAAAGAAAACAAAAACTGTTTAATTTTCTGACTGAAGATAACATAATTGTATGTATCTTTTAAATGGCATAAAATATATATAAAAAGGCCCATATAGTTCAGTGGAAGTTGCATCCTCTGCTCTAGGCCGCCTGAAGATAGACTTAAAATTCTAGTCCAGTCACTGACTGGAGGAACTTTTTCTAAGCCTTTCTTTGACGGTTTCCGAGTTAGTCGATCTTATCACGAGCAAGTAGTTTTTTTTCCTGGAAACGCTGGTATTTCAACCCATAAACTCAACAAAATCTACCATAGAGCCCGCATTATTTCAGACAGTAACATATCCGGTTAGAGTTAGGTACCAAGAGATGGCAGCACTTTTTTACCGATGTCTTCATCGGTGGCCGCCTATATTTAGTGATAGCGATAGACCAGCTATGTCTGATTGGATACTGATGGATATTGAACTGCCCACTCAGTCTCCAAAAACCAGATATGGTTTAATGACCTCGCCTACTCCCTATAAGGGAATAAAAGACATTAATTTATTTTTAAGCAGTATATTTAAGATGTATAGATACATATAAAAATATGACGAAACCATTCATTCATATTTGCTATTTCTTGTCTAATTCGATGCAGAATTTCCTCGAGATATTTTATTACATTACCCTCTATAGCTTTGTATAAATGCCTCTTGTTCCATAATGCTAATCTACCACAGAAAGGAATGTTATATTTTTGATTCTAGTTGCCAAAACTTTTTAAGAGCTTTTTAGGCAGTTTCCAACTCGGTCTTAACATCAAAGGTGTTTATTTACTTATTTTCTACCAAAAACTGGAGATTTTAACCGCGCAACTCGGAAAAATAGATAAAAACTCTTATACCATTTCAGACAGTAATACAGGTTAGGATTTAGGATTACAATACAGAGGCAGATTTTTGTTATAATTTCTCCTGCACATACCTTATTCTTCAAAGTCATGATAACAATTGACTCAACTTTCGGTAACGGCTAAGGGTACAAATCAGCGTCTACTGTTTTCCAAAAGTTGGTCAGGGATGAAAGTATTCCATCTACTCCTTTGGGAGTAAAAAACATTAGAAGATTTATTGACCTTTTAATGACTTGTATTGAACTGATGTAAATTATGGACAGCAGTGATAAAATAAAATTATGCTTATTGACAAACATCACTGGCACATTTAACATTGGCCTGAATTTGAGTAATAATTTGAGACCCATCTGAAATCGATTCTCACAATGGGCGGCTCATGCATAGGCACTGCGGAACTGCAGCGCCCCCAATTTTTCTCGACACATAAATATATTTATTAATTTATTTATATTTGCTTGTAATATTTAATTTTATCATCAATGATCCTATACAATTCTCTTATTTTGTATAAAAAATAATAAAAATCTATCTTGTAGCACTTAGGAGGGCACTAGCAGCACTGTGTTTACCACAGTGCCATATTGCTACGAGCAGCGCCCCAGAAATGTTCTATTTGCATTTTTTTTTGGTGATAACTATGAACTGCTTTTAACAAAAAAATAACTTTATGATGCCTGTGTTGTCTTACAATGCCTTAAAAAAACTGGCTTAGTGGTTCCACATGCCCTTGAACCAGCACTGCCTAGGTCTACTCCCTTTGGAGAATAAAAGACATTAGATGATTTATTTTATTTCATTTTTTTAAAATAAATAAATAAATAAATTAGCTCACGCCTTTTATTCCCTTATATGGAATGGAATAAAAGCGACCAATTCCCAAATTATATCAACTAACTCGGGAATTGATTGAAAATAGGCTTAGGAAAAAGTTTCTCCAGTCGGAGACTAGACTTGAACCTAAGTTTAACATCGAACAACCAAGCACAGAGAAGGCAAGCACCACTTCCACTCAGCCAGCCTTCATTTTATGTTTTATAAATGTTTAATATTATGTAATTTTATATGAACTAGATTACCATAAGAATAGTGCCGGGTACCTTTTTCATATGGATGCAAATTTTGCTAAAATCAGGATATAGAAGAAATAAGGCATCCTTATATAAATAAATATACAATAATAAAGAAATAAATCCGATACGCCTAAAATTCCCCTATAAGAAGCAGGCGTAGCCGATCTAACTTTTTGGAGAATGAGGAGAAAGTTCAGTTTCTACTGGTAGCCAATCAGAAATAGCTGAATGACTGTCAATAATTATAAATGACATCTAGTAAACAAAAGGCTGCCAAGTATCCCATATTGTGGTCCCTGACCCTAAAAGAATATAATTATTGTCTGAATTAGTGTGGGTTCAACAGTTGACTTTCTTCAATTTATGGAGAACAACCCGAGTTTTCAGGAGAAAAAAGCCGATTGCCTGTGCACGAGAACTGTCAGAAGAAACTGTTAGAATTTGAGCAAAGCGCTTGTTGCTAGTGACCTAGTGCTATTGATGCAAATGTCATTTCCGCAGGGCTACGCAAGCCTTTTAATCCATTATTGCTATGCTAAAATTACAATACCACGTAATGTGCCGAAATTCATTCTTGTATTGCTATATTCATTCAACTTCTCGTGAGATCAAAATAGCTGCACGCAGCTTTAATTTCTCTCCTTATTCTCTCTCTCTCTCTCTCTCTCTCTCTTTTTTTTTGATGGTATCAGATCTCTATTGATGGTAATGGATATTTAGATTTCTGATCCCTAGATAGAATAATAAGACCAGAATCAGGATTCTTATTGTATCAGTCGTTTTGCAGGAAAAAGCTGAGAAAAACAGTCCCATCCATGTTATCATGAGAAATTTTTCCACCACCTTTTCCCCACCATCTACATGATTTTCACCAATATAAAATATTAATATATACAAAATATAAAATATAAAATGCTAAATCTGTTCTATTGGACATCCCAATAGACGATAATAAATAGTAAACAACAGTTAGAAAGCTTCGGTACATTTACAAAGGGTTAACCCCCCCAAAATATACTGGAAACGTTCAGAAGAGTTTGCAGAAGAAAAGAATAGATAAAAGTAAAAATGAGTTGAAAAACAATCGAAAATGTCAGCGACAACTATTTGGAATTTAGAATCTACATAAAATTAATTAGGTTCGCTTGATTAGGTTGCTATGAAAAAGAGTTCTTTAGATGACGAATCCAATTTTATGATGGATGAGAGAGAGGGAGAGAGATGCATGCTAAATAACAATCAGCTATCCAATTCATTTAATACTTTATCTGCACTTAGCTAGTGATTTGCTACAAGTTCTTAATTATTATTATTAAGAAATTCTCAAATGGTAAACAAAAAAATCAGCTAACGCCTTTTTATTCCTGTATAGGAAGTGAGGCCGTTTTAGCCCTATCCAACTTTCGGAAACAGAGCGGGCATTTGAATCTCCACTGATAGCCAATCAGAGACAGCTGGCCCAAGGCTATCTATAATTTAATCGACACGCAATGAAGAGACGGCTAAAAAAAATCGAACTTCTGTTTGTGGTATACCACGAACATTGAACTTCGACATGTATCTGAACATTCTGGACAATGCCATCCTTTCTACTTTGTGGCGTTTCTATGGAACCTATCATCATCTCTTTCAGCAAGACAATGCACCTTCTCACAAGGCTGCTGCTGGAACTGAGTAGTTTTTGGACATGAACATAATCACCCTTGACTAGCCTCCACAGAGCCCTGATCTCAACCATATTAAATATCTGTGGGATGAACTGGAGTGTTAGGTGAGGTCAAGAGACGTCCTCCTCACAACAGTCCAGGAACTCATTGCATGCCTACAGGAAGAATTGTCCAAAATTTCCATTGATTATTATTATTATTATTATTATTATTATTATTATTATTATTATTATTATTATTATTATTATTTTACACCTCCAGGGAGTCCAAAGACTCATCGAGGGAGAGTGTGCCAACAGATTATGTAAAAAAGTATGCTTGTAGGATTGCTGCGGTCATCGCAGCGAAAGGAGATCCTTCATCTTATAAGGTGGATGCTATGGCTGTTTGTTCCTCACAACATTGTGTCCATTGACTTCTTTTCAACAGTGTAGTAATTAATACAAAATGCCATCTACTGCCTACCATGGTAAATAGTATACTTTCTGTAAATTGAGGAACAATCCCATTGTTCCTCAATTGCACTCTGGAGGTTCTTATTATGAGAATTTTTTCTCTGAATCTTCGTATTATTATTAGTAATGATCACCTCTTTAGAGTTACAAGACGGGTCATTCATATCTCTCCTTAAACAAATTGACAGATGAAGCATTCTCGCAGTTAACTCTAGCAACTCATTCTATTCGTTCACCATGCTCCAACCAAAAATTTTAGTCCTCACACCATTGTTTACCATACTCTTACGCAATATCCAGGGATGACCATTTGTTCTGCCACTTCTAGCCAATCGTTTAAATATTTCCCATACATTAATCTATGAAACATTTTTATTAGCTCAATTGCTTTTTCATGTACCATCGTTTCTGCCTTTTGCAATCCACAGAGGGGACATCTCACGACCACTCACCAACTTAGTACTCTGTCTCTGAATCCTCTCCACCAATTTCTTATCCCCATCAAATCCAGGCAACCAGACCCAAGCACAATAATCCAGATATTGACGGATCAAGGCCTTGTATAGAGGAACGAAAACTGCTATATTCATGTTAATATGTTCTTCAATAACAAAGTAATTCTATGGACTACGTTGGACACATTGGCATCATGACCTCTGAACTTCGTCTCTCTATCTATCAACACTTGGACTCGTTGGAGATGTCACGTAATAATAATAATAATAATAATATGATGATGATGATGATGATGACGATGAAGAACAACAATAAAGCTTTGAATACAAGGTATTGAAATCTTTCTTCTGGTTGTTTAAATTATTTGCCAAATTTTCTTTCTATCTTTGGTTATTTCCTAGATGGCGCTTCCGAATAAAAACAAACATGTCGCGTTAATAATATGAAATGTTTTTAGTTGTCAAACTATAGAAATATTTTAAAATAACGAGTTCTGTTATCATCTTGTGTTGTTTGAAAATATCTTTCGTTGTGTGAGAAGTTTTTAGTCATTCGTATAAGTAGAATATATATACTGTATATGATGAACGTATTCTCACGTTTTTTGCAGTTATATTTAAAATTAATATGTTGCTTTTTTTAATCCCCCCCCCTCCGTATTACCATTTTTAAATGAGTGTCACCGTCATTCTAAGTATGGACCGTGCGAACCCTAACTTCTGTTGAACGAAGTCCAAAAGTTTGCTACTATTTTTGGATTTACTCCGATGCGATTATAGCTAGGTTTCTCATCCATATGTAGGAGATGTATCTTGAAATGGTGTTCGTCTTTCATTTCGGATATATCGACGGAGAATGTAGATGTGGAAGAACTTCATATTTCAGGTAGAAAAATAGAATTTTCGCGTAACCGTAACTTATAATTCAGAGGAATAATCAACCGCATTTTTGTTCTTGTATAAACCAAACTTGCTCTGGAAAGCTAAATACTTCTCGTTTGTCGTTTACGACTGCCGTCGTGGAAAGTTTTCTCATTTAAACCAAGGAGGAGCTTGCCTGTATTGGTAAGTAGATTAATAAAGTTTACGCATACGGGATAGCGATGTCTAGTCAAGTGCAGAGCTATACATTTATTTTGAATTATTATTTTGCAGTTGTTACATCATTGGCAGCAATGCGCACGATTCTGAAGTATGGAGATGCGTTACTATTGCTGTCAGTTAGCACAGATAAACAAATAATTCTATAAAATAGAAAATTGTGTATTCGGATTATTGCATCGCTCTATCTGGCATGTTCCAGTTAAAAAGTGTACTATTATTCGTTATTTTAAAAAGTCGTTTCAAACGAAAGCATAATGTATTTGGATAAAGTTTTCAAGTATAGTATATTTTGTAAGTAATTATATTATATAGAAATATAACTAAGAACTTGAATTAATTCAGTATTATATCTTGTTATTCTATTACATTTTACGTTGATTTCGGAGATTGTGCACTAGTCATTTCTATTATTTAATGTTTTAATTTAATTTGAGAATTAATTGTATTCATTATTTCAAATCACCATAAAGCAAATATAACATTTAAATATTTATATCTGAGCTAGAGTTTAATTGGTTAGATTCTCATATGCCTTATTGCTGTTGCTATAGTACTGATCCTCTGTATAGGACAGTTTCCTAGCATTTTTAACTTATAATTGAAATTTGAAATTTAAGGAACATGTTGCAAAGGTAATAAAGACAACTCAGAAAATTCTGCAATATTAAGATGAACATTAATCAGCAGAGATAAAATGTTAGTGATTCCATTGTATTCATTATTTCAAATCACCATAAAGCAAATATAACATTTAAATATTTATATCTGAGCTAGAGTTTAATTGGTTAGATTCTCATATGCCTTATTGCTGTTGCTATAGTACTGATCCTCTGTATAGGACAGTTTCCTAGCATTTTTAACTTATAATTGAAATTTGAAATTTAAGGAACATGTTGCAAAGGTAATAAAGACAACTCAGAAAATTCTGCAATATTAAGATGAACATTAATCAGCAGAGATAAAATGTTAGTGATTCCATTGTATAAAGCCCAGATCAGGTCACACCTGAACTCAAGTCTGGTCACTAGGGTTTGGAGGTAATGAAGATACTTTGGAGAAGATGCAGAGGTGGTTGACAAAAGTGATTTCAGGACCGTGGAATGTTAAGTATGAGGTTAGAATAAAGTCATGTAATTTGCACATTTTGACGATAGAAGGCGAAGGAGCGATATATAAAAGTTTAAACCCTTGAGAGGCATTTATTTACCGGATGGATACGAGAAAGATTTTTCAGATAGTGGAAAATAAGGATAGGGAAAGAACATCCTTGGAAATTGCGCAAGGAAGTGGTGAATAAGAGGGTGAGAAATTTTTGTAACATGGTGAGTGGAATTCTTTGCCTGAGTATGCTGTGAATGAATTTAAACTTCGGTATGATATATATGTTGCAGGTAGGAGAGATTTTCCGAAGTATACATTAAAAAGTGTGTGGTCTTTTTATTCACTGTGAAAGAAGTAATATATACTTCTTTCACATTGTAATATAATATAATGTATACTTCTTGTATAATGTAAATTGTTAATGGTATAAATGTCTCTCCCTCGATGAGTGTTTTTACCCCATAAGAGTTTATGTAATAATAATAATAATAAACGCACAATACCGAAAGAATATTCACTGTTAGATCTTTTTTTGTGTAGTATCCGCATTCCACATAACAGTGAACCGAATGGCCCAGAGAATTTATTATTATTGTTACAGATACTCGCATGGAGTCCAAATGTTATACTGCACTATCTACCTTGATAGGTGACAATTTTGTAATAAAAAATGCCTCCTTTAATTTCAATCGGAAATTTGATTCCCGTAGGACTCCATGGATGTGAGCGCATTATAAGAATAGTAAAACTTTTAATCTCGAAATTTCTATAACGAATATTATTATTATTATTATTATTATTAATAAGCGGAGCCGAGTGATTTACCAGTGCTGAGCCGCTCAATTTATTGTATGGTTAAGACAGTGCAGAAAAGGTAATTTAATAAAATGTCAGAGGGGTTTTCATAATGTTTTGAGGTATGCAAGCAAATGTATTTTACTTCCCGTTTCCTCTTCCTTCTTCTTCAAGTGTCATCCCCTAGATGGAAGTTGGCGAACATGTCACGGAACTTTTTTCTTTCTTTTGCTGGTCTGGAACATTTATGATAATTAAAGCCAGTTCAGACCTTAATGTCTTAAGAATGTAAAGATTCTTTTGTAACTTTTCGTAATTTGCATACCATTTTTTTTTTTGTGCTGTGCCGTTTATTAAATGAGTCATCGGCAATTGTAAAAAATCACGTGACTTTGTTTTTATTTTTTATTATTTTCGAATTAATTATATTAGAAAATGAATGTGCTTTTCTTGTTCATAAGGTCATGCATATTCATTTTCTTACACAATTAATTATTGTAAAATTTTAATGTCATCATTTGTTTTCTAATGATGTTTAATTGTTTTTTAATGTTTTCAATTGAATTATGTTTTCCTCTCTTCCTAGTGAAAAGAGGAAAAAATTGTTTGGTAAAGCTTTATTTTCCCATGTTAAGCATAGGACTCCCTTGGTGCTTTGGATATACCACCTTACCATCCGTCTGTCTCTTACAAAATCAGAGATTAATCATTAATCTCTGATTTGAGAAATTTTAAATAGCATCAGGAGAGCTAAGTAGAAAATCTTTACCTGTTCAACTTATCTTTTAAAATATGTTCAGTATATCCTTCCCAAAAGAGTCAGATGACAAACACCTACTGTGTCAAGTGCAGCCATGTATAATTTGAATATGGAATAGTTTTGTGTGTGGGGAAAAAAAGAAAAGAAAAAAACCAAATCTCGTTTTTAAACATATAAGCTACTAAATTCTATTTTTTCAATTTATTATTGATAATAATAAATTTAGAATTTAATTTTTTATAGTTATTAATAATAAAATAATAGAACAGATAAATACTTTCAGTTATCTTGGATGTGAAATATCATATGAAGGAGAAAAAGACATAAAATTAAAGACTTTGAAATTTTTACAGATTATAGGCCTGATAAATAGAACACTCAATCCAAATATAGTACAAAAAAGAAACACACTTGAAAATATGCAATACTTTAGCAGTGCCCACTAGTGAAATGAGATTTATGAGAAGAACTGCAAAATACACATTATTAGACCAAAAAAGAAACAAAGACATTTTATAAGAACTAAAAACAAAATTAACAGAAGCAAAACTAAACAATTATAAACAAAAAATGGATAGAACATGTAAACCGAATGACCAACACCTGATATCCTAAACAAATACAATATAATATAAGCCAATTGAAAAGAGAAGATAGGGTAGACCTCAAAAAAGGATATTGGATGGATAATGAGACCGGAACATACCAGTATGGTCTATATCCGTAATTAGTGTTATGATGATGCTGATGAATTTTTTTATTGTTTACCATTAAAGTTTTGCATACCCCCATTAAAATTCTGGGGATAAAGAAAGGAAAAAAACAACTGAATTTAATTTTTAAAAATTACCAAGAAGTATTGTCACATCTTTCAGAATTCTTCATTTATTATTTTTTAAAAAATCCTCCATGCTGTGTGATACTTCCTGGTCACCATATTGCTTTTTTAGTTAGCTATCTGGAAGAAATAATATATACACCAACATGCAAAATTGTCTTGAAGATAAAACTAGAAAACTTTACCATAATGGTTTTGTATGACAGATTTTTTGAGATAACACAAATCTCTTGCACAGATGCTAGGAAACATAAAAATGACTGTTGCACAGAATAACTTGATTTCATTTGAGTTTCAGTTTACAAATTGGCAGAAGTAACAAATATATGTTTTGTATGAGTTATCATTTTGACATAGTATTATCTTCTAGTTTTAAATTCGATGGCATAAATGCTTTGCACTTCTGCCTTTTGGGAAATCATCCACTCATTTGGGAAATCACCAACTCTTCCTGAATTATTGTTAGTATTCACAGTTCAAAAAAAAAAAAAAAAAACTTGGCAAAAAATAAATTTGACAAGAAGTACAGTTACATTGCCACTCTAAAATATTTGCTGTAAAACACACCACTGAATCATGAATAAGTCACTTTTCACTGTTTTGTAAAGAAAAGACCAAGGATTGCTATAGGCCAGAGACTTCCAGATGATCTGGAAGATGTGCTTCACCAAATTAGCACAATGAGTACAGGTTGGGTGATTATTGTGTTGGACTTCAATATGGAGATATAGACTGGAAGGAAGAAAGATCACATGGCAAGAAGGAAATAGGATTTATACACCTGCTGAGGGATAATTACATAAGACAGCATGTGATGGAGGGGACTAGGGGTGGGAGAGTATTGGACCTGATCATAGAATCAGAAGAGCTATCCATAACCAAGGCGACAACATTGCCTCTAATTGGTGAAAGTGGCCATGCGGTCTTGACTGGAGAGAGATTGTAAAACATGAGGAATATTCTCTCAAGAAGGGTATTTGTGGAACTACAAGGCAGGTGATTATGACATGCTTAGGAAGAAGCTTAAATCTGTACCATGGCATAAAACACTGCAGGATAAAGATGTTAGTAGTTCATGGGATATAGTTATTATTATTATTCCTGACACCTCCAAGGAGTCTGAAGACTCATCATGGGAGGACACCTTCGATTGAAGGATCATCTAGAGCATAGGTTCCCAAAGTGAGCGGTACCGTCCCCCCCCCAGTGGGTGCTGAAGCCTTCTAGGGGGGCTATAGCGCGCTCAGAAGCATTTGGGGGCGGTCGGTGGCTCTTTATAGAAGAAATTAATAATATATATTTAAAAATTAATTATTTTCGTCATTTTGCGATTAGATAATCATTTAAAATTTAAATATTGAATTTTAATTCATCTTATGCCCATCTTACATGATAAATTTTTTTATCAATTTTCTATTTCAATTATTTAATCATTTGAAAATTTACCATGTCAGATAGAAATAGATGCTCTATTTTCTCATTGACATAGAAAATTGACATGTATATATGTGTGTATAATAGGTTATGTTTACAGTGGCAAATATATTCGTTATATTTCATTTCAAAATATATATAAAATATATAAAACCACTTTTCTAATTGATTTGTACAAAATTAAACCCACTTTTATATAATTTAATATTACGAGTAAAAATAATAATGGCAAGAAAGAAATAAAATCATAAATTTTAGTTAGCCTTGTTAGTACTAACTTATATTGCTAACTTGAGGGAAAAAAGAAAGCAAATATTATTCGAAACTTATTATACTGTTTTCTGTGGTTATGTTTTGTAGGTTTGTTGTTTATATCTTGTGTAATTATTTTATTTATTAATTATTATTTATAATTATTCGGACGATGTCGTGGTCAGGCGAACAAAATGCGCTTGCGTGCTAAATAAAAAATTGAACGTGTCATAAAGGATATTTTAACTTCTATTCTTTATATACTTAAAAAATGTCTTCATTTTTTGCTATTGTTTAAAAATTGATCATGCCATACAGGCTTTAGTCT
Source organism: Typopeltis vanoorti (assembly GCF_054136105.1). Classification (NCBI taxonomy): domain Eukaryota; kingdom Metazoa; phylum Arthropoda; class Arachnida; order Uropygi; family Thelyphonidae; genus Typopeltis; species Typopeltis vanoorti. The sequence goes on from NC_143574.1 coordinate 26,241,059, forward strand.
ATCCACGCAGCAGATGAGTCTTAACTGGTAGAATGTCGGTCAACTATTACATAGGTAATTCACTCAATTTAGCATGTTTTGACAGGAATATGGGTGCTTGCAGTGACTTGTTCAAAGTACGAGTACGATGGTATCGAAACAAGTCAATGTATGCAAGTCAATTTGGGCTAGATTTCAAATCTATAAATACTAGTGGTTTAGGAATAAGTTTCATTATTTTTTGTGTGCTTTGCCAACAATCATCAGTCGAAAGTGTGATAGATAAGTGGAGTCATACAAAGTGTACATTAAATCTTTTGTTTTGTGAATATTTTTGTAAATTTTATTACTTCATTATGTCTGAATATAAGAAGAAATGTCGACAGTACAGTATTGAGTATTTGAAATATGGTTTTATTCAGTCTCAAATATTTGAAATATGGTTTTATTCAAACTGTTATAATGGGGGGCATTACAAAATTTGTCTTACAAAGTGGGCGGTGGCCCGAAAAAGTTTGGCAACCTATGATCTAGAGGAAGCAGCATTAAATTGTATATCTTGGGTAAGGAGGGTTAATTGAGTAGGAGTTACATGGATGAATAATATCATTAAGTACAAGCTGCAGAAGAAGAAAATGTTGTGGAGGGTATATAGAGAGAAAGGTGGCCAGCAAACTCATGAACAGTACAAGGTTCAGGCAAGAAAGGTGACCAGCATGGCAAGGAAGACAGATTCAGATTATGAGAAGAATCTAACTGAGCAGGCCAAAGGAAATCCCAAAGAGTTCCTTCATTATTTGGAAAGTAAAAGGAAGAATGATTATGGAAGATTCACTTTAATAAGTGATGGTCACCAGGAGACAGAAGCAGATAAAGTAGTTGAGTTACTGAGCTACCACTTTGCAAGGATATATCATCCTAGTGAGGTTACTGCTTTAACCATGTGACAGGCACTAATGTGTAAAAAGAGGTGGATGAATTGGAGGTTCTTAGGATATTGCAGAATCTCAATATAAATACAGCTGTGGGATTAGATGGGATAGGGTTGCCAGTTCCCTTACAAGAATGTGTAAGGGAACTGGCAATGCCTTTTGACTAAGCTGCTTAATTTAAGTCTCAGCAGTGGTAGAGTTCCAAGGGAATGGAAAGAGGACAAAATAATTCCTTTGCATAATAGAAGTTCTAAGACTACAGTAGCAAATTATAGACCAATCAGTATCTCAGGCGTAGTGGTAAAAGTACTAGAAAAATTGATAAAAAAAAAGAAAATTCAAGAATGAGTAGATAAAAATATGATACTGTATGAGGGTCAACATGGCTCTGTGAAGAGTTGGTCATGCCTTAGTAATTTACTAACTTTTTATTATAGAGTAACAGCTGAGTTGAATAAAGGAAATGGGTATACAATCATTTTACTGCATTTTGCAAAGGCATTTGACAGAATACCACATGTTATGCATCTGTTTCTGATGGTGTACTCAAGAATTTCTAAGGAAGTGTCACTGAGGCTGGATTTCTTTAAATTTGGAAGGAGGGGTGGCAATATTTTTTGATTTCCCTTTTTTTTTTTATTATTATTGTCTATTGACATGCTGCCAAATTATAGTGAAATTCATGTGGTAAGGCGTAAGTGCTAAGAAAACTCATGATAAAAGTTTAATGTAGTGAAAAAGCACTAGGATATGATTAAAAATAGTATTTAATGCTTTCAGTATTTCATTAGTTACAGAGACATTGTCAGGGAGTACAAAATGAGAATTGTGACACACACACACAGCACAAAACTAACTGAAACACTTGGGCGAAGGACTAGAGTCCTAAATAAATGGGACACCAACTATGGACACCTGTCGACAGCCTAGAATGTAAACTGGGATCTCGAAGTATTAGTGTTTTTCATAATTTGGGAAATTTTATGCAACCATATTTATTTAAATTAGGCTGATTTTTAAGAATAGCAGATTCTAAAAACAGTCTTTCTCTACTACATTTACTCTGATGTAAAAAGATCATCATTTAGCATGATGATCTTTTTAATGCTCTGTGTGTGTGTTAAAGTTTCATTTTGTACTCCCTGACGATGTCTCTATAACTGAGATGAAATACTGGGAGCATTAAATACCATTTTTAATCATTTCCTAAATGAAGTGCTGTTTCATTTCATTAAACTTTTATCATGAGCACTAAAATTCAATATTATGATGAAATTTATTATAACAACAGTTATGAATTGTCGTTTTGGTGTATTAAGAAGAAGAATCCAAGCTCCTTAGATCATATTCTGTGTTTTATTGCTACTCCATACAAATGGCAAAAAGTTTAACCAGAAAACTGCAGATTTGATTAAAGTTTTTTAATTCCATATCCCACAGTACAAAAGAAAAACATCACTAACACTTTTCTCATAGAGTAGTTAATTGAATCCAACTCATAAGTAGATGTTCAGTTGCTTATATTATTATTGTTATTATACAATAATAATAATAATAATAATGAACGGCATCCTTTGCATGGACATGCTGCAGTACATAGGAGGCTAAGATCAAGGATAAGTTTTATTCAATCAGTGGAACCGTTGGTTGATTCCATAAAAGCTACAAGGTCAACGATGTGGCAAGAACAATCTCCAGAGACTCTGAACTTAAAGTTCAGAGTCTCTGGAGATTGTTTAAGAAAGATTCGTTTAAGAAAACGAATCTTTTCTTTCCAGCTTACATCTAGACTGGCAAAGATGGAAGACATTGAATAGACTTTGTTCTGGAATGGGCAGATCAAAGCAGAATATGGTCAGATGGGGCTACACTATAATGATAGCTGCTCATGTTGTGAAACACAAACCATGGATCATCTTCTGCAATGCTGCTTAATATATATTAATAATATATGTACCCGAGAAGATTTAATGCAATGTAATGAAACAGCTTTAAAGTATATTAATCACTGGATGATTGAAATCTGACATTTTGTTTTTGCATGATATTTTATGCAAGTGGCATTTTTGTCTTTTAATGTATGCTTTTAATATCCCTTTTAATGTCTATTTCCTTAAATGTATGCTTTTAATTATTTATATATATGCTCTTACATTTTCTGTAATTTGCACATGAAATAAATTTATTTTCTCTAATCAAATATTATTAATATATTTAAGGGGGGGGAAGGCAAATGTGCATAACAATAAAATAACAAAACAAGGGCACAAAATACTTTAATGCCTCCATTTATGATTCTTCAGGATAGCATTGCATTGCTGCTTTTGTGTAAATCCCTCAATAAATGAAACATGTAGTTGAATATATCTTGTTTTTTTTTGTTAAATGGGATGTTTACATAATGGCTTGTTCATAATTTATGTAATGCTATTTTTTAGATTTTAGATATTCCCTTCCAGTTTGTCACATAATCTCGCAAAAAATAATGTCCATTTCCTCAAATTATTATCCTCTCCTCACCAACTTCCTCCAGAACTGTAAGGTTTATTTATGAACCTTAGTATATTTAGAACCTTAATATTTTTCACTTTTTTAAAGTGAAAAATATTATTTTAATATCTTGGTTTGATAATATATTGCTTTCTTTCCTGTGAAATTATTATTTTAAACATATACTATTATTATTATTATTATTATTATTATTATTATTCAGGCCTCCAAGGAGTCAAAAGACTCATCGAGGGAGGTCCTTCCTAAGACATAAAGTCTGTCAAGACTCATCGAGGGGAGGTCCTCCCCCTGAGAAACACAAAGTCTATCATACCACTCTTTAAACTCACTGACTGTTCTCACTCCCACCACTCCATCAGGCAATGCATTCCATGGCTCAACCACCCTCCACACAAAGAAACCACTCCTTACCTCTTGCTCACAGTTTCCTTTCGTAACTTCCAGGGATGGCCTCTTGTCATCACTCCTTCCCGCTGTTCAACCAAGCGAAAGAACTCCCCAGTGTCAACCCTGTAACCATCTCTCAATAACATACTAATAACAAAGCTTTCATTGCTGGATAACTGGAAAGAGGGAGATCTGTATAGCTTATATAGAATGTGGAGAACAGACCACGACTTCTGAATCTATGTCTAGTTCCCAATTTCATGTAATGTATCCTGTTGTTATTAGTCTCTGCATGGATGCTAAATGAATGAGGATGGGCTAGCAATTGGGAATTTAGCCAAACAAAATTGTATTCTGTATTGGTTTAATTAATGAGCAGATATAGTGGTTCATCCTGATCAGATATTATGCTAGCTGGGGTGGCTAGCTAAACAAGGTCTCTGCTGTTTTCATCAGGTAACTTGCATGAAAAGAAGTCAGCTAGGGAACAAATAAACAATCCAAAACTCATTTAAATTGAGGATGGACGTTATCAATGTATGAATCATCAATAGAAAAGGGTTGAAGGTAGCAGAGGATTATAGAAATGCTATTCTGATGTGTATTATTGAGATTGTATTATTATATTATTATGTATTATTAAGAGAGGACAAAAACAGATACATTTAATAACTATAAGATGTTATATTCAGTCAGTAGTGATCAAGGAAAGAAAGGAATAGCTTTATTATTCAACACCAAACACAGAAATTAACCTCTTGTATTGTAGGCAGTTTAAATTAAAATGATGACAAATTTCAAAAGGGAAGATAGTGAGATTTAGTTGTACTTATGGTGTTACAGAAGGTTCCAGTAGAGAAGTACAGAAATTTTTAGTAGTTATTAGTGGTCACCTGGTTTTCAGAAGGATGAAGAGATGTTGGAAAGGGTCCAAAGGCGACTGACTAAGGTAGTTTCTGACCTCTGGAATGTCGAGTATGAGGAAAGATTGAAAAGATGTAATTTGCAGAGTCTAGTGGAGAGAAGGAAGAGGGGAGATATGATAGAGACCTACAAGTTGGTAAGGGGTTGTTATAGGATCAATAGTGGAGAAGTTCTACAGAGAATAGTGGGAGATCAGGGGAGAACCAGAGGTCATGCCTGGAAACTGTATAAAGAGGGTGTGAGTAGGGGAGTGAGAGGCAGGTTTTTTTCGTGCAGAGTTGTGAATGATTGGAATGCCTTGCCTGAGAGTGTGGTGTCTGCAAGGAGTTTGAATGTGTTTAAGACCCGGTATGATGAGATGTGTGTGAGATAAAAGGACCTCCTAGATGAGTCTTTGACTCCATGAGGTCTTGTTTAATAATAATATAATAATAATAATAATAATAATTATTATTAGAGAGGGTCAGCTAATGAGAAGAAAATGGGAAAGCTTGTTTTTGTTGGAGACCTAAACAGCAGAATAAGAAATGAATCTAACTTGGTTGGCTGAGTGCATAGCATACCTGCTCTCAAACCAACAGGTTGTGGGTTCGAATCTTAGCATGGATGTTTGTAAAAGCCTGGATGAATTGTTGAAATTAGAAATTAGCTGAGCAGGTGCAAAAGGAAATCTCAAAGAGTTTTTGTTTTGTGGCAAGGAAGAATGACAATAGAAGGATAACTTTAATGAGTGCAGATTGTAGAGAGGTGACAGAGGCAGATGAAATTGTTGAGCTACTACTGAGTGACCATTTGCAAGGATATAGCATCCAAGTAAGATATTATGGTTGAGTTGACAGGAACTTATGTGAGAGCAGAGCTTGATGCATTGGAGATACTTAGAATATTGCAGAATCTGAATGCAAATACAGCTCCGAGATTGAATGAGATATCAGCTTGCGTTTTAAGAAGAATGTGCTGGGGAATTGGTGATGCCGTTTACTAGGCTATTTAATTTAAGTCTCAGTCTGGAAAAGTCCCAAAAAGAGTAGAAGGAGGGCAAAATAATTCCTTTGCATAAAGGAGAATATAAATCTGTTGTTGAAAGCAAATTATAGACCAATCATTATCTCAGGAGTGGTGGTAAAAGTACTGGAAAAGTTGGTCAAAAAGAGAATTCAGGAATGGGTGGATAAGGTCAAATATAAGTTAAAAACTTTACTAAGGTCACACCTTAGTTATGTAATAACTTTTTATAATAGTGACAGCTGAGTTGGATAAAGGGAATGGCTACATGATGATACTGCTGGATTTTCTACTTACTACTTAATCCTCTTCACTCCACCTGGGAGCATAGGTCTTCCACCACCATTTTCCACCGGACTCTGTTTTTTACTTCTGTTTTTATTTGGTTCCAGTTTTTATTAATATTTGTTATTTCTTTCAATATTGTTTTTTTCCATGTTTTTCTTGGGCCTTCCTCGTCTGCTTTTACCCTGTGGGTTCCAATCTAGAGCCTGTTTTACTATTATTTAATCTTCTTTCCTCAACACATGCCCCAACCATCTCCTTTTCTTATCACGTATCTGTTTCAACATGAGTTTTTTGGTTTGTTCTCTGCCATAGTTCTTTGTTTGATATTTGTTTTGGCCAATATATTCCCAGTAGCATTCTTAAACACTTGTTTAGGAAGACCTGGGCACTGTTAACTATCTTTTTGTTTAGCATCCAAGTTTCTGATCCATACATTAGTATTGCATTTACATTTGAGTTAAATATTCTCATTTTAGTTTTTATAGACAAATACTTGTTTTTCCAAATATTTCTAAGTTGGTTGAAAGTTGAATAAGCCAGCCGTTTCCTTCTATTTATATCTTCAGTAGTTCCTCCTTTTATTGATACTATTGAACCAAGGTATATGAATTGTTCTACTTCTTTAAGTGGTATTTCTTCTATTGTTATTTGTTTATTTTGCTTTGCATTTATTTTCATCAACATTATTTTATTTTTATTTATCCTAAGACCAACTTTTTTGGCTGTTTCTACAAGTGTTGTTGTATTTTGTTCTATATGTTGGTGCTTCTGTGAAAGTATGCAGATATCATCTGCAAAATCTAGATCGTGGAGTTGGTTTTGAAGTAACCATTGTAATCGTGTATTTCCATGAGATACTTTTCTCATCACCCAGTCTACAACAATTAAAAACATAGTAGGGGAGAGTATACAACCTTGCCTTACTCCTGTCTTTGTTTTAAATGGTTCTGAGAGGGTATTTCCATGTATTGCTGGATCTTACAAATGCATTTCATAGGATACAGCATGGAACTCTGTTAAGCAAACTGCAACAAATGGGGATGGATATGACACTGATGATATGGATAAAAGGGTGGCTGATGGAGAGAGATATCAAAAAGTAAAATATGGAGGAGCAGAATCCAGGAGAAGTGGTATGCTACAGGACTCTGTGCTTGGATTACCGCTATTTGTATATAAGTGATATAGAAAATATTTGAAGGCAGATATTCATTTGTTTGCTGAGGATGCAAAGCTGGGTAGGGTAATAGTTAATCAAGGTGATGCAGAGAGCTTCCAGGACGATTTAAATAGGCTGACAGCATGGGGTAAAGATAGTGGGTGTCAGTTTAATGTTGAGAAATGTGAAGTTATGCATTTAGGATAAATAACTTACAAGCTGTCTACCATATTGATGGAGTAGTACTCCATGAAACAGATGAAACTAGGGATCTGGGCTGGGAGGGGGTGTTAGTAGATGAAGTTTAGAGAGCATATTGCTAAAGTAGCCAGGGTAGCCTACAGGATGATTTAATTATTGAAGAATATACTAACAAGCAGCGATAAGGGAGTTATCATTTCTCTTTATAAAGCCTTGATATGACCACATCTGGATTACTGTGTTTAGGTCTGGTCACCTGGGTTTCTTGGGGATGAGGAACTGGTGGATAGGATCTAGAGGCAAGTGACTAAGTTGGTGAGTGGTATGTGTTGAGGATTTGTGGTTTGCAAAAGCTGGTTGGTAGAAAAAAAGGAGAAAGATATTATAGAAACATTTAAGTAACTTAAAGGATTTTATAGTATTGATGCAGAGGAAATATTTTAGCACTTGGCTACAGGGAACAGAATAAGAGGTCATCCCTGGAAGTTGGGTAAGTGTATGGATAGCAAGGTGTGAGGACTAGATTTTTCACTTGGAGAGTGGTGAATGAATGGAATGGGATTGTCTGAGTCAGTTGAGTGCTTTTTCTATTAATGGTTTCAAGGAGAGGTGCAATAGATATTGTTGATAATTTGAATCTCCCACAGTGAGTCTTAGGAGGAGGTGCCTATGCAATAATAATAATAATCTCCTACATACTGAAATGTTTTAAGAAAATGTAGGGAAAAGAGCAGAGCTACCTGTTGGATTTCAAAGGAATGAGTAAAAGCCATATCTAGGCTAATCATAGTATCTAAATTGCACCCCAAAGATCCACAAACCAAGTGTTCCATTAAAACCTCTAATAGATTGCACTGGCTGCACTATATTTTTAAATATTTGTCCACCTTCGCTTGAAAATCTGTTTCACATATTAAGAACTGGATTTTAAAACTAAATTTTGTGATCTTCATATAAGCCTTTCAGATACTATGATTAGTAACTCAGATTTTAGGGAAAGACAATGCATACTAAAATATTTAAAAAACTTTAATTAATGCTTCCTATATTTTGGTAATGTTACATTATCATCTTCAGGGAACATAAAAATATTGATATGTGCATGCAGGCACTAACACTAAACAAATATGGCTGAAGAAAACAACTGAAGTCAATCCTAGAGTCCTAAAGGTGCCCCCCCCCCTAGTGAGCTAAATTGGATTGTCTTGGCTGTAGGAATTATGATAGGGGCGACTCTAGGACCGACTGCATGCACATATTATTTTTATGATCCCTGAAGATGGTAATGTAACATTACCAAAATATAGGGAGTATTAATTAAAGTTTTTTAATTTATATTTTAGTATACGTTGGCTTTCCCTAAAATCTGACAGTTATGTATTACCAACGTAATCTACAAGTTTATCTACAAGAACTATGATTAGTCCAGATATGATATCTCTTTTCACTAACATCCCTTTGACAGAAACCATTAATTCACTTAAAGAAGATTTTCCTTTGGATGTTATCAAACTTTGACTATTATTCACTCCATTTGTTTTAGTGTCTGGGATAAATTATATTAGTAGACTGAAGTTACAGCCATGGGAAGTCCTCTTTCTCTTATGCTTGCATTAAATGGAGCATTTCGAAGAGTGTCTCATTAGAGACATTTCTCTTAAACGTACAGTGTAGTACTTAAAAGAAATGCACACTGATCACATCCTTTCTACTTCTCATCATCATCATCGTCGCATTCAAAAAGTCAGGATCTTTTTACACCACGCACATAGTTTATGTTCCTTTGAAGACCTATGCCAAGAATTGAATTATATTAAATCTTCCTTTTTAAAATGGTTTTAATGAATCCTTTATCAACAAAGCATTTCATCGCTTCAGGCTTCCAGTCGGTATGTTTTAGGAAGCAATTCTCAGATTCCTCTTCCATAATTAAGGGAATACCTGAACATACTGCTAAACATTATGGCCTCTTAACGCTGTGATGTCCTTTTGTCCTATCAGACTTTGAAGAGTTCTTCCTATAATCATGTTTTTACTAGTAAATACTCTTTAGACAAATTACATAGGCCACCCTTGAGCAAGTGATTTTACAGAACGTTCTACTATTGCTTCAATAAACTTTCTTATATTATTCACTTATTAGCTTCACTTTAAAGACTGACAAAAATATCTGTATTACATTTACATGTCCTTTCGACATACTTTACAGCTTTCAGTTAGCTGATACAGTTAGCAAAGTATGAATTTATGGTAAAGAAAACATTCGTTACTATAATTATTAAATGAGAAGTTTTCATCCTTATAGACTAGTTACAAATATCAAGATTTGTGATAAGTATACAGTTCCATTCATGGTGCTAATTTCTAAACATATATTGTTCTTATTATTATTACACCCTCCATGAAGTCGGCAGACTCATCATAGGAAGTTCATTCAACTGACAACAAATCTATCATACTGAATCTTAAAATTCTTAACACTCCCTGCATTAACAACATATTCTAGTAATGTCTTCTAATATCTTCATATTTAATATAATTCTGTAACTGAATGTCATTTTTTCACCTCCCCAATTTCTCTAATAACTGCCATATCAAAGGTAACAGAAAGGCAAGTATAAACATCTCTAATAACTGTCATATCCATTCACTCATAATTGTCCATGTAAAAAATTTACTCCTTATACCCCATCTTCACTACACTCTTACACAATTTTCAGGGATGGTCTCTGGTTCTTCTTCCTCTCACCGTCTCTTTTTATAATCTGCTCTGGATTAATCTGATAAAATCCTCCTGACTAACTTCTCTACCATGTCACCTCTTTTCCTCCTATCCACCAAACTCTACAATCCACATTCCTCCAACCTCTCTCCATAGCCAACATTACATAGTTCTGATATTGTCTTAGTCACTCTTCTCTGGATCCTCTCCTAGTTTCTACATCACATTGAAAGTCAGGTGACCAAATCTGAGCACAATACTCCAAGTGTGGTCTGACCAGTGCTTTGTATAGTGGCATACCCACCTCCTTATCCCTATATATTAGAGTACTTATCATAGTGGCACAACAATGTGTAGTCTTTGCAACATTTGCAATTTGACTTCTAAACTTCAGTCTACTGTCAACCGTCACTCCCAAATCTCGAATCTCATTCACTTCCTGCAGTATGGCACTGTTGATGTAATACACAGTCTTATATTTTTGCATTCCAAAATGCAACACCTTGCACTTATTAATATTAAAACTACAATCCCCCACTCCTTTGTCCAAGTCAAAAGTCTATTCAGATCTTCCTGAAGGGAATTAATATCAGCTGTGCTACTTGTAATTCTCCCAAACTTTGCATCAACAGCACACAACTGAAGATTCACAGTCAGTCCACGTGATATATCATTTGCAAACACGCTAAGTAGCAAGGGTCCCAAGAACAGATCTCTGGGACGTGCTACTGATTACTCTCCTTTTTTTTGAGCAACTACTCCATCATATACAACTTGCTGGTATCATTCAGAGAGCCAATCTCTGATGCAGTTTGTACACCAACTTATCATGTGAGAATCTATCAAACACTTTTGCAAAGTCCAAGAATATCACTGTATATGATTCTCCCTTATCTAACACACTAATTACTTGTCATAAAATGCATGTAAATTGCTAAAACAAGACCAACACTTTACTAATCATCATAAATTCATACTAATCACCATAAAGAATACTGTGTCTTGTATTCTATTCCTAACCAATCTCTCCACCACCTTGACTATAACTGTAGTTATACAAAACTGGTCTATATTCAACAAGTTTCCCATCATACAGCTTTGTTTATTCTATATAATTTATTTCCATATTTAATTTGCCATTTTCATTTAAAATATGGACATCTTCCTCTGCAAGGATTGCAAAGAATCGCCATTAATCAACAATAATGTCAGAAGTTTGGCTACAGTGAAAGGTAGAACATTTGCATATTTAACTCTGATATGATGATGTTCTACTTATGTGTTTTTGATCTCTTAAGTTTTGATATATTGAATGCTCAAATCATATAAACATTATCTGTTTTCTTTTTCGAAGGTAATTAATTTAGTAACCTCTTCATGTATACCGAAATTTGAAAATCAAGTCAATTCAGCTTACCATTACAGTAGAAATCTTGGTATCTACATTCACAGATTAACTTTTAGAAGTCAATAAGTTATATCCTCATGTGAAATACGTTTTTTTTTTTTACCAGACTAAGTACTGGAAGTGAGTCCTCAATGCAAATAAGGGGTCTCATTCTGTATGGACAAACTAGTCTGAGTAATGAAAGCTGGTTCTCATGGTTCTGAATAAATTGAAGTTTTAATATGTGCACTTTTGAAAGATTTATGATTAGCTTAAATGGTTTTAATAAACTTTTTATATTCAATTATCATTAACTGCAATAAGATGACAGGACCTTACTAAAAGAATTAAAGACTCAAATTAAGAAAGTTTTGTATGTGAGCAGGCTTAAAATGCTGTATAGCTCATTATGCAATTATAGAAATATTGCATGTCACTGAGGACTGAAATTAATCATTAGTTTAATAATTTTAATATATTTTGCTTCTCATACTGGTATTTAGCAAGTAGATGACAATATCAATCCTGACTCACAATGAGTCTTCATATCCCATGGAAATGCCTGTATACCAGTAATGATAAATGCAAAGGTTGGTCGATTGGTAGAGCCTCTGCTGCTAATGGTTCACACAAAAAAGTTAAGCAAGTTTGAGTGTGGTTAGCAGTTGGAAGGGATTCAATCGTTTGATGCTATTGGCACACTCTCCCTCAATGAGTGTTTGGACTCCCTGGAGGTGTCACATAATAAAAATAACTAAATTAATTACTATATTTTGCAAAAAGTCCAGCTGTCATTATTATTATTATTACACCATACCTCCAGGGAGTCCAAAGACTCATCGAGGTAGGGCTTTACTCTTTTATGTGGGTTGAGGATAGTAAGTTTTAATGTCACCAGAATGCTGTCCTGTTTCATTTCATTTTCTGGGAGAAAGACGATTCTTCACTCTTTGACGGTATTCTGCTTCAATCAGGATCAGTTGACTTTCGCATCTAGTCTGGCACAAACACATCATGTTTATAGCCTCTTCGGCCTACAAAAACCTTGTATTATTTTTCATTCCAAACTATACTCTCATACTTGGCTTCTGACACTTGACAAATTTCAAATCTGCCTGACCTTAGAATATTGTTCTCACATTTGGGCTTGTACACCTAGGACTTTCCTCAAGAATGCTTGATGGTATTCAGAAGAGAGCAGCTATTCACTTAATGATGATCCTTTCTCTCACTGACTCCATTTATCACTTTCTCATAGATGCTCTGCAGGGGTGCGCTGACCATATGTGCAATGTGTGCGACGCACACAGGTGCCAGGTTAGTAAAGGCGGCAAAGATTTGGTATGATATTTTAAATAAAGTGAATTTTGTCAGCAAAATACTGCAGTCTTCAATGAATCGCCAATCATTCAATGCATTTTGCTTTAGATGCATTGAATGATCTAAATCAATTTTTAAATCATTATAGGTCTGATGAAACTTGCAAAGAAATTGTAGAAAGCTCAAAATTAATTGCAGCAAATTTGATGCAGAATCTGTATTTTGTAATAGTAGACCACTAAGGCGACATAAAAAGACCACACAGTTTAATAATGAAAATATAGTAGATCCTGAAATTTCATTTAAAGTAATTTTTTTTTTATCTGCATAATACATCAAACATTACAATCTTTGCAGGAAAGATTTACTTTATTAAAAGAACATATGAATTCATTTAAGTTTTTGTATTTGTTAAGTGCTTCACAAAATAAAAAATATTTATTTTCTTGTTGTAAAACGTTACAACAAAAATTAACACATGAGAATCATTCAGACATTGTTGCAGATGATTTATGGGAAGAAATTTTACACTGTCAACCATTTATTTCTAATTTTAAAAACATATATATCAGATAATTCGGTATATTTATTCAAACGACTTAATCACAGTTTATCCAAACTTTACAATTGCTCTTTGGACTCTTTGTTATTACCGGTATCTGTAGCATCTGCAGAACGGTCTTTTTCTAAACTTAAAATTATTAAAACTACTTGCATTCCACATTGGTATAAGACAGACTTTCAAATCTTGCCATTATATCAATAGAGTCAGATATTTTAGATCAACTTGATATACATGATATTATTTGAGAATTTTCATTAATGAAAACTAGAAAAGTTCAATTCACAAAGTGATTTTTCTTTCTGTTTAAATATTTAACTATTTCTTTACCCAATGTTTAATATGTTCCTATTTTATATATTTGTAAGTTACTATTATTTATTTACTTTATTTTTTTCAAAATTCTTTTTGTTGTTTTTGTACCCTTCTTGTATGTTTATTGCTTTTTATACCTTTTTTTTTTTGTCATTTCTGCTTTTTGTTCAATAAACTTATAATTAATATATTTCATTTTTACTCACAGATACGTTTTATAAAGTGATTTTTTATTGGGGGGGGGTATAGGGGTGCCAACTAAAGTTTTGCACACAGGCGCTGGACACTACTGGCATGCCCCTGATGCTCTGTTGCTGCATTGTCTTTCTATAAGTATTTCCATGGATGATGCTCCATTGAACTGGTCACTACCATCCCACCACTTTTTTTTAAATTATATGTGAACACAAGCAGCTGCTTATCATCAATACCCATATACATTTCTGCTTCAAACTTATCAAACCAACTTTCATCATTCTCTCTTTCATTCCCTTCTTTTTGGAACAGTCTTCCCTAGACCGCTTTCTCTAATGATTATAATCCTCAGAAACAGATCAACAAATTTCTTTCTTCTCTCTAATGACTTGCCAGCACATGTCATAGGTTGGGTTCTCTTGTGTGTGTTTGAGGCTGATATAATAAATACACTTACTTCATCTCACAATTCTCTGTTTTATGATAATAGAGTTAAACAGACCTCAACATCTTTCTTAGGATTAACTTAAATAACACTTTATATAGTGCATTTTTTCTGTAAAAAATGCATTACAATTATCCTTATGCTAATCAGTTGTAAAAGTCTTCTCCTCCCATCCCATCTCTAATGAAAATGTAAAATACAAAATAAAAATTAATTTTTAACATTTAAGTCTCTTAATTGTAATCTGAACTTGTTCTATTCAAATGATTCCCACTTGAAATCAATTTCTTTTCTTAGGCAGGTTAATATTATTTGGAGAAGAGAGCAGCTATCTATAAGAAGAAAGGATATAAGACTAAGGCTTATATACCAACTTATAACTAACATTCATCAATTCATTAGTGGCTCTTGTTGTGTGCTATTGTGTGTGTGTGTGTGTGTGCATGCACACACACCATCATCATCATCAAATTCCTGCCATGTACCCTCAAGGGGTGTACAGGATATGATAGTACTACATGAAAAAAATTACATCATTACTAACTTCCTATCTACAATTTTCTTCCAAATCAGTCTGTTACTTGTCAAGGCTTCAACATTATCAGATCTTATATTTCTATCGTCTAAGGCACTTTGTACCGTATCAATCCACCTATATCTTGGTCTTCCTCTGGGTTGTTTTGTTGCCAACCTGGCAGAGAACACTTGTTTTGCTAATCTTTCTTCGCCCATTCTGTTTAAGTGACCATACCACCTGAGATTAGCTCTGCTAACGCATTCCTGGATGTTGACAATGTCAACACACACATATCTATTTCTTATTTGTTTAATGGAACTTAATTGTTAGTGCTGGTGGAGAACAATAATCTTAGTATTTGGTCCTGGAAGCCCATGCTTAAGGAATAAGTGGAAATCATTCAAAGTACACTGTTTGGAAAGAAGTCAATTGATAACATAGTGTGAGGAACAAACAGTCATGGGGCCCCCACCTTAATAAGATATAGGACCTCCTTTTACTGCAGTGACTGCAGCAATCCAATAGTGCATACTTTCCACAAGCATAAGATTGCAATCAGTAGAAATTTTGGACCATTCTTCCTGTAAGTATGTAATGAGATCCTGGACTGTTGTGGGGCAGATGTTCCTTTACCTCACCCAACACTACAGTTCATCCCACAAATGTTCAGTAGGGTTGGGATCAGGGCTTTGTCTAGGCCAGTCAAGTTTGGTGACATTCATGTCCATAAACCATGCAGTTGCAGTAGCAGCCTTATGACACATTGCATTCTCTTGCTGAAAGAGACAATTGGTAGAAATGCCACAAAGAAATAGGAAGCATTGCATTGTCCATAATGTTTCAAATACCTCTCGTAGTTCAATGTTTGTGGCTCCACAGAGGTTCGAGGCCAAACTATGAAAAATAGGACCATACCATCACACCACTACCTCTGAATTTCATAGTTGGGGTTATGTACTCTGCCAAGATATGTTCACTAGGAAACCGCCACATCCATCCTTCTGCTTGGTAGAGGGGTGTACCTTGATTTGCTGCTCTATGACACAGCTTTCCAAACTTCCAAGTCCCACTCTGCATGCTCTTTGCACTACTGAAGGCAATGCTGCATGTTTATTTGGATAATGTGGGGCTTGCATATTATTATTATTCCTGACACCTCCAAGGAGTCCGAAGACTCATTGCAGGAGGGCACCTACAACTGTTTCAACTGTCTCAACCATTATACCGAACCTCTACTACGAATTATCTCAATCAACGCCATCTACCACCCACCACCACAACTAGTATTTTTTTGTTTGTAAATTGTGTGTGTTCTGAAGTGCCGATTTGGCTGTATGTGGGATGAAAAAACCAGAGTTTCCAGGAGAAAGAACCCTGCTACCTCGGCTAACTCGCCTTCGATTGAAAAATCGTCCAGATAAACATTCCTCCTGTCGCGACGAGAATTGAACTTAGGCCTATTCCAATGGGTGCAATGTACCGTTGTTCTTCCAATTGCGCTACGGAGGCACGTAAATATTGCAGTCCTACCATGGAAATCCATGTTGTATACCTTGGTTCCGAATGTTTTTGTGCAGATTCATGTTCCAGACAATGCCTGGAACTTCACATTCTACAGTTATGTTCGGTAAGTGTGGCAACACTCGACCAAAGACTAGAGACCACTGATATGAGAGTCCTGAGAAAGATTAGAGGTGTAAACAGATGGCATCAGTGGCAATATCATATTAAAAATGAGGATATTAGGAAAGAACTTGACATTGTCAACATCCAGGAATGCATTAGCAGAGCTAATCTCAGGTGGTATGGTCACTTAAACAGAATGGGCGAAGAAAGATTAGCAAAACAAGTGTTCTCTGCCAGGTTGGCAGCAAAAGGACCCAGAGGAAGACCAAGATATAGGTGGATTCATACAGTACGAAGTGCCTTAGACGATAGAAATATAAGATCTGATAATGTTGGAGTCTTGACAAGTAACAGACTGATTTGGAGGAAAATTGTAGATAGGAAGTTAGTAATGATGTAATTTTTTTCATGTAGTACTATCATATCCTGTACACCCCTTGAGGGTACATGGCAGGAATTTGATGATGATAAGATCTGACTGTGAGATGAGATAATTAGACCTCTCAAGGAGTGTTTATTTTTGTCAGTTGCATTTTAAGAGTATCTCATTCTATCTTGGGGTCATTATTGAATTTTGTTTCTGTAGTATGCTGCCAAATGTAGACTTGGAAAAGTTTAATTGCTGTACAATATCACTTGCATACTTTTTTCTCTAAAAGTCATCAGATAGAAGATTAAAATGATGTCTGGATGACTACTTTGATTTCCTTTGTAGTCTTTTAGTAGATAAGGTTTAAGTGGGTGAGTGATGAAATATAAATGTTTATCCACTTCCTGTGACTTGAAGCTGAAATTGTGCACTTGATATAGTTTTGAGTGTGTAACAGTAGAAAAAAAAAAATCCACTGTTTTCAAGATTAAATAGCCTATACAAGTTTTTGAATCCTCCAAAAATACATTTTTGTTTGCCCTTGAACTAAATCTGTAAAGATATTAGGACAGAACATTTTTGCATTGTGTAGGACTTAAAAGTTGAGATACAATGTCTAAAGAGCTGTCCTGTCTTTTGTAGTTAGTTTTCAAGAGAACTTAATTTGAAAGAGAAAAAAAAATGTTTTCAAATTTTTGAAAGTTCTGCAGAATTTTCTATTAGAAATATGAGGGTGGTCTGCAAAGTTCTCGGCCTAACAATGAAAAAAACGAATTTATAATTTCAACATTATTTTTATTTTTCAACATAATCTCCCTTAAGACTAATACATTTATTCCATTGATGCTCCAGCGCCATTATCCCATCCCTGTAGTGGTTCTCAGTAAGATCTGCAAAATACCTTTCTACAGGTGCAATCACCTCTTGATTCGAAGAAAAACGCTAACCAGCAAGGAAGAGTTTTAGTTTTGGGAAGAGACAGAAGTCAGAGGGAGCCAAATCTGGGGAATACTGTGGATGTTCCAACAATTCACTGTGCAGATCCCTTAATTTTCCCATTTCCAAAACACCTTTGTGGGCAGGTGCATTGTCCTAATGAAAGATGTTTTTTTCTTTTGCAAACAGTCTTTTGTCACGAATTTTTTCATCTAGTCTGGTTAAAAAATCAGAATAATATTCTCCGGTTATTGTTTTACCCTTTTCAAGATAATTAATAAACAAAATGCACTTAGCATTCCAAAACACCGATGCCATGACCTTTCCAGCTGAATGGAACTGACTTTGTCTTCTTTGGCACCGAACAACCGGCTTCTGTCCACTGTTTGGATTCTGGTGTGTCATGGTGAATCCAAGTCTCATCCATAGTAATAAAATGACGCAAAAAATCAGTTTTATTCTTGTTAAAATGCTCCGAGCACTGTTCAGAGATTTTCATGCAAGTGCGTTTCTGATCTGCTGTGAGCAAGCGCGGCACCCATCTTGTGCAAAGCTTTTTCATATGCAATTCTTCATGCAAAATATATCCTATAGTCTCAGCAATTTAGTGCACATTGAGTCGCCGGTCATCCAATACCATATCGTGCACTTGATCGATGATTTTTGATGTTGTTACACTTTTTGGACGTCCTTCACATGGATCATCTTCAAGAATGGTGCAGCCAATTTCTTATTTGTCAAAAATGAAGGAGAAGAGTGCCCAAACTTTTATGAACTTTGAATGAATTTCTTTTGCCTTTAAACCTTCTTCTACAGAGAATTTTATAACCACACAATACTCATTTTATCCATTTCAAGGGATACAGACAACACTTTGGCTTCAGACAGCTGTATAAAACAAACTACTTGCTAGAATGACTTTCAATTTCACATGATGCTTATTATAGATGTGCCAACTTAGAAAAAAAAATCTTGCTGATAGTGTTGCCATCTATGGTTGAGGCCGAAAACTTTTCAGACAACCCTCGTATAAGCATAAAAATATCAAGTGGGTTCTTAACAAAAGGGCTTGCTTTTACTGTTGACATGAATTCATATGAAACATTTGTTATAAGAATATGAACTGTGAGCTTCACATGAAGCTAGATAAAAATCTAAGTATTATAAATAAATATTTTAGGATATTTTCTTGAAGAATTATATTTTATCATTTTTAAAAAAAATTTTCACCATCTTTGTGAGACTGCTGGTCTTCTCATGAAACTATTACAATATCTTTTGCTGCATTTTGAAGAAAACTTCACTTTGCCTTTCACTTTTAGTTTTCACATTTACTTTCTAAGTGTTCACTTTGGAGCGTACATCTTCACAGCGATTAGATTCATTTGGACATTTAAGTTGATGAAATCATTAGTTTTCTAATATGGTTGAACTGTTCACTTCACATTAAGCTAAAATGATTTGTTAAATATCATAAATATTAAAAATTAATGTTTTAGGTTTATATGCTCAATAATCATATTAATTGCATTTTTGGAAATTATGGAGACAACTACCGTGTTTGAATAAAAACTTTAGTTTACTATTACTAAAATTTTTTTAAAATTTACTATTACTACTATTACTAAAATTTTAGTAATAGTAAACTAAAGTTTTTATTCAAACACGGTAGTTGTCTCCATAATTTCCAAAAATGCATTCGGATCACCGTGCAAGCCTAAAAGAAAGGAATCATATTAATTATTTTTCACAGTATCTTAATGGAATATTCTTATGTCCCAGTTTAGCAGTTTAATTTTTATAAAATTATGCACAACAACTTGTAGGTTAATGACTGGATAGAGAGCTCATATTTTATTCCTGAAGGTGTAAAGAAATAGAAATTGTTAACTAGAAATTACAAAATTAGTTCTGTAACAATAGGCTTCAACAGAATATCTCTTTTTCTGCTATTCTCCAAATGATTATTTTAGGAAGCTCTTGGCAGGGGACTTCTCATTGATCTTACACTCTTGGAACTTCTTTCAAGAAAACTTAAATTGAACCTCTCTTTGTACTAGATGATAATAATAATAGAAAAGGGACCTGGTATTGTGGGCACTTTTCTATTATTATTACATGGATATGTTCATCCAATCTGAAGACTCGTCGTGGGAGGTCTACACTAAACATTTCACATTTCTACACATTTCTTCATTATTAATAATATCAGGTTCTTTTCTGATGTTTTCATTTTTAATGTTTCTGCCATTGATACTATCTGTTCAATCCTTTCATTTTCCTCAGAACTCTGATATTAATGATCTCCAGTGTGGAAGTAACATTTGATTGCTTTTGAGTTTCTTGGAGTGCTAATTTTCCCTTCATCCCTTTCAATAAATGATGTTAACTCTAATATTAAGATTACAGCTACATGTTCAATGGATAGAACTCAACTGCAAGAAATTGCTGAGGCTAATGAGGTTTTGGGTGTAATTGTGGACAGGGAGTTGAAGTTCAGAAGGCATGTTGCAAAAAAACAAACAAAATTATTCCTCATGACACCTCCATGGAGTCCGAAGACTTCGTTTGAGGACACCCATTGTACAACTCTTCGTCTCCACCATTACACCGAACCTCTTCTACCAATCATCTACATCAGCGCCATCTACTGCCCACAACCACCACAACTAGTATTGTGTGTCTGAAGGGCCGATTTGTCTGTTATGCAGGATGAAAAACCCAAGTTTCTGGGAGAAAAAATCCTGCTCCCTCCGTATGAGATCGGCTAACTCACCATCAATTGAAAAAGTCCATATAAAGATTTTCTAATTGAAGGGCACAGTGTACCGTTGTTCTTCCAATTGCGCTACGGAGGATCTAGTTCAAAGTTCAAAGGATCACTTGGATGGACACCATCCAGTTGATTCAAATGACAAAAGAGGTCATACATCTTTATAAGGATGTGATCACATCTGGATTGCTGTGTAAAGTTTGATCACCTATGTTTTTTGAGAATGAGGAAGTGAAGAGGATTCAAATGTAAGTGACCAAGATGGTAACAGGCTTTTGGTATGCTTCCTGTGTAAATAGATTGAAGGTTTATGAAATACAAAAATTGGTTCATGGGCAGAAGAGAGAGAGAGAAAAGATATGAAAGAAACTTATAAGTTGCTAAAGAGGTTTTGTAAGATAAGTGCAGAAGGAATTTCTCAATACATCACAAGAGTAGACAGGACCAGGAATCACCATTCCCACTCTAGCAGTGGAATAAGAGCATAGTAAGTAAGACCCTGAGGACTATATTTTTTGTAGGTTGGGTGAAATGAAGTTTAATAGATTGTTGCCTGAGGTGGTTATGAGTACTTGGTCTGTGAATGAGTTAAAGGAAATGTATGATAGGTATTGTGGGAATAAAGGTTAGAGTGGACTCCACATGATGAGCCTTTAAGCTCCCTGGAGGTGTCACGTAATAATAATGTTAAGTTTAATAGCCTATTGCCTTAAAGATAGTATGATCATTTATGATCCCTTGTTTTTTAGTGCTAATTAATTTGTGAAACTTTACATGAAATAAAATTAATTTCATGCAAATTAATGCTTCATATTGCAGCAAGGAACTAAAATATGGGAGAGTCCTGTTTGCTGAATATGTGCTTCAAGATAATTTGTACATTAATAAATACATGTACATGCAGTCTGTTGGAATGCTAGAGCACATATGTTGGATGATGATGATTCATACCCATATCTTGATACTGCTAATTAGTAACCATGCATTCAATTTCAAGTAGTATTAGCTAAGGTCAGTTAATGTGATAGACCCTCCATAGCTCAGTTGGTATAGGTGAAGATTTTTAAAATGATGTGGTGCAATATATAGAAGGGAGGCAAGTATCACAACAATTGGAAGTGAAAGAATCAGAGGTATATTAGGTATTGATTGGGTTAGATGTTAATTAGGCTGTGGGAGTTGATAGCATATCACTATGCATTAAGGAATGTGCACCACAGTTGGCTATGCCCTTGACCTATTATTTAATGAAAGTCTTGCAGTTGGTTGGCAGAAGGAAGGCAAAATAGTACCACTTCACAAGTATGGTTCTACAACAGGAGTTTCCAATTATAGACCAGTTTGTATAATGGTAGTTGTAGTCAAAGTGATAAAGAGATTGGTTAGGAATAGAATACAGAATTGGGTTGATGTACATACCATTCCTTTATGGTGGTCAGTATGGATTCGTAAAGGATAGGTGTTGTTTTAGCAATTTACTTGCATTTTATAATAATGTAACAAGTATGTTAGGTAAGGGAGAATCATATGCAGCGATGTTCTTGGGCTTTGCAAAAGTGTTTGATAGATTACCACATGATAAGTTGATGCACAAGCTGCAGAGGATGGGAATAGATGCATCGGAGATGTCTCTCTCTGAATGATACCAGCAGGTTGTGTATGATGGAGCAGGGTCTCAAAAAAGAAGGGTAACCAGTGGTGTGCCCTAGGGGTCTGTTCGTGAGGCCCTGCTGTTTAACTTGATTGTAAACAATATATCATGTGGGCTGAGTGGGGATCTTCACTTGTTTGCTGATGATGCAAAGTTGGGGAGATTTATAAGTAGCCCTGCTCATGTTAATTCCCTTCAGGAAGATTTGAATAGACTTTTGACTTGGACATAAAAGTGGGGTTGTAGTTTTAATATTAATAAGTGCAAGATGTTGGAGTGTAGAAATGTAAGGCTGTGTACTCTATCGACAGTGCCGTACTGCAGGAAGTGGATGAGATTAGAGATTTGGGAGTGATGGTTGACAGTAGACTGAAGTTTAGTGGGCATATTGCTAGTATTGCAAAGGCTGCACTAAGATGTGCAGCCTTTGCAACATAAGAATTACTCTAACCTTTGCTGCTATGATAAGAATTATTCTAACGTGTAGGGATAAGGAACTTGTTGTGCTGCTGTATAAAGCACTGACCAGATCACACTTGGACTATTGTGCTCAAATCTGGTCAGGAGAGGGTTCAGAGACAAGTGACTAAGACAATATCAGAACTTTAGAATGCTAGCTATGGAGAGAGGTTGAAGAAATGTGGATTGCAAAGTTTAATGGATAGGAGGAAGAGAGGTGATATGATAGAGACATTTAAGTTAGTGAGAGAATTTTATTGGATTAATCCAGGCGAGATGATAAAAAAATTGAAGGTGAGAGGGGAAAAACCAGAGGTCATTCCTGGAAGTTATGCAAGAATATAGTGAAGAGTGGTCCTGAGGAGTAGAGTTTTAACATGGATAATTGTCTGTGAATGGAATGCATTATCTGAATGTGTTGTTAATGTAAGGAGTGTTAAGGATTTTAAGATTTGGTATGATAAATATGTTGTTAGTTGAATGAAACTTCCACGATGAATCTGCTGACTCCATGGAGGGTGCAATATAATAATAATAATAATGTTTTTTATTTATTTTTTACATAGTTTAGAAACCTTGCTCTAGAGCAGTGGTTCCCAACCTTTTTCCACTTGTGTACCCCTTTTAAACCCATTTCTATAAATTGTACCCCTTGTTTTTCTGTTTTTAAATACTGATACTTTTGTTCGGTGCCTATCTTAATGTAAAATAGTGGAAATAATTATTTTTCTGCTATTACTGATTATTTTTTGTGTATCCCTGAACGGCCCAGCACGAACCCCTGGGGGGTAGTACACGTACCACCGGTTGGGAACCGATGCTCTAAACATTGAACTTTATCGAGCCACTTCAGGCCCTCCAGAGGGATTCAAGCCCACAGCCTGTTTGTTATAGACACTTACCACTTGGCTAGCTAGCATAAGTAATAGGTGGAGTAAAAATAAATAGAATATATGGAATTAAAAGAGGAAGCAAAGAAGTTGGTTTGGCAAGTTTGGAAGTGGACTACGAATGGATGTTAACCAGCATCTACTCTCGTTCTTACTGTTTTGAAGAAATGATAGTAGCCAGCAGTGCATTGTCCATGAAGTATCTTAAATAGGCATAAGGTGAAAACTGACATCTTTGAGAGAGCGAGATTGGAGTGGATCTATGAAAGAGGGACCATCATTTAATCATATTGTCCTCTTCTGGATAGTGTCAAACAGTCTTAGAGAAGACTTTGGTGGACAACTCCAAATGTGTGAGCAGTATCCCATGGTTGAGCAGATTTGGGATTGGTACAAAGTTTGCAGCTGTACAATGAGAAATTGCCTTGGGTGGAAAAGTACACAATTTTTGGCAGTTGCAGAAGATATAGATGAGAGGTGTTTGTGCCAGGAATGGCTAGAGGTGTAGGTCAGCCCAAGAAGGGAAATCTGATTGTGTTTGGATATCTGGGTATTATCAAAAGGTAGGGGAAAGAGAGATGAGGTCTTCCCCAGGGACTAGACAGGACTGAATTTTGGTAGCATTACTAATCCTTGGGACCAACAAGATTTGTCAAATGAAAAAGAAGAATGAAATGTACTGTGATCCCGAAAGCTTTGTATTGGATTTGAAGTCAATAAGAGCAGCTTAGTCATACAAGAGGAAAAGAGTGGGAGAAGGTACAGAACCTTGAGGTACTCTTGCATTGGTGGGGAAATCTGAGGAGAGGAAACCATCTAACATGATTCATAGTGAGCTATTGGGGATAAAGCTGGTGACCAGTTGTACAGGGTGGAAGGCAGACCATAGGATAGTACTATGTAGAGTAGGCTTCTCTGCCAAATACGATCAAATTCTTTATAAATGTCGATAACAACCACATGAGTTTCTCCAGTTTCCATGGCTTGAGTCCAGAGGGTGAGTGGTGAAGGCTACATCAATTGTGGATCAAGAGTGGCAAAATATTCCATATTGCTGGTCACTAATTACCTTTGGGTTTCCATGTGGTGCAGAAGTTGGCTGTTGATGAACTCATCTGTAATTTTTGAAAGAACAGAAGGGAAGGGAAATCAGTTGGGGCTTTAGTTTGTTGGCTGACTTTTGCCACCTTTTTTTTGGAATAGACTGGATATGCTTATTTCCATGTTGTAGGGTGGGTGCCAGTTGAATAGGATAGACATTAATTCTCCAGCAGAAGTTCTTAACACGTTAGGTGATATACTATCAGGACCAGATGCCTTTTTGTGTGTGTGTGTGTCTAAGTTATTAAGAAATCTTCTGATTTCTTTCTGGCAGAAGACTGTGGCTAGAAGGGAGCATTCCTAGTAAAATGGGAGGAACTATGCCTTGGTCATCAGTGTGAAAATTGGAAGAGAACAGTAAACTTTGGGTGATAGGTGACTACTGGGTTTGACTGTCCTTTGGACAGGAGGTGAGATTGCAGCATTTGGCCCTTTCATTTGAATTCGGAGATTTTTTTTTACATTTGTTGCTAGCTGCACTATAGGTGAGTGTGTAGCCGAAGTTTTGGTCTTGAGCCATACACATGGATTTTTTTCTTGTGCTTGATTGGTAGACTTTTTTGAGAACCAAGGTTTAGATAGTGGTTGAGAACTTTGGATTGAATGGTAGATGAAGGTCTTCATTCCTGTGAGGATGATTTCTTTTATTTTGGTTCAAGTAGGTGTTTGGATCAGGAGAATAGAAGCAACAGAGTTCATTCCATTTGGCACCCTTGTAATGTCAAAAGACATGGGACTGAAAATTGCTGGAAGAAGGTTGTTCCATGGTGAAGGAGACTTGTATGAGGTGTGATGGGGGTCTGAGTTACTGAAAAGAGAACTTACATCCACAGTCTGTTTTCAAAGTGAGCTGGTTAAGAAGAGGTCAAGTGTGTTGGCAATTTGGCGTGAGCCATCTGGTATTCTTGTAGAGAGATTGTCTATCATTGCTAATGGCAAATACATACCTTAGCATCCACAGCTTGAATGTAATTGGAGAAGTAAACCAGTTTGAATTGTAGATGTTGAAATCGTCTCGTAGGATGATCTTACTATTAAGATATTTTGATTGTAGAAAATCATGCTTTGGAGGTACGGTTGAAGAGGTCAGAGTAGTTACTGGAATGGCAGTGCAATAGCGACAGTAAATGAATGTGATAAGATAATTTGATAAAGAAATTTTGAGCCAAAGCACATCAAATGTGAGGAGGATGCAGTGGCGAATTCTCCTTGCTATGCTTGCTGCGCAAGCTCATTAATTGAGAAAGAAGTAATATTTATTTGTTAATAAATCCGTGCATTTATAAGCATTCCATTTAGGCTTTTATTTTTGTAGACAGAAGACGTCTTAAGCTTGCGCGGCAATAATTCAGCTTTGCGTTGTGCATCGAAGGCCGATACTTGCTTGTCTAGTCAAAGCTACCTTGGCTTGCTCTGTTGTAGGAGCTTCCAGGTCCTCGCAGCACTTTGATTTCATGCGCGCTCATAGCCATTTCCGCTCCCTTCATGTCATCTCAAAAATTCATATATTCCCTGTTGCTTAAACACGGGCCATACGCAGTCAAAGTAGCTCTAGCCAGTGAGCTTCAGCCAGCCTTTACAAGTGCCCGTGTTGCTTGGGAAAATTAAGTTACAACCAACTTTTTATGACGATGTTATTGACCAGTTCATAAAGAAGAACCGTAGGGTAGAATTTGTATTCAAGTAGCTAAATTGAAAAAGATAGAATATCATTTGTAAAATAAATGTTGTATTTGTATGATTAAATATACATAAATTTCTAAATATATTGTTTTAAATGGCCAGTAATTCATTATTCTGCTAATCAGACTTCAATCACACCTCTCACTCCTTGAATGATAACAAGAGCAAGCGTGAATATCAAGACCAGTATTCGCCTCTGGGAGGGTGAGAGATTCAATGTTTTGCATTCTCTAACATGGGATGCCAGTTTTGATAGCAGCACTTGTGCATTCATGAAGGAACCATGTAATGTGCAGTTTGGGCAGTTGAGATGAGTCAGCAAATCTTCATTAAATGTCCATATTTAGTTTTATGGAGTAAGGAGGCATTACTGCAGCAGTCAGTATGGGATGTGTGATCTAATAATCCTGTTATCTTGTCTTGTAATGCAGCTGTAACATGTTCCTGTCTGTTTAGATACTACGCAACCCGTTTGCCTTAATATACTGTGCACTGGATTCTGTATCCCTGATGATGAAAGTAGAGGCGGGGTAGGGGGGAAATGAGAATTAGATCCTTGAATGTTGTTGGGATCCGAATGATTAATGATTCTGTTTCATGAATTATGCCCATTCAACACTCAACAAGTATTAAACAGATCATTATTTTCTACTTGACCATTCGTTGATTATTCATTTGGATATTGCAATTTCAGATTCAAAAATTTCAGTTTCGTCATCATCACTGGAATTAGATTTTAATTCATGTTTTGTAAAATGGGCGAATTCTTAAATCTCTTTAATTAGAAGTTCATTATCAGAGATATTCAAGGGAAAAAAAGTTAGGCAAGCAGAATCTTATATATATATATATATATATATATATATATATATACTACATTAGTAAGTACAGTACACAAAAAATAAAAATAACTATAAAATAAGAAAATATATAGAAGAAACAAATATGTAAAGAATATATGTGAGCCTGCATGTTGTAGCGATTTACGTTGAAGTTTCCCGAACAAAAACAACTTGAAACCGGAATGTATTATTTACATGGCAATGTCATGCGAGCTCAATCTATTATTATCAGAGGCTCTTTAACAGTACAGTCAGTGAACGAAAGTCCTCGAGAACAAGGAAAAGTCATGCATGGAGGGAGACAGTGTCACCCTTCCTAATAAGTTTTGTTATTAATGCTGATAGGAAGATCGGACAGTGCACCAAAATCTTGCAGATATTGGTGCACTGCCATCAGTTCTGTGACACTTAACCAGGCTTTGTAGAACTTGTGCTACTTCCAGAAACATTTTCTCTGGTTCCAACTGGAATTTGTTGCAGAAACAGCATAACCCATTGAATACTAAATTCATACGCATTTTTTTAATCATGTGTTAAAAACACATGACTACATGTGCATTAGAAACAGCACTATAACTATTTTTTATATATATAATGTGACTAATGCACATGCCACATACAAGTGTGTATGACAAAATCTTTATGTATAGATTGATTCAAAAGTCGCGCACATCATAAAATAAACTTGAATTTTTCAACATTTGAGCAAGTGTTCAAAATGGCCGTTCTTGGCAGACACGTGAACTTTTTTACCAAATTGGAGGCAACTCTTCGAAGCATGGAATTACTGATCAATTGTGTGAGGATTATTTTCATACACCTTACCTTTCAGGTCACTCCATAGGAAGAAAGCTGGAGGTGACAAATCTGGCGACCTTGGGGACCAAAGTCCTTTAGAAATCTATCACTGAAATCTCGCAAAAAATGACATTATTTCATTTGATGTATGGCAAGTGGCACATAGTAAATTTAGGCGCCCCTATACAATGTCTCTATGCAGTAATTAGTGCGTCATTTTTTTTCGATACCCAAATTCGATTAGTGCGCCTATATACATCTTAAAAATAAATGTTACAGATTTTAAAAATTTAAAAATCGTTAATTTTCATACATCGAAACCTTTCAACATTTGGTACTGCTGTTTATGATCAGTCATAAAAATTGCCTGCAGGATTATAACAATCGACGGCGTATATTATTTTTCGTACAAGCGATGTTTTTAAGCAGTAATGCAGAGGCTGACCCTGATGAATAGAGAAGCAGTAAAATTTGCAGAAGAGTAGAAAAGGCAATAGGGCCATACCGTCGATTGTATGAAAAAAAGAAACAAAATGCCTGCCAAACTATGTTAGCTCAATTCTTTGTTAAGAAGTAGAATAATAAAATTTATATTCTGAATATGTTATATAGTCTTTCAGCTTCATGATTTTACTTAGTTTGCACGTGTAGTATCTTTATGACTGGGCTACTTGTATATAGAGGCTAATGACTTCATATAATTGTCTTAGTATCCCAAAATTTAAAGGATACTTTCTTTCAAATACGTCTATGCTATGCATTATGGGAAGAGCCACTACCCAGACCGGTTTCGCCTTTTATTGAAGTCTCATCAGTGGGAACCAGACCAAGAAGCTATACCAAGGTTGAAGTAATGCAGAAGTCATATATTTCCCATATACAAGTAGTGAAAAGGTTGAAAGTTTTTTTCCCTTGGTTATACTATAAATAACTGATAAGTTATGAGTAACCAGTCTGGGTAGTGGCCCTTCTCATAATACATAGCATTATACTTATCCGAAAGTTGGTGGTTTGAATTATGGGATACTAAGGCAATTGATGTGAAGTCATTAGTTTCGAGTAGTGTAACTAAGTGAAAAAAAAATTCAAGTAATATATATATGCAGTATCAACTATGCCAATAACGCTGTCATTTGTAAATTGAAGCCAACCCTGCTTTTCAGTACTTGGTTCAGTTTTTTTTTTTTTTTTTTCCTGCACGTAATGTGTACAGCGGTGTAACGGAAGATTGTATTGAAAGAGATATTAAAAGTGACACGATTAAGTGTGTGTGTGTGTGAGAGAGTAAAAGTGATGATCGAAAGAATAGTAGTTTGACGGACGTAAAGAATGAAGAGTTGGCCTTAATGAGGGTGATAGCGCGCTTACGCGGAATACAAAGCGTTTGAAGAAACGTCTGGCGAGTGGATCAGCTGATAAGAGAAAGGAATGCTTGAAGAGTTGAACCACAACCAAAGAGAGAGTAGAAGTTCAATTGCAGGCCAGTGAAAATAGCACATTTGAGACATCTAGTGTGAGATACTGGCCAACAGAACAAAATATACAGTTGGATACTTCTGTAGACAAGAGGATGATGGGGATAGCATGCATCGGCAAATAAGCTCAATGAGTAGAAGATAGGCAATTATTATGGGGCCTTCAACTTAGACGTAGGAGAGGACACAACTGAATCAAGGAGAAATAGTAGAATTACTTAGTGAACACTTTGCAAGAGTATATAATCCGATGGAGATATTGCAGTAACAAGAGAGGCAAAGAGAACTGAGGTAAATGAACTGGAGATGCATAGCATATTACAGAACTTTGATGTTTAATGTCAGCCCCCGCTCTGGATTAGTCCCAAGAGAGTGGAAAGATGGGAAATAGTTTTATTGCATAAAGGAGGCTCCAAAACTGATGTTAAAATTGTGCAGGATGATTTGGATAGACTGGCAGTTTAGAAAAAGGAGAATGGATGTCAGAAACTTTCCGGTCTAGGACGCTAGAATATTTTTCAGGATGAATTTCAGGTTTACGCTGGCAGGTACCCCCAAAACCGAAACCTGACAAAAATTCTGATAATAGACATACTTATACTGACTTCACGACCTTAGCTGTTTCAATATAAATCCAAACAAATCTTGATTTCGGGTTATGGACATTGAAAATGCAAGAATCTGCATCTTACAAAGTTTAAAATGATTTCGTTTCTGTTCAATAGATGGCGGTTCATGTAAACATGGATATATTTATATCCATGTTTACATGAACACGAAATATTTGGAGTCAGTTTATTTGCCTCCTTATATCATCTTTCTGTGCATAAGCGTGGAAAGACGTCTCCTCGAACCAGATTGACGCGAAAGAGTGGAGAGTCTTGCTAGCCTTCTCAACCAGCTTGATCTACAAAATGCAGATCCAGTTATTCCATATTATTCTTAATTGTTCGCAGTTTAGCTGTCTATATGTCTGTGTTTGTTCTCTCTATACGAAGTTATGACTCACATCCATTCCTATTCATCTCACTCACTCACAAATCCAAATAGACCTACTGAGAACTCAGTCATCTATCCAGGATGAATTTAGTCACGCTAAATACCCAGAGGTCTAATATTTTTTTTAACAATATTTTTCTCCATTATTTCATTCTCTGTTGAAGCTACGTTTCAGCTTCGTATTACCAACAGATAAATCGCATTTCAAGAATGTGCGGTTGTTCTTAATGCAACCCCTAAAGGGTGGAGTTATCATTGATTTGCCTGTACAAGTGGACAGCGAAGCAGTTATCTTTCTGTCATACAGTTTTGGACTATACTGCGAAGTGCAGTATTTTTAACTATATGTTTTGACAGGCTGAATGCTATCTGTAGCAAAACATTGCGACGTTTGGTAGTATTTCTATTGTCTTAGCAATATGAAGTTCCATTTCTTTTGGGATGTTTTCTTTTCTTTTTGACGAGTTACAGAATTAGGTTGCTCCTCCAGCCATACCTTCCCCAAAGTTTAATAAGTGATCTTGTTCTGTAATGTCATATTCCAGATTATTGTTCCTCTGTCAGCATACCGCATATTCCACACACGTTCTTAACGACTACTTATTCTTGATATCATTTCCATCAAGAAGTCAAACATTTTAGCCTTGAACGACAAAGCAGGATAGTCTGCAACTTGAACTTTATTACTTCTGTCACGTGAGTTTATAACTTAATTTGCGTTATCGAGTGAGCGATTTCGACAGCGACCTATCATCACGTTTAAAAGACAAGCATATATATTTATCAAATATAATTCACTTACAGAGAGAAAGAATAGAAATCCAGGTTATGTCACTGGTTTGGTCAGGATACGGTATTTTCAAAATTTTCAATTGCGCTTAAAAGATTCGAATTTTTTTTTTTAAATTATTCATCCAATCTACATAACTATATTAATCCAATATAATTAAACTTTTATTATTATAATTATAATTAATTATAATAATTAATTAGATCGCGCCCTGAGGCAAACAGTTAAATATCGCCCCTGATGGATTATAAGACAAAAATATAAGAAAATCTCCAATTGCTAATTTTGTTTTTATTTCAGGAGAAACATCAATGCAAACGATTCCAGAATAATATTAATTAAATGTTTGCTCTACGGGGATATCGTAAAATAAAACTGTTTATAAGCTCTTCTAAATTTAAATTATAAGCTATGTCCGCCTCTATCGATAGAGTTCCTAGACTAACCAATCTTTCTTGGATAACGGCTGTTCGCAAATAATTTTTAACCAGTCTTTCCGCACTTGCTACGCTTAGAGGAATTGTTAGCTTCGCGAATGCACCTACCGCAACATAGCTGAACGAGTGCCCGTATTAAGCCGTGTCGTGAGGCAGACTGCCTCTATGCTACACTGTATACAGTAGTCCCCCCCATCTTAGGGGGGAAACTACTGTATTCTTATTATTAATAACTATATTATGTTATATATAATTATAACAACATACTGTAATAAAGTTATCTGAATGGAATTTTTTTCAAAAGGCTGCAAGTTGCATGTAGCTTTGTCCACCTTTGCAAAGAGCTGCCCTAGTGTTGGACTATCTCTGGGATCAGCCGAACTTTTTTTTTGCAAAATTTTATCGCATTTCGCAATTTTTTTTTTCTTTTCCATTGAGGAGGAGATTTAATCTCCCTAGCTACAAGGGAAAAAGGAATTAATTGTACTTTTCTTTTCAATTAAGTAATGGTCATCTGGATAAGACTCAGATATTCGATAACCTGGCCGTTGCGAACCAGATTTCGAGTGGAGCGTAATTCATAAAAATCATCTCCAGATATCATCATTTGTCATTGCAGGTCAATGATGACCCTACCAGATGACAAATGAAACATCGCAACTAAACGCTTATGGAGTAAACATATATAAATAACCGAATGGTGTAAGAAACAATTGGCAATTTTTGTTTTAAATTTTAAAAAAAATTAATAAATTATTTTACTATATGTTTTAATATATAATTTAACAAAATATTTCTTAGAAAAATTCAATTTTCTTTAAAAGAATTGTTATACTATCTAAATATATGACTTTGGCATTATCTCCTATGTAATGTATTGATGACATCGTCAGTGTGGTTTAGGCTTAAGAACTTTCTATATTGGAAAGATTAACCAACCTGATTAGCAGAATAGAGGATTACGTTTAAGATTAATGCATGTGTAAACGTACACACACACATCTCATCTCATATGTGTAAATATATAAATAGGTATAGGTAAAAAATTATTTTCGTTATTTCACAGACTGTATTCGATATGTGCATGTTTTGTTTTGGTGGTAGAACTGAAAACACCGCAATAAAATTCAGTTATATATATTTAGAATATTTAGTAATGTATGGGCTGTATTTATGGTGTCCATTTTCGATTGATGGAAATCCCCGCCATATTTAATTTGGAAAACCGAGACATTGATTTTTAGCTATGTTAAAGTGTTTTGACCCCATGGAAGTCTGATAATATTAATACATTACGTAGTTACTAGTCATTCAGTTTATAACAGACCAGTATAAAAAATTCTTAAGCCTAAACCACATTGACGATGTCATCAATACATTACATAGAAGGTAATGCCAAAGTCATATATTTAGACAGTATAACAATTCTTTTAAAGAAAATTGAATTTTTCTAAGAAATATTTTGTTAAATTATATACTAAAATATATAGTAAAAATAATTTCTTAAATTGTTTTAAATTTAAAATAAAAATTGCAAACTGTTTCTTACACCATTCGGTTCTTTATATAAGTTTATTCCATATGCGTTTAGTTGCGATTTTTTTTCAAAGATCAGGAGTGTGATTTTTATTTAGAGGCGGTAGAGGAAAAAAAGTCCTTTTTAGGACTTCCAGGGTAACAAATAGCAATGCTGAACCGAGGAAGTAAACTGAGGTTCGGCTGTTGCTGTTATCCTGGGTGTGAGTTTTTGAGTTTGCTCCCTTAGGGTTTTTGCCTTAAGGGAGCACCTTGAGTCTCCGGGGAAGGTGTTCTCCGGCAGGGCCCGCTGAGGGGTTCTTGTCGGTGAAAATTATATTTTCCTCGGAATTTGAGCGGTTCTGCTCAGGAGTCGGGGAGCCCGTTGGGGTGCTTGAACGGGGCGGCCGACACTGAGTGGAACCAACGCTGAGCGGTTCTGCTTAAACGGGGAGCCCGTCGGGGTGCTTGGACGGGGCGGCCGTCAATGAGTGGAACCAACGCTGAGACATGGACGGTCTTTCGCCCACTATGGAGTGGCCTAGAGATCGTCCGATTTTTTGAGATTTTACCCTTTACTTACTAATCAGGAAAAAAGTCCTTTTTAGGTTCCCGGGTAACAGATGGCAATGCTGTAGCCAATGAAGTTTTAACTGAGGCTCGGCTATTACCGTTACCCAGTACCCAGCCATGACTAGAGCTTTTTAGCTCAACAACACTCCATCCACACAGATTTTCTTCATTCAGATGACGGGATAAAGAGTCAAGGACTCAGTCCATCGCCCACTTCTTATAAGAACTTTTCAAAGAACGGGTGTAGGGCGGAGATGTGTTTGGAGGAGCTGAAAACGTATTTGGGTTTACCCCCTATGGGGGCGGAAAGTACCAAGTAGTTGTCAAGAACATAGCAACCAGAAATAAGCTACTTATGTGGAGAAAAAAACATTTTTCCGCTTTCATGGTAGAGAGCATCTTAAAAATGCTCAGAATACCGATATTCCCCCTAGAATACGCGGAGAATGAAGACATCATTCGAAGCGTGTTCTCAAAGTGGGGGGACTTAAAGGAAATTCAGATTCTTAACGATGCTGACAACCCAGAGTGGAAATCAGGGGAAGTAAACATCTCCCTTGAGATGAAAACTGAAGTTCCCAACTTCATTCTCATAGGATCTGCCAGGGTAATGGTAAACTACCCTGGCGTGAAAAAGCAATGTTTCAGGTGTGCTGCCGTCAGTCATCTTGGGGCTGACTGCCCTCGACTAAAAATGCAAAAATTGTCTTAAAACAAGCAATACACTAGATAAATGTAAAGCAGCTTGCCTCAAATGTGGTGCCATAGACCACAAAGTGGACACCTGCCCATCCGAAAAAGAGAAGGCAGCCTCCACTCAGCATCCAAACCTAAGGAAGAGAAGAAGCGAGGCACACACGAAAAAGAAACAGCTAAAAAACAAGCTGCCACAAATGATGCAAATGACCCCCCACTTCTAAGTTCACCTTTCTATTATCTTTCCAGACCTTTCTGCAGGTTTACTATCTCTGTATCTTATTCATGTTAAGTTTTCTGGTTTTTGTTACGTTTCCTTTTCAGAATTTTTTCTAAAGTGAAAAATCAACGTCCGTTTTAGAAACACCCCTGGGGGGTAAACAGCTAAAACAGGTCAGCTGAGGCCTCTTTTACCTACTCTACCACTATGCACTCTATCTTTATTTCCTCTCCTACTATCTGCTGAATCTCAGCATCTATCTCACTCCACAGGCCGATGATGAGATTTTGTCGAGCTCACAAAATATATATCATTGACCTGTGTCCATACGCGACAGGTGGAAACCCCTCCATATTTAATTTGAAAAACCGGGACATTAATTTTTAGCTATGTCAAAATGTTTTGACCCCATGGAAGTCTGATAATAATACATTACGTAGATACTAGTCATTCAGTTTATAACAGACCAGTAATCGAATAATACTGTATAACTCAAAAATGTGTAACTCATAATGTGTTTTACATTATGAGAAAATATCAAGGATAGTGAAGGAGCTTGCTCCACCTTTGCTTCGAGTTGCCTTGGTGTTGTACTACCAGGTGTTCACTTACGCTTGGATTCGCCGATAGTTCTTCGGCATGAAACTCTGAGATCGTAGTTTTCGATCTCAGAGTTTCGCATACTGGCTGTAAAATAATAAGGGATTTTTATCCCCTTAATTTAATTAACTTCGCCAGAAAAAATAGCTGTTTGGCTTTTTATCTTACTATATAACTCAATAAAATAAAAGTATGGTATTTATGAGAATGTTCGAGTTTTTATTAACTTTATTTCAAAATGGAAGTGCACAGTTAACGTGATATTACAGATCTACTTGGGGGGGGGGGGTCTGGAAAGTTCTGATGACACGTAGAACAAAAAAACGTTTTTTCAAAAATGTTTTTTCTTTTAGAATATAATTTTTGTTTTAGTAGCCATTGGTTTTAAAGGTCCATTTAAGATGTTGTAGTTCTTTTTTTAGTTCTTCTTCATCTGACAGTCCAGATCTTGCACGATTCGCTAGAGTTGATATAATACCCAACTTCTGCGCTGGATGGTGATGCGAGGACGCATGCAGATATCTGTCCGTGTGTGTCGGCTTTCTATTTTCTAAATTTCTTTTTAAATGGACCTTTAAAAGCAATGGCTACTCTTTAAAAAGTATTGACAAACAATTATATCAACGTAGAGACACAGGACGACTCCAAAGGTTATATCTCCTTGCCATATATCAGCACACTATCCAAAAAAACTGCGTAGAATCTTAAAGAAGTTTAACATACAAACGTGCTTCTCGACTCTTCCAAAAATAAGATCAAGTTTCAGCAATTACAAACAAACTCACAACCTTCTACAATTCCCAGGTGTATACAAAATCGCGTGTGAGTGCGGAAAACCTTACTATGGCCAAACGGAGAAGTCTATCCTCGTACCTCTCCGGGAACACCAGAGAGACATTGCTTACAAGAGAACCAGGGCTACTACCCTATCAGACCATGTCCTGATTTCAATAAACACAAATGACGAAAGCCGCCAACATGAAGTAAATTGGACAACTTCAAACCTACACATTTGCCACGATGAGGTAGAACACCGCATTGTCGAGTCAAAAGAAATCACCTTGGACCCTCTTCAAATGAACAATAATCTCAGCTATAATTTGCCTGACTCTTTCAGCTCTACTATCAGATACTGGAGATCGCGTGGTTCCACACACGCACAAGTGTACAACAATAGAACACGGACTATAGCTCAAGTTCATAATTGTAATTTACAGTCGAATTTATAGCTTTAGAGTGTCTCAATATTTTTTTTTCAGTGTCTTTTAATAGCTTTCTATGTTCTTAACGGCCTGATGAGGTCGATCCCGACGAAACATGTTGCGTATCAAATAAATCTCAATTTTTTATAATTCTCGGGTTTTTAGTCAGTTTATATAAAAAATGAACATATCCCAACTACGAGTTAATATTAGTAGTCATATATATATATAACTTTACCAAGTTTAAGACAAAAGTCAATCGCAGCTCTCTGTTTGAAACTCATTTTCCGACCGTTCGTCAAAACACAGTCACTCTTGGCACTATAACTCGGCTTCTAATGAAACAAATGTCATAAACAGTTGACACAACACTAATGAAGGTTGCCTCTTTCGACAACAAAAAGATAAAACAGGTGGCGCCACTAGTTTCTTCTATTTTTCGAAAAGTTCGGTTTCTTTTTGTGTATATAAGTTCATACTCTGCTGTTGCTTGTCCACGTTGGTTTCTGCTTTAATTTTAATGTGTTACAGTTGCGTTTTACTATTAAAGTGAAAATTAGAATATTAATATGAGAATACGTTTTTGTTTGACTGAGCAGATAGTACGGCCGTTCTCCAACCTGCAGGACCTAACTTGCTTGGGTCCGGTGCGTCATGGACGTTAGTGGATGTTTTTAGGTGGTAGGTGATTTTCAATGCTCGGTGTGAAACCTCGAAATGACTTATAAAAGTACTATCAGACTGTTTGGTACTTTTATAGGGAATTTCATTTAAAGCCATAGTATGCTAGCAAATTGTAATCACTCAAAACGGAAGCTGAAGCTTACACTATACAACTTTGCAAATTCCAAAAACAGTCTATAGTTTACTGAACGGACATGACCTTTGGCATTTATCTTAATATTTCACCCACTTGAAAGACAATCTTCGAAGACTCCGTATATTTGTCTTTTATTATAGTGTTTCAGGGCTTTGTGGATCAGATTGCACCCTTTGCGAACTCAGTTTTCTTCATAGGTTAGGTAGAAACTCGAATACCTACACATCATTAATTCTTGTCAATAAAGATATTTGTTTATATCTGTACGCGTGTTATGACTTGTAGCAGGATAGTATATGTTCGTGTGTATATATAAATTTATGGTTTTTAATTCGAACTATGAGGATATTTTGTATGCAGTGAATGCGGCTCCTTGGGTGCGGCTTGTTTAACTTACTCTAATATCCTGTGCTCTGAACCAAAGTTAATTGCTGATGCTACTGCGACCACGATTGTCGATTTTCGTGATCACTCAGTTTGCTGCTGGTCTGGTAGAAAACGTTACATCTACATTAAACAAATAATATTTAATGCAGTATACAAAATCTTAGTGTTCAATTAACGATTGTGTAGAGAATTTTCTAATCCTGGTTTGATATTGTGTAGTTCATTATACTGTGAAAAAAGAATCATTATTTTTAATAAATTTTCGTGTTTGCAATAGTTATAGAAACTTATAAGGGGAAGAACTTTTTATTCTTTTTTAAATTACACTCTACAACTAGCTACGTACTACTTGACTATGCTGTTAAAACCATGGGAAGAACTTCACCAGCTTAACGTGAAGCCCTTTATATTATTACATATACTTATCCTGTACGGAATCTTTTGGCAAACATCCAACAGGGATATTGATTGCTGGAATGTTTTTTAAGTTTTGTTTTCTTTCTGGTATGCGTACACTTGACCTACTTGATCTTATAATGTCAGAGAGAGGTATGTTTTATAATTCAAGTAATTTTTTGATTGTGTTCTCCATAGTCTCCACATATCTATAGCTCAGTAGCAATTCCAGATTTAGTAGAATACATTTTATATAATATACTGCATTAACCCTCTGTTGGGAATTCTTAAATACGAATTTTTAGTACGTTTACTGTCATTCATTTCATATCCTACCACTTCTCTCGCCAAAATTTCCCCTATCAGAACTTTTTGGAAACTGGCTGTCCTCTAGTTTCTAAAAGTTAGACAAGGCTAAACGGCCTCGTCTAATCCCTTTGGGAAATAAGAGGTGTTGGCCGTTTTTAGTGTGGGTTCAAATCCTAACATGGATGTTTGTGAATATCTTTAGGTGGTAGATGAATTCTATTTATAAAAATTACTTACTCTGAATAGAACGTTGATTATGGTAGCCAGGCTGTAGCGCCAGAGCTTCCACCATTATTGGATGTCTTATACGTTTTAAAGCGGAAGGATAACAGGCTACCATCTCACCTCGATGGCAGATCTTATAGTTCTGAATTATTGGTTGTAGATTTTCAAAGAAGAAAACCAAGTTAGTTGTGCACGAGATTGACTTACCCACCTTCTGTTGAAAAAGCTTTGTTTCTTACGCCCTCTGTGGGAGATATATATATGATGAACTTTTTTTTTATTTCTTCATGTTTCTGAATGACTATTTCATTTTTTATATTTATATGACAGACTGTTTTATTATTATTCTTAGATTGGATTATTCCCGAACAAGAACAACATTTAAGTGATTCATACAATTCTTCACATGTTTTGGAACGATAATTTAAAAGTGAACCTGCCA
Organism: Typopeltis vanoorti; assembly: GCF_054136105.1. Taxonomy (NCBI): domain Eukaryota; kingdom Metazoa; phylum Arthropoda; class Arachnida; order Uropygi; family Thelyphonidae; genus Typopeltis; species Typopeltis vanoorti. Next base: position 26,280,123 of record NC_143574.1, read on the forward strand.
TCAACTTTTTTCTTTGCTACACTAAACGAGGAAGTAAACTTCAGAGAAAAATGGATATGAATTTTTGCGCACAGTACTGAGAAGGGTGGGTAAGTATATAATTTAGTTTATATGCCTTGTAATGGTATAACTCATAGTTTGCTACTTTTCCTAACATTAATGCACTCTGTTTAATTTAGGTGATTTTTTTATGTATTTAAAAACATTTTAATCAAATAGTACTTGATTATCGCTACTGTTAACATGTTTAGATTTTTTTTAAAGAAACTGCGCATTTGTAGTTTGTATACCAAAAGATGACTATTATATTTATTAAAACTTTATACAGAAAGACATTTCTTACAGCTGAATCTTATCGTGAAATTATATTATTTATTTATTGGCTTTTCTGTCACTCCAAAGTTAATCAGAGACGCAATTAATCACAAGTTACTAAAGATCGGTATTTTCTAGCGCGCTATTCTTGACGTCACATGCAGCTTCGTCTGCGCGCTACCATGACGACCGCTAGCGTCTATGCAGTTTAACCACGTTTTTGCTAGAAAGAAGCGACAAACGGTAATAAACCGATGTAGTCACTTCGAATATAAGGAAGTTGTAATATCAGCAGAGCACAGGAGAAAGTCCATGTAGAAGCTCAGCATTGTAGGATTTAAGCAAAGTCGATGGCATAGTCGTCGTACGTTTTAAACTGTGTATATGTGTAATAGAGAGTCAGCTGTTTGCGAATATTTTGCTGTCACGTTAATTAAAGGATTTCAAGGATAACCAGTGGGGTAAGAATTTCCTTGAATATTGTTTGCATACCGAGTAGGCGATACCACTATCATTAGAGTCTGTTTATTTGCCGTATTAGTAATGGACCATTTTACGTGAAAAAATCACTGTTCTTTTAGGAACAGATAGTGATATTTTTTTTTTATTTCTCAGCCATTGACTGTGTACGTGCGACTGTTTCGACTTCCTTAAGGCAGTTGCCAAACTGTTGGCTTCCCCACCCCTCTGTTTAGTACGATATTTTTGAATTAACATGCTTTCTCGTGAAAATCGAGCAGGATTCTCAAAATATAACGCTGAAATCGCGTAACTCTTTGTAATGGCACTTCCCTTTTGTACATTATTTCTCTTCCCCCCCCCCCCCCGGAGGTTACTTAACGCTATCGATTATGACTCATTTGCTGCTGTTCAAGAACAAGTGAAGGACAATACAATGGTAGCAGTATTAAGCGATGATTTTCGTGAGATATGGGTTCAATAAATTTTCACTATTATAAGGACATTTTCACTTAAGGAATATAATAAACTACACGTAAGTCGATACGTTTTGCCCTGTTTTTTTATTTCGGCGTTTCTAGCACTAATTCATAATGAAACCATTATACATTAGTGCTATATTAGATAATATAGAAGATAAAAAAACATTACCCTTAACAAAAATATTTTTTTTTTTTTTTTTTTTTTTTTTTTTTTTGCACATATCTCGGTCATCTCTGAAATCTTAACCTATATAGAAGTGTATGTAACATGTATTTTTATATAGGGAAAAAAGATGTGGACATTTTTAGAAACTATTTTTTCCTGTAGAAAACCCCAAAGATGTCACACAGGAACTATGTTTTTATCTCGCCAGATCTGCCAGTCTATCCTACGTAGTGTAAATCACAACTGCAATTGATCTTGTAGATGGTTTTTTTCAATGGCTGATATGGAGTTTCAGATGTTTAAACCTCTACATCCGCCACTTAAAAACAAAACCAGGTGTCTACATGAGCATTTGCAATTGTGGTTCACTCCAAAGTTTTTCAAACGGTGCTCCGCAGAGCCTTGGGCTCCACTGCAGTTATCTCAGGCTCTGTAAGACAATTTTAGAATATTCTTTATTTATTTTTCAAGCTATAAGATAACATCAGTAATTAGAATTACCACTTTTCACATCTGAATAAGGGCGCAGACAGAACATGCGATGTTTTCCGCTTGTTTTATACTTCATAGATGGCGTTATTGCATGCAATACGCCATCTATGGGCTTCGTGGAGCGAAGTTGAAAAATTCGCCAGTGGATACGGCAACAGCAATCTTTTACATTTTGCAAAAGTTAAATCAGTAAGTAGATGAATAAATATTCAAAGAAAAAATACATTTTCACAAGTATTTACATTTATGTAAAATTTAAAAAAAAAAATTAATTTAAATATAATGTAAAATTTAACACTCAAGGGACGTTGAGAATGAAAGATAGCATAAATCAGGACTGGCAGCACAGTGTTGGTTATGTAGGTTTTGCATCTTTTACTATGTTATTATATCCTGTATTTGATACTCTCCTCTGTCGTTTGCGTTAAGATAATAGTCTGTGACAAATAACGCAATCGGTGATCACATAGAAAACTGATTTGAAGGGCTGTTGAAACGGCCTCACATTGCACCATGATGTGAAACTGTAGCCTATTTAAAATAAAAAAAAAATCAGACGGCTGTAATATTTCTTTCTTGAAGCCTTACTAACAAGGTTAACAAAACTACAGACAAATTTGTAAGATTTCTTCTTGCTCAGTAAGTGCTTTGACTTTTGCATTCTCATTTTTGAGAGCGAATATTTTAGATTAGTACGAAAAGGACTGAAGCTAGATGGTAAGTATCATATCTAATGATTTTAAAGCTTTTTTTTTTTAATATAGCCATAAAACGCTGTGATAATGAACTGTACATTTTAGTATGGGAAAAAAAGTAAAACCGAATTAGTATCGGATTATTTAAAAAATAATCCTATGTTGCCAGTGGAACATATGGTTTTTGCTTGACACCACCCCCGTCGTTAACGTGTTAAAACTAAGAAATATATAGTGAATGTATTTCAGATATTATGGAATTCGGTTGAAGGGAATTAGCATTTCAACTCAACTGTTGAAATGCTAATTTGTCTTTGGTTCGCGCGATCTTTTGTTAATACCGCACCAATCATATGCACTGCTTCATAGCTGCTCTACGTATCTCAAGTCTTGTAAATTACTGGTAATTTTTGTTAGAAATAATGGGAAAGAAGATGACGGGTAGATGACTTTGACGATGCACACAAAGAAACTGTTCTCGATGCCAAAAGTAGTGATAGCGAGTAGGAGCTTCTTGGTAAGTCACACCATTTTCAGTTTTTTTTCTGAAAACTTGAGTTTACGAAAATTCCCGCATGTATCTCGCAACACGATTTTTTAGCTTTAATTTTGGGAAAAAAGTTAGTTATATTCTTGAAATCCTGTACAGTAGTACTCCTCCTTATGGCGATCCGCTTTTCAATTACTACTAATGCGTATTTATACGCCGCTTCTTTATTCACAAGTAATGCGCAATTACTCTGCGTTTTACTGTGAATTCTAAACTTATTTTATTGTTACTATAATAAGCCAGAAGGCTATTTTACCGGCGACATAAGTTAAGTTTAAAGGGAGATGGTAAATCCCGTTTTATTTTATAGCCAGGTTCGAAACTCGGATCGAAATCCATAGAGTTTCATGCCGAAAAAACTATCGGCGAGCCCAAGTGTAAGTGATCACTTGGGTAGTACAACACCAGGACAACTCGAAGCAAAGGTGGAGCAAGCTCCATCACTAACCTTAATATTCTCTCATAATGTAAAACACAGCTCCTAAGAGATGTATATATACTTATTTAAGTTAAGGGATATTATATCCCATATTGTTTCTTAGCCGAATATAGAAACTATATAAAGTTCGGCAATTCCAAGCGTAAGCAAATACGTGGATAGTGCAGCACCTGATCCCTTAGGTAGTGCAAGCTGAGGCAATTCATGAAGCCTTTTGAAGAGCCAAAGGCCTTGAAGCCTTTGGCTCTTCATATCATTAGTAATTTATTAGGACACCTTCTTGGCAATTCTCATAAAAGGGATGTAAGTTCCGTTCGCTACAAACTTGGTATTAACTAGGTCTACCTACTAACTGATGATACCTCAAAAAAGGTTGAAACCGGTCTGGGTAGTGATCTCTCTCATGATGTAGAACAACAATACAGCTCCTAGGAGCTAAGTTCACATTATGGTTAAATATCAAGAATAGTGATCGGAGCTTGCTCCACTCTTTCTATGAGTTGCCTCAGCTTGCACTATCCACGTATTTGCTTACGCTTGGAATTGCCGAACTTTATATAGTTTCTATATTCGGCTAAGAAACAATATGGGATATAATATCCCTTAACTTAAATAAGTATATATACATCTCTTAGGAGCTGTGTTTTACATTATGAGAGAATATTAAGGTTAGTGACGGAGCTTGCTCCACCTTTGCTTCGAGTTGCCCTGGTGTTGTACTACCCAAGTGATCACTTACACTTGGGCTCGCCGATAGTTTTTTCGGCATGAAACTCTATGGATTCGATGGATTTCGATCTGAGTTTCGTACCCGGCTATAAAATAAAACGGGATTTACCATCTCCCTTTAAACTTATTTTATTGTTGTTTAGAATGCAGATAAAATTCAAAGTAAGGGGGCGCTGTTGTTGCCAAATCACCGTCGTATAGCGATCACTGCCTTTTTTTTTTTTTTCCCACTTCTAGAGGCATGTAATGGTTTAATATATGCGCGCGCGTGTGTGTGTGTGTGTGTATGTGTGTGTGTGTGTGTGTAAATGCGTGAAAACGTTATTAAACTATTACTCGCGTCTACAACTAAAAAAATAAAATAAAAAAAACATCACCGATTCATTATTATACGACGAAATTCGCTATATTTGAGTTGTCACAATATTCGGTTGCCATAGTAATTGTCTGTATTTGGGTTGTCATAGATCTTGCATATTCCCTGAAGAGGCATTATTGGAAAATGAGTGCATACGTTGTTGAAGAATGTACTCGTGTAATTCTTTCAAAATTAACCTCTTCTCATTCACCCTTAGAAATAGCGATTGTTCTGTCTTCTAAAGCAACGGCAGCGCAGCTCGAAGACTTTATTTTATTTATTTATTTTTTAATCGTGTCCACGTTGTTTAGTTTACTTTTTCATTTACTATTTATATCTCTGTTCGTCGAATAAATAAAGCAAAGATTCGAGTTTTTAATTGCTTGTTGCAAGCAACCCTGACCTGGATAGGACGGAAAACTTCGTTCGTGTCACCTGCTATTAAATGAACTGCCGACCTTCAGAAAAGAACGGGAAAAGACGTTTTTGGCATTACTTTTGACTTGTTGCCTTAATCTTTGTCGCTTAACACGTGAGCAGCACGCCATTTGCATTATCACTGGCAGTGGCATCATAACTGGGAAAGAGTGTATGGTTAAGACTTGCGTTAATTGCCAATTAATTACACTTTTCGGAACACTGATCATTATTTGGTGCTTTGATATACGGACGTGCTTCAGTTAAAAATCGATTATATTTTATCAGAATCAACCATAAATTCTTATGATGTTCTGTCCATTGTTTGTCTTGTATTATGTTGATTTGTGCTATATCTCTTTCACCACTGTTTAATTTCCCCCATATTTTATTTGGCATGTTGATGATGGAAGTAATATTATGTATGCAATAGTCCTGTGACATCTGTGGCAGCTACAGATGCGGTATCTAGGTCATGGTCTTTTTTTTTTTTTTTTTTCCTCGAGTGCGAGACATTTTTCCTTGGCATTTAGGATTCAAGGAATTACTTTGTAACAAAATTCAAAATCAACAAAAAAAAAAAAATGCTGTTTTTAATGATTGAGTGCATAAATGTTTTAGACAAAATAAAATAAAGTGCATATTTTGATCGGCATTGCTCTCTTCAAAACGAACATTTCGTTGATGTTCTTTAAATGGCCGGCGGTCGTCACCACTTGAAATCTCTTGGACAGCATTTGTATAATTCTCATTGCATACTTCGGCTGGTTTAGTTATCAAGAAGTCAGTAATAAGACCTTGCTTACCACTATGCTGCACTTTTTTTTTATTAAGTTCATAATACGGAGCTAAACAAATATCCAATTGTCTCGTGAATTATCCATATCGCAAATTTGAGGAAGATAAAATTTGTTTTAATTTTTGAAAAATGAAAATGCGTCGCTGAAATTCTAACAATCCGTTTTATAGAAACAGAATTATACTACTAATGAAATTATTTATTTGTTATAGCTTTCTAACAAGACCGGTTTGATTAAAAAAAAAAAAAAAGTACTCTTGTTTATTACGCAGTTAAAATGAAGAAAACAAAATGAATATTGCCCCTTAAGCGAGGATACCTATAATGTCTAACAACATGCAGGTGTTATAACTGGTTACGACGCCTGTTATTATTAATATTAGCATCTGCTGCGAGGGCTTACTTCACCTGACAAAACACACACAAAAATATGAAGTCACTGCTGGAACAGGAGGATGACGTACGGATAAGTATAAGTTACGGCAAACTGTCTTTTGATACTGACTGGTCAGACAAGGATATGACCCAGACTCCACAATTTGCATTGTGTTGATAATTGCTAGAACTGACGATCTTTTTTTTTTTTTTTTTTTTTTTTTTTTTTTTTTTTTTTTTTACGAATCCACTTTTCACTGCAGGCTAGTAATATTTTATTGTTTCAAGCATCATAAAAAAATAATACACAGAACAACAACCAAAAATTTCCCCTTATACTAAAATTGGCTAAGAAAATCCGAGTGCTAAGAAAATTTAAAATTAAATTTTAATTTAATTTTAAATCTGGATGATTTAAAATTAAATTAAAAAAGTCAGAAGAATAGACGCAAGAGATAATCAATTGACCACGCCTCATAGTCTTACTCGGCCGTCTCGAACACGTTTTGTTGCTCTGTTCCTTTATTGTATTTTTTTCTTTAGGACTGTTCGCCATCATTTGTCCGCTTTCTTTTAAGCCCGTAAAAACAGGAATAATCCGTGATCAACATGCATGCATAGCTCACCTTCAACCTTACTGTACCAACATCTCTTTTTCTTGCTCCTTTCCATCTGCCTGGTTTCAACAATCTAAAGCTTATATCAGCAGGTTCCTCCTTTATCCTTAGCCACCTAGCCTACTCAGAACACTGTTGTGCTGTACAAGGCGTGTTCAAAACAAGACCGAACTTTTGCTATAAAGACTTGATTGCTTATTTTAGCACTCTTTAAGCACTGTCCCCTTCAAAGTAGTCCCCTCTACTGGTGATCCACCATTCCCCCATTGTTGAAATGCTCCCTGGAACGCACTTTGTGTGATGGCATACAGTTCTTTTATCACATTTTCCTTAATATCCTCTATGGTTTGGAAACGATGGTGGAGAATAAGGTGGATTCAAGTCTGGTTTCTTCACAATTCAGCCCTCTTCCTTCGCACGGCATTGGTCAAACGCGTTGAAAGTTCCTGGTACAACTCTTTGTTTACGATCTAACCACGTGATGCAAATTCATAATGGATAATGCCTTTCCAATAGGAAAAAAAATCCATCCGTGCTTTTTTTTGGTCGAGGAGACTCTTTCTCATCTCCTGTTATGACGTTCTTAAGAAAGTTTTCATTACCATTTGCATTGGCAAGCAGTTCCTGACTGGTTTCAACACGGTTCTCTTTTTGATCGTCAGTCGACAAACGCGCCACGAATTTTGCATCGACGCTACGCATCTGAAGTTTTTCAGTCAAAATTTGATGGCAAGATCCTATGCTGATTCCTACTTCGTCAGCAACTTCCTTCTCGGACAGTTAAACGACGATTTCCACGAATCAAAGCACGAACTCTCTTTCTCGACACGCTCGTTGTCTGTTGATGTGGAAGGTCGTCCAGGCTTGGGATCTTCATCGACTGACGTTCTGCTCTTTTTTAAAACGCTTAAACCACTCGTAGCACTGAGTTCGACTCATACAGTCCTCCTCTTATGCTTGGTTAAGCAATTGAAATGTTTCTGTAAAATTTTTACCAAGTTTGCAGCAAAATTTCACACACACACGTTGTTCTTCAAGCTCTTTCATTGTTACTAACCTGACGAACAGCTTTTGCACGTGCTAGCTTTGAGGATGTAACTCGGTGACTAATGCTCATAGCAGAACGGGACAAATGGCAGTTTGTTGTCAAACCATTTGCCCTGCCGCTAGGTGCGCTCAGTAACCGGAGCTCGCTCTCTGTATACAACCAGTCCTCGACTTACGACGCCCATCCCATTCACATGTTCATCGAATACCAACTCAATCGCTGTAACCCATGGACCAGAGTGTTATTGCTGCCTTCGAGACATTATTTAAGACATACTTTTTTTTTTTTTTCTCTCAGGCTATTGCTACTACTGAGGGTGACAAAATACTCAAACTTTTGGAAAGAGTAATATCTTACATTGTACAAAGAATGTACGCGCAGCAGGAAGGGAGTCAACATCAAAGTGCATAAATGGTGTTTGGGAGCAGCTGCTGAAAATGTGCTTATACATTCACACGATTCGGCAAAGGCAAAGCCTTACAAGAAACTGGTGACAAGATAGCGCTGCTAGCTCAAGAGTTAGAGGATGAGAATGAATATATATATCCTGTCCAAAAAGAAACCAATCTTTTCGAAAATAGAAGAAACTAGTGGCGCCACCTGTTGTATCTTTTGTTGTCGAAAGTGGCAACCTTCATTAGTGTTGTGTCAACTGTTTATTATGACATTTGTTTCATTAGCAGCCGAGTTATAGTGCCAAGAGTCACAGTGTTTTGACGAACGATGGGAATATGAGTTTCAAACAGAGAGCTGCGATTGACTTTTGTGTTAAACTTGGTAAAAGTTTTACTGAAACACATCAAATGCTTCAAAAAGCATACGGTGATGAATGCTTATCCCGTACTCAAGTTCACGAGTGGTTTAAGCGATTTCAAAGTGGTCGTTAACATCCAAAAAGTGTGTGATTTCATCAAAGAAAATCCGAAATTGTCCTTAAGATTGATCGAAGATGAATTGGGGATTCCAAAATCAACTGTGCACAACATTTTGACCGAGAGTTTAGGCCTTCGTAAATGGAATTCACGGTTTGTTCCCCATAAGTTGACCGACGACCAAAAAATGTATCGAATTGAACACTGCAAGGACCTCATTAAAACCGCTTATAAGGACTCACACTTATGAGCGGTTTTAATGGAAACTTAAGGAAACGATCGTTACTGGTGACGAAACGTGGTGTTTTGAGTATGAGCCCGAAACAAAAGCGCCAGAGTGCTGAGTAGAGACCACCAGAAGAGGGGCATCCGAAAAAAGGTCGCTTGGAGAAGTCAAAAGTTAATCAATGCTGATTTGTTTCTACGATTCCAAGGGCATTAACCACAAAGAATTCGTTCCGCCTGGCCAAACGGTCAATGGCGAGTTTTATCTCGAAGTTTTGAAGCGATTGATAGCGAGAATTCGTCGCGTACGGCATGAATATCGTGACGACCGACCGTTCCTCAAAACACCCTGTCACTCTTGGCACTATAACTCGGCTTCTAATGAAACAAACATCATAAAAAGTTGACTAATGAAGGTTGCCGCTGTCGACAACAAAAAGATACAACAGGTGGCGCCACTAGTTTCTCCTATTGTCCAAAAGGTCAGTTTCTTTTTGGACGGATGGTGTAAGCGCACATAGGCACTGTACATTCATGTTTCTTTGTTAATTAAAATACAGCACTTTTAAGTTACAATTTGTACATTGTGTTATTTCGCTTTGAAAAGAGTAAAATTAGTTAAAAATATAACAAAATAGATCTGTACGTTTTAGCATTCAGACATGTTAATTAACATATCCTTATAGTTCTGTAGTGAGATCCGAATTAGGATCATCGGAACGGAACCCCCGTCATAAGTCGAAAGCCGGCTGTACATTTCATATTTCAATATCCTAATATGGGAACTGTATTCCTTTTGTCACAGTTTTTTAATATACAATATTCATTTTTTGAGGTTCGTTTGCTGGCATAGAAGTTGGCGAAAAACAAGTTGTCCTCTATCAGTCTTCACAAGACGTCCAGAGGAGTTAAGTTTGAAGACCAATGGCCATGTATTTGCATTAGGCATTCCACCAATCTGGAACATGAATTGGAAACTTTCGGGCATAGTTATTGAAGAAGTGCGTCATCCTGTTGAAAATTACATGATGACGATCGGTGGAATCGTCATCAATATTGTTGAAACAACAAGTTGCATTGAGATGGTTAACTTGCCATAAATAGACCAAAAAGTAAGATCACTCTATCTTAATCATCAACCATATTTAGATGCTTCATTTAAAAAGCGTGCACTGAACTTTGTGAAGAAAATAGCATTACTTACTCAGAAATTCCCTTTGCATTGAGCAGACATATGGGCAATTACGTCATAGCAGTGTGAATCTTTCATTAACTCATGGAATCAGAATAGTCTAGTTGTGTCATACATTCCCTTTATATTACGAAGCTTTGTAGTCATGTCAGTTTTGTAACAGCAGTTTTTTTTTTTTTTCCTGAACTTGCTCCGAAAGATTTATAATTTAAAACTAAAAGCAAAAAATAAATTGCTTATCCGAAGCATTAAGAATTCATTTTTAATTTATAAACGGATATATTTGTATGCAGAAGATGTTAATGTTACGTTTTACTAATGAAACAATAGAACTGCAAACAATCCATAACGTTAACTCTGACGTCAGATCCCTTTAACGTCTTACTTCCGGTGCCTGAAACTGACAGCATGATTCTGAAGTTTAATCTTTATAGTTTCAATTTAGGAAAGCATCAAATATTATTTCTCGCATTAAATATTCTCATTTAATGTCTTCGCAATTCACACTACTGTCTGTTCTGAGAATTCTGTTGTCAATTACCTTCAGAGTCATAAATCAGATCCAATTTAACATGTTTGTGTTAATTTGCTTTGTCAATATCAGTTCTGTTAAATTTAAACGTTATTTCTCTATTTTTCGTTTGTTTAGTTCTTCCTGCGCGATGTCTTTCAGCTAACTTATTTGCAGATTTTTATTTACAAGAGTTCGAGATGTGATTTAAAAAAAAAAATTTTCTTTATTTAGCTGACTTTCATCTTTAGCTTATCCTGGCCTATTACATCCAGCCTCCAAAAAACTTGACATTACTTTTTTTCTTTATTTTGTTCGAAACATTACTTCTATCCTTCTCAACTCCTAACACCTTATGAAATCCAATCCTACCATCCTTAGAATATTGGGCTCTCATTCATTTAGATGTGCATCTAAATGGGAGAACCTCCCTAAGAATTCTTTGGTTATATGTAGGTGACAATCCGTTTAATAAATGACGACCTCTCTCACAGGCTCCCTCTCTTTACATTCCAAGGCGCTATATTTCTAGAAAAAAAATGCATTTTACTTTTTTTTTTATATAGAAGTTGGATGTAGTTTCATGGGCGTTGATTCACGGAATTAGTCACCGTATTCCTTCCTTTCTTGTAATCATGAAGAACACGAGCAGCCACTGGTTAGCATCTACATACAGTTCAACTCAAAGCATAGAGAACAACTTTCTTGTCTTCTTCCTGCATTCCATCTACCTCTGTTCTTATGACTTATGCTTGTGACAGGATAAACTGGATGCAAGTGAACCCAAAAAGAGAAAATTGATTTTGAAAGGAATCTGGAACATTATCAAAAAATGAGAGGGGATGAGGCAGGATTTTCTTGCAACTAATAAAGCAAGCTTGAGTTTTTTTGTTTTTTTTTGTCATTGAATTTTCTTAAGTTGTCTTCACCCCATTTGAGGATGTTGAGCGGGTCAGCGTTCAAGTCACTAGTTATGGAAGATCTTGAGGAATCTAACATTGGGGTACTGCAGGGTTTATCGAATGAGGAAGAGGAATGAAAAGTACTGTCATCGGCAAAGCTTTGAAAAGGATTTGAAGAGAGAAAGGTCATTGATAGAGGAAGAACGTGAGTGAGAGTACAGAGCCCTGGGGCACTCCAGTATAGATGTGGAAATCTGATAGCCATCCACCATGACACGCAATGAAGGATTAGTGAGGAAGTTGGCAATCTAATCACAGAGTGTAGAAGGAAGCCCATGAGATGGCAGCTTGTTCAAGAGGCCTCAGTGCCAGACACAATCACATGCCTTAAAAATAAATCAGCTAACGCCTTTTATTCCCCTATAAGGAAGTAGACAAGGCCGTTTCAGCTCTGTCTAACGTTTGGAGACTGAGGAGCAGTTCATCTCCACTGGTAGCCAATCAGAGATAGCTGGCTCAAGATTATCACTAATTATACATGGCACTGGTGAAGAGATGCGGCTGACAAGTGTCCCTAATCCTAGCAATACGTTTTACTGTCTGAAATAGTGTGGGTTCTACGGTCGATTTTTACGACCGTACAACTGCGAGACGAAAAACTCGCGTTTCAGGGAGAAAAATCCCGCTTGTCCATGCCAGGGATCGACCAACTCCGGAACCAGTTTTAAAAAAAAGGATTGGTAAAAGTTCCCCTAGTCAGCGACTAGAATAGAACTTGTGACGCTCTTCCTTCGGGTGGTCTAGCGCCAAGGACGGCACACGCCCCTTCGACTGAGCTACACAGGCGCCTTTGAAATATCGAGAGCGATGAGTTTCTCCAAATCTTTTCACGGGCTGTGTGGCTGTAGAACGAGAATGGCAGAATCCATATTGGTGATAGCTAATTAACTGTTGAGTCTCTAGGTAATGAAGCTGGTTGTTGAAAACTTTCTCCATCAATTTTGAAAGTGCCGAGGTGAGAGCAATGGGTCGATAGTTAGATGGCTGACTTTTGTCTCCCTTTTTGGGCACAGGCTGGATGTAGTCTTGCCTGTGCTGTTGGATAGATGCCAGTAGAATATGATAGTTTATATAGGCGATACAGGATCGGTGTCAATTCTGGAGAACAACTGGAGGAATACCATCTGGATCCAGGAGCCTTAGTATCAAGATTAATGAGATTTTCTGACGTTCTTTGACAGATGTTCAGAGGAGGCAGGCACCGGGAAGTTTGTGGTAGTATGGGAGGTGATTTGCTTTGGTCATCGAGGCAGGAGTTGGAGGAAAAATGGCTGATTCCAAGAGGTCTGCCTTTTCTTTCGGAAACGTTACTATAGTGCCATCGATAACTTTTTTACACATGTTTCTGGCTGTTGTGTAAGCTGAAGTTTTTAATTTAAGCCATTAAACATATGCTGCATTTTTATCATGGACAACAGAGGTACATTTTTGTGAGAACCAGGGCTTGGATACAGGTCGGGGGTTTGCAGTGGAGTGGGGAATGAAGGTTCTCATTCTAGTGAGGATTATTTCAGTTATTAGTTCAGTGCAGGTGTTGGATCGGGAGAGCGAAGCAGTAATCCGACTATGGAAAAGCGGCATAAAAATTGCGGAAGTCATGCCAGTTAGGACAATTATAGTGCCATAAGGTACGAGGCTGGGAAGAGGACAAACTGTAGAGATGGAGATTGGAACAAGACAGTGGTCAGAATTGCCAAGGGAAGAGTAGACATCTACAGTGTATTTTGGAGGGAGAGCTGGTTAAGAAAAAGTCATGGTCACGAATATTGATAGAATGACGAAGATTGACTATTTCTGTTGGCTCATGACTGATGCTAAATGATTCAGCTTCCCTTCCAGCTTGATCTGGGGAGTCAGTGTTAAAGTCGTTGAAGGAGGACAATCTCATAATTTGGGTAGTTAGTTTGTAAGGAATCAATTTTTAGAAATCTTGAGCCAGAGAAGATCGAAAAGTGGGGACTCCAAGTTGGATAACCTTTGACAAGGGATATCCGATTTTACTAAAGCACATGTTCCGCTTTTTTTTCTTTTAGACTGTGGTCGCGGAGGACGCCAACTAAGGTTCTGGGTGTATGTCACTAATGTTTGTATTATTGCCTCTAATGTTGATGAAATGAATATGGATTTTTATTGGAAACATTTTTGGTGTTATGGCAACATATGCTTGGTCTATATAGCAGTTTATATAACGTTATTGATTGAGGCTGTTTGTGAAACACACAAACTTGTCAGAGGACGCGTGCATTGAAACTATAGGAAACTATGAAGATAGTATTAACTGTTCTGTCGTGTCATAAATTAAGCTCTATATATAAACTACTCTACTATGTTAGTGAAGGATTGAATTAAAATTGTTCATGCATTTCCTGTGGGGAGTTAGAAAACAGCGTTTGCCCGGAGGTAGCTTCTTGTAACCCGCGAGAAATATTCGGAAAAAAAATGTTAAAGGAGCTAATTTTCCAAATAAATTTTTATTTTTATTTTTTAAAACTACAATGACAAAAGCTAAATAAAATGACTGCGCATGTCTATGCGATAAAATGCACTGTGGTGATTTTCACATACGATAGAAAGGTCTTGCGAATACTCAAGTTGAGTGTAACGAAATCATTCGATAAGGTTTGCTTAATAATTTCTAAAGTATTAAAGGTAGCCAAACCAAACTTATATCATTCGATAGCTGAGGGAATAAAGATTTCTCAGTGACCTTCAGATAGAATGCCGCGCCCCACGGGGGGATCCGCCATTTTTCTTCGCACTCTGTCGTGGTACGACGCTCGTTTTAGTGTCAATGGACAGCTCTCGTCGAGATCTATCGATTTAACGCATAATTCTTAAATTTCAGTACAGTGTTGGTGACGAAAATGTAGATTGAAGTTGGAAAATTTTAGAAATGCCACAATGTCCGCCTATACTCACCGGAAAGCCAGCCAGAAATATGCCGAACGCATACGACGGGAAAGAGCAACTCGTCAGCTTTCCAATAATATCCCAATGTCTGGGTCGGAACCAATAAGAAAGTATCGGGAGCGAAAGAAATTGGAAGTGGTGTAGGACGCTACTGACGGCGCCAGCACTTCGTGCGGGGGCCCCGCACGAACCCATTGATGTAAATGACGTAAGCGACTATGCCGCCGCTTCAGAAGATGGATTGAACGAAATGGATGTGGATTTCGGAAGATCGGTGACAGTGGAAGAGCATTGGAGATCGGCGAGCCCGCTTGCGTCATAACGATTCACAAATCGCAAGGAGGCGCTTTCGATCGAGTCGTCTTTCAGTACGACAAGTCTCAACAAAATCAACTCGTGTACTTTGCACTCAGGAGTCACTTCTATCGACGGGCTGTATTTGACTAACGAGAGAGACGATTATAAATTTTATTATGGTTACGGAAATTCAGCATCCACTGTCAGGGATATCTCCCTGACAGTGGACAGTGACAGATACCTCACTTGCCGACGCTGGTTAAGCGAGTTGACAGTTTTTGTGGTCGACGATCGTCGACTGCTGCGATCACAGAGGAGGTCCAGATATTAAACGTAGATGATGATCATGACAACGGCAAAAACTCACGGCTGGGAGTCTTACTTGTATCTTACTTGTCTTACTTATCAACGCACAGAGTTTGGTGGAGCACGCCGAAGATATCGAAACCGAGTCCAATACGAACAGATCTGACTATTTGGTCATCGGTGAAACCTGGATGGATGATGCCACACCTGTGAATGTATCTGGTTTCGAACTTAAAGCATGTAAGAATACAACCATACAAAGGCGACGCAATCAACCGTCAACTTCGTCGTCATCGTCCAAATGCACCGCCGGTGGAGAGTCGATGTGTCATGTACAGGAACTTCAACAGCTTCACCGATTGTCAACGTATCGTTACCATTAATGTCAGTCTTAAGCTTAGAGTCGAAGAACCATCAGTGAGAGAGAAAGGTATGCCTGGACGACGTAACGATCAACGGTGCATCTAAATTTGTCCTCGGAGCTGTGTACATTCATCCGAACGCTTCGTCGTCATTGATAGAATGTTGTATCTATCGATCCCTGCTGCAATACTCGAAAAGCATAAAGAAAATAAATCCCCAGTATCGAGCCAGACCTGCATACGCCCATCATCATCACCGGTGACTTCAATGTCGATGTGTCACAAATCCGATCACTGCAGGACTTTATGGAACGCGAGTTTAATCTCGTTTACGTTCAGACCACGGTTACCACGCCAGGTAACACATGTATTGATTCGACTTTCGCCCGAAACATGGACGTATCTTGTCTACCGTTTGTATCTTACTTCTCTTACCATAGACCATGATAAATAAAATTATAATCGATTAAACTTGTTTTCATTTATTTACACTTCCCAACACATATATAATCCGCTGGCGTGACGTATTCACGTAAAACCCTTCCGGCCTTGCTCCGATACAGCCACACCCGATTTTAATTTTTAATTTTTTATTCTTCTTGTATACACATTATATTCTATTTGCAGGTTAAGGGAGAACTATATAAAATATTTTCAAAGCGGTGTTGCTTATGTAACTCGTAAAGCGCGCTACGTTTTATTTGTAAAAACCCGAGTTCGACTCGTGTAGAGAGAAAGATTTTCAGTACATCGACGAGATTAAAACTGCTGTTGTCTTTTTAGTTATAATGCATTTTATGCTTCCGCTTCTCTCGCTTACATACTCAGATTACGTGCGTCGTAACGTCACTCATTAAATGAATAGGAGTTATTCCACTCCATGCTTTATGTACACCTGTGCTTATTAAAACAGGTGCACTGTCCCCTGACACGAGAACTCCCACTGAGAATGAAAAGTAAATTTTGATGGCGGAGCCGAAGTATCCTGTTGATTCTCCATTCATGGAAATCGTGTAGGTGTAAGTGTGGTTATTAGTTCGTTACTGCTTATGCTGTGTAATTATTAATATACAATAGATACAATACATACTAAACTCCACAGGCATATATGCAGAATCCTTTTTATGGAAAGGATTGCTGCGTATCACTTGGGAGGTTGAATCTGATCTGATAGATACATGCTAATTGTTAACATGAATATTCTTGAATCTCTCTATTGTATAGATAGATTCATGTCGTATGTGTGAGGGAGGAATCACGACATGTACTCTTTAAATCAGATTTAGGCGTTTGGGTATAAAATGGTGTGTGTGTGTGTGTGGAATCTGTGGGTGTTCAGACGTAGGCGACCTCCCACATACTTGACACGGCAATAACGATGCATTTTTCGCCTTCGTAATCCAGAGTGATGTTCCAATAAAAACGACTGCTGTTCGTATTGATTTATGTAATATATAAAGCGCAGACTTTGTCAATATTATCGGAATAATTTGTTAACGATTAGTTAGGCTGTTTTTTGTTTCATGCCACAAAGATGGGTATTGGGTATTTTGTCCAGAAATATTAACTGAAATAAAGGATATTCTGATGTACAACTCCAAGAGAAGGCTTGAGTCGAAGTCTATTGTTATTTCCAGATCAAAAAGTTTTTTTTAATAAAAACAAATCATTTATGTATTATATATTTACATTCTACAGTAATTTCATACATTTATGGTATGTATACGAAGTGAGTTGACATTTATACATGTAAAATAGGATCTTGGATTTCATAGTAATTAAAGATGTATCTAGTTGAGTCCTACGTGATAGTGTCCATTTATCCTGGCAGGGAAACTATCACTAAGATCTGTAGTAGGCGAATGAAGGGTTGATAGGGAAGCATTTCATGGACTTACTAACGCAAAATGGGTAACACTGAACGGTAACTTCCATATACTTTATTTATTTATTTTTTTAATACTGTTCACTTTGGAAAAAGTAAAGAAAGTTTCAGTATTAAAGAATTTATTGAATTCTTTAATAATAAAAGGCATCTTATATGCTTTAATTTCAAAGTTTATCTGAATAAATTTGAAGAAAAATCTATGAAAAACATTAGGCCTGATAAATAAGCTGTAAAGGATGATAGATATATACTCGACTATTGGGGTATAAAATTTCTTTAAAGCAAAATATCAATTAGATCTAGCTGGGATGCTAAGATTAAATGAAAATCCTTTTTATAGATGCTTGAAATCTACTAAGGAGAACAGAAACGGCTTGAGAATAATTTGAAGGTCCGCGCGGTTAGTCTAGTGGCTGTGCGCTTCGCAACCATATGCCTAGGGAAGGAGTGGCCTAGGTTTGATTCCCGTTGGTGATGTGAGGAACTGAAGGATCTTCCTCAGCCATAGGCAAGTTAGCCGGTCTTGGACGTAGACAGCAGGGTTTTTCCCCCCAGTTTATCTGGGGTTTTTCATCCTACAAAGAAGCAAATCGGCCTTGAGCACTCAACACTACAGGACATAAGATACACCAAGGCTCAGGGCTGACTACCTTATCCTGTGAACGGCTTGAGGCCCGATGATTAATAAACCCTCGACACCGCAAGGTAAAAAGAGGGAAGATGAGATGAATGATTTGAATAATTCATCAATGGTTATAAAATAATCGATAATGAACACCAATTAAGTAGAAGAAGAAATACTGCTTGATAGTAAAGTTTTACACAAAGGCATAAATCGTCAATATTGACTGAGCTACAGTCAATATTGACGATACAGAAGTCTACTTTATTTTCATTGAGTCGTTGAGAATGGCAATATGTTTATGAAGATGTCGCGAGAGAAGTATAATAGGATATTACGTATATTTAGATTTCAGCACAGCCTTTGATAGCATTTCACATAAAGAACCTGCTGATTAAAGTGTAACAATATTGGTTACTTAATGTCATGAATGGGGAATTGGTTCTTATTTAGATGTGAAATAGTGTTTAGAAGTTAAATTCAGGGTGTGTGTGTGTGTGTGTGTAGGAGAGATAATTGGCAGTTTGTTTCATTTGGTGCTACCAGGCTCTATTAGAATACGTAATAAAAAGTTAGTAAAGAGAATTAGAGCAAAAATAAGTTTATTTTGTACTGTTAAGGTTGAAGATATATGGAATGGTCTTCAGTAACGGGCTACAGAAGTAACAAATTTAAAAAATAAAGCTTAAGAAAGAGAATAGGTTAGTTCAAATTAATAATAATCATATGCATACGCGATATTACAAATATAATTTAGTAGTTGGAACCCGAATTTTATTTTGCTCGTGAATAAATCTATATACAGTATATCTTTAATACATACTCGTTCATAGTTTGCTTCATCGTTAGGTGTATCGGCAAGGCCACATTTATGCCATAGCCACTGTAGATAGAAGGTCAATAATAAATGTATTTCATTGTGGATGAGTAGTTGGATCGTTCTGAACAGAATAAATGTATAAGTTTTTGATTGTTAGGTTTTTTAGGGATTTGTTTTTTAATCCTGTGCATTTCTCTACAGTCTCTTTTGTTTTAAGCTTCATCGGGAAATTTTACTATTTATCATTATAGAAAGGGCATATTATTATTCGCCATTGCAGTTTTGATTGCTTTCCAGATTTCATAAAATTTTAAGATCGCATTCATTCTCAAAAGAAAGAGGTGGGGGGGGGGGCACTGATAAATCCGAAAAATCCGAAAGTCGTATAATTTTTTCTAAAATATAAGAAGAAAATCTTTAGAAGAAAAGACTATTGTAACAAATTCTTCTGAAACTCTTATAAGACTTTGTCTTTTGCAGATTTTGTAAAGAATATAATGCTAAAATGTGGAAAGGCAGAAGGAATAAATGAAATACCTGCAGAATTCCTGAAACAACTTGAAGAAATAATCAAAATAATAAATTTAATTTATAACAAACGAGAATTACCAAAGGAATTTATGACCTTAATATTTATACGTATACCAAAGAAAAGCAATGCAGCGAACTGCAAGGATTTTAGAACAATAAGCCTCATTTCCCATACATCAAAAATACTTATGAGAATCTTAACACGAAGAATTGCATCTAAAGTGGAAGATTTTCTTGGAGAAGATCAGTTTAGTTTCAGGAAGGGTAGGGGAACAAGAGATGCGATTGGACTGTTAAGAATCGTAAGTGAAAGAAGTCTGGAAGTGAATAAAGAGGTTAATATCTGTTATATAGATTTTGAAAAAGCTTTTTACTTTGTAAAATGGGATATGATGGTGGAAGTAATGGAAAAGAGTGGTGTAGATTGGAAAGACAGAGTCTAATTATCTCACTATATATGGGACAAACTGCCATGGTGAGAGACATATATGGCACAACAGAACCAGGTATCATTGGACGAGGCTGTTCTCTGTCACCAATTTTGTTTAACATGTATTCCGAAGCAATGTTAAAAGAAGCGCTGGAGAATTCGGAAGAAGGAATAAAGATTGGAGGCAGACAAATATTTGCAATACGATATGCAGATGACAAGGCATTATTATCAAATACTGAAACAGGACTACAACATCTGTTGAACAGATTACTGGGGTCCTGTATCAATTATGGAATGAAAATTAACATAAGAAAAACAAAGGTAATGAAAGTAGCAAGAATCAAGTAAAGACATTTAAATATCTAGGAAGTGTGATTAGCAGTGATGGAAGATGTAAAAGTGACATAAAAGCAAGAATAACGATGGGAAAAGATGCCTTTAATAGAAAATGCAATTTATTCTGAAGTAAAATGGATAGAAACCTAAAGAAAAGACTAATAAAATGTTATGTGTGGAGTGTTACCCTCTGTGCAGCTGAAACTTGGACATTGAAGAAATTAAGATTTTGGAAAGCTTTGAGATGTGGATTTGGAGAAGGATGGAAAAAATTAAATGGACAGATAAAATAACTAATGAAGAGGTCTTTAAAAGAGTAGAAGAAGAAAGAAGTCTGTTAAAGAGGATAAAAAGAAGAAAGGGAAACTAGATCGGACATATTCTGAGAGGGAATGGAATCATCAGAGATGCCATCGAAAGAAGAATAGACAGAAAAAGACCCAGAGGAAGAGTAAGTAAAACAATGCTAGATGTCATGCTGAATGGAGGTACACAACCTTGAAAGAGAAGCCTCAGAACAGAAAAGAGTGGAAGGAAAGTTTCTGCTACTAAGAAATGAATCTGCTCATTTGCAGAATTTACAGGGACTGCTACTGTCAATATCCATGTACCTTGAATTCTGCTCCACACTCACCGAACCGGCTTCTCGTCCCTTTCCTTGATTTTGTGTGTTTGTCTTTTGGAACAGGCTTCTCCACGGCTGTCCCCGACGATTATAGTCTCCAAATCTTCAGGAAACATCTTAACAAATTTCTTCTTGTCTTTCTGGTCACTTGTCCACGCACAGCACTATCATGATATAAGTTTTAGTCTTCTCGTGTATCTTGGGAGGTTGATATATAAATGTTTTATGAGTATACGAAATAAACTTTAGAGTAGAGTGCAGTGTGTCACATATTCTTGATTCGATTCAGTATTTTTGTTTTCACACAAGTTTAAGACACACTGGTCTAATTGATACGATAAGCACAACGTATCTACTACTTGACATTTGTTTGTACATTCTTATAATGTGCGAATTTTCATAAAATTATATTACAAGTAAGCTTATGTGTTGATTGTATTGATTATCGCTTCGTTGCTATACTGTATATTATTTCTTGATATAAAATACTATCATGGTAAATTGAAACATTTCTAATCAGCAAGTATATACCATGCTTTCAATTACGGAGCATATAATCTCAAAAATTGTTGCCATGCTTATTAATAAACCAGGCAAACTGGCAAGAAAAGCACAGGCAGTTAACAGATCCACAGTGTACTGGTCTAATCGTAGTCATTTCGGTCGCAATCCCAAACAACAACCCCAAACTGTATTTAATGCGGTTATAAATTTAACAAACTGGTTCTGCATTTCATCTGGCATGATGCCAACAGTAAAACACGATTATGTAAGGTGTGGAGTTACTTTTCTTCTACTCATAGCTACTAACGTATCGTAAGTAGCTGCGGGTGAAAGCTGTTCAATTGCATCTTTTGTGCATGGATATTACAGGCTGTGACTTTATCGTGAGCATGCATTGTACCTTTTGAACTAAGAGTCAGAGTAAAGCAATCATTTTATGTAAACAAAAATATAAAAGAAGGCCTAATAGTTATCCTTGTGTTACGTCCAAAGTGTAAATGGGAATCAGATAAGATATTTTGAATTTTTTTTTATCGGTATTTTTTTGTATTTCGCATAAGAGTTAAACTAATTAAAAATTGGCTGTTCAATAAGGTTGAGATCAGGGCTCTGTGGACGCCAGATCAAATGCGATGACGTTCATATCCACAATCTACGGTTTACAGCAGCAGCTTTATACGGCGCATTGTCCAGAATGTTCAGAAACGGCTCGGAGTTCAGTGTTCGTGGTACTACAGAGGTCAGAGGTCAAACCAGTAAAAAACAGGACCATACCACACATACATAACTCATGCCAAAAACATGATAATAAAAAAGAGAATCATGATGTCATTATATATTAACAGGATTGAAGAATTTGAAATATTTTAAGTTAAAAACTTTGAAGGAAAACATAGATCTAATCCAAGGAGTTGGAAAATGAAATTAAAAATAAAATAAATAAAAGTTAAAAGTCTCAATAAGAAAAAAACATATATATCATTATAAATTTGGATCTAAGTTCGTAATCCAGGTCACAGCTTCAGGAGCCACTTGTAAAAAAAGTCATTCCAGTCGTGATAAGTACGGAAGGTGCATTCTTTTACAATATGCTGCATAGTCTATCGTGGAGCACCACAGTCACATTCTGGAGATGTATGTCTGTTCCATTTATAGAGAGAGTATCTCCACATAGGCCATGGTTTGTCCGAATCCTGTTTAGTATTGTCCAGGTTTTGTGAGGTAGATCCGATCTTGTAATGATTTGATCACCTTTAAAGATACTATGCAAATGTTCTTTCGTGTTTTCCTTCCATGTTTCCTCCCACTTTGATAAAGAATTAAAATTATTTAGCACTGGTTCTGCTGCTCGTAGTGATGGATGACGAGATTTCAATCTATCGACGTTAAGAGTTGAGCGATCCTCATGAAATTCACGGACTAAAGAATTCAATCTACGTAGTTCTGTAGGAATAATGCCTGCTAAAAGAGGTAACCAATAAGTTGGAGTTGATCTAATAGAGCCTGTAATTAATCTTAAGGTATTGTTCAATTGAGAATCGATAATCCTTCTGTGAGGGCTATTTAGCCACACAGAACACAATATTCAAAAAGAAAAGATATAAGAGAGAAATATTAAGCTGAACTAGAAAATAAGATCAGCAGTATTGATACGGATAGACTGGATTGATCTAAGAGAGAAAATCAAAGAATGCGATAAAGGTCTTCTGGATCAGGCAGAGAGGAAGGAAGCGCCCTGGATTACTGAGGAGGTGGACGAAAGAAGAAAATTTGTTGAAGAATAAGAACAGCGATGAAGCCCAAGTCAGGTATAAAGAGATCAATAAACAAGTAAAACTTCTGGCTAAAAAGGCAAAGGAAGACTGGCTCAATGAGCCAGTCTTCCTTTATTAATCTGGAAATAGAGGAAAAGATTTTATTGGAAAAAAATGATAAGATGGAAGAAGTATGATACGGAACGTTATGGAGATGAAGGTAATCTGGAATGTGATCAGATAGAAAATGATGATGATGATGATGATGCCCCGGAAATGAAGAAATGGAAACCGAAGCAGCCATTAAAAGAATAAAGGATAGGAAAGTTCCAGGAGTGGATGATATTCAAGGAGAGTTACTGAGGGCATTGGGAAAGGAAGGAATAAAACTTCTATCCATCATCTTTAATAGAAGTCTGGAGGAGGCTAGAATACCTAAAGACTTCGTAAGAGCTATTTTTATTCCTATTCCCAAGACTACAGGAACGATGGATTGCAGCATGCACAGAACTGTCAGCTTGATTAGCCACGTTGCAAAAAGTCCTAATCAACATAATATATAAAAGACTGGAACAGATGATAGAGAGGGAATTAAATGAAGCACTTTGGTTTCAGGAGAAACAGGGGAACCAGGGAAGCTATCACAACACTATGGATATTGGGAGAAAGAATGATCGAGTGCAATAAAGATTTGTATCTATGCTTTGTGGACTATGAAAAAAGCTTTCGATAACGTTAATCACTGTTTTATTTGAGATTTTTCATAAAATAGGAATAGATAAAAATATTACGAGAATTTTGTTGAGAATATACAAACTCAAGAAGCCAGGGTCAGATTTGAAGGAGAGGATACTGAATGGATCCCCATAAGAAAGGGTGTGGGATGTCCCCACTTCTTTTTAATGTCTATAGTGAATGGATGATGAGGGAAGCCTTGGAAGATCTGAAGGATGGAATAAAGATAAACGGACATCTGATAAATAATATAAGATATGCACATGACATTGTACTTATGAGCGAAACAGAGGAAATCTTGCAAAGAATATTGAAGAGACTGAACAGAGTTGAAAATGAGAGATATAAAATGAAAATAAACATTCAGAAGACAAAAGTGATGAAGATTTCAAGGAAAGAAAACGATGGGATGGAAATCACTTTGAACGGACGAAGAATAGAAAATGTAAAAAGTTTTGAATACCTTGGGTGTTGGACAATAGAAGACAATAGATCTAATTATGAAATTAAGAACGGAATTAAAAAAGCAAAAGCAGCATTTTTCCAAATATACCACATATTAGGAAATAGATATCTGAACAAACAGTTGAAAGTAAGAATTCTCAAGACAATGATCTGGAGCATGGGGGCATATGGAGGTGAGTCCTGGACGATCAATAAGGAGATGATTGACCTACTGAATGCATTTGAAATGTGGTGCTTGAGAAAAATGGATCGGATCAGCTGGACTGAAAGAGTGAGCAATGAAGAGGTTCTTAAAAGATTCAAAATGAAAAGACTATATGGCTAGTATCCAAAGAAGAAAAATAGTGTTTGCAGGACATTTGATGAGGGGAAGGGGTCTTTTGGAGAGCTTCCCAGAATAGTATTGCAGGGGATGGTGGAGGGAAGTAGAGGACGAAGAAGACCTCGACTACAATAGAAAGACAACGAAGATTGGACGGACAAGAATCTTACAGAAGCAATAGATAGAGAGGCATGGAAGTGGACTGTTCATCAGCTGCAATCTTCTTAAAAAGGATGCCACAGGATTAGACTAGATAGCTAAGTCAGCTTTTAGAATTTGTTCTGTGTATCTTATGCATTTATGCTGTATAGTTATTGCTATATCTTCGGCATAG
Source organism: Typopeltis vanoorti (assembly GCF_054136105.1). Lineage (NCBI taxonomy): Eukaryota > Metazoa > Arthropoda > Arachnida > Uropygi > Thelyphonidae > Typopeltis > Typopeltis vanoorti. The sequence goes on from NC_143574.1 coordinate 26,305,070, forward strand.
CAAAATTTCCTTGATGTAGTGACGTGATCAGATTTATACAGATTGAATAATAAGGGAGATAAAACAGATCCTTGTGGCAATCCATTATTTAACTTCCTTTCGCTCTAGTTTTATTACCTATAGCCACTGTAAATCTTCTATCTCTTAGCATATTGTTAATGATATGGACTGTTGTTTTACATGGGATAATTTTATATAATTTATATAGAAGGCCTTGTCTCCGGACGGTAACGAAGGCTGCTGACAAATCAATAAATGCTGATGTGTTTAAACCTTTTTGAAAACCAGATCCTATGTGAGTTACTAAAGAGAGAACCTGGTCAGAACACCCACGATTTGGTCTGAAGCCAACTTGTTCTTATTGAGATATATTTAAAAATAGTGGAGCTTATTTTATTATAAATAAGTCTTTCAAAGAGTTTATAACAACTGAGAAGAGTAATAGGTCGGTAACTTTCCGGTTTATGGCTTACCAGGCTTTAAAATTGACATTATTTTTGCTTTTTTAAAAATAGTGGGAAGTTTACCAGTTGTAAGAATGTCAGTAGAGAACTTTGTTAACAATAATCTTGCATTTCTTCCCAGATTAATCAAAAATTCTGGATGAATGTTATCAAAACCAGGAGCCTTACCGGCTTTAATTCCTTTAAGGCTGCTTCAACTTCTTGCTGCGTACAAGGGCGTGCAAAATTTGAAGTTATAGGTGAAGACTTGCTAAATTCTTTTAATTTTCTCTTTATATATCTTGTATGCTTTTTATTGATTGGGGTACGTGATGTATTAACAATATATATAGCTAGTTGATCTGTGGTGATTCTTGGTAGTTCTTTAATCAATGGAACACTACCACCTAGTTTCCTAAGAAGGCTCCAAGCTTTACTGCTGGAATGAGCAAAGTCTATACCTTCAACTGTATTTACCCATTTTTTCCTTCGGGATATATCCAAGTTTTCTAGGAGTTCGTCTGCTGTTTTTGGGTCATTGTTTATCTAATATTCATTATAAAGTAATTCACATTCTTCGCTCCAACCATGTATATAGTTAGGTCTAATACCTCTAGGAATACTTTTCTTGGCAGCAAGCAGGACTACACCTATAAATCGATGAAAATTACTACTTATTGGAGATATCCAGCGAATACATTTGTCTAGTTCATTTGCGTATTTATTCCAGTCAGCTTTTTTAAAATTCCAGCGTGGAATAGGCTTTGATCTTACAAGTGGAATAGAAATACCAATGTCAATTAATACCGGTCTATGTTGACTATGAGGAAAGTCGGTTAAGACCGTCTCAAATTTTTCTGGCCAAGGTGATCCAGGCGGCTTATAAATATTCGTAATTGTAATATCTTGAACTTTTTTATCACTACTATATGTATGTTTTCTTCAGTATTTTAAGATAGAAGAAAAACTTCTTTAAGACGATTTCGCACGTACGTTGCTATTCCATATACTTCGTGATAAGTTGCACCAACATCAGTGTAACCCTGGAGTGCGACCTCTTTTAAAGAGCTGTTCAGAATCAGCAGCGCGTGTTTCCTGGATCACAATCACATCAGCATTGTTGGGTAACATTAATTTCGATAAATAATCGCATTTGACTTTGCTAATAGATTCAGTATTTAATTGACAACTACGTAGTGTAGGGCCAGTGTTTCTAAATTCTAGTTTCCGCAAGTCACTATTCAGTAGACATCATGAAATTGACCAGGAGATCCTTAGGATGGACTGGCTGCCTAACTTTTGCTTCAGAGAATCATTACGAACATCCACAAGTCATTCACAGAAATCATCATCATCAGTATCAAGGATTTAGGCCTAGCATGGCCTGTTCCGGCCTTAGAAGTGATCGTTGAATCCTTTAAGAGGACATCCTGGTTTTCTTTTTCTTAATGGCTTGTACTTTAGATCTTGTTTTGGTAATCTTTCTGTTTTCATTCTTTGAACGTGTTCCATCCAATTTATGTTTATATTTTTTAATTTTTTTCTATTACTGGTTCTTGGTTTAATTCTTTCATAATTTCTTCGTTTCTTTTGTGATCAAATAGGGTATACTTTGCAGTTTTTCTCATAAACTTCATTTCTGCTGCTGTTAATCTTTGTTTGTCTTTTTGTTTTATTGTCCAGATTTCGCTTCCATACATTAAGACCGGTAGGGCTAATGTATTGTATACTTTTAGCCTGGTTTGCTTTTGAACTAGGTTTGGTTTAAATATAGAGTTAATTAAACCTGTTATTTTTAAATATTTTGCAATTTTTACGTTTATATCTTTTTCATTTTCATATGTGATCGTACATCCTAGGTAGTTAAATGAATTCACCTGTTCTAAGATCTTGTTATCTAATACTATTTTAGTTCTTGCTGGATCTTGTCCTTTAAAGGCCATAGTTTTTGATTTTTCCGTTGATATTATCATACCATAATCGTTGGATATCTCATTTAGATCGAAAATAGCTTTCTGTAGTTTATCTTCAGAATTTGTAATTATTATTTGGTGTCGTCGGCAAAGAGGAGAGTGTTTAAGTTTACTGTAGGAGAAAGTTTAATTCCTTGATGTAAATTTTTATTCCATTTTATTATTATTTAATTTAAGTAGATATTAAAAAGAGTTGCTGAGAGGGGACATCCCTGTCGAACCCCTTGGTTTATCTCTCTCGTATACGATAGCTCGTGATTTAATCTTATTTGTATTTGATTATTGTCATATATACCTTGTGATAGCTTTTAGGATATTATTTGGTATTTGTCTTTCTTTTAATATGTTGAATAATATGTTTCTTTTAACTTTGTCAAATGCATTCTCAAAGTCAATAAATGCAATATGTGTTTCTAAATTGTATTCTCTTCTTTTCTCTATTATTAATTTTAGGCAAAAGACCGGGTCTGTACATGATCGTCCTTTTCTAAATCCATTCTGTACTTCTAAAATAAAGTTTTCGGAATATTTCATTAGTTTGTTATTTAAGATTCTGCTATATATTTTGTAACAGGAATTTAGTATACTGATACCTCTATGGTTTTTAGGGTCATCTCTATTACAGAAATCAGCTTCATTAAACTTAGTATTCACTCATCGTCTGTTATTCCATTTTGAGAGGATGGAGCGAAAATTTCTCCAACATCATAGCTTAACTGTAATCGTTCGTTCATAAAATCGCTTTCCATTTAACGGCACTTCCAAACGAGATGCTGTGATCTGATAATTTTCCTTCAAGGATTGCTGTTCAAATCAGCTTGAGCGTTGGTGCGTGCTGTGTTTACATGACAGATATTTGCCTTCTCTTTAAAAGTGGTTACGTAGGCGTGCTTTGCGGCAAGCAACCCTGAAAACGGCCTGCCTGTTGTCGCCTTGTTGGACCCCTCTGGGAGTGGCCTCTCTTCACTGACCTAGAGTGGGCAGCGAACGACGACTGTCATGTTATGCTGCGCTGTCGTGTGGCAGCTGTTGGCGTGACTGGCATGCATCTTTTTAAAATAGCATTTCTCAGCACCCAGGATTTTTAACTCGATTAGTTTAAGAGCGAGATTGTTTACTTTTGGTGGGCGTTGGTTAGCGGTGGAGAGAAAAGTTTATAGATCGTTATTGCATCCATTATTACAAGTATGGCTGATATCCAGGTAGAGTGGCGTATAGACAGAGAGAGGAATCCGGATATCTGCTGTGGAATACCACTCAAAGAGAAATTGGGTGTTAAACATTGACGAATATATAGGAAACGTAAAATATTCCAATTGTGATGAATACAGTATGTTGTCTCAGACATTTACTAACTCCGTTTTTATGCATATTCTTGAGTTGCGGCTTCATTGCTAGTTTCTGTTCTTAACAGTTTGTCTGTTGGAGTTCAAATTTGATCAACTCGTCCTTTATTATTATTTTTTTAATTTTTTTTAAAGTCTATTGACCTTTTATCTCGGTCTTCTTCATACATCATTTTTGCCTGAAATTTGTTTTATTAATCGAAATTTCATTCCCAATCTGTGTTAGTTACTCAAGAGGTTTATCTCTGCTTACGTACTCTTGAATGGTAATTATATCAAGTTCTTTTTTAATAACTCCACTTTAAATTTGGTCTACCATGTATCATAATGATTTTCTCGGATTCATGTATTAAAATTGATTGCACACTGGTTTTGTATTGCTACTTTGTGGTCGTCTGATTCTCATTTGTTACATATCTGGCGTTGTTGATCGAGTAAGTATCATGTGACCATCGACTTAATCAAAGTGGTTTCAAAAAGTACCATGTTTAGTTGGGATTCCTGGATTATCAGATCCATAGCCGCCAGTGGAACTTAATAAATATTCTATAAGTTTCAAATCTTTCATAGGTGGAAAAGCATCTAGACTACTAGATAAACAATATTCTCTGTAAGGAAAATGAAAGAAATTCAGAGGTGTGTTTACGATAGAGGTACGAATGATTTAAAATTGGAATTATTAGAATTTCTACAGGATTTTTGTCTCCCATTTTAGCTGCTAAATCAAAACTCAAGAGGTAACTTTAACTTATAATGTTCAAGAGCACAAAGTTAGAAATCCGTTGTTATAATAGCAGCTAATGGGATGCTAAATTGGGCTATGTGCTATATATGACCGTAGCTTTATCATCATCATCATGCTTATCAAGGATTTAGGCCTAGCATGGCCTGTTCTGGCCTTAGAAGTCATCGTTGAATCGTTTAAGAGGACGTCCTGGTTTTCTTTTTCCTAATGGCTTGTACTTTAAGGCTTGTTTTGGTAATCTTTCTGCTTTCATTCTTTGAACGTGTTCCATCCGTTTATGTTTATATTTTTTAATTTTTTCTATTACTGGTTGTTGGTTTAATTCTTTCATAATATCTTCGTTTCTTTTGTGATCAAATAGAGTATACTTTGCAGTTTTTCTCATAAACTTCATTTCTGCTGCTGTTAATCTTTGTTTGTCTTTTTGTTTTATTGTCCAGATTTCGCTTCCATACATTAAGACCGGTAGGGCTAATGTATTGTATACTTTTAGTCTGGTTTGCTTTGGAACTAGGTTTGGTTTAAATATAGAGTTAATTACACCTGTTATTTTTAAATATTTTGCAATTTTTACTTTTATATCTTTGTCATTTTCATATGTGATCATACATCCTAGGTAGTTAAATGAATTCACCTGTTCTAAGATCTTGTTATCTATTACTATTTTAGTTCTTGCTGGATCTCGTCCTTTGAAGGCCATCGTTTTTGATTTTTCTGTTGATATTATCATACCATAATCTTTGGATATCTCATTTAGATCTAAAATAGCTTTCTGTAGTTTATCTTCAGAATTTTTAATTATTATTTGGTCGCCGGCAAAGAGGAGAGTGTTTAAGTTTACTGTAGGAGAAAGTTTAATTCCTTGATGTAAATTTTTATTCCATTTTATTATTATTTAATTTAAGTAGATATTAAAAAGAGTTGCTGAGAGAGGACATCCCTGTCGGACCCCTTGGTTTATCTCTCTCGTATATGATAGCTCATGATTTAATCTTATTGTATTTGATTATTTTCATATATACTTGTGATAGCTTTTAGGATATTATTTGGTATTTGTCTTTCTTTTAATATGTTAAATAATATGTTTCTTTTAACTTTGTCAAATGCTTTTTCAAAGTCAATAAATGCAATATGTGTTTCTGAATTGTATTCTCTTTTTTTCTCTATTAATAATTTTAGGCAAAAGGCCGGGTCTATACACGATCTTCCTTTTCTAAATCCATTCTACACTTCTAAAATAAAGTTTTCGGAATATTTCATTAGTTTGCTATTTAAGATTCTGCTATATATTTCGTAACAGGAATTTAGTATACTGATACCTCTATAGTTTTTAGGGTCATTTTTATTACCTTTTTTAAAGATAGGAATCACAATTGCTTTTTTCCATTCTATTGGGGGTGGGGAGTTACCAGTTGAATAAATTTTATTTAAAAATAATAAGAGTCTTTCTTTGAATCTTGTTCCTGCGTATTTATTTAGTTCTGAACCTAGCTCATCTTCTCCAGGTGATTTTCCGTTTCTTGTTTCTTTCAGGCTGATTTCTTCTTCTTTAGTTATTTCCTTTTCATTTTCGTTAATTGTTTGCCAGTTGTCTTTTTTAAAACATTTGTCTGTCCACAGTTCTGTGTAGTAATTTAGAAATTCTTCTAATTTCAATTCAGTGTTTAATTTTATGTTTTCTTTGGTATCTGCATTTAACTGTTTCAAAATCTTATACACATTGGGTCTTATTTTATATAAATCATGTTCTAAATTAAAAACAAATTTGTTCCATGATTCTCTGTCTTTTTCTGACTTCTCTTTTAGCTATGGCTCTATTCTTTTATATTCTATTTTATCTTCTAATCTTTTACTGCTTAACCATTTGTGATAGGCTTCTTTTTTCATTTTGATTAATTCTTTGGTTGTATCGTCCCGTATCAGTTTTTTTTCTTTTTATTAAATTTTTTGGTCTTTGATTTGCTTCTTCATTTAGTATCGTTTTTATATTAAGCCATTCAATTTCTGTTCGTTCAATTCGTTTTTTTTATCTAAATATTGGTTAATTCTTTGTTCATATAGCCATTGTACATTTGTGTCATTCAATAGTCTAGTTTTATAAACAAATGTTTCAATTTTTCTTTCTGTTCTTGTTACTTGTAGCTAGTTAGGTGGTAATCTTAATTTTATTTTAACAAGGAAGTGGTCACTGCTTATTTCATATCCTCTGTGAACTCTAACATCTAGTGAAAATTTTGATGTCTTTTCATTTAGTATAAAGTAATCTAATATTGATTTCCATCCTCTTGCTGCCCAAGTATATTTATGTATGTCTTTATGTTTATAGAAGGAATTCATTATTTTTAGGTTATTATAAACGACAAAGTCAATCAATTTTTTACCATTTCTGTTTAGAGTGTGTTCTCCATGTATTCCTATATTATTATTAATTTTCGTGTTTCCAATTCTTGCATTTAAGTCTCCTGCTAAAATTACGCAATCATTTTTATTTATTTTATTATATATGTTTTGTAGCTGATTATAAAAATCAACATTATCCTCTTCTCTTCCTTCTTTTGGGGCATATAAACCAATTATTGTTAAATAGCCTCTATCTATTTTTATACTAGCTTCTATTATTCTTTGATTCCATAATTTATAATGTTCTAACTGTTTTGAAAGGGAGTTATGAATCCAAATCATGACTCCTGCTTGTGCTCTTTGGTCTCTGTCGACTCCACTGTATATCACATTAAAATTTTAGTTCTCATAGTTCCTTTTAATTTCTGTTTTGTTTCAGTGATTACTGCTATTTTAAAATTTCTTTCATTTAATAATTGGTCTAATTCTATTTCTTTATATGCTATTCCTCTTACATTCCAGTTTGTTATGTGTATTATATTTTGTCGTTTACATTTTTGTTTTACCTTTTCCATTCCAGGGATTGTTTTCCATAGATTCAATCCGATTATCTTTTTCTGTCAGCTTACAAGTAGAATTATGTTCTCCATGTCAGGGGACTAGCCTGACGATGGAATAGTTCAGTGGTAGGGCTGCTACTTAAGGCTTCTGAACTAGCCTTCTTCCGAATTTAAACCCATAGGAGGAATAGGGTATATTGAAGGGGGAAAGAGTAAATTATAGAAGAATTATAGTAAGGTTTATAGAGAGGGCATAGTTGTAAGGCTAGAAATGAAAAGACCCCATGGCCCTCGAGTACTCTAATAGCATAAGGGTCATAAAATAAGAAGAGTTGGCTGATAAGGCCTTATAGGAAAGATTAAAGTAAGTGGATCTTCCTCAAAGTAGTAGAAGGAGAGGATAGATCCAGCTAGGGGTCCATGGGAGTGCTGCTTCCCTTACAATCAAGATGATGGCCCTGTTGGTCCACGAGTCTTTTCAGTATATTCGGACCACCCCACCATATATATATATACATACACACACGCACGCACACATGGTGGGCTCCCCTATCCGCCATCCAAGGGACGCGCTCTCTAGTAATTCATGAAATTATTAATTAGCTATTAATTCATGAAATTAGTTTGTTAAGAGGAAATACTTTGGCATCGATGACATCAATGTAAATATTTGCGATCCCTTGAGTTGTTAAGACCGCAAAATGCTAGTACTTTTTAGGAAGATTTAAGAACGAACTCTTTACACTTATTTTAATCATTTGCCAAGTTGACTGGCAGTTGACTTATCGGTTATAAGAGAAAAGCGAACCATTATTAATGAGGAATTTTAAATGGGAGATATTAACTCGAATAATTAGTTGGGAGATAGAAATGTTTGGAGCATCTTCATGATAGTTTTTAAGAGAAAAAAAAGGAGGGGTGAATTATTTAAAGGAATATGATCTTATTTTTCGTAATAACATCAGAGCAATTAGTAAATGGATCCTATATAAATTACTTAAGCCCTGTGTGATAGTGATCATTTGACCTTGGTAGAGGAATTAAGACTAACGGGAGAAGTGATAGGTGGGTTTCGCGTCAGCCATTCGCAGATCCTAGTCTGTTATAAGTTTGATATTAACGCCTACACGTTTCGAAAGTAATATGCTTATCTAAACCAAGTTTCCGCGCTAATAGCATTCATTTATTACTTGCGTTTAAACTAAAAAGCTCAATGTTTTCATAGTAAACTAGATGCCATGTAGAAAAGCCTTTATTGATATGTTTTTTTAATAGAACTTGCGTCATTATAACGTTTATTAGACACACATATTCACAAGAATATAGTAAATTTATTATTGCAAATATTTCGACCAGAAGCTAATTGGCATCGTCAGTGTATCAACATAATCACAAGACGAAGCTACACAAAGAATTTTAATCCTGTTTACAGGGCTGTTGTCGGATGCCACCTAGTGGGTGGTTACAGTAAAATAAGATTACAATTAAGGCACAAATTCCAAATTAAGTGATTAGAAATAAAATTAGATTAGATAATGAAATGACACCAGCATTATATTAAATTAAATCAACCCAATTTTTATTTAAAAATAAATAAATAAAAAATAAAATAAAAAGTAAATAATAAAAAAATTAATAATAAGTAAAATGGGGTGGAGGAACACGATTGCTTGCCATTTATAAGGATGAGACGCTCCCAAATCTTGGCAATAGAGAGATAAATAATCGCATTCCGATTTAAATTGGGTAGTGTAAAAGTGCTTCAGCACAGCACTCTTTAAATAACCTCTCAAATCTAAACTTGCACCGATGTAAAAGGAAAGTATTGGACCATAGAATATTGCGGTCTGTGTCCACTTCATAGCAAGGCCAGATTTTTCTGGTTTATTGTTGTTAATATAAGATTGGTGTTCTTCTAGTCGTTTTTCAACAGAACGTCCTGTTTGTCCAAAATACAAGCGGAAGCACTCGCACTGAACTCGGTAAACACCAGGGAGGGTGCTGTTTATCTTTCATATGTAACCAAGAGGAGATTTTGTTGATAGGGGAAAAAAAAGTAGAAACAAAATTATTTTTTCATAATCAGCAATCGTCTCAGAGATGCTTGCGATATATGGATAGGGTGCTCTTAGTACAGGTTCAAGGTGTTTGGCGATGGGCTTGTAAGAGTGCAAGATGCATGTAAACTTCCTTGAGGTGAAACCATTCTGTAGTAATATGCATTGGATGGTGCTCAATTCTTGTTGAGAGCTCGGGGATTGGAGTAGATAACACGTTCTAGTGAGCAAATATTTGAAGATACCTATTTTTTTTTTTTTTAGCTGGATGGTGAATCTTGCTGAATGTAGCGGCCTGTGAAGGTAGGTTTACGGTGAATAGAAATAAGTATTTTAAAAGGGATTACGGGAAAGGAGGACGAACATTCAGGAAGACTAATTGTCCATCCTTTTCTTTTTCCATAGCGAAGTTGATGCGTGGATGTAAGCTGTTGGTTTTGGTTAAAACGGTAAGTAGAGATGTGTAGATGTGTTTTGGCAAACGTATCATCTACATCTCTAACCCAGAAAGAAGATTCAGTTTATATTGAAGAGAATAGGTATTCATCGGGATGCTCTAAGTAGAAATTAGGAAATGCAGGTGACAAAGGGCGCCCCATGGCGGTTCCTTCAATTTGCTTGTAGAATTGGGTCTCGCAAATGAAATAACCCGAGTGCAATACAAAGTCGAACAGTTCAACTATGTCTGGAGGAAACTAATCTGATAGCAATTTGAAAGTGTCAGCCAGAGGTACATCAATAAATAAGGACTGGATATCAAAGCTAATCATGAGGTTTGTAGGCTTGATGGGTTGCGTTTTTTTATTTTTGTCAAAAAATCTGATATGGATAGTACGGGAGCTTAAAAACGACCTTGGAATTTGACTAAACGATACTACGTGTGTGTGTGGGGGGGGGTCTAGGTCTGCGTGTAACTTCTTCCATATGTATTTTTGGAAGGCCATAAAAGCGTGGATTTCTATCAAAATGGGTCTTCACATTTTTGGTACTGTCTTCATCCCAAGTAATCACTCTGTTTGAGTGAAGAATTAAATTTATTAATTTGATTGTTGGTATGGTTCTGGGGAATCTGGTAAGTGGACTAATCTTGTAACAGAAGAGATTTTTTTTTTTTTTTTGTTTACTCAGTTGTGTCCATGATAACTACAGCTGTAAATAGGATTAACGTTCTTTGTTGTAGCTTCACCTTGTAATCATGTTGCTGGTCGAAATATTTGCGGTAATAAAATTACTATATTCTTGTGACAAATCTTACTTTTTAGGAAGTATTCAACAAATATGAGTTCATTTTATTATGACTGAAAATACTGTATGTGGAATGGCTTTCAATAACGGTGAATTTATATACTTTTAAAGAATTAGTTGTGGCTGAAGGGTAGATTAATTAAAAAGTTGTAATACGATGATTAGTTGTAATTTACCTGTCTTCAGTACCTTTTTCATGATCCGTGACATAGTCAAGCAGAGTGCCCTAAACTCCTAATGCCTATTAGAAACAATCTAAAAAACTTAACCTTCAATAAAATATTCTTCTTATCAAGGATTAGGCATTGACTGTGTTCAGGCTTTATTGGTCTTTCCATGTTGTGTGATGAAATGAAAAAAAAAAAAAAAATCACTTCTATAAGATAGCAGCTAATTCATCTATAAAGGCCCTTATTAAAAAAAATCTTCATTTGATAGACAGGATTCGACTCAAATCTTGCAAACCGAAGGGCAAAAGTTATAATGTTCTTGCGACTTCACTATAACACTGCACCATTGAACATGTTAGTGATGCTGTTATGTATTTATTCATAAATATATATAAAATACAGTGAAACTTGTTCAAAGCGGAATCGCAAAGGATCGAATATATTCTCCTCCTCCTCATCCTCCACATCGTTTTGTGTATTTCTTACAGCTAGTAGAGCAGATTCAAAGCTGTAATGTGTGTGTGGCTAGATGGTCATCACTCCGAACAAAGTTCTTTTCCTCAGCAGAGATTGGATATTGCAGCAATGTTTTCACTCGCCTTCTCCAAATTATCTGCCCCATCACTTTCCCCAAACCCAGCTTTAGCAAAACACGATTTTACTGTTTGCTTTAATTTTCTTCACTGCCAACCCGATCCAATTCACAACATCCAGAACCGATACAGATCTTGCTAATGCGTAAGAACTATCGGCTTCTTCTACATTCAAAATCAAAGATTGCATCAGAAATCGTGCGATTCGAATGTGTAAATAACACCCAGTGTACTATGTAAATTATACCCAGTGTAAATGCAACCAGTGTATTACAGCCCATATCCATGGGCTGTAATACACTGGTTGCATTTTCTGAGAACCAGGCGATTTTCACATTTGAAAGGGTTACCTTTGGGTGGCAGGTAGCATTATCAAGAAAAAGGATGACATTTCTATTTTCTTTCTTCATTTTTGCATTAAACATGTTTAACCACTCTTCCATTGTAGCTGCAGTCATCCAAGCTTTTTTATTGTTTATTAATTTTCAGGTTCTTGAAACATCTTGGTTTTGCTGCTTTTCCATTTCTCCCACCAGATTCCCACACAATAACATTGTAAGTCTTTCTTTGGACATTTTGCCCCGCTACACTTTTCTCCCTTAACCGCCAGTGATTTTGTTGTTAATGCCCAAAAAATTCTAGCAGTTCCACACAATATTCCACACACAATCAGTTTATCGAAATTAGGGTTAGTGAAATGTTCGAATTTACCGGAAATGACCCACATTAATTCTCAAACGAAGCAGTAAAAGCACACAAGTGCCAAAATCTAACAAATATAGGTGTATTTTTAAAACACTTTCCGCTTTATAAGTAATTTTTAATAAATTCTTCAAATATTGCTTTCCGTTTCCGCGTTGAGCAGATTCTGTATTATACAAAATAACACTGTAATGTCTATTCTTCTGGCCGGGACTATATAATTCACCTTGAAATCGCATGTTCTTTATTTTAACTTATTATTGTCTGAAATAATGAGTTTTTTTTTTTTTTTTAAACTCGTTTCTTGAAAACGCTGGCTGCTCCGACATTCGACTGATTTGGAAACTGGACGAAAACAAACAAACAAAGAAAAAAACGACTTAGAAAAGCTCCTCTAGTTGGTAACTAGAATCAACCCTGTAACTTTTTTTCCTTTCATGTCCAGCATTAAAAAAGAATACAACGTTAACCTACATATTCATATAAAAATAACATACACCCTCTGTCCAAAAAGAAACCGAACTTTTCGAAACTAGGGGCGCCACCTGTTGTATCTTTTTGTGTCGAAAGCGGCAACCTTCATTAGTGTTGTGTCAACTGTTTGTGACATTTGTTTCATTAGAAGCCGAGTTATAGTGCCAAGAGTGACAGTGTGTTTGGACGAACGGTCGGTCGTCACGATATTCATGCCGTACGCGACGAATTCTCGCTATCAATCGCTTCAAAACTTCGAGATAAAACTCACTATTCACCGATTGGCCAGGTGGAACGAATTCTTTTTGGATAATGCTCTTGCAATCGTAGAAACAAATCAGCATTGATTGACTTTTGACTTCTCCAAGCGACTTTTTTTCGGATGTCCCTCTTCTGGTGGTCTCCACTCAGCACTCTGGCGCTTTGTTTCGGGCTCGTACTCAAAACACCACGTTTCGTCACCAATAACGATCGTTTCAAGGAAGTTTGCGTCCTTACGAGCGGTTTCAATGAGGTTCTTGCAGTGTTCAATTCGATACATTTTTTGGTCGTCGGTCAACTTGTGGGGAACAAATCGCGAATTCAATTTACGAAGGCCCAAACTCTCGGTCAAAATGTTTTGCACAGTTGATTTTGGAATCCCCAATTCATCTTCAATCAATCTCACGGACGATTTCGGGTTTTCTTGGATGAAATCACGCACTTTTTGGATGTCAACTTCGCTCAGTCCTGTTTTTGGACGGGCTGGCTTTTCGTCGTCCTCAAGCGTCTCACGACCACTTTGAAATCGCTTAAACCACTCGTAAACTTGAGTACGGTATAAGCATTCATCACCGTATGCTTTTTGAAGCATTTGATGCGTTTCGGTAATACGTTTATCAAGTTCAACACAAAAGTCAATCGCAGCTCTCTGTTTGAAACTCATTTTCCGACCGTTCGTCAAAACACACTGTCATTCTTTGCTCTATAACTCGGCTTCTAATGGAACAAATGTGATAAACAATTGACATAACACTAATGAAGGTTGCCGCTTTCGATAACAAAAAGATACAACAGGTGGCGCCACTAGTTTCTTTTATTTTAGAAATGTTCGGTTTCTTTTTGGGCAGAAGGTTTATATTGCTTCTTCACAATCCTTCCACCTCCCTATAATACATTTAATGAGATTAAGTAAAAAACAGTATTTTAGGTAAACCATGGAATGTGCAGTTGGAAAATATTATCTCTTCGTAGTTTAATATCGAGTTAATGATTTTTGTGATCGAGTTTTTGTTTTCATCCCACATTTGTTGACTGAAAGGGATTTGATTTATTTCAAAGGTAACATCCGCTGCATAAAATTGGGAATAGTGCTTAATGTGTCTCTATTTTGTCATCAGCTTTAATATCATTTCCTTAATGTGGACTTTGTAGAATGATAGATCACATTATTAATGTTGTAATCACAATCAAACTGCTTTCCTATGCATTTTTTAATTTCGCGTGTGACGTCATACGTTTTACGCATCGTTGCATGTTAGGTTCCTTTAACAAGGTATCAGTTGAGTGAAGAACAGTTTTACCTTTGGTACCTTATCATCATAAACTCGCTGTTATTGCATTCCACATATTAATCACTCGAAGTGTTGCTGGACCAATTCGATTGTCTGATTACTTTGTTGTCTTTAAAGAACGTCAGCATTATCGACATGTCGAAGGTCACATCTGAACTGACCACATTGTTGATATTCTTCCTGAACTGCTCGCATCACCGCTTTATCATCGGAGTTAGAAAACATTTCTTTCTGTCTATGAGGCCATCTGCCGATAACTGCCACTTACCGTGACATTCTGAAGTCACAAAAATCGCACAGGACTTCATAGTTTCTTCCTGCCCATATAAAGATAGGATAAGAGATATGTTTGGAATATCATAGCCGGGGCTGTGTCCCCACTTGGAAAGGAAATCAAGGATTCACCTTTCATTGGTATTTTCTAAAATGATCATAACGCTACCACATGTTTAAGAAATGGATGGCAAATGCTTCGATTTATTCTCATATATGTACATCCTCTGTCCCAAAAGAAACGGAACTTTTCGAAAATAGAAGAAACTATTGGCGCCACCTGTCGTATGTTTTTGTTGTCGAAAGCGGTAACCTTCATTAGTGTTGTGTCAACTGTTTATGACATTTGTTTCATTAGAAGCCGAGTTATAGTAGCAAGAGTGTGTTTTCACAAACGGTCGGAAAATCAGTTTCAAAGAGAGAGCTGCGATTGACTTTTGTGTTAAACTTAGTAAAAGTTTTACGAAACGCATGAAATGCTTCAAAAAGCATACCCTGATGAATGCTTATCCCGTACTCAAGTTTACGAATGGTTTAAGCGATTTCAAAGTGGTCATGAGACGCTTGAGGATGACGATAAGCCAGGCCGTCCAAAAACTGGACTGAGCGAAGTTGACATCCAAAAAGTGCGTGATTTCATCAAGGGAAACCCGAAATCTTCCGTGAGATTGATTGAAGATGAATTGGGGATTCCAAAATCAACTGTGTACAATATTTTGACCGAGAGTTTGGGCCTTCGTAAATTGAATTCGCGATTTGTTCCCCACAAGTTGATCGACGACCAAAAAATGTATCGAATTGAACACCGCAAGGACCTCATTAAAACCTCTCGTAAGGACTCAAACTTCCTTGAAACTATCGTTACTGGTGGCGAAAAGTGGTGTTTTGAGTACGAGCCCGAAACAAAGCGCAAGAGTGCTGACCACCAGAAGAGGACCATCCGAAAAAAAGTCGCTTGGAGAAGTCAAAAGTAAAGACGATGCTGATTTGTTTCTACGATTCCAAGGGCATCATCCACAAAGAATTCGTTCCGCCTGGCCAAACGGCCAATGGTGAGTTTTATCTCGAAGTTTTGAAGCGATTGAATAGCGAAAATTCGTCGCGTACGGCATGAATATCGTGATGCAAGCAGTTAGTCGCATTTGCACGATAATGGACCATCTCATCGTTCGAATATTGTGAGACAGTTTTTGAGCAAAAACCAAGTTTGTGTGTTGGATCATTCGCCGTATTCACCTGATGTAGCACCCTGAGACTTCTTTCTGTTCCCCCGACTTCATTTGCCGATGAAAGGAAAGTGATACTACACCATTGAAAACGTTCCAGTGGCAGTAACCACGACCCTCAACAGTATCCCAAAAACCGATATTTAACGAATTAATTGAACATGCAAAACGCTGTATCGAAGCTGAGGGAGAGTATATTGATTGTTGAAATAAATGATTTGAATAATTATAATTGGCCTGTGTTTTATTTTCTATCAAAAGTTCGGTTAGTTTATGGACAGAGGGTATAGGTAAAATGCTTAAAATGCTACTTATATAAAACTTAAAAGGTGCAACAAAGAACACCTTTAATATCTGTGAATATTGTTCATGAAGTTCCAGACCATTTTGTTTATTATCATTCGTAACATTTATTGATGATATACACTGCTTGAAAAAAAGTTAACGGACACCATAGTGTGAGGAACAAACAACCATGGCGCTCGCCCTAATAAGATGTAGGACCTCATTTCGCTGCAATGACTGGGAATTTTGGACCATTCTTCCTGTAGGAATGTAATGAAGTCGGTTACATGATGAAATTACACAGGACAAAATTACACAAAGAAAAAATTACACAAAAAATTATTTCGTAATTTCAAAAAAGAAACAATTACACATATAAGAAATGAAATGTAATTTTATTTCGTAATTTCGAGATTACGAAAAAAATTATAAGGAAAATTAGGAAAATATTTACACAAGTAATTTCGAAATTACGAAAATTACACTAAGAAAAAAATTCAAAGGAAAAAATACACAAGTAAGAAATTACACATAAAATAAAATTTACCAAAAATTGTACAAAATTTATGAACTGCTCAAGAATTTCTAAGAATTGTTTGGGTGAAGGTATATTAGTAAATGTTTGTCTTACATTCTTCAGTTCTAGTTTAGTGACTCGTAATACAACTAGTGTATAACATGCGAGTTAATAAATTTCGTGATTAATTTTTTAAAATAAATTTTTAATTTACCCATGGCTGATTTTGAGTATGGCGTTAGTAACAAAGGTGGTCAAATTATAATTTATAAAGGATTCGAGTTTGTTCGTCACCGTGAAACTGCCATCCGAACTATTCATTGGCGTTGTGCAAAGTTGTGCAAACTTTACATTGTCGATCGCTGTTCCATACCAGAGACAACAAGATTATCCGTGAGTCTTCAGAACACTGTCATGTTAATAGGACTTTTGAATCTGAAGCTCATCAACTTGCAAATCAAATGAAAAGAAAAATGTCGAATCCAGAAGCAACGGCTCGTGCAATTATAGCTAACAGTTTAGTGACTGTATCAGACGGGTTAAAAATGTACCTACCGAAGAAGAGCTCCATGACGAGGCGATTAAATAGATCCAAAGCTAAAACAATCGGAAACGTTCCGTCAAATCCAGATAACAAAAACTTTGAAATACCAGAGAAATACTCTAAAATGGATTATTCATGATTCCGGGGCAGAATAATACTAATTGGTCACAAGACTCTTCTAGATCAACTTGTAGTGAACGATTTTTGGCTAGCAGATGGTACATTTAAAGTGGTTCCAGAAATATATTATCAGTTATACAATATCCATGTCCAATATGATGCAGGCATCGCTTTTCCTTGTCTACTGGCTCTTCTACCAGGGAAACAGCAGCAATGAATGTTTTTCGTGCCGTGTTTGAAAACTTCGAAATTGGTGGCTGCTTTTTCCACTTATCACAATCTATTATACGCAAAGTAAATGAATGTGGACTAAAATCTCTATACGAACCCAATCAGTCATTTGCAGTACACATTAAAATGTTACGATCCCTTGCACTTTTACCAGAAAAATGATAGAAACATTTTTAGAAGTTGCTGATCTGTTCTCTAATTTAGACGAATTTAATGAACAAATCGAGCAAGTTCTCCTTTACTTCGAACGTACATATATTCGAAGTCGACAGCTCAGGAACGGCACTTATAGACAACCTCTATTCAATATTTCTGCTTGGAACCATAGACACTCTGCAGCCAACTGTATAGCTAGAACTACAAATTGTATCGAAGGATGGCACTATGGACTTCAGCCTCTCTTTCAGTGTTCCCATCCATCTGTTTGGAAATTTTTGGATAACATTGTTAAAGAATTATCTTTACAACATAAACTATTTGCAGCATTTAACTGCTCAACGAAACCCAGGACGTAGGTACATTTCGTTAAAATAACGTATTTCAAACATTGTACAAAACTATGACTCTAATAGACGATTGGAATTTTTGCGTTGTATAGCTTATATGACTTAGTGTTTGTTTTTTATTATTTTTTAAAATAAAAGTAATTTTTGCAATATTAAGAAAGTTTGTGTTTATTTTGACAACAAAATACCAATAATATTTTAATCGAATTCAAGTCAACAGGTAGGTCTTATAAAGTATTACAAAATTAACGGAACATTTGTGTAATTTTTTCTTAGTGTTCGTAGCACCACAGAGGTCCGAGACTAAATCAGGAGGAACACCAGTACTTCTGAATTTTATAGTTGAGGTTACGCCCTCTGGTAAGAGACGTTCACCGATCATTCGCCACATCCACACCCATCCATCTGCTCGGTAGAGGGTGTAACGTGATTCGTCGCTCCATAATACAGCTTTTTCAACTTCCACGTTCCACTGCATATACTCTGCTTCATTGAAGCCAATGCTGCATGGTTCGAGTAATGTGGAGCTAGCATATTGCGGTCCTACCGTAGAAACCCATGTCGTGAGCCTTGGTTCTAAATGTTTTTGTACAGATTCGAGTTCCAGTCGAAGCCCGGAACTCAACGTGTCGTCCGATGAATTGCGGGTTTTATGTCTCTATAGTTGGTGTCACTAATTATTGACTTGGAATGGCTCAGTTGTTCAACAATTTGCCGAACAGATAAACCTGCAAACGTTGACCCTTTTTTTTTAATCAGTGTACACATATACAGTAAAACCCCGTTTTTACGTTCCCGCAATTTACGTTTTCATGCCATTTACGTCATTTTTCGTTGGTTCCGTCTTAAGGCTTATTCTCACGATGTATTGTTTTCCCGCCATTAACAACTTGATGTGGACGTTATTTCCCGTGATTTGCGTTTTTTTTTTTTTTTTCTCTCGGTGGCAATACCGATTTTCGAATCGATTTCAGCGGAAATCTGCGCATTTCTGTTCTCAGGTGGCGTTGCTTTCGGCTGTAGTTTCGTTTCCACCATCACGGTGACTTGCACGCATGCAGCAGTACTGTAGTGATGAGCGATACCGTGATTTTTCAATCACAGTACGAATTGATATTGCAGAATTTCGGCAACGTAATTTAGCGCGTGAAAGTCTTTCAAGTTGCATGGTGGATTATCCATGTTAGTAACATGGAGAAAAAAAGACAGAAAATGTATTTCGGTAGAAGAAAAGATGGCAATTCTGCGACGTGTAGATTGGCATGCCGGAACACGTGCGCATTCAGCATAAGATCTTGGACTCTCCGTGTCCACTTTGAACACAATAGTAAAAAACAGGTCAAGCATTGAATTCAATGCAAAGCAGTCTTGCGCTAAGTCAACAAAAAAAAACGAAAAGCAAAAACAATCAACAATTAAAGATTTTTTTAAATAGATAAATGTAAGTACATTGTAAATTCATTTATTTTCAGTTATTAAATTTTGTAATCTAGTATGTAGACACATACTAGCAGTAAGTCATCTTTTAGCCTTTTTTAAATGTTTTTTTACATTTCCTGCTATTAACACTTTCCTGCTATTTGCACTTTTTTCCATCAGTCTCCTGAAAAGTGTGTAAAAAAGGGGTTTTACTGTATATTGAGTAGAATTTTGTTGTCTTGGAAGCATCTTTGGTTTGTTGATATTAAACATACACCAATTTATTTGTTATTCGGTATACGCGAGCAGACGTTGTGCTTCCATGTTGTAGAAATATAGAAGCACAACGTTATGTTCGCGTTAAATAAAACTGTTTTATTAATTTTTTTTCCCAGTTATTAAATGTCTTCAAATTAGTTTAAGAACTATGCAGTTTCCAACAAAAAATTACTGTTTGAATTCTCAGGTATGAGTCAGTCTTGATTATATCATATTTTTCTGTTATCAGCAAGAATTTTGCGGAAGTTCTTGCTGATGACAGTATCACATTAGTAAGCTGAATGTACAAATAAAAACAGGGATTCCTCATGACACCAAATGCAAAAGAGCTTGCTAATCTACAATGACATCACAGAAGACTTGCTGACTTCATTGTTGACAGAAAACGTGACTGGATGTTCATATTAGCCTCAGTAGGATGGATATGTTGCAGGAAGTGCAACAAACGAGAACATAAAAGTTGTTATGGTTGTAGAAGAAATTTCTAACTTGCCCAACGAGTTTTGAGAATGTTACACTAGTTCGGGTTTACGAACTAGTGTTAGTGGCAGTGTGGTGAAAAGCTATGCTTTCGCCTCCTAGAATGTAGGTCTTTCGAAAAGAAGACGTCGTTTTTTCAACTGCTCTATGGAGTCTCTGCCATAGAGAATCTGCCAATGGAAGGCACTTCAATTCTACCGAAGAGGAACAGCCCATGGGCACCAGAGAGTTTGGAGAAAACTCTCTAGTTCATTTATGATGGGAATGATAAATGAACCAGAGAATATTCTTCATACAAAATGTCTACCCGATGTCTGTTGATTCTTAAGAACAGAAATCTCAGTAAAAATTTCACCAACAAATTCAGTGATAGACTTGGGGGGGAGGGGGTCAGATAAGAAATTATCGGTTATATAGACAAGATTTAACTATTCTGCATGAGAAGACACTTTTATCAAGTGAATACAAGTTTTATCTCGATTTGGCAGTTATTTTATCAACTCTTTTGACAAATGTGCTAATTTAAAATTATGATTGCTATATGTTATAGTTTTTTGAATTGTTGGCCAATCTTCCATAAAAGAAAACTAATAAAAACAAGTTGACATTTTCGCATTAGGCCGTCACTTGTTGACCTGCCAGGTGGAGAGAAAATCTACATCGGACTAGATATAGTTTATAGTAACTGCTAATCAGACACGAACATGTTTCCTTATTTAGTCAAGGAATGAAAACACACAGGTTGTGCGTGGAGGATTGTGGCCTCGCCCGGCATTTACGTGGGCTCGGGTTCATTCCCATCGGTGACATTTTTCCTTGTCAACTGCAAGGTACACGTAGGTGTAGCCTAGCATTTGAGGAAGTACAGATCGAGTTGACGTTTATTCACCATAATCTGGTACACCATATTTACCAAATGTATGGTTTTTAAAGTTTTTTATAAGGCTCGGTTTTATACAACATTATTATGGAAAAGTAAAAAATAAATATAGCATGTGTATCTTGAATCCTGTTATTGAATAATTGCTTAGGGATTCGTGTGATCAAATAACAGATCAGATAGTCTCTTACTTGATCTTGCTACAGATTACAGTTTCTTGAATTATTGGCCGATCTTAAGCAAAATCATATTCTGGATTAAATGAGCTATAATTATTCTTTTAAATATCTCCGGAAACTCCAGTTTCCAGGAAAGAAAACCCTCCTACAGGGTGTCCCAAAATTCACGCAAGAAGTAATTTTGATAGAAAACACAGGTTTGTAATTAAAAATTGTAAGTTCTTATTGATTCATAAAGTATACAGTATAGGGTTATGCATGGAATAGCATATTGGGTAAATGGCCTCCACGGCTTTGCTGGCACATACGCACTCTTTTGTCGAAATTTTCCATGACCGTTTTGCATAAATGTGGCTGAATTTCGTTGATACAGCCTTCAATTTCCTCCTTCAAGGCGTGGGTGGTCATGGGCTTGTTGGCATAAACCTTAGACTTCAAAAAAAACCCAAAGAAAAAAGTCCAACGGCGTTAAGTCACATCACCTGGGGGGGGGCAATTCTGATCATCTAAACGGGAAATTACACGACCAGGAAATGACTCATGCAGTAATTGAATTGTTTCTCGGGCTGTATGGCATGTGGCACCGTCTTGTTGAAACCACATGTCGTCCACATCCATATCTTGCAATTTAGGCACAAAAAAACTGGATTATCATGTCGCGATAGCGAGCACCATTTGCTGTTATTGCCTTACCAGCCGCATTTTCGAAGAAGAATGGACCGATGATGCCTCCAGCCCAAAATCCGCAACAAACAGTGACACGTTGTGGATGCATTTGTTTCTCAACAATCACTCGTGGATTTTCTGAACCCCTAATGCGACAATTTTGTCGATTAACGAAGCCATCAAGATGAAAATGAGCCTCATCGCTGAAGATGATTTTGTTCGAAAAATAAGCATCCACTTGTTGTTCTATAATCCATTCAACGAACTCTCTTCGCTGTGTGTGGTCAGTAGGCTTCAGTTCTTGAGTCAATTGAACTTTGTAAGCATAAAGATGCAAATCTTTCGTGAGAATACGCTGTAGAGAGCTTCTCGAAATGCCCAATTCAAGACCACGGTGCCGAATTGATGTTCCTGGACTCTCAGCAACACTCTCACGAACTGCTTCGATGTTTTTTGTTGAAGGACGGCCAGAGTGTATAAGATCACTAATTGATCCAGTTTCCTTGAATTTTTTAATTAATCATTTCACAGTTGATGAAGTTAAATCACTATTCCGACCATATTTTGTACGAAAATTGCGAACTGTAGCTGCCAAACCTTCATTATTTTTAAAATATTGCTCAACAATGAAAATGCGTTGTTCTTTCGTGTAGCGCTCCATTTTTAATAACTCTGAACTGTCAGCTGTCACGCTGTCTTTTTTTTTCTCGTTGGCAACACTTTACCGCACAAATGGCGCTAAATTTAAATCTTGCGTGAATTTTGGGACATCCTGTACAAACATGCATTCTGGACAGAGAGCATAAGCAATTCATAGACATCATACACTGTCTTCGTAGCCTCAGTGGCTTCGGCCGTAACTTCAAACAAGTCAACCAAACTATACTTCTAATACCATGTTTGATCTCGAATTATTATCTGCAAAAAATTGTTTACCTTAATGTATAAAACCAGAACAGTAACAAGTATTCATTTTTTTTTTCATCACTTAAAATCCTTAAAAATCCATGACACTATCAAATATTATTCTCTATATGGGCAACATGTCTAAGAGTCTATCTCCTTATACTGCATGTTCCCCTGCTCTTTTTTGTCCTCTTCATTTCACCTCTTAAACTCAAATAGATAGTGTCACCGCGGATAAAAAAAAAACTTTAAAAAATCCAAAAAATTAAAAAAAAACACTCAAAATTCTTCCACATTCACTTTTGCATTCTTATCGTGAACACTAAATTGAATTACAGTGGTACCTTGAGATACGAGTGCCCCAACATACGAGTTTTTTTGAGATATGAGCCGTCACTAGGTCGATTTTTTGCCTTGAGTTACGAGCCAGAATTTGAGATACGAGCCTGCTTCGGTGACGTCACAACCACTACTCTTCTCAGATTCCCGAGTCTTGCGCGTCGTTCAATTCACGTATGCTTCTGCGGTGTTGAGTTTTTTTTTATTTTTTATTTTTTTTTTTTTTTTTTATGTACTATTCTGAAGCAGAAGAACTCGATAAAGGCTATAACTCCAGCTAAGGGCGTTAAAATTATTTCAAAGCTATGCAGCTCTGTCCATGGAAAGATGGAGAACCTGCTAATTTTTTGGTTAACATGGAAGCAGCTCGCAGGAGACACTGTGACAGAAACTATAATTTGCGAGAAGGCACGAGTCATTTACGCAGATTTGCTGCAGCAGACCCCAGATACTTCATCGCTTCACAAGAGCAGTTCAAAAGCGAGTCGTGGGTGGTTCGAAAATTTCCGAAAAAGGACCGGCATTCACTCCATTGTCAGGCATGGTGTAAAAACCTTTGCTGAATTGATCGAAGCCAAAGGATACATTCTCCAACAAGTTTTCAATTGTGACGAGACAGGGCTCTTCTGGAAGAAGATGCCAAGCAAAACTTACATAACGGCAGAAGAAAAGAAGATGCCAGGTCACAAGCCCATGAAGGATAGGTTGACCCTCGCACTGTGCAAATGCAAGTGGCGACTGCAAGATCAAGCCGCTGCTCGTATACCACTCAGAAAACCCCAGAGCCTTCAAGACACATAAGGTTTTAAAAGAAAAACTGCAGGTTATGTGGAGGGCAAACCCAAAGGCATGGGTCACC
The DNA here is from genome assembly GCF_054136105.1 of Typopeltis vanoorti. NCBI lineage: Eukaryota > Metazoa > Arthropoda > Arachnida > Uropygi > Thelyphonidae > Typopeltis > Typopeltis vanoorti. Next base: position 26,328,980 of record NC_143574.1, read on the forward strand.
AGGCAGTTTTTTTTTGTGCAGTGGGTCAACTTGGTCTTTGGTCCTGCCGTTAAGGAATACCTCGAGGTCAATGACTTACCCCTGCAAGCACTTCTCGTCCTTGACAATGCTCCTGCCCACCCACCAAACCTTGAAGACGACATCCTCGAGGAGTTCAGTTTTATAAAGATTCTCTACTTTCCACCAAACACCACCACTATCCTACAGCCCATGGACCAACAGGTGATCTCCAATTTCAAGAAGCGTTTTACCAAACACATGTTCTGACGCTGCTTTGTGGTTACGGAGAGCACAAACCTCACCCTTCGAGAGTTCTGGGAGGACCACTACAACATTGTCATATGCCTCAAAATTATTGACATGACCTGCCAGGGTGTTACAAAAAGGACCTTGACCTCTGCATGGAAAAAGCTGTGGCTGAAAGGGACTTTGAAGGATTTAGATCTGAACAGGAAGTGCTGGAGGAGATTGTGTCCCTCGGGAAGTCCATGGGCCTGCAGGTGGATGAGGAAGACATCGAATACCTTGTCGTCGCACATTCCGAGCAACTGACGACGGAGGAGTTGACAGAACTACACACGCAGCAACATACGGAGGTTCTGCAGGAGATTGGCACAACCGCAGAGACAGAGGAGGTTATCTCTTCAAGTGAGATAAAGAAAGTGTTGGCAGTGTGGGGAAAAGATCTGACTTACCACAGCGTGGCAAAAAAGAGAAAAAAAAAACTAGCGAAGAAGAAAATTAAGTTAAACAAAAGTGAAGTGAAAGAAAAAATTAATACCATACTCTAATCGGCTCCGCCAACATCTGTTTATTTCTTTAGATTCTCTTTTATTTGTATGTATGTACAGTATTTGGTTTTATTTTGTTTCTATCCAATATTTGTTCATTATAAATGCATTATTATCAAAAAAGTGGAGTGGTTTTGGGAGCTGGTACGAATTAATCTCATTTTAATTAATTTAAATGGAGAAAATTGATTTGAGATACAAGCATTTTGACTTACGAGCTCGGTCATGAAATGAATTAAACTCGTATCTCAAGGTATCACTGTATATACATCTATACACATACAAACCATATCTCCTGTTTTTTTTTTTTTTTTTTTTTTTTTTTTTTGACAACCGAAATTACTGCCACAACAGCCACGCCCTTCTTAACTGTCTGAAGTATATTTCTTGCCAGAGGATGCCTAATCTTGAATCTCCTCTGTTCACCTTCTCTGCCTCAAAATTTCCGTGCTTCATTATGTATTATTCATCTACTGCTTTTACCGCTCCCCCAGTTCTGAAATTCAACTTGATCTCTTTGAATGCCTTATCCTTGAAGATTGATTTCCTGCAATCCAACTACCCTATCAGTGAAGTCATTTTCTTAACAACTCGAATGCAACTCTGACTGGCTATCTATTTCCAGTTCCACTGAGGAAGCTGGAAGAGAAGCTGAGGTCATTGCTGTTAAGCAGTGACCTCAGCTGTTAATCTGTCAGCCAGAATATCCAGACAGTTTTCTCCACTTACCCAACACTGGATCTTTTCTGAACCAGAAACTAGTACCTTCCAGGTACACTGTATATACAGGGTGGCCATAAAATAACTTTCCCTCTTTGGAGGCATCTGTAGCTAAAACCAATAAACGGAATGAGACCAAATTTCATATTGAGACTTTTGAAAGCATGGGGAGATGATTTCCGCGAAAAACAGATTTAGTACCAACAGTCGCCGATAGGGGACATTTTGGCGCTGGCGGAGCCATTTCCCGTAAGATTATCCAGACTGTACCATAAGCCATATCAAGCAACAACTGTTACTGTCTCTTCTTGCCCTGCTTTCTGTCCTCTGCCAGGTCTAACTCCTAGTGATCCAGTTTCTTCAAACTTCTTAATCATAGCTCTCAGTGCTACAGCTGACATAGGACCTGTATGCAGGTTATGAAGCCTTCTAAATTCCCGAAGGGCCGCTACGGCATTGCACTGTTTAAGGTAAAACAAGTTAGCAAGTAAAGTACGCTGAGGCAGGGTAGGACGCGTATTGAGCACAATTCGTCAGTCATTCGAATAACTGCCTGAACGTTCCCAATCCCTTTTTAAGTGGAATTGGTGGCGCTGCTGTCATATGCACAGTAAAATTTGCGCAATCCTTTTACCTGCATTTACTGCAAATATTTGACTGCTTTCGGCTCTGCTAGCGCCAAAATTTCCCCTATCGGCGACTTTTGGTGCTAAATCTTTTTTTTTCGCGGAATTCATCTGCCCATGCCTTCGAAAGTCTCAATATAAAATGTGGTCTCATTCCATATATTAGTTTTAGCTGAAGATACCTCCAAAGAGGGAACGTTAATTTATGACCACCCTGTATAATCCTTCCTCTTGGTAATTCAGATCTTGCAGTGGTGTGCAGGATAGATGTTAATTCCATAGCACAAGTTTTTAGTACAGCTGGAGGAATAGTATCAAAGGCCAGGAAACTTATTGGTACCAAGTCTATTGAGTATTTTCTGATGTCCTAACGAAAGATTAGATGAAACATTCTGTGGGATAATTTTGAACAGTGGGAAACGATGCTTCGGGACCTTGTTGGAGAACTAGGGCTTGAATAAGGGTCAAGGATTTGAGTGGAGTGGCGAATAAAGGCACTCATCCAAGCAAGAATAATTTTGGTTAGTACAACTAGACAGAGCCTCCATAGCTCAGTTGGTTTCGATGAACGCGTTGGTTGGAAAGACCCGGATTCGAATCCTATCTATAAAGTGGAGAACCTTTATCAAGTGTTTTCAATCAAATGGTGAGTTAGCCGGTCTTATATCTCATACAAAGGTGGAGAGTTTTTTCCTTCTAGAGACTTGTATTTTTCCTTCCTCAAAACAGGCAAATCCGCTGGAAGAACACGCGCAATATACAGACATAGGATACTACGGGAATAAGGATCACCCCCCCCCCCTATTCCGTCAGATTTAGTTTCGAATACCTGTACGGTAATGTTTGGGTCTACGCATAAGCATGAATCAGGAAAGAAGGAGAACCAAACAAGTACTTGGATCAGAAGAGTGGAAACAGTAATCAGACCAATGGGTTGTCTCCCACACATTGTGGGCGACTCCACAGGAAGCTGGCGACCCAGTTGCCAAAAGATTGAAGGCAGGCCATATGATAGTAGTTTGCTGAGCAGATCTCTGTACCAGACCCAACGAAATGCCTTAGAAATATCAATATCAACTATGTGACTTTCTCCAAATCTTTCCATGGCTTGAGTCCAGCTGTGGGTGATGAATGTTAAAAGATTAACTGTGGATCAGGGTTGCGAAATCTATATTGGTCACTAATTAGTTGGTGCTGGGACCAGTGGCGTATTTACGTATAAGCCATATAGGTCCGGGCCTAGAGCGACAAATTTTGAAGGGCGGTGGAAATTTCCGGGCTCTCATTTTTGTACTTATATTTATGTTACGAATTTACGATATAAATAGGTTATGCATGTAAATCAACATGTTCATTAAATATGGGGGGAAAGCACTTTCTACTGGCCTAGGGGCGGGAAAAACCTAAATACGCCACTGGCTGGTACTACAAGTGATAGCAGTTGGTTGTTGACATTTTCCATTTTTGAGATAGTGGAAGTGAAAGTAATTGGACAGTACTTTGTCGAACAGAAGGTCGAGTCTTTTAGCGAGGTTTAGGTTTAGAATATTTTCTGTTTATTTCCACTCGGTAAGAATCGGTGAAGAGAAGAAGACAAGTGTCGTCATATCGTATTCTTCAACCATACCTTTTATTGTCTGAAATAACGTGGGTTCTACGGTCCGAGTTTCCGAGCAAAGAAATTTACTCGGAAACTCGGCCTCTAGTCGGCGACTAGATTCGAACTAAGAACGCTTTCTTCGGGTGGCCTTGCGCTATGGATGCAAAAAGGATATGGACTTTTCAGCAATAAAAAAAACAATCATTAGTAGTCCATACTTGGTAAAGTGCTTATTCTAGAGTTTACAATTCATGTTCACGATAAGTTCTGTAGATTTCGATACGCAACAATTAGCAACAACAAGCGCGTACGCCTATACCACGTGTAGTTTGCGACTATGAGACAAATTCGCCATTTGCATTTATTGTTGTGTCTCATAGCAATGTAGCTTATGTTTTATGTGATAAGTGCATTTTTTTTTTTAATTGTACGTATTTCACCCGAGTGTGTAATTGAACAGTTGTAACTTTTATCCTCACATAGAGCATGCTGAGCAACTCAAACCTGGAATCATAGCTAAAAGCTAGAAATTTTAACTGCATCATACCTGCTGTTCTGTGATGAAGTCATTAGCTTCTCTATCATAACACTCAAATGTATACCCAGAATCCTCTTGCTGCTGTAGAAAGTTTGAAAATTTTTACAGTGTCTGTCCATATCGATGTATTTTCTACGATTATTTGGTCCATGTTTGTGGTTTTAACTAGTCTTCTTACAAGTGACATTTATTTACGATTTCTCTAAGGTGAATTGTCGTTACTTGGTGCATCACCTGTCTGACCTCTTTTTTTTTAAAAAAGCTATTTTTTTAATATATATATAATGACTGTTTCATTCTGGTGTAACTTTTTTGTAATCGATTTTGTTGTTTTTTAGCTCGCTCGTCCAGTTTAAAGTCAGCAAAATCTGCAGACAAGTTAAACTTATCTTTTGGTGTGCTTATTTTCTGGTAAGTAAGAAAATTAATTGCCGTATATGCTGTCCGCCATTAATATGCGAATTAACTAGCGAATTTTGATTGCAAAAACTATAATTCTGGCAAAACCAAAAATATGACTAGTAATTAATTTTACACTGATTTAATTTAATTTTATTTATTTATTTATTTTTATTTTTATTTTATTTTATTTTATTTTTTGCATTAAAGAAATACAAGCAATGCATTTAAATACTTGCAGGTGTTTTGATTATTTTTCTCCCTAAAGGCAGGGTGGTTTCTGTGTGATTTGTCCTGTATGCATTCATTGGGCACAAATGCATATCATAGCGGGATAACTAGATTTTTTAAAAAAATATATACATATATTCCACTACACCTACGGAATGCTTACGCTCACGCGAGTTCGACATGCCTTTGGCTGTGTCCCTCATTTCTTACAGCGACAGTTAAAAGGATGGAATGCCTGTATTAACATTCCAAATTACCAGAATGTTTGACCCTGGGCTACGAAGTGAAGGCACGTCGAGATACTAACACCCACGGATAAACTTACCCACCCACCCATGTTGAAGTCGCACGTTGTATACAAAGCGACATTCATGAACGTCTCTGATGTGCTATATAAGTGCACTTGTATTCATTTTAAGGCTTTCAAAAAAAGAAACCATCGTGCCACATTATAGCATAGTACTTGATTCGCTGCATTTCATGATTATAGTTAAAAGGATTAGCAACATCTATAAAGAAGGTTGCGAGTTATTACAGCGCTTTAATTGGAGCCTGATTGCTCTATCTATCTATCTATCTATTGATCCACGTTTTTAGAATTAATTGTAACAATAAGAACATCAACAAGTAAGATTTTCACGAACCAACTGCAGGTTTTTGCCCAGGGGCCCACCCATCACGTAACATGTACGTTACAGCATGGCAGCGTGAGTTGCCTGCGCACCACGCGGCTCCCAAGGTAAAGAGACGTGTGAGTTCTACATGCTTCACGAGGTCCCGGGCTCAAAACTAGCGTGAGTTAAATACAACGAACATGGCAGTTAATGTATTAAGTAGACAGATGAAAACATACATCATCTCTCTGTGTGGAAGATGTTCTCAAGTTTTTCATCTTAATGCCCCTACTCTAATTGGCTTTTCTTCTCCACTCATTTCCATCAAATACAGACTTTTTCTCCTTTTCCCCTCCTTTTGTACATCCTGGAGATCGCTTTGTAGGCTGGTGGTGGATGACTCATTATCTGTTGCGTCACAAACACCTTCAATAAGAGATTTCTTAACACCAAAATTAAACAAAGTCCCTTGTCCCTTATTCATATTAAAATTTAAATCTGCAGGCTTATTACTTTTAAAAAATCACGGCACCACGGTTTCGAAACTTTCACCCTGCAATACGAACTTGCGAAGAAAGTATTCAGTAGATTTGAGAACCGGATACAGACTATCTTGATCTTCAATTTTAATGGAAAAATTTTCTTTATACTTCCTTGCTGATTGGTCACTAACATTTGCAACGCATATGTTATTTCTTTCAGTTTTGAGAACAGAGGATACGCCGCCCATTGTTGTAATCGGCTTGCAGGCAATTTTTATGATCGGCCGATTGTTGACAGATTTCGATGTGTGAAAATTAACGATAATTCACGAATACTTCATCGTTTAAAAATACACGGCTTGGTCAGTAACATTTGCTACACAGATGTTATTAGGCGTTCTGGGTCTGAGCTTTTCGACATATTCGCGAATATTATTCTCCTCAGAATATTTCCACTATAAAATATTTATTCGTGAGAAATGCTTAGAAAACTAAAAGGACAAATTTGGGAAGTGGAGAGGATGGCTATTGGCAGTCGCTAAAGGAATTCCAACACGGTTTTAAAAGTTTCTAAATCAATGACCGATACTACAGCTCGCAAAAGCTGCGAAATGATTATAATAACGAATAAACAAAATAATATAAAATAGCAAGAAATAAAACAACAAATTCCGATTTTCAAATGCGATCTCTTCATTCAGGTGGAACCCATAGTTTATTTTATAGTTTATAAGCTCAAGATAATGCGAACGATTGCATTATCTTGAGCTTCTGTTCTGAAAAACCGTTTTAGCAGTGAATGTTTGGACCTGTGCGTGTTCTCTTTTCTAACCCTGCATCGTTCGATGTGTTCTGTTTCGAAATATCATTTTTAAGTGACAGCATCTTGTTCAAGAGGCAAAACATTTTTTTTTATTTCGCTAACTGATATATATTAAGATTTTGTCAGCTCTATCGACCATCATATTCTTTAGATAATCCATTTTGCATTATTATCATCACTTAAAAGCTCTCTTAACTGGGTAGGTAGTTACGATCCGAACTCTTTAAAACGCCAACGAAAGTGGGAGTGAGCTGCGTTGACCTCACGCGCAACAGTCGAGAGAATTGCGTAGTTTTAAGAGCACGTGACGTAGTTTTTGAAGCCAGCCCATCTTCGGGATAGCCTATTCGAAAAACGAACCCACGTGCAGCTTCTTCTCTTCCATGCTTCCCACTCATCCGTTCAAGATTGATAGTCGTTTCGGGCCATGGCCGCCTTGGCAAAGGACGCTATCCGTGGGCGGCACGGCCGCCAGACTACGTCGACGGAAGAAAAAGACAGTTAAAACATTTCTTAAGGCTCAACACCTATTGGCAGGACATAGAGCCCAAGCATTTGTGTCTGGCTATCGCTAGTTTCTGTGTTGTGTATTGATTTGGCTTGCCACGTGCTGTATCTTCTGGCGAGCGCATCTTGGCACGTGCGTCAGCGTTACTACGCGCATTTCCTTGTTGTGTTTTGTTCGCACTACGGCGAAGATTGCTCGAGTCGCGTTCGTGTTTACGTGGCAGACATCGCGCCATGCATCTCTTTTTTACGAAGGACTGTTGGAATAGTTAATTGCTCAGCAACACCTCAATGTCTCCATTAGGTAAGCACTAAAGAGCAGGGTATCGTTTAGGATTAGCATGCGCGTATGTTGGCGCGTGCGCGGTTTTGTTATAAGTGATATGGATTAGAAATCTCCGCTTTTATCTGATCAAACAGTATTTAAATTGAAAAAGGAAAAAAATCTTGCTGTTCTTTTAGGAGTTGTTCCCTACTGAATTTTATTTCCTACTCGTATTTTTTTTTTTTTTTTTCATATTTTTTGTCGTAAACCACTGCATAAAACATGACCGACGAGTACGTCCAACGTTTATTTAAGATACGATAATACTAAGGGGTTCAGGAACAAAATTTGATAATGGTTCTGTTTCGTTCACTTGGTTCTCAGCAATATTTTGATTTCCTTGTAATTTATAACAATATTTACACAAAAAAATCTATTGAAGTTTAAGCCTGTTGTCTCAGTTAATTATTACTTATTGCTGCGTATTGAACTGTAGACTTAAACCAGTTACTTCTCTTAAGTCGTTTTTGGAGGCCATAGGCCGCCAAACTTGTGTTTCTGTCCTTCCATTGGCTAATCACGCCTTATTTATTACTTTATATTTGTAAAATATTGCAAGGCTACTAGTTGCGTATTCAATGACCCTCTATAGTATTCCTTATGTGAATGTATAAAGAAATGAAAAATAAAAGTATAAAACAAACTCATAAATTTTATACTCTATTTTTTTTAATTAAAAATTCAACGTACAAAATCGATTTTCTTAATGTGCATTGTACCAGCGAAAGTTGTATCATACATTACACCTAGTAGAATATTCATTTGCCACCTGTAGACATTTACAGGCATTCATACCCAAGTAGGATTCGAAATAACAGCCTGATAGAGAAGCCACCTATTCGCTTGCCATATTTTCAAGCAGAAATCGATCTTCAGCATCAGGCCTTTCATCTATAGTGTAATAAAATTTTGTTCAAATAGCTAAGATCAAAATGTATTTTTGAAAAATTTCGTTTATCTTTTTATTGCGTATAGAATTATTCATATTTATATTTCATCGGCTAAAATACGTAATCAAATACATGCTATTTATTTATGTTTTTTAACAGCAGTTGGCTGCGTGTCTGAGATAGTAATTGATATTAGAGTGAAGGTAAAACGTATTGGGCCAACCTCCTTTACCAGAATAAAGTTGATAAAGTTGACGAGAATCATTTGAAACTTAGGGCTCCCGAAAAGCACAGAAATCACGCACTTTTCTAACAGAAAAAAAAAAAAAAAAAAAATGCACCCAATCCAGACTATAGTACGAAATAAAATATCAGACTACCTCATGATGATGGTGATAGTGAAAACATTCTTGAGGTTTGGAAACCTTAGTCATAGAAAATCACTATATTTCCAAACCTATTTTTACTTTCCTTGATCCATTATTACTGAATAATTACAGAGAATGTTCATTATTTTATTGCAAATTAAAATTTCAATTAAATGCCTTACCATCGGCAAATGGCATACCAGGAATAAGACTGGATTTACGATCCTCAAGACACTTTTATCTTCCCCTTTGCCTGTCCATTTATTATTCATTCAATAAGGATTTTTTTTTCTTTATTTTGAATTATAAATTATAGTACAAAATTCTGTCTTTTCCTCCACTTATTAAAATAAGAACCTATCAACTATTAAAACTTCAGAATATACTGTCATTGTAAGAAGACTGTAATAATACTTTTTAAGCCTAACGACCGATATACTACGTCTCTATGGGAACATAACAATCCTTAGCGGTAAGTTAAAAATGCATAGTAACAGTACTGTCGTTTGCATCTGGCATTCCTCTATTGTTGGCATTTCTTTTCCTACTAACGGTATTATTCTGTGTGTTGATAGTTTGGTTTATTATTTAGATTTGAAAATGCGTGAATTGTTGTATAAATAAATTTTACTTTAACGAAACACCAAATTTTTGGAATTGACTAAAAAAAAAAGAACCTTTTTGCTCAATTAAAATCAATATTATCAGTCTTTACGCTTTTTAAGCATCTTTTATTTTATAAGCATCTTGTTGTTACCGAGTTCATTCATTTCCTGACTTTCTGATAGATGCAAAAAAAAGAAAGGAATTTTCGTAGTACGACTAACTCGTGCCGACTGGTTTATCTTTGCTGTTGCCACGCGGGCCAAAATAGAAGCCAAGCAGTGTATACACGCGCACACATGCACACCTGCTCTGTCAGCTATTTTCGTTTTTTCCTGCCGGCACTTTTTTTTTTTTTTTTTTTTTTGAACCAGTTTATTGCCATGTCGGTCGTTGCTACGTCACTGGACGAATTTTGGCAGCAGAGACATCTGCAGTGAAAATGGCATCTTTAAACTGAAGCGAAGTTTCGTGTAATTGCGTTAGTTTTATAGCTATATTTGTGCGAAGAATATTTAAAACACCACTGAAGCCCAGTTCTTCAAATTCTCACTCCATTATTTCAATATTTTAAAGCGCGTTTTTCTTCTTTCATATTCATTTCTTTAAAAAATGTTACCTGTAGAAATTCAGATTTGAATTTAATAGATTAAACTTCGATTTAATAGATTAACAAGTTCGTCTTTATTGTTTGGGATCTCCATAAAACGAATGTTTCTTCTAAAAAACAAGATACAGATATTGTACACCCACACTTCATAGAACCGAGCTTGGCAATGTGCCAAGAATAGCAATTCATGCTGAAGGAGAGAAAGAAATAAAGGACCTACGAATTGATCACCAGCTCGCGAAATCACGTGCTTTTTACGTAAATTTTCCAATTGTTATACAAGCAAAGTAGTTACCAATTTAAAAACTAGAATTTTCGTAAAAGAAAAGCTAATAAACAATCATCCCACGAAATGCATTGATTACCCTGTTATCAGAATGGATTCTCCTTCTTCTGCCATGCTCAGAAGTATCAAAGGGTCTCGCATCTGTGAGCGTACAGTAGTTAAAGTTTTTTTTTTTTTTTTTTTTTTCCTTTCATGAAATAAACATAGGAAATTGTTCATTTCCTAGTATCGCATATGGAAATAGAAATTTAGAAGGAAAAAGAACCTTGGAAATTCTGGATATGAAAATCTATTTTTATCTATTTATTTATTTATATTTTTTTAATTAAGGAGGGAGGTTGTTCCAAGAAAGGAGAACAGTAGATGGAATGATTAAAGAAATTGTTTTGTGAATTTGGAGGCAAGAAGCTTAACAGATTTAGAGGCATGTGGGACATTTACTGATGCCATAACGCTGTTTTTCCCTCAGTTGCTAAATACGCACGGATGATGTCATAAATATATAAAAGACTAATATAAAATCTCATTTATTTCTAATTTCGAATCTGTATAGATGAATAAACAATGAACTATACAGCGTTTAGTTCACTACCTTATTCTGGCTGTTTGACTAAATGCGTTCGGAAGATTTATGTTTTGGAAATGCTTGGATGATTTTCAAAAAAAAAAAAAAAAAAAAGCTGTATGACTTCCGCAAACTTGCAAGTGTAATTACGGCTTCTATCCGAAGTAGTGCGTGTTAAGTTTGCTTTTGAATAGGCATCAACGCGCAACCGGTTTCATGACCCATATTAGCAAGGAAAGGACTCGGGTGCACGTCACGAATGTGATGTCAACACTGATAGTTAAACTTGGGTAATCATGACGTAAACTGCGACGCCTAGCTTGATGTTATGTTTACGTAAACAAACTGGAAAATATAAATTTATTTTTTCTCTGGTCGCGTGACACTAAGTGTAGTAGCACAATGACTTCGTTATAGATCTTTTGCATCATACTTTTCGTGACAGGATACCCAAGCAGAATTATTTCTATAATATTATGGCTGTCTTATAGAGAGAGTGTGATCTTTTTGGACGACTGACGTCCAAAACAAGAAAGTTGAGTAACATGAAGACTTGAATACCAAAAAACATTCCTTTTCCTTTTGACATTGGTTACTGACCTCTATCATTCATTCTCCAAACGTATTACACGCTAAAGCAATTTCCTATATCTCGTTGCCTCTTTACACTATTATTTCACTGGTATTCACTGGCTGAGAAATAGTTCCTGTTAAAAAATATGCGTCATCTAATTCCAACTTTCTTATTAGAATAAGAGGAAAACTTATCACCGTTTTTCCCTACCACCTGAAAGCTTTGCACCCAATCAGATATGAATCCATTCCCAGATATGAATGGAATTTGTTTGAGTGGGTTAATTGACGATCCTTCTCTTACAGACTCTCCATCCACTGTCTCGCTGATGGCCAGTTTTCTTATTGGGTCTCTTCTACATGAGCATTGTTTAGCAGAATTAGTTTCCATCATACCGTCCATTTATGCCGTTTATATCATCAAGGGCAGTTAGACTCATTTATGATCTTTCTCTTGCTGACCTTCTCTACGCTGGCAAAACGTTTAGTTTGTGCTGTTTTTTGTTCTCACCGATACTTCGCACGGGTGTTGTTCGTCTAGCTTGGCGTTCACTCTTGTCGATCGATCAATCACGATTTTGGAACTTATATTACTCAGTTGTGTTTCTTATTCATTCACACAGTGACTGTTCTATAGAACAAACGTTCTCCATCAGTATTTGCCAAAATTACAACTGCAGTAATTTAAAAGAATTGTCAGTATTTTGTCTCGTTTGTTGTCTAAGCCACAGTACCAATGGTTTCATTTGTGTGCGTTGTAAATGTTTGGCTTATTGAGAGAGAGAGAGAGAAAGGCACGGTGTGAAGACTCGATACTCAGGGGGCTACCCTGAGTGTCGAGTCTTCAAAATTCGAGTCATCAGAATTCAAGGAGAACCGGCCTGCCAATCCGGAACACAGGGGGTGGGCACCGTAGGTGTCAGGGGGGTGAAGTCCCCTAGTGAAGATATAAAGATATAAAAAGGTATAAAGATATACCTCATCTGCGCCTATTTTTTACTGTATTCTTTTGTCACTTGTTTTCTCACGTGACTAACAAAATAATATTTCGCATGGATCCAGTAGGCGGCCGTGGGTGTTCAGTTTAGTAGTCCTCATTGGCAAGAAACTGGAGAGCTGGGTTCTGTATAGGCGGTTAATCAAGGCCAACAGGGCTTTAACTTGATAATAAAAAGAAAAACATGTAACTTGGAGCGATTTTCTTAGTATAAAAGAAAAAAGCAGGACGTGCCAAGAATTGTGTTAACGTTTGTTTGCTGAAAACCTACATAATCTGCCTACTGATGAGAATTTGGTAAGCTGATTAGTAAATATATGTTAAAGCTTTCTCCGCCCTCGTATTTTGAATTTAAAATCTCTCTTAAGCCACATTCCTATTCCTTTATTATTAACGTGAAATATTTCTTGCGATAAATTATTTTAATATTAACATGATAGGAAACCTAGCAATTTCTCGATTAGTGCGCCTAATGCGTTAAAAACAGGCGCATTAATCGAAAACGCACTAATTAAATATAATAACCTGTGGAAAAAAGTATAATTCGTTCCTCAAATTTCTTTTTGGAACTTTAATTTTTTTTATAAAAGAATGAGATTTAATTTTATTTATTTTTTTCATAAAAGAGAAGTTAATTTTCTGAGTGTAATAATAAATAACTCATCCCAAAAGACGGATTGATTACCCTATTATCGGAATGGATTCTCCTTTTCGTGACATGCGCAGAAGTGTCGAAGAGTCTCGAATCTGTGGACGTACTATAGCAGACGACATAAATTTTGGCGGTAAAAATTTGGAACATGTATACATAGTGTACATGGAAGTAGTGTAGTAGGCCATTAAAAATAACTTTGTAAAATGTTTTTAATCGATAACTAAATTATTTCATTCTGGTGAGTGATTTAAAATAGTTGGCCATAAAAATGTAATTTAGTTGTTTGTTTATTGTTCTGTCCTTTTAAAAAACTGCTCTAACATCTATGATTTGACAGATACAAAAACACCTTAAATTGTTTTAACTAAGATTAGCGTCTGTTTTTCTAAAGAAGGAAACTATATCGCATATATACACCGATTGATGTTTTTTCTGTCTTGCAGACACTAGAGTTATAATACGAGTTTTAAAATTCGCTTTTTTTTCTTTCTTTTTTTTTTTTTTGCATTCATATTCATGTATACTGTCTAGGAATGCATGGCACATAAGCAATAGCTTTTCACGAGAGGCAAACAGTTCTATTTAATGATGGCGAAAATAATTATCAATATCATTTTGTTGAATTGAAATTTTTTTGATATCCAGTTTGAGAATCACTGATATAGTGTATAAAATTTAGTAAAATATTGATGAAAACAAAATACGGAAACGTTTTTTGAATTTGAATTAAAAAAAAAAAGATAAAAATTCGAATATGTAGACATAACCAGTTTGCCTGTTCGTATGTGTAAATATATGTATATATGTTACCGCTAAAGTGCAGAAACCAGTTATTCTACAGATTATCTAGGTATTGTGCAGATTAACTAGGGTGATCCGTTAAAGTGCCGAAAATTTTTTCATTTCTCAAATTACCTAGATAATCTGCACATTACCTACTAGGCACTCGTTAAAGTGAAAATAAGATCGTTGCTGGAACAACAGCAACGTTTCTGTACGCTTAAATTAAGATAATGTTATTTATTTATTTTTCGATATCTAAAGAATCAAGTTAATACAATCTAACAATCAACAAATTAGTTGATAGAATCAATCATCAATCAATTAAAAAACTATAATACAAAGAATCAAACGGTTTAAAATATTATTACAATTAAGGAAATGAATTTGCAAAATATATGACACATAACTTAAGCTAAAGCACGTAGTTCAACACTACGGCAACTCGTAGCAAAGATGGGTAAAGTTCTGAACTTTACCCACCTTTGCAACGAGTTGCCTTAGTGTTGAACTACGTGCTTTAGCTTACGCTACAATTCGCCGAAATTTTTATAGTTTACTATATTCGTCATGAAACGCTTTGATTCCGATCTTTGAGTCTCTTAATTCGGCTTTGAAATAATGTGGGACTTAATATTCCCTTGCCGATCAACAGTTGATCGGGTTTTTTTTTTATGCAGCAGCCCTTTCATGGAAATTTAGGCTGTGGAGTTAGTACAAGATTTGGCGCAAATCTCTGTGGCTGTGGACCTGAATTCTTAGTTGAAAATATCCACCGAGGCGTGACATCCTTTGGTGATGTCAGCCACAGTTAATCTTGGAATCTGCTGCAATTTCACGAACTGATATGACTAACATACTTGTGATAATACCTCGTTGAAAGTCAATTAACTCTAAACCACACCCTATTTTCTCTGTTGTGCACAGCTACAGCTATTTAGTGCTTTCCTTTTCATTTATATCTCGCTCTGCTACGCAATTTCTCACTACTATGTAGTACTAGAGGAAAACGAATGTTTGTATATGAGCAGGGTAATGAAAAATTAGATTGTGGCTGTATGCGACCGCAGGGATTTAATTGATAAAAATACAAGTACACTGCTCGAGGACACGGCTAATTGCGTACCAATTCTAAAATAAAGTCGATGCGCAAAATAGTTTCTTCGCTGAAACGCACATTGTTATATCACAATTTATATGATAAAATATTCACGTTTTTCAGCTTTCATGCACATCTTAAAGTCATGGGATTAGAAATGAAAATTTTTGTCATCGCTGGGAATGAGTGCATTTCTAGCCGGCATGCAGATAGGTGCAAAGTGAAGAATATTGTACACAGCTGGCGCCATCTCGTGTTCACAGTACTAAGTAATATATTATTTTTATGTCGTGTGTGTAAGATTGGCGTTTTGTTTTTGCGAGTTGCATATAATTGCAAGTGATGACACTATTCTCTCATACGTTTTATTGCATGTGCATGTGTGTGTGTGTGTGTGCTTTTCTTTTGTAGTAATTTAGTGAAGTAATGTACTAAAGAAAAGTTTAAATTCATCTATGTGTTCATATATAGAATCTATTTCAAGTTTAATTGTATTGTGAAAAACTGTATCAATGAGGTTCTTGAGCGCTTTTAAAAATACTGTAATTTGAAAATGGATTTGAAAACATCATTGTAAAATAAAATAAAATAAAACCTTAATTTATACAACGGAATGCATATATTTTTCATACTCTACCAACTGCGAGGCCCTTTCTAAGCTCGAGCCCTCCCTGTGCTACTGCAAAGGTCGCACACCCAGGAAACCGCTCCTTTTTCTGCTGATCTCGCAGTCAGTTATTGTATCTGGAATCATTAATGTTATCGCGAAGGTATCCAGGTGCTACCGATTTTAAATATTTTATGTTTAAATGCCCTCGTATCTGTACTGTAAAAATCAATGAGGGCATCTCTGTTCTCCACAAATAAGAAAACTGATAAATACAGTGTAAGATTTCATCACAATATCTGTATAGTGCTAAACATTTTTTGAAGGAAAGAAATAGGAACCGGTTGTCTTAAATATACACTGCTTGGAAAGAAATCAACGGACACCATAGTGTGAGGACCAAACAGCCATATCGCTCACCTTAATATGTAGGACCTTTCGCTGATGATTGCAACAAACATTCCTACGGGACATATTCTCCACAAGCGCACGCTAGCCATTAATCGGAATTTTGGACCGTGTAGGCATGTAATGAGGTCCTGGACTGTTGTAGGGCGGACCTCCCTTGACCCCACCCGACGTTCCAGTTCATCCTACAGATGTTCAGTAGGATTGTGATCAGGACTCAGTGGAGGCCAGTCCAGTCTGCGGACATCTGTGTCCTAAGGCTGGTGCTGTAACTGCGTGGTTTGTGGACATGAATATCTCCAGACTTGAAAACATAATTGTCTTGTTTCATAGAAACGTAGAAAACATTGCATTGTCTACGTATTGTCAGATACCTCCCGGAATTCATTGCTCGTGGTACCACAAACAGAGGTCCAAAGCCAAAGCGGGAAAAACAGAACCATATCACACTGCCACCTTCGAAATTCCTAGTTGGGATTACACACTCTGGTAACAGACGTTCATCGGACATCTGCCACACTCACACTCATCAGTCTGCTCGGTAGATGATGTAGCGTGATTCGTCGCTCCAGATTTCCAAACTTCTACGTCCCACCGTACATGCTCTTTGACTGAAGGCAACACTGCATGTTGGTTTGGCTCACGTGGGCTTGCATATTGCGGTCCTACCTTGGAAATTTTGGCATGGATGTTTGTGATTGTCCTACAAACTTTGTGTGGAAAGGGAATCTGCGACCCTACCGCTTATTCTAGTAGAAGACATCATTGCCATAACCATGTGAGGTACGGCAGTGACCATACTGCGTCTACGGACGTCAAATGTGATTTTTTTTTTTTTTTTTTTTTTTTTTTTTTTTTTTTTTAGCACCCTACGCACAGGTTCGATCAGCCTCTTTCAAACTCCATCTTTTAAACCTATATCACATTAGTAGGTGGTTATTTGAGACTATACATACTGTTTCAAGCATCTTCAAACCGGTAAATTTGAAGATGTTTTAAATATCAAAATGAAGAATGTTACTTCACTGTCTTTATAAGAAATATTCTTACAAGATTTCTCAAAAGTATTGCTTCCATTATAAATTAATAGCTTTGTTCTAGAGCCGAAAGTGAAAAGTCAGTAGTGAAATATAAGTTGAGGATTTTATTTAAAATAAAGAGCCAAGAGGCTTCAATTCGGCGACGTAAAATTTATTTAAATTAAAGGGACATTAAATCCCACATTATTTCAAAGCCGAATAAGAAACTCAAAGATAGAAATCTAATCTAAGAGTTTCATGCCGAATATAGAAACAAGATAAAGTTCGGCGACTCCAAGCGTAAGCCAACACCTGGTAGTGCAACGCCAGGGCAACTCGTTGCAAAGGTAGAGCAAGCTCCGATCAATGTTCTTAGATTTACCCATAATGTAAAATAACAGCTCCTAGGAGATGTATTACTGTTCTACATCATGAGAGGTCACCACCCAGACCGATTTTGACCTTTTTTTGAGGTCCCATCAGTGAGTATGTAGACCTGAATAATACTAAGATGGTAGCTTTTTTACATTATGGGTAAATCTAAGAACAGTGATCGGATCTTGCTCCACCTTTGCAACTTGTTGCCCTGGCATTGCACTACAAGGTGTTGGCTTACGCTTGGACTCGCCGAACTTTATATAGTTTCTATATTCGGCATGAAACTCTTAGATTAGATTTCTATCTTTGAGTTTCTTATTCGGCTTTGAAATAATGTGGGATTTAATATCTCCTTAATTTAAATAAGTTGATATCAGTAGCTCATTTTTATTGTAAATTTAATTTATTATTTTTCCCTCTAAGTAAGTATTTTGAAACTAGTATTGTTTAATAAACTAAACTCCTACTGAATAAAGCTTTCATTCGATAAAAGAATCCAGCTTTTTTTTTTTTTTTTTTTTTTTTAAACCTTGCGATACCAGTATATTTACTTATGTCCTCACTGCCTGCGGCTTTGTTTAAAGATTGCTATCTAGGCTGCACTGAAGAAGAAGTTCCGCATACTGGTTCAGGTATGGTTTTGTGACATTTTAATAGTTTAGAGGAGTAACATGGAAAATTTACAGAAATAATATTTATAATAATAACTTTATGTTTCTACGTAATGAAAAAAAAATGATAATTTCCCGAAAGGAAAGGGAACATTCTGAAATTTTGACGTAAAAAAATAATTTATGAAAGCCGAATTTCCTAGAAATAATCAAGGAATTAATATGGTAAATTTGTTTGCTTTCAACGAAAAATATATTTCGTTATTTAGTCTCGCTTGAAATACACGCTAATTCCTGTTTAATCAGTACACTGACTTTACTTCTTTGGACAGACTTATTTTGATATCTGAATTTCAAATGTTTTGTTCTACCCTTCATATCAATGCCAGGTGAGTCTTAAAAACTTGAGAATCTTTAGCATATATTTATTTATTTGTGTGTGTGTGTGTTAGATTGGATGTATTTCATTAATAACTCTTTGATTTTCAGTAATGAATAAATTGGTGAGAGGGCGCTGATAACGATATCGACATTAAACATGCTAATAAGTAAATTGTAAGGAACATTTGAGATCTATGTAAAATGTTTGGCTTTTAGATGATTTCTTTTCATGTCATTATATAAAGGAGAGGGTGGGGGGAACTGTTTTCCCTCCACCTTGACACTGTGATTGTAGAAAAACTTTTCATAAAACTAGAGCATAAAAAATATAAAAAAAAATCCATAATAAAAATAATAATTAGATTGGATGTATTTCGTTAATAACTCTTTGATTTTCAGTAATGAATAAATTGGTGAGAGGGCGCTGATAATGATATCGACATTAAACATGCTAATAAGTAAATTGTAAGGAACATTTGAGATCTATGTAAAATGTTTGGCTTTTAGATGATTTCTTTTCATGTCATTATATAAAGGAGAGGGTGGGGGGAACTGTTTTCCCTCCACCTTGACACTGTGATTGTAGAAAAACTTTTCATAAAACTAGAGCATAAAAAATAAAAAAAAAAATCCATAATAAAAATAATAATTAGATTGGATGTATTTCGTTAATAACTCTTTGATTTTCAGTAATGAATAAATTGGTGAGAGGGCGCTGATAACGATATCGACATTAAACATGCTAATAAGTAAACTGTAAGGAATTAATATTTAAGCTATAATCATAGCCTTAATTAATAATTAAGGCTATGTAAAATGTTTGGCTTTTAGATGAATCCTTTCATGTCATTATATAAAGGAGAGGGTGGGGGGAACTGTTTTCCCCCCACCTTGACACTGTGATTGTAGAAAAACTTCATAAAACTAGAGCATAAAAAATAAAAAAACACAAAAAATCCATAATAAAAATAATAATAAGATAATTTGTATTTTTCATGTTTCGTCCCCCCCACCTCCCACAAAATTTTGCGAACTTGTACACTAAGTACCGCTTATGAACTGGGGATTTTTTTTTATTAATTTCATATCTGGAAACTGTGCAGACCAAACATGGGACTTTTACAAGCCACTTCACGCCTCGCTATATACTTCAGGCCTGAAATCTATATAATGCTGTTTTCTTTATTCTGATATTCGTTTTAAGATAACTCATTTTAAGTTACCGCCCTAAGAAAGGATAATCATGAAGTGCCAAGTTTGTGTCACCATTAACACCATAGTCTTGCATTTCGCGTGATGGGAATGACTAAGATTGGGCACAAGCCAACATCAGCTAGGTTGGGGGTAGAAAATTGAGAAGTCTTAGTATATGCCGCAAAATGCTCGCTATTATTGAGAAACTAATTTCGGCTAGAATTTGGTGTAACCACAGTTCAGAACTAAAAAGTGCAACGCATCAGCATCTCACATAAGATGAGTGTTGTAAGAAGCTGAGATTCATATTTATACAGGTTTTGCTTTACTTTTTAAATATCTTTTCATAAAGCGAAATTAATTTTTTATTTTATTTTATCCAGGATTTTCAATTGCTCGGAGATTTATCGAGTTTACATATCAATCTGTCGTGAGAGATATTTTTAAAATTATGATTTTTGAATTTGTTGCTATTAGTAGACTATTTTTTAACGTTCTGATGTAGCAGGCAGGTGTGGAAATAACAAATCCACTGTTTGTGTCTTACAATAAATGTGATTCTAAATTCTCTGTTTACATCTGCACATTTGCTGAAATGCTGTAGCAAAGCAGTATGGCGTTTTTAACATTGTAAGAATTAAGTGACCGAGGATTATTATGATGTCTAAGTGAAACTCTTTTGTGGGTTATAATCCCTCTACTTTAATTCTGCAAGAATCAGAGATATGCTATCATACAAGAAGCATTGCATATAATTATAAATTTTATGCGCTTTAACTATCTTATCTTTAATATTTCGACATTTATGTAGATGACCAAGCAATGTAAGAAAGGTGTTTTTCAAATTTGTCGAAATCAATTGAACGATGTGAGCTGTAGAAGTTATTGTAAAGGATCTCTTCTTCAGATCTGGAATATACAGGGTGTCCCCAAAATTCACGCAAGATTTAAATTTAGCACCATTTGTGCGGTAAAGTGTTGCCAACGAGAAAAAAAAGACAGCGTGAAGCTGACAGGGTTATTAAAAATGACCACACAGCAAAGAGAGTTCGTTGAATGGATTATGGAACAACAACAAGTGGATGCTTATTTTTCGAACAAAATCATCTTCAGCGATGAGGCTCATTTTCATCCTGATGGCTTCGTTAATCGACAAAATTGTCGCATTTGGGGTTCAGAAAATCCACGAGTGATTGTTGAGAAACAAATGCTTCCACAACGTGTCACTGTTTGGTGCGGATTTTTGGCTGGAGGCATCATCGGTCCATTCTTCTTCGAAAATGCGGCTGGTAAGGTAATAACAGTTAATGGTGCTCGCTATCGCGACATGATAATCCAGTTTTTTGTGCCTAAATTGCAAGATATGGATGTGGACGACATGTGGTTTCAACAAGACGGTGCCACATGCCATACAGCCCGAGAAACAATTCAATTACTGCATGAGTCGTTTCCTGGTCGTGTAATTTCCCGTTTTGATGATCAGAATTGACCGCCCAGATCATGCGACTTAACGCCGTTGGACTTTTTTCTTTGGGGTTTTTTGAAGTCTAAGATTTATGCCAACAAGCCCACGACCACCCACGCCTTGAAGGAAGAAATTGAGCGCTGTATCAACGAAATTCAGCCACATTTATGCAAAACGGTCATGGAAAATTTCGACAAAAGAGTGCGTTTGTGCCAGCAAAGCCGTGGAGGCCATTTACTCGATATGCTATTCCATGCATCACCCTATACTGTATACTTTATGAATCAATAAGAAATTACAATTTTTAATTAAAAACCTGTGTTTTCTATCAAAATTACTTCTTGCGTGAATTTTGGGACACCATAATTGTTATAATGTAGAATGCATGGATCTCATCGGAAAAGGTCCGTGCTTAAATTCTCTCAAGGAAAGAAATTTTCTGGACCCTTTATGTAGCCCCCATAGCCGAGTCGGTATCACTGATGCCTCTTGTTTGGGGAAAAAACCTGGATTCGAATCCCGTTTTATACGAAAGTAGCAGGGCTTCTTTTCTCCCGGAAAGTGTGATTTTTAACTTGCATAGTCCAAACCAGCTGCAGAATGCACACTAACAGATATAATACATTGGTCACCCAGTCGCTTCCCTGCCATAATTCCAAACAATCCAACACCATCCTAGACTTTTGCAAGCGAGGCACAGAATTTCGATTTTTAATTCTACAAAATATAAAAATGGCCCATGAACACACTTAAATGGCAGCAATAGTAAGCATGATGTAAAAAGATTAAGGAGAGTCATCACAGTTAAACCAATTACCTCAAATTATGTGATAATAATGGATTATCACATGATAAATAATCAAATTAAGATCACGCATTTATTTATTTATTGAACTTCATACTGAGAGTGCAGTATTACATTTACAAATCTTACTAGGCCGAAGCCTTTATGAAGATCATCCGATTCTGGCACGAGGCATCCTAATGGTAAACGCTGATGGCAGCTCTAAGCCACCAGTGTGCCTTGCAGAGCACGCAGAGACAGAATTTTAAAGTCTTCATATGACAGTCCTAATAAAGTCTTTATAACTAGCGGAGCACCAAACCCCGCAAAAATAAATAGTAGCACTGGTAAAGTTAGGAGTTTCCCCAAACTCCTCTTGTATTACAAGGTCTTGGTTCTGCTTGTAGTATTGCACCTTATTAAGATGCCTAGAGGTGAGTGGGTGTCCAGTACCCACTACCCGGGCATCAGTAACCCATACTTCTTTTCCTTTCTTTATTATCAAATCTGGTTTCCTTCAGCGTACCTCTGTACGGAAGTGAGTTTCTACCATGGTCTTCCAACTTTATTTCTTAAACGGTTATTTAATATGGAGACCACGGCGCCATGCCTCCGTACACGGATTCCATGTGTTCTAAAACAACACTGAGAGATATGAGATAGAGTTTCACTGTAGCGGCAGCCAGCTCTACAGTTGATATCATTTCTACCCCAACGAGTTGTATGTTCCTTCGCGGGTAGGCATTAATCCTAATACGGTCTACATACTCATATCCTAGTAGTAATCTGGTGCCATCCCTAATCCATTGATGTTGAGGGGGGTGGCACACCTTGTAAGATTCACAAAGAGAAGCACCATCGAGAGTCATGAAGTAGAGATGTCCATCTCTTATGCTCTGCCGATGCTGTCACTATCTGGGAGCTCTGGTACTGGGTCCAACCCCTGGTAAAGGGGGTTGGACCCAGTACCAGGCGTCTGTAATCGTCTTAAATAATAGAACTGTGGAAAGCCTCCCTTTAGATGGGTGAGGAGGAAGCTTCAAGCTTTGCTAACCGGATGAAACGCAGTCGCGGAATCAACCAGCGGAGAGATCGAATACCGAGCCCACCATCCTTCATTGTAGCATGAAAATACGCCACTGGGGTGTCAGGAGATAGGCAGAGCCAAGATCTCACCGCAGAGCAAACTACCTTATCCATTCGGGATAATATCGAAACATACATACAGCTAAACTAATCACCTCAAGTTATGTGGTAATAATGGATAGCTGATTCAAATTAAGATCGTGCATTTCTCCATTAAATAGTCGTGAATTCAGTTTCTCTTATGACCTATTTCTAAAAATGCTTAAGGTTCTTTGAAAATTTCACTATGAACGTTTTGGAAGTATTAGTCATTTCTACCAGACATTTATCTGCCTGTCATACCTCTGGAACCCAGGCAATGAAATCTAGGCAGAATTATGTGTTCGAACAAATACGTTTTTTTTTTAATTGGAGTGAATTTGTTTATCTTTCATGGTTAATTACTCTCGACTGCTGATACTCTGCAAATGTCAAATCTATCTTTCATTAAAAGCCTGTTCTCGCATCCAAACCTCCTCGTGACTAAATAATAATAATAATAATTAACAAATAAATAAAATCAGCTAAACGAGGCTAATCTTCTTGAATGGCAGACAGTCTCAAGTAGAGTGATGTGGGCAAATGGGGAACTGGACAATGAGCCTTATGTGTGCCTATGGTCCAACAGAAGGGACCATAGGCACAAATTCCCATTTCTACTAAGGTAGAAGTGGAGGAATTTTTTGAGGCTTTAGAGAAAGCAACTGACACAGTGAAAAAGGAAAAGTTGGACCTTGTTGGGGATCTAAATAGAAGAGTAGGAAATGATTGTCAGACATACAGAAATATTTTGGGAAAATTTGGACAAAAGAGCAAAACTAACAATAATGTAAATACCTGTTGGATTTCTGCTCAGGACAAGAACTGGTTATTACTAACACCATGTTCCAACATAAAAACGTGCACAAATTCACATGGAGAGAAGAGGCTAGGAATAAGAAAAGTCATTGACTATGTTATTGTTGATAATGATGTTTTCTCTGGTACAGGACACCAGCGTGTACAGAGGATTTGAAATTGGAAGTGATCACTAATTAGTCTTGAGCAGGATAAAATTGAATTTCATATTGAAAAGATTAACATATAAGAAAGTTTTAAAGCGAATAAAAGTTGAGCATCTCTCAGATGTCAACTGTAGACTAAAATACACAAAGATTGCTGAAGAAAAAATGAAAGAGTTTGAGAACACGAACCAAACCTTCGAGATTCAGTGGCAAGCCCTGAAGAAAAAAGAACAGATTGATTCAGCCAGAGAGGCATGTGGTGAGGTTGTCTGCAAGGATAGAAAACTCAGAACTCCATGGTGGACACAGAAAGTTAAAGAGGAAGTGAAAGAAAAGAAGAAAGCATATCAAAAGTTCCTGGCAAATAAGTCAGCTTGTGCTCTTAGAGAATATTAGAGAACACAGAGACAAATATAAGAAAGCTAAACACTGTGTAAA
Organism: Typopeltis vanoorti; assembly: GCF_054136105.1. Lineage (NCBI taxonomy): Eukaryota > Metazoa > Arthropoda > Arachnida > Uropygi > Thelyphonidae > Typopeltis > Typopeltis vanoorti. The sequence continues at coordinate 26,353,476 of NC_143574.1, forward strand.
ACTAGCTAAACAAAAGTCATGGAAGTTTGGCAAGAACATAGAAAATAAATATCAAGAAGATGGCACGATATTCTGGAGGTTGATTGAGAAGCTCAGAAATGGAGGAAAGAAATTAGAGATGATAAAGGCTGTACAACGAATTAGGGATGATAAAGTTATCATGGAAACAGGAGAAAAAGATATCCTTGAAGTATGGAGTAATTACTTCGAAAAATTGCTAAATGAAGCAAGCAGTGATGACAGCAAAGTGGTAAAAAACACTGATCAGGCATGCAGTCAAGAATACATATCCATGTGGAAAGGCAGCAGAAGAAGATGCTATTCGACGAGAAATGCTGAAGTATGGTGGTATAAAAGTCTTTCAGTGGCTACACTGCATAGTTCAGAAAGCCTGGACAGAGGGACGAATTCCCGATGATTGGAGTAGAGCTCTCACAGTACCCATATATAAAAAGGGAAATAAAACTGAATGTGAGAATTACAGAGGTATTTCCCTACTGAGTGTTCCTGGCAAGATCTATGCAAGTATACTTGAGAAACGATTGAGAAGAATTGTGGAAGAACAAGCTGGATTCCGACCAAACAGAGGCTCTCAGGATCAGATCTTCACTTTACGACAAATAGTCGAGAAAGCCTGGGAATATAACAAAGATCTGTATTTAAGTTTTGTCGATTTGGAAAAGGCATATGACACGGTGCCGAGATAGAAGCTATTCAGTACGCTACAGTTATGTGGTGTCAATGGGGCATTATATCAAGCAATACTTAGTGTTTATTTGAGTTGTAAGTAAGCAGTTAGAATTGCAGCAACTAGACGAAAATGGTTTGACGTTAAATCTCACGTCAGACAAAGATGTACATTATACCCTCTTTTATTCATTATTTATATAGATCACGGTATGATGGAAAGCAGTATTAAACCTGATATCAAAATTGGAGGTGTTAATCTCAGCTCTTTGCTTTATGCGGATGATGTTATACTTCTAAATAAATCCACTATAAGTCTGCAAGATTCCCTAACTAAAATGAATAACTGTTGTAATAGATATGGTATGAAGGTCAGCAATAACAAGACAAAGAAAATGAAAATAGGCAGAAGCATAGAAAATATCAACTGCATTGTGAATGGAGAACCTATAGAACAAATTAAACATTTCAGCTACTTAGGCACGATTTTTAGTGAAGATGGTAAATTAAATATGAAAATAGACAACAGAATCAACAAAGCTGGTATGGTAGGAAGTCAAATGAATAAATTCATATGGAATAAGAGAGAAATTAGTCGAAACACTAAATTAGCTGTATACAAGACAGTGTTCAAACCAGTTTTAACTTATGGATCTGAGAACTGGGTCAGAAGTAAAACACTTGACCAAAGACTAGTGACCGCAGATATGAGGGTCCTGAGAAAGATTAGGGGCATGACATCAATGGCAATATCATATTAAAAACGAGGATATTAGGAAAGAACGTGACATTGTCAACATCCAGGAATGCGTTAGCAGTTTAAGTTTATGGAAGAGGAAAGATTAGTGGAACAAGTGTTCTTTGCCGGGTTGGTAGGAAAAAGATCCAGAGGAAGACTAAGATTGATGATGAATACCCTTTATTCGCTTATATGGAGTATTCGAGGCCATTTAATCCTATTTAGTTTTTGGAGACTCAGTGGACAGTTCAGTCTCCACCAATAGCTAATCAGAGATAGCTGGCCCAAGACTGTCATCGGCAACCAACGAAGAAACAGGGAAATAAGTGCTGCCATCTCTTGATTCCTGACAGGATGTGTTTTGCTCTGAAATAATGTGGGTTCTACGGTCGATTTTCTTGAGTTTACGGGAAGAAAATCCCGAATTTTCCGCAGAAAAAACCCGCCACTACCACCTTCGGAATCGAATAATTTAAGTACCTTTCCTTTGGAAATTAATAATATGGATATTATCATAACCATGATAATATGGATATTATCATGGTCATTGTTTAACGAACTAGTGTCTAAAAATTCATTTTCTTGAAAAACCTGTGAAAACATAAGCAACACCTAGTCATTATTGCTATATCTTTCTTCAAACTGCACCGAGTTCCCCCTCCCATCGAAGCATCCTCTGTAGTAAATTAAAAAAAAAAAATTGTGTTTTTGATCCAGTGGAGCTATCATTTAATGATAATTACGGCAAGAGTGAAATTAGATTTGTTTACACGATGACCTTCTATGCTAAGCAATCTCATGTTTCGCAATAAACAGAGAAAAAGTGTTGTGTATGCTGGGAGGGGCGGGGGATTGAAATGGAAGTCCTGGCTGTGTTGCAAGACATGCGACATTGGTTGCTCAAACTAGTGTTGAGCAATCGGTGGAAATATAGAGCGTGTATCATGGTAGCCAAGTCGTGCTAATGACATTACTTCTGCGTTGTGCTCGAGTTATGTCATTACGATCATAATAATGATTGCGAGATACATATCTACGTTATTTAGTTATCAAAAATTCTCTGTTGCTTTGAAATATCCCATCTGACTTACACGTCCGCAATCATTTACAAGGAATATATAGAGAATGTGCTTAGCTAAGTGACTTGAGTGTTACTAATGAAATGTTATGATTCGCAAAACGTATAGACTATATCAAGATAAAGCAACCGCTAATTCATAGCATTCCTTCTGATTACGACATAACTGAGTGAAATGTTATTCCAAAAACAAGGATGTGGGAATTTTCCCTTACATTTATCCCCTACGTAATGGAAAATAATCTCTACGCGACTCGCAAATTTCATAATGGAAGTCAGTATCAAATGACACTTGAACTTTGACTTAAATGACTGTATATAATCATTCTACATTTCATTATTTGTTTATTTGTTGGAACATCCACCCAATTCCCCAGATTTGAACGATCAGGCAGTCACTCTTCTGGTGTAGCCTTTGTTTTTATGATGAAAATGCCCAATGTGCTTTGCTTATTCCTCTTCTTCTTTCCATCATAAATTTGTTTACAGCAAGTAAACCCACCATGTACTTTTGTTTCTATTATTAAGTAGCGTTCAACATTGGGGTCCATGTCTTCAACCATTTTGAGAACATCGCAAACTGCAAAGAACATTTCTGCAAGACCTTTCACTGTAAATTGTTTAACTACCTCTTCTTGTTTTTCCTCTTCTGCAACAGTTGTTCCTCCACTTCGATCAATTCGTTGGTCAACCTCTTCAGGGGAACTTTCTGTGAGTTGAATTATGTCATCATTCACTTCGAGATTCAGATTGTTTGCTAGGCTCACTATTACGAACTTCCAAAATCAAGCACAAACCTTTTTAATGTCTTTTTCCATATGCCACTCATACATTGAGAGGTCACTTCGTCCCAAGCCACAGCAATATTTTTAATAGCATGATAAATATTGAATGTTTTCCAGAATTACATGAGAGTCTGGTCGTTTCCTTCAGTAGCAGAAATGGCTTGTGAAAAAGTTGTCCGTAGATAATACGCCTCAAATACGGCAAGAACTCTCTGATCCATCGGGTGGATCAATGACGTAGTGTTTGGAGGGAGAAACATGACCTTGAACTCGGTGAAGATCACCGCTTTAAGACGTCTAATCTGGAGCAGAATTAATAAAATTTTAAATTCTACATTTTCTTTCACACATTAGATTTTTATTTCACTCGCATAACAGTTTATATCCAGCCACATTACCCGTAACAGAATCGTATTAAGGGCATTACGACTTATAAAATTAGGTACAGATTTTAGCTTTTTTGGGAATGTTCGCTCGTGCATTTTTTTTCCGAAAGAAGGACGTCTCATCCATATTAAATATTTGCTGTGGCAAATAATTTTCCTCCGTAATAATTTTATCCAATTTTTCCACAAACTCCTTGGCAGCCTTCTCAGCACTTGCAGATTCCCAGCCCTTTTCACATTATGCAGCGCAAAATGCTGCTTGAATCTCATGAACCAACCGGAAGAAGCGTTGAATTGGTAGTCATAATCGGGTTCTGCTTTCTCCTTCAACATGTTGAAGAGGCTTAGTGCCTTAGGGTTATGAGCGGTTTGAACCAGTAATGGTCACAGTGCTAAGGGGCATGCGCTTTTGGTTCCGGTCTTCTATCCATGATGCAAGTAGCATTTCCATATCACCGATAGGATCCGATACAACCTCTACGATTTCATCCTTATTTTTCAAAATGGTCGTCACTGTAGAATGGGAGTCATGTGCGATAACATTGACGGACTAACCAGCTTCATTTTCCTTTATAACTTGCACCCTTGTTTCAAGATCAATTACTCGCCTCTTGTTCTGTGATTCTTCACTAGATTTTTTTATTGGGCTTGTAGGGGCCATGTTGCACAATACATCACAAAATATTTAACGATAAATACACAAATAACCTATTTCTTAAACACAAAATCAACAGAGGAACTATTGAAGACGTGCCGACTGCCGAGGGAGGTTGCCACTGTGCATGCTTTACCTTAAGCTCGTTTGCGTCTTGTTCGAAAGTATAGCCGAAAATGTCATTTATTCCCTTATGGGATCACGGACGTAAGTCGAGGGATGACTATATATATATATATATATATATATATATACAGGGTGTTCGGGATAAATTTGACAGTTTCGTAAGGAAAAAGAAAATCTTCTTTGTATCTATTAAATTTAATGAATTGACAAAAAAACATTACAGGCAGAGTTAATTACAATACTATCAACAAGATTTACTCAAAATAACCACCATTAGCATCGATCACAGCTTCAATTCTGCTTCGGAACCTCGAACAAGCTGATGCTACAGTCTCCCTGGGAAGGGCCGCAAAAACTGTTTTAATTTTATCCATTAACTGGGCTTTTGTATTACTGGAAGTGCGATTGGTGTCTTTTTCAACTGCGCCCCATACAAAATAATCCATGGGGTTAAGGTCTGGGGAGTTTGGAGGCCAAACATTTGGACTGGTGAAGTCGTAGAAATTTTCAGACAACCATTTTTGACTTTTCCCAGAGGTGTGGCAAGGGGCCGAATCCTGCTGCCATACATACGGCCTACCATTGGCTACCCTTGTTATCCAGGGCTTGACTACAGTTAGCAACTCCACGAACAAAGCCCGAATTCCAATGCCAGGGTTCTTCAACACCTGTTCCTGCAGATTTGCGAGGAATTCTGCTGTACGAACGCAATCAGATCGTCTGCTAGGGATCTTTCTTCTTGCTACATCCTCGTAGTCACCATTGCAAGTCTCTAGTTCATGCCTGATTGTTTTTACTGTATTCAGGGAGCATTGGGCAGCAGTCGTAATATCCTTATTTTGATGGCGGGCACGAATCATCATGATACAAGTTATTCTCTTCCATGATTCAGGTGGGTTCCAGCTATCCATCCTTTCTGACATCTTGTATATGAATGAAGAAGGGTCCAAACTTTTAAATGAAGAGAAGTGTGTGTTAATACATGTAACTTACGGAAAAATATAATTAATTATAAATATGTCAAATTTATCCCGAACACCCTGTATATATACACACACACACACACACACACACACACACACGAGGGTGGTCTGAAAAGTTCTTGGCCTCGACCATAGATGGCAACATTATCGGCATGATTTTTTTTTATCTAAGTTGGTACATCTCTCATAAGCATCCATGTGAAATTGCAAGTCATTCTATCAAGTAGTTTGCTTTATACAGCTGTCCCTTAAAATGGATAAAATTGAGTATCGTGCGGTTATAAAATTCTTTGTAAAAGAAAGTTTAATTCCAAAAGAAATTCATTCGAAGTTCATAAAAGTTTATGGGCACTCTTCTCCTTTGTTTTTGACAATTAAGAAATGGGCTGCCGAGTTTAAATGTGGCCGTACCAACCTTGAAGATGATCCACATGAAAGACGTTCAAAAAGTATAACAACCAGAAATCATTGATCAAGTGCACGATATGGTATTGGATGACCGGCGAGTCAAAGTGCGCGAAATTGCTGAGACTATAGGCATTTCAAAAGAACGTGTAGGATATATTTTGCACGAAGAATTGCAAATGAAAAAGCTTTGCGCAAGATGGGTGCCGCGCTTGCTCACAGCAGATCAAAAACCACTCGCATGAAAATCTCCGAACAGTGCTTGGAGCGTTTAATAACAAGAATAAAACTGATTTTGTGCATCGATTTATTACTATGGATGAGACTTGGATTCACCATTACACATCAGAATCCAAACAGCAGTCAAATCAATGGAGAGAAGCTGGTTGTTCAGCGCCGAAGACAGTCAGTAGGAAAGGTCATGGCATTGGCGTTTTGTTTATTAATTATCTTGAAAAGGGTAAAACAATAACTGGGGAATATTATTCTGATCTTTTAACCAGAGTAGACAAAAAAAATTCGTGAGAAAAGACCCAGTTTGCAGAAGAAAAAAGTCATCTTTTATCAGGACAATGCATCTCCCCACAAAGGTGTTTTGGCAGTGGAAAAATTAAGGGATCTGCACTATGTATTGTTGGAATATCCACCCATTCCTCAGACTAACAGTGGCGTTCGCTTGCGATTCACGTTGTGTTATGATGAATCAGTCACGTTATATTATGATGATCAACTTTCACCTTGTTTCTTGTTGCATGGATTTAGGTTTTTAATTGCAATGACTTTGAATGCTCAGACGAAGAAATTGTAGTCAGTGTAGGCCATTTTTATACGCTGCTATAATACTTCATGATATGTCTGTTATATGTGCTGCTAATCCTGATTTATGCTTTCCTTTTTATTCTGTAAGTTTTTGATATGTTCTGACATGTATATTTCTCTTGACTGGCCTGTTTTTCCCCCATAGTAAATTTCACACGAACAAATGATTTTGCATTCTCCCGGTTTTTTGAGTGGTGAATGGGGTAGTTTTGGAGGTCGAAGGAAACTGGAGATCTTGTTTGGCAGGGTAAAAACATCTTTGCTCTTGTTGACTCAACAGAGTGGCGTAGCTAGAGCTGTTGCCTCCCGGAGTGGTCCCTGAGTTTGCCTCCCCTCTCAATACACACCAAAAATACTACAAAAAGTCGAAACGAATATATTAATTAAATTAATTAAAACACTTATGTTTATTTTTGAAGTAAAACTTTAATTTCAACATTCTAAAATGTTATTTTTCTTGCTTTTCTGTTAGCAAAATCGTCGATGACAATGGCGAAGTCTATTTCATAGTAAAGTAGGTAATTCTTAATCAATTTTATTTAGAAAAACTCCTCTCACAACTAGCAACACTTACAGCAATTGTGACGAAAATTCGCAGCAGTATTACAATATTTGGAAATGAGTTCTCGAGACTGTATTTTAGAATTAACTGAAAAGGTTCAAAGTGCTGCCCGTGGCGGACTGCCCCCCCCCCGCACCACCACCCTAGCTATGCCACTGATTCAACATATTTGATAGCCGTGACAAACCATATACAAAGTAGCGACACGTCCGAATTTACGCGTAAGCTAGACTACTGGTTAAGGTCGAACTTCATTGCAAGGACCACCAAAAAAACTATTAAACCGGAAATTTAATAAAAGTTATAGCGTGGGATCACAGCAGTTCTTAAATCTGGCCCTCCTAGGGATTGCAGTTCTTAGTCAGATCGTTCAAAAAGTCATCGGGAAAAAAAAAAAAACCCTCAAATCTTTCATTAAAAACTATATGCACGCAGATATCGAACCCACCACTCAATTACATCGCTGTCCATCATTATACATATATGTATATATGTGTTAAAGATGCCAAGCAATTTTATAAAGTTGGTTTTAATCCTTTTTCCCAAGTAAGCAAACAGACAAGTAAGTCAAGTTTGCGCCTGAACTATGTTCAGGTCTGAGGCAACTCGTGGTAAAGGCGGAGTAAGCTCTGATCACTCCACCTTTACCACGAGTTGCCTCAGACCTGAACATAGTTCAGGCGCAAACTTGACTTACTTGTGTGTTTGCTTACTTGGGAAAAAGGATTAAAACCAAGTTGATAAAGTTGCTTGGTATCTTTAACATATAGTATACCCAAGGTAAAAAACTTTCTACATTATATATGTATGTGTGTGTATGTATATGTGTGTGTGTGTATATATATATATATATATATATATATATATATATGTGCCATTAATCAGCATGTCGTTTAGTTTGCAGCTGTCTTGTTTGTCAGTATAAGCAGTTGACAAGTGAGCGATGCGATCGTATGCAATCATAAAAAAAAAGTTGTGTAATGGCATTTCTCGTTACATCACTCGTGGTCATAATTAAATCTAGAGCCGCTTTTATCGCTCTCTACTATACGACATCATTTTATTCTGCTTAATCTTACCATTAAAACGGTCTAATTATAGCGAAAATACAGTAGTATGTATTTGTAGTAGAAGTTTCAATTCGTTTTGTTAATAGAAATTTAATTATAACAGAAAATATATTTTCTCAAATAGTCTTGAACTAAGAAATAGTTGAAAATAACCAGCTCATTGGTTAACGCTTCTTATCGCGATATATTATACAAATTAGAGTTGAATTGTCGATTGTTGATTGGTTAAAATACCGACAGGTATGCCAAAAGTTATAATATATTTTGTTAATTTCTGTTTCAAGACATAATTTTATTCTGGCTAGAGTTTTTTTTTTTTTTTTTTTCTTTCTCCTTTACATGTTTGATTAAAATAAAAATGTCACTAGCTTGACGCATTTTGCCGAACCAACGTAAGCGCACTAAAATTTGTTAAACATAAATCGATGTTTAAATAGCGAAAATGTTTCCTCGTTAGTTTAATTATTTGCTCGTTTATATAAATTCTGTTGTTAGATTTGTTTCTTTATGCTTGAGAGAATTGTCCTAGTAAGTCAGAAGAATGAATCCTAGTTGAGTCATACTTACGTTATGCTGTGAAAATTATATTAAATGACTTGTGAGATACTTGTAAAAGGTCACCGACCATATACTATTGTATATGAGTGTTTCCCTATGTGTGGTAATGTGTAATGCCAGCAGAGGTCGTCTGATTGCTTGCTGATTGTTAATACTTGTATTATTCGTTTAATAGTCACTTCGGTAGGCCAGTTACGGGCGGTTGCTTTGGTTCACTGACCTGATCATTAAGAAATATATAATTCGCGGTTTCATATTTGTTTTTATGTTCTTCTTAAGTGCGTACAACATTAATGGTAAGAAATTTTATTTTATCCAAGTAATAAGAACTATTGGAGTATTTTAATTGAATTTCTCGAATATTTTCCATCTGTGTGTGCGATAGATTATATTTATATGTTGTTTATATTTTGTCTAAAAAAAGTTATACACGTTTAGGCTACATCAGCCTAATATGTAGTTCCTAGCGTTGTTAGCTACCAATTAAATCATTTTCTTGCAGTGAAATATTTCTATAAATCGGTTTCGGAATTTACCAGCAACTTTGGAAACCGATTTTCCCCCCTTTCGAAATACCCTTCTTCAACAGTAACATATTTTTTTTTATTACTCTTCCAGTAACTTTAAGGACGAGTTAGAAAGGGTTAGAATTAAGTTAGAGTTGTAGGTGTCCTCCCGCGATGGGTCTTCGGACTCCTTGGAGGTGTCACGAATAATAATAATAATAATGATAATAATAATAATAATAATAATAATTACTTTCTAACCCTTCCTGTAATCTTAACGAACCCTTTGCACATCTACGCTATTTTTATTTCTTACCATGGAAGAAACGTGCATTGGCAATCATGGCCTAGTAACTTTCATGAACCACTCCATGAATAATTCACCAATATCCGGGTGTTTGTACACATCCCCACGTTTCATCACTGGTCACCTGTTGCTTAACAAGTACGCGATTGGATAGAACATTTCTATGTTTTGAAACCATATTCCAATTTTAATTAATTTTTTTTTCAGTTGAATTTAATTGTGTGCTACCATTCAAGGTCACTGTAGCTTATCTTTTCTTTTATTATTTTTCTATACACAGTATATATATAATTTTCTCGAACCTTAAATAATATGTTGCTTCTCTCCTGATGGTAGATCATAAAAATAACCTTTCGCTTTATTGCAGGACTCCGAGAGAGAGATAAGATCGTGTGTCGCGAAACAATCAGCATAAGGCTATTACAGCCAATAACACTGCGACGCATTACAGACATGTTTACGTAGTGACCCTTAGGCTAATAGCAATCTATAAATGCTCTTTATTTATGATCGATTAATTACTCTCCGTTAATTGCGCCATACCAGGATTTGGTCTGTATTAAATGAATTTTAAATAGTTTTAAATGCTTAACAAGTTACCTGTTCTGTGATCCAAATGAAAGGTAGGGAACTGTGAGTAACCTTTGAAAAAAAAAAAAAAAAAAAAAAAGGATTATAACGCATTTTGCGGATATCGTTTCTAAGAAATATTACCAAAGACTCTTTCAATATCTTCCTCGAATTAACGAAAAGGAAATAAGAAGCTTTCTTCAATAAGCTAAAGTTCCCGTTTTGTATCCTTGACAAAAATTAATTGTAGTGATTAAATATATTTTTCTTAGAATATTAAGAAAAATTCCAAAGTTGGAGTAAACGATTCCTTGTCATTCTGTGAATAGCGAATCACCATAAATAAATTATACGAATAAGAAAATTAAGTGTTCCTCTCTGAATTTGCGGTGTGTAGGCAGTTGTCGTTTTTTTCTTTTTCAAAAAAGCATATCATTGGTTAAGTGTTTACAAATCTACATTCACTATTTTAAATATGGATTTGTAAAAATTTCTATTTTCGTCCAAACTTCTGTAGTCACTACACAGAACACAATGGAACCTCGCCATGTAAGTTTATGATAGTTTTGTTTCATACTGCGTATTTCACTCGTTCTTAATATTACTTAACAATATTGGCTAAAGTTCGAAGTACGTATTTAAAATAAGACTCCCGACCTTTTTATTTTATTTTTATTTATTAGACACAGTGGTCTGTTAAGCCATGTAACTTGGTTTCTTGTAAACCTAACGTTAGTATGACATGGTAGATGATTCTGTTTCCTGTTTGTCGGTATTTTATTTATTTTTAATTTTTTTTTGAAAAATCCATGAGATCACTGGAAAGTTCGAATCTAGGATTTTTGTATGAATTAAGAAACTAAATGAGATTAAATACGTAAAGCTAAGATAAGATTTTCTGTCTACGTCTCAAAGCACTCGCTAGTAATAGGAATATGATTTATTTCTTCATTCTCAGAATAAAGCATGCTGGATACAAAATTGGTAATGTTTTTTACTCGGTAGTGACCTCGTGCTACTTAACTCTTTCATCTGATAACAAACATTGAAACACGTATCCTTTCAACATCGTTAAGTAGATATTCAAATTAATTTAGCTGTTTAGTTTGACAGTTAAAATTTTTATTTGTTGCTAAACGTTAGGCTTAGTAAGGGCGCTCGTTCAGCCATATTGCGGTAGGCGCCGAGCAAGTGCGGAAATAAGTTTTTCCAAGCTTAAACTGACTTAAAAATTATTTGCGAACAGCAATGACCCAAGAAAGATTGGTTGGTCTAACAACTATACGACAGAGGCGAACATACCTTATAATTTAAATTTAGAAGAGCTCATAAACAGTTTTATTGTGCGATATCCCAGTAGAGCAAACATTTAATTAATATTATTATGTAATCGTTTTGCATTAATGTTTCTCTTGTAATAAAAACAAAATAGCAATTGGAGATTTGCTTATATTTTTGTCTTATAATCCATCAGGGGCGATATTTAATTGTTTGCCTCAGGGCGCGATCTAATCTGGCGATGGCCATGTTTTCTATTGTAGAATGTATTTCAATAGCACGCGCACCAGCTTCATTTGAACGTTGTTTTGCATATTTTAAACTTTTGAAGACGATATTTAGTGTGGTGTATGTCTCTAAAAGACATTCACATCAAACTTAAAAGGAAGTTATTGTCATTTTTATTACTCTTGAAATGATTAGAAAAATGACGCTGCACAACAAATTTAAAGATTTATTTTTTTTTTTTTTATTAAAGGTGGTGATTTTTATAAATTTGGGTGGACTAAATTCAAATCTGATTTCTGAAGTGGTGCATTATATCATATGAAAACTTTAAGGTAGATTAATTTTTGTAATAAAAACAAAATTAGATTTAAAATTACCGTTTGATGCTTTTGGTTTGAAAACATCTGTCTGGAGTTTCCTTGATAACAAGTCAGAATGCTTAACCACCATGTTAGAATTCCATTTTCTTAGGAATTGCTTCTCCATTGTGGAATGTGCCCCAATGCAATCTTTCCCCATGTTCCTCTTTAACTGCATTTAAGTTTGTTAAAAGAAATGCAGACGTGAATCAAGCAGGGGCGGCTCGTGGCTTGAAATCGTGGTGCTGCAACTTTCGAAATATGTATATATACATACATATGTATATTTCGAAAAAGTGTATGCGTGTTTGGGTAAAATATCAAAATTATGTTAAAAATTAAACATGAAAAAATATTGTTTATTATTAAAATTATTATTATTAAAATTATACAGTTTAGTATAATTCAAAATCCATTCCTTTAATTGTAATTAAAGGAATGGATTTACAATTTTTGGACATTACAATTAAATCCTTTAATTGTAATGTCCAAATATTTAAAGAGACGGAGTGAACACGATAAGCACTACGAACACTCTACTACTGGCGCAAACTGCATATAAACAACAGTGGAACTGTGCGACGGACAGTGCCGCATTACGCTAATAGCTCGCATCTCACTATGACGTGCATATGTTTGTGCGCGTAGCAATAGGATTGACTCTAGTAATTTAACATCGATTTCAATATAAGGCCAAAGTAAGTGACTTTTTTTTTTTTTTTTTAACAGAACTGTAAGCACTGAATGTCCACGCGGTTAGCCTAGTGGCTATGCGCTTCGCAACCATATGCCTGGGGAAGGCGTGTCCTAGGTTCGATTTCCGTCTACGACGTAAGGAGTTGAAGGATCTTCCTCCGCCTTAACCAAGTTAGCCGATCTTGGGCGTGGACAGCAGGGTTTTTCCCCCCAGTTTATCTGGGGTTTAGCATCCCGCAAGCAGGCAAACCGGCCTCGTGAACACACACACACACGGACACAGTCATGAATATCGCCCTTAGAGGATGCAGCAGAGGAGTGGCGAACCTAAAAAAAGTAACTTCCGAGTTCTGTTATCTATTTGCTTAGAAAATCGACATTGGATCTACAGAAATCAGCAGCATTGAGTTTCATTGAGTCACGTTTATCCCGATAACTGTTCTGGCACGAGATTGATTGCACCCGTGGTTCCTTAGCTCACCCATTGCGGACTATTGCAATTTTTATTTATTTATTTTTTATTTTAAAACTATTCGTTTCTCATTTAATGATCCAAGCAGAATTGTCAGCTTGTAGGAGCTCTGAAATCTTAGGATCCAGAACATCGTTTTGGAAAAGTGAGAAATCAGCTTAGTTGCTAATGTAATAAATATCCCTCTATTCCAGTAACATGCTATCCTTATTGAAGTCCAAACTGAAATGACAGATGTCATCACGTTTCTGGAACAAATACGTTTTTGTATTCGTATAACCATTCCGGAAGCGAGTCTCTTTGACTGTTATTAGTTCACTATTCATGACCATAAGATCTTTTATAATTGACATTGCGCGAGGCTTAAACTAGCATTTTCGCCATGTTTATGTATTGGTTCCAAGGATAGAACTAACGCGGTACATACGTAAGCTGCTTGACAGTTTTCGACATCAAACACGAAATGGCACACATACTTCATTGATAAATTGCATTAGTTCAGTCGTGTTTTAGATCATCGAGTTACGATATTTACAATCATCATTCTTTATTTATTATTTTTCGTGTGTGCTCGTGCTCATATCCTGCAATTGAGGAAGGTAGTTGGATATAACAACTACTGAAACGTTGAGACTTTGTAGTATAAATAAAAGCTAACGATTATTATGTTCAATATGTATAATATCAAATCGCATAAACATATTTCACACAAAATATAGGTTAATATGAATTTCATGATTATTCTAGAATAGCATTAATTTCTCAACGAATGTAGATTTTTAAAAAATTGTTTACTGTGTCTTATTGATTAAATTAGCTCCGGAATCGTGAATTTTAATATATATATATATATATATATATATATATATATATATATATATATATATATATATATATATATATATATATATATATATATATATTAAAATTGTATTGCGCTTCATGTTCGTAGATCTCCATCACCACTTGTGTATTACACCTCGTTCCTCACCTTTTATGATACTGAGATGACGTCATGAAAATTTGAGACGTTTTACCTATTTTTTTGAAATGTGATAGTTGATTAGATTTTTATTATAACAAGAGAATGTTCAGTTTAGTATTCATTTTATTTTTTTGTTTCCACACAACTGTATATCGTGATTACATGTTATAAATGACTGTCTTGTATAATCGTTTTTTTTAAAGTTTTGCAGTGACTAACTTAATATACTTCTTGTATTTTCGCAGTAGATTTCTTTTGTAATTATATTTATCACTTGGAAATCATATTAGTGTAAAACGTATACTACTCAACTATATGCTCGAGTTTACTGTTTCCGAGATAGTGAGCTGTTTTCAGCGGTTGCGTAACAGTGGACATTGGATAATTGTCACTTGACTTAGTGTCATGCATATACAGGGAGCGGCCTTTGGCTAATGACGTGGAAATTATTGCAGATGATAATTTGGAAAAAAATAATAAGCCAGGAAGTAAATACTGTATATGGATGTCAAAATCAAGTTAAGCAGAATTCGCCACTTGAAGCGATTATTGTGACATTCTGTAATTTGCATGAAATATAAATCTAACCTTTGATTTCCAAAATAGTTTTAAACAAGGTATTGCATTTTGTTTAACAGTGAAACTGCATTTTTATGGGAATTATTAAATTGCAATGGGTTGTAATTTTTGATATTCTAGGATTTTGGAGAATATCGAGGAAAATTGGCTTTGAAACCCAAGCATCTCCTTTCATTTTTGACGATGATCACGTTTATATATATGTAGCGAAAAAGTTGAATGTACTTTATGGAATGTAGTTAAAAATCGCTTGCAAGTGTTAAGATGACTATTTTTGAGAGTTCTTGTGTTCCACTCAGCAAACAAGCAAAAAGATCTGCTTCTTCTTGCTTTATGTTTCAGTTTGTAACTATAATACATCATTCAGGGCAGTTTAGCATTTTGTATTGACAAAATGAAATAAAATTTCATTAATTTCAGTCTTTTTTTTCCTTTTAACAATTTTAAAATGGCACCCAAGAATGACTCTTCATTCTTTCCCTTCCTACCACTTACTGAACCCCCCCCCCATCCCTCTCTCCTATAAAACCGTTACAATTCCTTTTAAGTCTGTTTGCCAAACTCTTCAGTTAATATTTTTAGTTGTTCCTCATGCTGAACATTTCATAATTCTAATATCATGTTAGTTATTTTTCTCTTTACTATTTCTGTAACTGGACAACCAGATCTGTGAACACTAATCCAGAATCAAGGCCTCGTTAAAGAAGAACATTAACTCTCTTATTCCTGTCAGTGTTATCGTCATTATTCTTTGTGCCTTTATTACTACGTTTGTAACATATCACCTGAACTCTGTCCATTATCACAACACCTAGATCCTTAGCCTCTAAATACTCCTTTAGTACAGTCTCACTAATATAATAAAAAAAGCCTTAATTTTTTTCATTTCACAATGCATGGCTAAACTTAGCAATATTAAAATGGTATCTATTGTCCCAAAGATGGAAAGAGAGCTACAGGAAGACCAAAAAGATGGTGAGAAAATAAGATTAAAGAGATGGTTGTAACTCAGTGGCATAGCAAAGCAAGATAGAACTGAATGGGGAATTTTAGGAGAGGCCTTCATCCAGCAGTGGACAACAAATGGCTGCTGCTGACGATGATGATCCATTCTGCTATACTCACATTTCTGATTTATTCAAGTCATAATCATTTCTTAGCATTCTTCCTAACTTTGCATCATCAGCAAACAGCTGTGTATGCTTTTTCAAATCATACAAACTATTGTTCATATACCAATGAAGTAAATGTTGTTTTATGTACCTTTCTTGTATTTTCCTACTTTCATTAATTTTTGCACTACCATTTACTTTTATAAATCCTCCTGTATTATCATACAAAAATGAGAAGCAGAAGCATATGTAGGGAAGAAGGGGTATAGTAATTGAATAAGGAATTGATATCAACAGAAATAAGTGGGCAAAGTTTTAAAATAATATACATTAATCCTTAAGTAGATACATCAGTTGTACTTTCATTAGTGGACATATAGAACATACTGGTGGTATTTGTTAGATGCAACAGTTAATGTGAACAGGGTTGGGAGGATTGCCCCCCCCCACCACATAAAATCTGAATAAAATAAAGAAGTAATTATCAACTTAAAAAGCTGAAAATAAACCTATTTCAGCCAGCCCATGTTTTGGCTAAGTGGATAGCATCAAGTGGACAGTTCTCTGATTGAAAGTTTTTTGTGAGTTTCTTACACTGGAAAATGAAATTCGTATTATGAGATATTACTTTGCTTTTTGGAGTCCTGAAGGGACTTGGAAAAACTCCAAAGAGCAGATTTTGGATTATCTAACTCTTTGTCCACTCACATTACTGTGAGTGGATGAAGTAAGTGTACTATACAACATGCTATAGTATAAATGTACTATAGATTGCAGCCTTTTACAAGTGCACACCGAATCCACTTTTTTGAGATATAATACAAATTGCAGCATGAAACATGCTGAAACAAAATAAAAACAGGTGTGAATGAACTTCTGATGATAAATATATTTAATTAGCAGGGGCGAATATTCCGGGTGTGCTAGGTGTGCGATGCTCATCCACGAAATATCAGTATCACCGATATTATATTTATGCATTTATTCCCTTTAAAGACTCACTCATGTTTGCAGACTTCATGCGATTCCTAAAATTGAACACAATATACTATACTAATGCTTCATTGTCCTCTTCACGAGGATAATAAAGCATTAGTGCTTCATGGAGAAGGCACTTTTTGCCGCATAAACATTACATCACATTCGCGTTAATAGCCCAGGTGTGCTTTCAAAATGCATACACCTTTGAGCCATTTGAAAAGATGTAAAGAGTGTACAGCGTATCAAATTCTTAGCGTTGTATTTTTTTAAACCGCTGAGAAGGCGTAACTAGGTGAGCTTAAATTTTCAGCACCTAGCGGCTGTGATTGGTTATTGTGTCAACCAATCCAATTGAATGTTGTCACTGTCATGAGTTGAGAGATTACTATATCCAACAGCTTTATTACAAACAGTTGTTACACATGTTTTCTGGAACTGAAAATCTGAAAGTGGATGTTAGGAGAAAAATGCTAATTGTTTTTTCTTTTGTTGTGCAGTATAGCATCTGTTGAGATTGCAAAGCTTTTTAACGATATATAGAGACATTTTTATTCGTCTTTGGAAACAACAGACAGTAAAAAATATCTATTCCTGAATAAAAATGAATATTCTGTGTATTATAAGACATTGTTGATCTACAACAAAATACCAGCATATGTGAGATTGATAAGATAGAAGAACAGCTGATACTAAAAAAAAAAAAAAAAAAAAAAAAAAAAAACTAATGAATTTAGGATTCCCGAAAGTGTGGATAATTCCAATAATGATCAGATGTTATGTATACCGAGTCTCAGTAAACAAAATAAAATTCTTGGAAAACAGAGCGAAATATACACAAACCAGAGAAATTCACATAACATGTGCAACAAATTTTACGAGATGATTTGCTGCTCCATCAAACCATATTTATTCCTACAATACTCTCTCTCTCTCTCTCATAATTTTTTTTTTTTAATTATGCCATCATAAATTTACTTATTCATGTTTAGAATTTATAGGATCGTGCTACTTGTTCTACCCAGCAACTTATAGAACACACATCACAAATGATAATTATTAATTATTCTTTGCCATTAATGAAAATGTTTCTACTCACACTTATTATTATTATTAAACAAGACCCCATGGAGTCAAAGACTTATTCCTTCCTATTCTCACATCTTATAAATGATGGTTCACATATTTTCATCTTTGAGTACTTCAAATATACCAACCAAATTTAGCATTCTCCTGCATTGTTGTTTTCTAATCAATCATAAAACAGATTGTTCCCCCACTCTACGCAGAAGTATTCAAAGTTATCCTGCAGTTAGTTGCATTGGACCAATTAAGATGAGTGCTGATACACTGTGCCCTCTCAAAATTTTCATACATCGATAAAATACAATCCCATGGTCATAGGCATCCGCAGTGGGAGGGAATGGGGTCCTTCCCCAGGGATCGATTAAAAAATTCCACAAATTATAATCGTAAAATTGATTGAGATATGTAATCTTACACCCTTGACCTTGGGAACGCTTTTTCTTTCTTAAAATTTTATTATGGGGTGGCCATTGAACACATGTTTTATTGCAGTAATGTGTTCCTGTTTTTGGTTCATCTTTTTCATTTGTGAACAGTGACCAGTTAGTTTGCCCTCTGTCTAGTAAGTTACAGAGTGAAGCGTGAATTGTAAATTTATAGTGAAACAAATTTAAACAAAAAAATACATTTTTAAAAGGTCTTATCTTTTAGAAATGTATTTTTATTTGTATGTAATTGAATATTATTTTGCTTGTTAGTTTTATTATTTTTTTGCTTTTAAACTGAAATAATTTAATTTAGGATTAATTAATT
The DNA here is from genome assembly GCF_054136105.1 of Typopeltis vanoorti. Classification (NCBI taxonomy): domain Eukaryota; kingdom Metazoa; phylum Arthropoda; class Arachnida; order Uropygi; family Thelyphonidae; genus Typopeltis; species Typopeltis vanoorti. The sequence goes on from NC_143574.1 coordinate 26,372,238, forward strand.
AGTTGATTTTTAATAAAATATGCCAGTCAATTTTTTTATATATGAAATTGTGCTAAAAACTATTAATTCTTAGTATCTTTTTTTTCCCCCAAGAATTAAAGATCATTAAAATCAATGCAAAACGAAAATAATGTATTTATAGTTTACATCAACAAATAATTACATCAAAAGAGCTAAAAGACGTTTATTGATATAGTTATTTAATTAAATCAATAATTATAAAAATTTATTGATGTAATTATTTGTCTCCAAGCTTCCCCCCTCCCTGGAAAACATGACAACACACCTAACCGAAATGATCACATGATGCCACTTTTAATTAGTCACAAATTGAACTTTGTAAAAAAAATTCATTATGGAAACAATTGTTTTTCATGATTGAATGTGAGAAAGATTGACATTAGTGGAACTAAATTTAAATTAAATATAACTGTGAGTTTAATTCTAGTTTTGACTTTTTAACAAAGTCAAATTTTGTGGCAAATTATATAATTTGTCATAAATATATTTTTCACAATATGTTCAAATCCATTTTTATTTTATCCTTCAACATGCTTAATACTTATTTCTCTATTTCTCAATACAATGTGAAAAAAAATTGAAATTAAATGTTATTAGTGAAAAACTGATCGATGTATTCCATTTAATATGACTGTGGCATCAGTCTTCACAAATAATCATTCCATCTTCATGAATTTTCATTCTATCTTACATGTTAGGCTCAATGGCCAGTCATGGTCAGGTAACTTGGTTTCTTAGAAACCTAATTAATGCTCTGACAGGCCAGTTAATCTTGTTTGTTTGGTCTTCTCTGTCTGTCAAATTTTGTGTATTCCCTTGCCAGTTTGTCTGTCTTGCTTGATAAAAAAAAACTCAGGTTTCTTGCCTGAAAAAAAAAATAGTCTTGATTTCAGGTGTTTGTAGTAATAATAATAAAACCTTTCACTTCTGTATGAGACTAGCTAACTCATTTGTGAAAAGCCTTTATAGAGTTTTAACTCATTCTAGATGGGATTTGAACTCTGGTCTTTTCAACCAGAGGGCATTGTCTGTATTGAGTGAACTACAGTGTCTCTTTTCACAAATAAAAAGTTCTTAATTCTTTATTCAATCTTTCTTACTTCTCAGTTATAACCTCACAAGTACTGTAAGAGTGGTGTTGGTCTTTTTTTTTTTTTTTAATTAATTTTTTTTTTTTAAAGCATTGCAGGATCTTTACATCATTCAGATTATAATGAAATAATCTACCCTATCTGGTTGGCTAAGTGAATAGCATCTGCACTCTCCATCCACAGGTTATGGATCCCACAACAAATTAATATTTAAGTTTTGCTACAGGATTGAATTTTAGTGTGTGATTATTTATTATACTCATTTCATTTTTATTTTCAAATACTTCTGTTCTTGAATAATCTGTTTTCTGATGCATGCATATTTTTAATTTCCCAAAGGCAGTGACCACACACAGGGCAGGGAAGGAGCTGCAGAAATATCCTTTGAATTGAAAGATGTCATTTATTCTATATGGAAATTTTACAAGGTATGGGTTTAAAAACTTTAGCATTTATATTTAAATTTAGAGTATTTAATTATTAGCTAACAGTTATTGATCACCACTGTTGGCCAGTAGAAAGTGAAACACAAGTAATGAAATAATAACTATTATATTACACTTGATCCACACGAACTCCAAAGACTCATTACAGGAAGCCTGTGCTAATCATTATTCACACAATACTTCTCCTTAAACCTATTCACAAACAAAGCAAACTCATTCCACTCATTCATCACTTTTGAAGCAAAAAAAAAATCTAAACATCACATCCTTGTAGATCTTCCAGAGATGATCACCCCCCCCCCCTCTCTCTCGTCCATTCACGTATCAAAAATTTCTTTAGTTCTGTTGTGAACCAGCCACCAAAGTGGTGGCTGGTTCACTGTTTCTGCATCCTCTCCACCACTTTCACATCTCCAAGAAACTCACTAGATGAAATCTGTGCACAGTTGGTAAGATATGGTTGTATCAGAGCCTTATAAAGAGGAATAATTAATCCTTTCTTTTAGGCTTGCATGGTGATCCGAATGCATTTTTGGAAATTACGGAGACAACTACCGTGTTTGAATAAAAACTTTAGTTTAATATTACTAAAATTTACAATTCGACGTTTCAACCTTTATGTCAAGGTCATCTTCTGGAGCGTACAAATATACACAAGAAACAAGCTATACTACAATCAGACTGGTTCGTTAAAGACACTGACCAACCGCTATCACAATTGTTGGCCTGACCTCTGGTGGAAAAAAAAAAAAATATACATCAACGCTAGAGTCTTATTATTTGTGTTGTCTACTATATACATATATTAACATCATTCCAGCCAGTTGGAGTGGAATGGTTTCTAATACTAGCGGATTGGCTAGAGTCCTGACTTATGTTGAATCTTTCATATTAGGTTGGCTGAATGTGTGCCATCCAGATCCTTGGAATTTTCATACCATATTTATTGTTGATATTTGGGTGGTTTATCAGGATTTTGCAAGATTCTTTAAATTTTCTTTCGTACCATGTTTTTGTGCGGTGTAAGGAGCAGGTGCTTTTCCAGTTTTCCAGGAATAATTAACTTCCAAATGCCTGTTTTTCATTGCACTTCTTAGCATCCAAAAGTAATCATTTTGAGCTGTTTTGTGTACTTTTGCAATATATCCTCTGATTTTCAACTTCAATCTCAGTATCATTAATGAAAGTTGAATGTAGTGGCCCATGTGCAGAACCCTATGGCACACCTCTGGTCACCTGCCTTCTTTTTGATTCATCTCCACTATATACTATTCTTTGTTGTCTGTCTGTCAGCCATACTGTTATTCTTATCACAAACTTCATGGATAATAGGTCCTCTACTTATGTAATACAGGTTGGTGTGGTTTCCTGTCAGTTGCCTTTGTACAAAGTTTAGCAGTATATATGGTGTAACCATTTCTCATACTCAACTGAACTATCACTAGATTGTAGAAAGCATACTCCTTTCAGAAAGCCATGCTGTTACTTCAAGAGTATCTTATTCTGATCTACCCTTTCCTGAATTCTGCCCTAAAGAAACTTTTTAAATACCGTGACTACCACTTCTGAGGTGCTAGATGGTATATAATTTGCTACATCAGTCTTGGGGTCTATTTTATGTAATGGAACTTAGCACTCTGCCTGTGTTGAGACTTGAATCAAACAATCTGGTTAGGAACATTGCCATTTCTGGTGCACTTACTCATAACACATAGGCTGATATCTCGTTCATTCCATAGCTGATTATCCTTAATATCCTAAAACATCTTTGGTTCATCTACTTCTATTTTCATATTGATCTCACACTGCATTATCTCCAGCTGGAATGATACACACTTGCAAAGTGATCACTCAGTAATGCAACTTTTTCTATTTCTGTTACTCGCATAATCATTCTTCCTGTATAGGAAGAATATAGGAAAAACACTTTGGAATTTCCCTTGACCTGCTTGGCTTGACCACAATCTGATTTTTCCTTCCTAACCATACTGGTTACTCTTCTTGCCTATGCTTTGTACTGTCCATGAGCCTACTAATCACCTTTATCCTTATATACTTTCCACAACAGTGTGTTTTTTTTTGATATTTCTTGCTTAATGATGCTGCATATCTATTTAATTCCTGCCTATTTGCAACAGCGCTATGCTTATAAACAAGATCAGAGGAAGAGAATAAATGTATAATTTATTGAGTTGCTAATATTTCACAGATTTCAAAACAGAAATTTCAGAGTACAAATTACAAATGTGGTGAAACATATAACACCCAATTAGATTGTTGCAGAACATTTTGAATTGTAACTATAAAGAAATTGATGTTCTTTCAAGGTATTTTCTAGGTATCAGATAAAAATAAAGTAAATTTTGAGATTTCAAGCTAAATGTGGTCTTAGAATGGCTGTCTCCCAGACCTGCAGCCATATGTAACAAGGTTAGGGAAGTATTTCATATCTAGTGCTGATTCTAAAAGTAGTATTTCAGACATAGCAATTTCTGTGCAGCACAGTTGTTTTCTTCCATTTAATCCTTGGGAAGGAATATCCAGAGTATGGTCTGCCATCTTGACTTGACTTCACTTGACATACAGATGATAGCAAATGTAGATTTTATTTTCTTCCAGGCAGGTGTTAACAGATCTACTGGTATTGGAGACCTGAAGGGACTTGAAAAAGTTCCATGTCTGGTCTCTAGAGTAAGGTTTCTTGACTATGTAAAAAATAAATAAAAAAGTGCAAAAATGTAAAAATTGATAAAAATAGAAAAAAAAAATTAGCCCACCCATGGTACAAATCTACTATAAGTCTACAAATAACCTTTTGTGGGTGAGCGCCACATAAAAGAATAAAAATGAAATTTCCAAAGTAGTTAAGTTGCAACCATGAGGAAACTTACAGTCCAGGATGTGGAAGAAGAAGAAGAAGAAGCTGATCCTTTGGATAATGGATCAAGGTTGCCGGCTTTATGTTTGGTTTGAAGATACAGAATGTTGACAGAATACAGAGATGGGAATAGTTTTGTTGTATTATTTTGTGTTAAATGTAGAAAGGATAGGCATATGCAGTATTTTATCTATTTTATGGGGGTTTTTCGCTTGGCTAAAAAAAAAGTGATGCAAAGATAACCGAGTTCTGTGAGAGTAGAGTCATTAGAGTAAACAATTCTTTCTTTTAAGGTTACACTATGGTCAGTATTCATAGTGAAGAATTTACGGAGATAAAAACATGCATATTGGAATGATTGCTTTATTCATAATTAAGAAAATAATATTCAACGTTTTGACCTCTGTATTGAGGTCAGGAAAACATACATATGTACAGCCCCGTCCATGATGTGAGGAACCTTTATTTGGTCTCTTTCGACTAAAGATGAGTTAGCCAGTCTCATATGGAGGTAGAATGTTTTTTCTCCCAGAAACTCTGGTTTTTCATCCCTCAGAACAGGCAAACCGACCCTTGAATACACACGGATCTACAGTCATAAAATACATACTTAATCCCTCACAAGGAGGGCTCGACCAGTCCTAAGGGACGGTGGAGGAATTGGGAAAACCCCATATGAATAAATATTAAATTAGTCTATATCAGAGATAGATGTTGAAAGTTTTTTCACTTGGTTAAACATTTATAGTTTACACAGGTTCTTCTTGGCCTCATGTTCCCTTGGTAAGTCCCTGACTTCCTAGAGGCATCCATGTAGTATAAATAATAATAATTTATTTAATTAAATACCAGTTTAATCAGTATTAACACTCGATCATTATTAATTTAATTAAGCTTTTTTACTGTGGATGTGTTATCTTGTATTATCTTCTTCTGTAAATATGGTAATACTTGTTTCATATCTGAAACTACATTTTTTCATGATTTTCTACAAACTTGCAATTTCATTTTCTTTTGATTATAGATTGCATTATAAATTCCTGAGCAGCATGAAGTATTAATAGTGCATTAAGTGAATGAATAGAAAGGGATGAGGGGGCACATGGGGCCAGTCATAACAGAGTTGAAGACTGTTAACATTGCACTAGAATCCAAATATATCTGTAAATGAGTCTTGTAATTCCTGGAGACCAAATAATAATAATGATAATCTCACTATGTTTTGATGTTATTATTCATACTGTGGCTGGTAATGAAAATTTAGATCCCATTTGTGGTGCCTTTTGTGAAACTTGTTATTATATAAATGCAAGATTTTGATGTTACGATATTGCTCTTATAAAAACCATTTATTTTGTTATTAACGAGATTCATGATAATTACAGGAAATTATTTCAAGTCTGGATTGAGCGAGCTGAAGCAGCCAACAAACTCCCTGCCCATTCAGTGCCATTCACGTTTCATGATATGGACATTTTCCCCTCCAGTTCTCAAGGTGAGTATCTGTTTTTAAAGCAGTCTGATGTTAAACAGAATTTAATAATTATATTATACTGTACTAATGCTATTGAAACCAGTAGAAATCTACTTCACTACATGTACATTCTTTTGAATGTCCATATAATATATCAGAATACATTGGTTTCTCTCTGTGAATGTTTGTATAGCATTCATAAATTTTCTTAATCACTTGCAATTTTGAAATGTTTCATCTTTCTCATTTTTATGCATATGTGTACCATTTCAGAATGCTATGTGAATTTGACAACCATCCAGGCAGGTCTCTCTCTCTCTCTCTCTCTCTCTCTGCGTGCGTGCATGTATGCATGTGTGTGTGTTTTCCTCCTGATAATAACCTTACCAGGAAGTAATTTATTCCTACATACTCCAATGCATATATTACATGTAGTTTCCAAGTACTGATTAATATTTATATTTTTACATCAATATTCATATTTACATTTATTTATATCTATATGGACTTTTTCATCCATATTTATATTTTTATATATACATATATTTACACTATATAATTTTTACAATATTAGTAAATTATGTTACATTACAATGACTGGAAGTTGATCTTATCGGCAAATTGAATCAATTCTGAGTAATACTTTTCGATAAGTCTCTGTTTTGACACTGGCCACTTGTCTCCAGAAGTGATGATGAGTTGTATTAGGGGCATCTGGATGGAATCCAGTAGCCAACTGTAAAGTATGTGATTGACAGTCTAGTCTGTTTAGGGTGCAGACAAAATGCATAATAGGAATTCCAGGATATGGAATCTGTGTAGGTAGTGTCTTAGTTTTCCATGTCCTGTTAGTAGCATGGTTAAACCTGGAGAGCTGGCATGTTTTTTCAGCTGGAGTCTGCTTCTGCTACTTGGCCAGAATTCTTTTGTTGCTGATCCGTTTTTTGATGTTTTCATTTCTTCTTCTCACAAATTTAGGCTTCTTTCTTCTGCAAGAGTTTTTATAGCAGATTTTGAATACTTTTGGTAATTTGTTTCTACCATTTCATTTCTAGCCACTTCTTTAGCCAGCTGATCTGATCTTCGTTTCCTGCTAACCAAGTATACACATTCACAGAATTTGATTTCCCATCCCTCTAGAATGAGATTTCAAACCAGATATCTTGTCTGTTCTATTAATGCTATATGGTTGTTCTGTTTTTTTATACCATCTATAGTGCTTCCACTGTCACTGTAAATTGTTACTGTCTTTTAATGAGAGGTGTGGAGTTCTAATTCCCAGAGATATGTAAGTGAATAAACTATATAGCAAGTTGTTCTTCTTGTTTGTTGGAACAGAGAGTATCCAGTCTAGAGCAGCGTTCTTTTATAATGGATTGTCTGTTATATGCAATAAAAGAACAACTGAAGTCCCTTCAGTTTTGCTTCCATCAGTGTATATATGGAAATTGTCACTTTCAGAGCTTTCCTTTTCCTTAATATATGTTCTCTTTGCTGGGTGAGGCCACCTACTGTAGTGAAGCAGACATTCATAGCAATTTGGATCAATGCTGGAATTTCTGTTATATCTTCCGGAAGTGACTTCACATATAAGAGAGAAATCTTGCATTTTCAGTCAGATCCGTGTTAGACCAGCAATAATGCAAACTGCCTCGAAAGTATTGTCCTATATCCTTTAATTATACATAAGGACTTGTGAACTCTGTTTAGCTTTTTTAGTTTTTCTTTGATTTTAGTGCATATTTCCAGGTAGGTGCAGCATAAGATATCAATGGTAGTATAGCTCCATTATATATTGTTTTCAGTGCTCGTTTGCCTAATCCCTACTTAATCCTTGTTGACTTAGCTAGTAGTTTACTATTTGTAAGCTTTTTTTCAGCAACATATAAGATGTGCTTGTTGAAGGTAATTTTTCATCTATTGTTATTCCTAGGTTATTTTAGTTCATTGGCTTCCTCGAGAACTTCCCCATAATTTATAAAGACTGTTACATGTTGTTTTGATTTTTTACGTGAGATGTAAGCGCTTTAGACTTAGTGCTATTGAAGGTAACTTTCTTCTCACATGCCCACTCTACAATCAATTTTAAAGAGTTCTTCGTCTAAGTGTAAGTCGTTGCATCTCCGAATCATCATCATTGGCAAAAGCTATGACTTTTGTTTCAGTAGTGAAAGGAAGTCTTAATATCAAGGTACAACTTGCTATTAAGAACCTTGCAGAGAGCCTCGGTTGACTTCTTTCGTTATAGTTATTGTTTTTAATGTCATGGTTGCTCTTCTGTCTGTAAAATAATTTTTTGTAAGGTAGAGTAGGTTTTTTGGACATTTTAAATCTCTTAATTGATTGATTATGGCCACCACACAGCATCGAAGGCTCCTTGTACATCAAGTGAGATCAGTAGTATGTCCTTTTTTTGCTGTAGACTATCTTCTGTGAACTCTTTAACCTCCATAATTGCATCTACTGTGCTTGATTGAGGTCTAAATGCATGTTGATTGCTGCTTATAGATTTCTTGAGTAGACAAAGTGCGTTATTTGGTTTATCAGAAGTTTTACTAGTACCTTACCAGCAGTGTTTATGAGACTGATTGACCTGTATTTGCTAATTTTGTTGGTTGTTTCTTTTCCTCATTTGATTATGGGTATAATTTTAGAACGTTTCCATACTAAAGGAAATCTCACTCATTTTAGGCGTTGTAAACTGTTGTTATGAATTCCATAAGTTCGACAAATGCTCTTAGGAGAGGAGTATATCGCTGGTTATTCTGTCCTCTCTAGGAGTTTTTCTTGGATCCATTGATCTTAATACTGACTCGATTTCATTATTTGTAAATAAGTTGTCATTAGGAGTGTCTGTGTCTGTTTTCATTCTTTGTCTGTAAGTTTTGTGGATTTCTTCATCTCTTAATTCATCATCATCGGGAATAAACTTGTTTATCATAATAGCTGCAGTTTCTGCTAAGTTTTTAGTGTAGGAGTCATCTGTTTTCTTAATAGTTGATAATATAGGTGTTGTCTTATTCTTTTTCGCTGCTAATTTATATATACAGTTCCAAAGATTCAATACGGTTGAAACAGTATAGAATTTTTTCCATAATTCTGTTTTCACATTTGTAATTTTGGACTGATAGCTGTATTTGGCTTTATAGTAGTTCTATCTTAAATCTTGATTATTGTATGTTATTTGATATAGTTATTTGACATATCCATACTTGTTATTTGACATATTATTTGAGTATGCTATTTGACATATCCATACTTGAAGTAGATAAAGCCATCAAAGGGTTGAAATGTGGAAAGGCAGCAGGAGTAGATGATATTCGACCAGAAATGCTGAAGTATGGTGGTATAAAAGTCTTACAGTGGCTGCACTGCATAGTTCAGAAAGCCTGGACAGAGGGACGAATTCCCGATGATTGGAGTAGAGCTCTCATAGTACCCATATATAAAAAGGGAAATAAAACTGAATGTGAGAATTACAGAGGTATTTCCCTACTGAGTGTTCCTGGCAAGATCTATGCCAGTATACTTGAGAAACGGTTGAGAAGAATTGTGGAAGAAAAGCTTGGTGAAGAACAAGCTGGATTCAGGCCAAATAGAGGCTGTCAGGATCAGATCTTCACTTTACGACAAATAGTCGAGAAAGCATGGGAATATAACAAAGATCTATATTTAAGTTTTGTCGATTTGGAAAAGGCATATGACAAGGTGCCAAGAGAGAAGCTATTCAATATGCTGCAGTTATATGGTGTCAATGGGGCATTATATCAAGCAATACTTAGTCTTTATTTGAGTTGTAAGTCAGCAGTTAGAATTGAAGGAAGTACAGGAAGATGGTTTAATGTTAAATCTGGTGTGAGACAAGGATGTACATTATCCCCTCTGTTATTCATTATCTATATGGATCACATTATGAAGGAAAGTGGTATTAAACCTGATATCAAAATTGGAGATGTTAATGTCAGCTCTTTGCTTTATGCGGATGATGTTATACTTCTAAATAAATCCGCTACAAGTCTGCAAGATTCTCTGACTAAATTGAATAGCTGTTGTAATAGATATGGTATGAAGGTCAGCAATAAAAAGACAAAGACAATGAAAATAGGCAGAATCATTGAAAATGTCAACTGTGTTGTGAATGGAGAACCTGTGGAACAAGTAAAACATTTCAGCTACTTAGGCACAATTTTTACTGAAGATGGTAAATTAAATATAGAAATAGACAACAGAATCAGCAAAGCTGGTATGGTGGGAAGTCAATTGAATAAATTCATATGGAATAAGAGAGAAATTAGTCGGAACACTAAATTAGCTGTATACAAGACGGTGTTCAAACCAGTTTTAACTTATGGATCTGAGAGCTGGGTCAGAAGTAAAACACTTGACTAAAGACTAGAGACCGCAGATATGAGAGTCCTGAGAAAGATTAGAGGCGTGAACAGATGGCATCAATGGCAATATCATATTAAAAATGAGGATATTAGGAAAGAACTTGACATTGTCAGCATCCAGGAATGCATTAGCAGAGCTAATCTCAGGTGGTATGGTCACTTAAATAGAATGGGAGAGGAAAGATTAGCAAAACAAGTGTTCTCTGCCAGGTTGGCAGGAAAACGACCCAGAGGAAGACCAAGATATAGGTGGATTGATACGGTACAAAGTGCCTTAGACGATAGAAATATAAGATCTGATAATGTTGGAGTCTTGACAAGTAACAGACTGATTTGGAGGAAAATTGTAGATAGGAAGTTAGTAATGATGTAATTTTTTCATATAGTACTGTCATATCCTGTACACCCCTTGAGGGTACATAGCAGGAATTTGATGATGATGATGAAGATTCAATACGGTTGAAACAGTATAGAATTTTTTCCATAATTCTGTTTTCACATTTGTAATTTTGGACTGATAGCTGTATTTGGCTTTATAGTAGTTCTATCTTAAATCTTGATTATTGTATGTTATTTGATATAGTCGTCTGAATGCGCTAACATGTTTTCTTAGGACTCTTAGTTCACCATTCCACCAAGGTACTGATTTTCTTCCATCGATGTTTAGCTTGGTCGCATCAATATTTGGTCGCTGGATTTTTTCAGACCTGAAAATCATAGAAATAAAGAAGTCTATATTGGCTTGTGCTGATGCCCAGATGGCTAGGTTCTTGTCTAAGCTGAGCTTTGTTTGCTGATCCCATTAAAACGATATTCTGAGATTACGCATGAAAATTCTCTTTTTCATGCTTTTACAAATATGTTTTTATTAGTGAAGTACTTGATGTTAACGCAATGGTTTGTGTTGTGTATTCTGTTTAAATTTTTGTTACTGAAGGTGAAACTTAACATGCGATGATCAGAACAGCTTTTCTCTTCTTCACATCTCCATTCAGAGACCCGGGGTAAAATAGCATTGTTTGATATTGTCAAATCAATCAAATCAATGAAACTGCTTCCTCTGATATTTTTAAATGATGGAGTATTGTGTGTGTGTGTGAGAGAGAGAGAGAGAGAGAGGCTGACTTTTACATTAACCAAGACCAGATTTAAGATTTTATTGGCCTTAAGCTATAACTGTTAAGAAGTCTGCATGTAATGTGAGACTCTAAGCTGTAGTTTATTAAGCTTATACATAAATCTGGCCCTGTTTACAACTCTTGTAATAAAAGCATACACATTTTAATTCCATTATTGTAAGATGGAGGTTTTTGACAAGATTTTTGTATCCCTCATGCATTATTACATGGGCTTTTTTGAAAGGTTAGCTAAATAGATCTTTTCACATGCTATTTGGATGCTATTGAAAGTGCTTCAGTTTATTAGAAGTAAGCAGCATGAAGAATGTACTAACATCAACAGACAGTTAACATAAGTTTTTTTTTTTTTAATTTTTTATATATAAATATATATGTGTGTGTTTTTATATATATATATATATGAATATATGTGTGTGTGTCAATTAATTTATTTTCAGGAGTTGATATATATCTCGTACTGAAATATCTCATAGATGTGTATGTAAAAGAAGTTTTTATCTATACATAAACTATGAAATAATTTGATTCTTGCCCTTTACTAATAAAGTTTGTAGCTACAGTGACAAAGTGAAAAAAAAACACATAACAGGAATTATGTATTATTAAAGAGAGAATACTAAGAACATTTTGGTAGCAGTGGCAAGTTGATAACTGGCTTATGGTAGCCGCATGGGGATGTTAGTGAAAAAATTGATACTCGTTTCTAATGAGCTGGCTGCTCCCTACCTCCATGGGACTAGAAACTTTCAAACAGTAATATAATCACTTAAGTTCTAAAAACATTTTAGTAAAGAAAAGTTTTACAGTGAAAAATGTATCAACAGTTACATTTTTGAAGAAAAAAATATATACAACTTATTGTCACCAACAGCAAGTTACACATTAGGCCAATGGCAGACAACATGTTAATGAAACTTTAGTGAATAAGTAGCTTAAAACTTTTAAAGTAGCAACCACTGATTTTCTCAGAAACTTCAAGATAAAAGACTACAAGTCTTCACTTATTAACACATTCACATCAGGACAATCAAAACTCTCTCACCACCTTCATAACCATCTAGTGGGACGAGAGAAAACACCATGCCCCGTGTCAATTTCATACTTGCATATTGGCAGACGAATCACATATCGTGATGGTTCTTCAGTTGTAACCAAATATGCATGCACATGGAGGGGGGGGAGAGGAACTAATGTATGTGGTTGTTTTAGGATATTTGTCTAAAAATCAAGACGTAAGCGAAAGAATTCATCATAAAATATAAATACCAGAATCACTTATGTTTAATATTTTTATTTGGAAAATTTTCAGCTGAGCTTCATAGCTATTGCCAATGCAGTTATAGGAAAACTAAAAAGAACAACAGTTTGATTGAAAGCACATGATATTATGTGCACTATGGGCTGCAGGAGAATAGCTCCATATGCATTAATAGATATTCAAAATAAATTAATTTAGTTAATTATTTTTAAATATAATCAAAATTTAATTACAATTAAGAAACACATGAATGGTGAGTATTAATTAATATAACTACCCAAAATTGAGGAAGTTTTAGGCAGTTGCTTTTGTTCAGGTTTGGGTTGTGAATGTGTGCTTCACAGCTTTCTTTGTAGAGTCTTTCCAGAAGAAAATACTTTTGTTGTTTGGATTTTGGTTTTGTTCCACTGAATTCTGTGTTTTGTAGCTAAAGCATGGCTAGTTAAACTGGATTTGTTGGATTCTTTAAGAGAAATGTATTCTTGATGTTCTTCATGACGAATTTGTTCAGATCGACCAGTTTGTCCATAATAACATAAGCCACAAGAGCAGGGGATTCTGTAAACTCCAGGATAAGATGGAGGAGGATATTTGTCTTTTGGTGAGATAAGGAATGTATTAAGTTTGCGAACTGGATGGAAAGTGACTTGTATGTTAATCTGTTGAAGTAATCCTGCTATTTTTTCTGAAAGTCCCTTAACATATAGAATACGTTAATCATTTGTTTGCCATTAATGAAAGTATTTCTATTCAAGCCGGTTCTTTCTCTCCCATATATTTCCCATTCTCAAGTGGCTCATTAATGGTGGTTCACATTTTTACAGCTTTTATTAATTCAAATATACCAACCAAATATGGCATTCTCCTTAATCATTGTTTTCTAATATATCCTAAAACATGCCCTAATGTTTCTAATATGTTCTTCAGGAGGGTTAGAACATATTAGATATCTCTGTATTCAAACAAAGTTTGCACGTGTAGCCCAGTTTGTGAAGTGACTTCACGTGCAAACTTTGTTTGCTTATACTTGGATAAAGGATGAAACCAAGAATGTAATTTCTTGGCATCTTTAATTCAGTACTTTCCTATTCATCAGATTTAAGAAGCCTGCATGTTACATCTCTTTTTGATTCATATAACCTGGAAAGCATATATTATTATTATTATTACCCAAGACCCCATGGAGTCAAAGACTCATCTGGGAGGTCCTTTTATCAAACACACAGCTCATCATACCACACTTTAAACACAGATAAATTCTCTGCACACACTACACTTTCAGGCAAGGCATTCCAATCATTCACAACTCTGCATTAAAAAACCTGCTTCTCACTCTCCTACTCACATCCTCCTTATACAGCTTCCAGGGATGACCTCTGGTTCTCCTCTGATCTCCCACTATTTTCTGTAGAACCTCTCCAGCATTGATCCTATAACAACCCCTTAATAACTTGTAGGTCTCTATCATATCTCCTCTCCTCCTCCTCCTGTCCACCAGACCCTGCAAGTTGCATCTTCTCAATCTTTCCTCATACTCGATATTTCAGAGGTCAGAAACTACCTTAGTCATCTTGGTAGCCTCTGGACCCTCTCGAACATCTCTTCATCCTTCTGAAAAATCTGGGCACAATAGTCCATGTGTGGTCTAATCAAAGCCTTATACAATGGAACAAGAATCTCTCTACTTCTATAAGTTAGTGTCCTCCACATCATTCCCAGAAGTCTTTGTGTTGTCTTCACAATTTTGGCTATGTGTTCCCTAAATTTCAGATCCTTATCTATCACCCCTCTCTTTTTTCTCCACCTCCAACAATATATCCTTACCAAGCGTAAATTCTGCATTCCATTTTTTTTTTTCCAAATTTTAAAACCTTACATTTTGCAACATTGAACTCATATCCCCATTCCCATGCCCAATCACTCAATTTATTCAAGTCTTTTTGTAAGGCCACAACATCCTCTCTACTCTTCATGGTTCGTCCCAACTTTTGCATCATCTGCAAACAACTGAATATCATTAATATATAAGTTAAACAGCAATATAGTAAGTGATATTCCATCTTGTAGGACATATTGAATTAGATTTAATTTTTGTCTCCTTTAATGCCAAGGTTGTAACTAAATAATACTTGGTCTTCTCTCGATTTCCTTGATCTTGATATTTGAATTTGGTAAATTTCAAGTATGAACTTTTGAGATCTGTTCAATTAATCATCATCTCCTTTCTCGGAAACACACACACACACACACACACACACACACACACACACACACACACACACACACACACACACACACATCATCATCATCATCATCATCATTCCAACCATATTTCTAGTATTGTCATTGTCACATACTTCTATCTCCCATTTATGTCAGTAATAGATCGTACAACATTAGCACTTGTATATAAAAAAGTCGTCGTTATTAAATAGGGTTCAGAAAGTGAGTGGTGTAAGGCAAGGTGCAGTGCCTAGATGAAGTTTAATTGTTTGCAAGTAAATGAAAATGCTAGTGAGGATTATTATTAATGAAACTGATGTATAGAGACTCTTCAGAATCGTTTGAATGGACTCATATAGGTATGGTGAGTAATGTCAGTTCATTATGTGTAATTACAGACTGCTGGAAGCAGAGGAGGCAAAGAATCTTGAGTGATAATTGATATGGAGTAGACTTTCAGAGCTGTGGTAAAGATAGTAAGAATAACAGAGAATTGTTTCAGTGGTTGACACCGACAAGTAGAAACAAGGTATTGCTAGTTCAGTTTTATAAGATCCTGGTCAAACCATAACCTGGAATGTTGTACATAGCTTTGGTTGCCTGGATTTCAGTTAGGGATGAAACCTGGGGTAAAAGAGAATGGGAGAGAGAATATTCAGAGATGCATAACAAAAGTGATGCCTATTCACATAAATTGAGAATATGTAACTGCAGAGTTTGATTACATTTTAAGTGCTCACCAGATGAGCATTGTAAAGGAACTTACCAGATAAGTTCCTCTCAACAATTTTCAAGTTGCAAAACAAGGGCGTGATGTGCACCAGCGAAATGCCATTAAAGTGTGATGTGATATGATGGATGCAATGAATCTTTTAACTCTGGTTTTGTGGTAATAATAATAATAATGCTTAAAACAAACTTATCCATTCATGTAGACTATTTAAAATTCAAGGAGTATCCAACACATATTTTTTCATCATAATATAATAATGCATTTTTGCTAATTTTATAAAAATAAAATTAGCAAAAATCCTTGCAAGTAACATGTGTCTGCAAGACTATAGTTGACTTGACCTAGTTTATTGAGATTGCAGTGTGCTATATAACAGTTGCTTAAATGTAATATGTGATTTTTAAATTTGAATTGTATAACAGTACAGATTCCTAGTTTGTTAACCATAGTTTATTTATCAACAGTTCATGAGATGTTACAATGTGCCAATGAGTGTTCCAAACGTCCAAATGGGGACTATCTTACATTTGGGGAATTTTGTGTTTATGCTTCCGAGTTGAAAACATGTACAGACAACAAGTAAGTATCTCATGAATGAATCAGTGTGTACATATGTATTACATCTGATATTGGTATTTCACCGCACTACATATACATTAACTTTCAAATAATACATACAGAAACCATATAATGGTATATATTGATACAAAATTAATAACGGAAAAAACTCACGTACAAAGATTATTTAATAGTATAATTTTCGCCTGTGTGTCACAGGCATCTTCAGTACATATTAAGCTCAAATTAAACAGTAACTGACGATTCCAAAAAGCGCCACCTAAGTAGCTGGTGTAAGATAACTAAAAAGGTCAATAAATTTCCTAAAAAAAAAAAAAAAAAAAAAAAAAAAAAAAAAAAAAAAAATCAATACAATAAAAAGTTAGGAAAGATTAGCTGATTTGTAAAGTACTATCTCCATAAAGGGGGTAGACATAAGCTGTCAGATCTGTTTAAGTTAGGAGAATGAAGCAGAGTTTCACATGTTTCTTTATAAAGGCGTTCCATGAGGAACCAACTTTTGTGAAGAACTCTTGTCTCCAATGAACTCTATGTCTAGTGAAGATGGCATGTTCTGTAAGTCCAGCCTTTTCAGGTTTAAAGTATTCAATATAAGATTGGTGTTCTTCTAGCTGAATAGAGACAGGTCTTCCTGTTTGTCTGAAATAAGATAATCCACAAGAGCATGGAATCTGGTAGACACCTGGATGATTAAGATGTGGAAGCTTGTCCTTAGGAGAAGTGAGAAAGGTGGAGATTTTTCTAAACGGTCGAAAGGCAACAAAAATATTCAGTGGTTTTAAAAGTTTTGCTATACGTTCACTGATGCCTTGTACATAAGGGATAGGAATGTGCGTTATTTCTTCTGTGTTTGAAGAGGAAGACATATTAAAAGTACTCAAAGTTCTTTTAATGAAGCAATTCTTACAACCATTGGATAGAAAGGAAGAAGTTATATTATTATTGTTTATTATTATTATTGTTCCGGGAAACTCCAAGGAGTCGACAGACTCATCGAGGGAGGCCCTAACATGTCAAGAACAACTATTCAACATTCACACAGTATCTATCATACCTTGCCTTGAACTCATTCACGGTCGTAGCACCCACAACAGACTCTGGAAGCTTATTCCACTCATTTACCACTCTCCAAGTAAAGAACCTAGCTCTAACACCCTTGTCAACCATGCTCTTGCCCAGCTTCCCTAGTCCTCCCACCACCAGTCATATTTTCAAAAATATCTTCTGGATCAATCTTATAAAAACCCTTCAGTAATTTGAATGTCTCAATCATATCACCCCTCCGCCTATCATCCAATTTCTGCAACCCACAAATCTTCAACCTATTCTCATAAGGTTCATTCCACAGACCTGCTATCATCTTGGTCACTCGTCTCTGGACCCTCTCCACTTCCTTCCCATCACGAAGAAACCCTGGTGCCCATAGCTGGGCACAGAAGTCCAGATGGGGTCTTATCAAGGCTCGATACAGAGGAACAACAACTTGTTCGTCTCTGCATGTTAAAGTATTTTTCAGAAGCCAAGTGATTTGGTGAGCTGTTTTAGTTACTTTTGCAATGTGCCCCCCTAAACTTCAATTCCCTATCCACCAACACTCCCAAATCCCTGTCCTCATCAATCTCCTGGAGTATGGTTCCACCAATGCGATATACTGCTGCTATTCTTTTCACCCCAAAGTGCATAACCTTACACTTTGCCACATTAAATTGACATCCATTTTTCCTAGCCCAGTCCTCCAAACTATCCAAATCATCCTGTAAAATTTTGACATCCTGTGCACTCACAATTGCTCTACCCAACTTTGCATCATCAGGAAACAAGTGAACACTTCCTCTCAGATCCTTTCCAATATCATTGATGAACAAATTGAAAAGCAGTGGTCCAAGAACAGAGCCCTGTGGCACTCCACTAGTCACAAGACGTCTTTTAGACTCCACTCCTGAATAAACCACTCTTTGATATCTCTCCTTCAACCACCCTCTTATCCATCTCACCAACCCTATATCTATACCCATCTGCTCCAGTTTACTGATTAGGGTTCCATGTGGTATCCTATCAAAGGCCTTGTTGTTGTATATTGTAGTTCTTTCTGTAAAAGATCATCTGAAGAACAAAAGGAGTAGGCCTGATGAACCAGTGTTTTAATAGTTCCTGCCTTTTGACTGGGATGGTGATGAGATTCTGCATGGATATAATGGCCTGTATGAGTCTTCTTTCTATAAACTGAGAAATGTAGGTTACCATCTGGTTAGCAAAGAATTATAAGATCTAAAAAACTCTTCAGACGATCTTTTACAGAAAGAACTACAATATATAACTTCTTCCTTTCTATCTAATGGTTATAAGAATTGCTTTATTAAAAGAACTTTGAGTAGTTTTAATGTCTTCCTCTTCAAACACAGAAGAAATAACGTGCATCCTATCCCTTATGTACAAGGCATCAGTGAACGTATAGCAAAACTTTTAAAACTACTGAATATTTTTGTTGCCTTTCGACCGTTTAGAAAAATCTCCACCTTTCTCACTTCTCCTAAGGACAAGCTTCCACATCTTAATCATCCAGGTGTCTACCAGATTCCGTGCTCTTGTGGATTATCTTATTTCGGACAAACGGGAAGATCTGCCTCTATTCGGCTGGAAGAACACCAATCTTATATTGAATACTTTAAACCTGAAAAGTTTGCACTTGCAGAACATGCCATCTTCACTAGACATAGAGTTCATTGGAGAAAGACAAGAGTTCTTCACAAAAGTCGGTTCCTCATGGAACGCTTTATAAAGAAACATGTGAAACTCTGATTCATTCTCCTAACTTAAACAGATCCAATGGCCTACGTCTGTCCCCTTTATGGGAGATAGTACTTTACAAATCAGCTAATCTTTCCTAACTTTTTATTGTATTGATTTTTTTTTTTTAGGAAATTTATTGACCTTTTTAGTTATCTTACACCAGCTACTTAGGTGGCGCTTTTTGGAATTGTCAGTTATTGTTTAATTTGAGCTTAATATGTACTGAAGATGCCTGTGACACACAGGCGAAAATTATACTATTAAATAATCTTTGTACGTGAGTTTTTTCCGTTATTAATTTGGTATCGATATGTCTACTCACGGTATACCTCTGTTAAAACTTAATGGTATATGTTGTTATTATTATTATTATTAGACCTCTGGGAGTCCAAGACTCATTGAGGGAGGGATAATAAGCAGTATGGTTTAGATTTCTTCTAACGTTGCATTCTGGTTTCATCCATATTTTACTGTAGCATAAGGAAAAATATAATGCTTTGGATAGGAAGTAAACTTACTGACATCACAAATTGCTTGAAGTAGCCACTCTAATTCACAATCTTAAAAATTGACTTGCACTATGGTGAGCATACCGGCATGTTTCAAGCTTTTATTTTCACTATACAGAAGATGTCTCACTACATTTTCACTATATTGGTATTATACTACACTACATATATGTTAACCTTCAAATAATACACACAGTAACCATATAATGGTATATATAATAAGCAGTATGGTTTAGATTTCTTCTAACATTGTAAACATTTCAAACCATCCTATGCCAGTTCTCAGGTATTACTCCTCTTCACCAGACTTCAACTGTTTTTTTTTATCATAATCTCATGTTTTCCTCAGCATTCCTTCTTTGCATTGTCCATCACACACACACACACTGACTATTTCTGTGGTTCATACTGCCAGTGCTGCATTTCCTGCCTCCTATTTCCCTATCCATCCATCCATCTTGCAGCATGCCTTTTCTCTCATTCTCATCTCTTATTCCTTCCTGGTCTCTTACTGGCCTTCTCTTCCTGTCCATTCACAACCATTCCTTTAGTCTTCTCTTCATCTGTAAATAAACAGATTGCATTAATGCTGATATTTTTATCAAAGTTATAGAATAGTGATTCTTAAACTTTATTCTGTGAAACTCTAATGTTCCACAAGGGAATTTCAGGAATATTTGATGAAAAGTATATATAGTCATGATGACAGAGAAATGGATCAGTGGTATCTTCCCTTCCTTCCCACTGAATTGAAATTCTGGACTGTGTTAATCAAACTTTTGAAATTAGACTGCCGTCCATGCCTAGTTGCTCAGTTCATTATAATATGTGTGCATGCCCGCGTGCGCGTGCACACACACACACGCCTTGGAAACTGCTGCTATGTATTGTTCAGTATTTGTGGGTGTAAACAAAAATGAATATGATTCAGTTTTGATCCTGAAATTAAGAATGAGAATGATCATACAAATGATTCTTCAGTGGGAGTGACTCTAAACAGATAGAGAAAAAGAGAGAGCAGACATACACACAGACAAAGTCAAATGGAATAAATAATAAGGGATAATGCACAAGTGCCTATAAATAAGAGGGGAGGGATCAGTTGCTGCACTTACTATTCATGCCAGGAGTATCAGAAGTAAAAGTAAGAAGTTATGGTATTCATCAGGTGACTTGGGAAAAATTATTTCCATTAGCTTTACTTTATCAATAGATGAAGATATGAATATGATGGGGAAAATGTGAAGAATATTTACATGCAACTTATACATAACAAGAAGGAAATATTGTTAATAATAATAGCAACCAAATTTAATTCAATCAATGGAGAGATGCAGGTAATGGACAAAAAAAAAAAAATGGGAACAGTACATATTTTGATTAATATGGCATTGATCTAATGTGGGCTTCTAATATAGCCTGCATTCTTTAGGGAGAGACTCTGTCACTGCTTGGAATTCAACTGGAGGAATTTTACATCATTCGTCTGACAGAAACCAGATCAATTTGCCTTTGTTCTTTCGAGGTGGAAAACATTACCTGAGAGCTCACTTCAAAATGTTCCATAAATGTTCTGTAGGATTTAAGTCTGGTGATTGGGATGGCCATTGCAGACAGGATACCTCACCATCATGTACTGCAAACTACTGGGTGACCACATTTGCTCAATGAATGGGAGCATTATCTTGTTGAAACAAGGCTGGCTGCATAGGAGAAAAGTGTGTCAACATGCCATGAGAATGTGCGCCAGCCAGACTATTACAGAACCACCAAAACCTTTCACAGTTGGAAACAAGCACTTTGGTTGGTAAGTTTCCTTCGGCTGACCCTGCAGATGTATTTGTTTGTTTGCAGCAAAAAGTGTGAACGTGAATTCATCGGACCTGTGATCTTTGCACCATTGGACGCAACAGCTTGTGTTGATGAAAGTGATCAAAGGCTTGTGTAAAGCAACCTGACCATGATATCCAACTCTGTGTAGTTCCCAGTGCAGTTTTTGTTGAAATGGGTTTCTCACGACTGGTGTTGATTTTTTCACACAATAGCTCAGCAGTAGCCCACCTATTTTTTTGGTACAGCACACTAATGCTCTTGCAGTAAGTGCTTTCATCCACTATTGCATTTTGCTGATGTTTGGCCTATTGACTGCCATGTTGACATAACCTTAGAGTGTTTTTCAATAATTTCAGCAGTTCTGGTCACAGATGTGTATGCCACCTGGCTCAAACAATCATGTCCCTTTCAAAGTCACTAAGGTCCTCTCTGAGGTCCTCATTCTAACATGCAATAAATGGCAGCAGGCCTACATTTTCCTTTATACACATGTCCCTAGGAATGGCGGGAGTATATTTGCATATCGACTACATCTGTGCTTGATGCATCGTAGACGCTGCATTGCAACTGCTGATAGCATGATCCAATAGATCATTGTTTCCATTTTTTTGCCAATTACCTGTAGGATAAAATATGTGGTGTTGATGAGGATGATAAGCTTGTTATAAGCCTTGATGTACCATGAATGTGAAATGTATAGAAAAATTAACCACCCTGTAATCTTTGGTTCTGTAATTTGTTTTGTTCTGTAAGTACAAAACAGGTAACATTGTAAAGGATTTTAAATATGGGAACATGGATTTCAGAGACAAAATAGCACATGAGGAAGAAAAATAATTTGTAGTTGTTCTTGAGGAAAGAACTCAAAAGTGTTGATGTTATCTGAATGGATTAACATTTGAAATAATCTGGATTAACATGGCATGGTCTTTCTACGGTGCTAGGCTGGCATTGAAAAGAGAACCTATGCAGCACCGACCAGGATGGTGAAAACGGATCACATGACATGGCATAACAATTTTTTATTAATTGCAGACATCCATACTAGACTTCTTGCTCTTAACAGAAACCCAAATTCCAACTACATCAAGAATGTCTCACTTTCAATGCCCAAATTATATTCTTCACAATTCATTTCACTGCAAGGGTGGTATTTGTACCTTTGTGTGATCTGATATTTCCTATCAGAGAATGCAAATTTAGAAGGAAACTTGCTTTTGACCTCCTCCTCTGACTCAAGGTTTCTTGCACTACTTAGTAACATTCATTTGCTGCATTTACCTATCTCCAAATTTGGAAACCACTCATGCCTCTTCACTTTCCTCTCTATGAAGCTCAACTATCATTAATCCAGCTATCCAAACAAGTCATTCAATTCATCTTCCTAGGTGACTTGAATGTCCACAACTCTGGCTAGTTTCCCTTTGCTAACACTCCCGATCAAGCCAAACATGATGTAGAAGTTTTTGCTATAATTAATTATTTAGTGAAAATCATATATCTACCTACCCAAATTTTTAATAATCCTTTCCACCTTCCCAAGTACCCTTGATCTTTTTTTTTAATAACCAGTTCTCCTTCGAGATACACTGTGGAGGTCACCACCTCTTGGCAACTTAGATCTTGTGCAAGTTTCCAGTCTCACAGAGCACCTCTCCTCTGACCACACTCACCTTCACATCCTTTGGTACTACCAAGGTACCAAGTGGGATGACCTCCAGAACTACTACTACTCTTACTTTCCATAGTGTGACCGTTGCTTCAAATTTTCTGACCCAGACACTTGCACTGAGAAAGTTACAGAATTATCCACACTGGCATGAAGTTTTCATCCTACCCAAAATTCTCATCCACTTTCCAGCCACGAGTCAAAGTGAGTGAAATTGCAGACACAAGGAACTTTGTACACTTCTAAATTACAGATGCCAAAAAATTATATTCTTGTTTAATCTTTTATCCAAGTAGAAGCAAACAAAGTTTGTGCTTGAAATATCTTCACAACTAGGCTATGTGTATACAGAAGCTAATGACTTCACTTTATTTGCCTTAGTATCCCATAATGCAAAGCATGCATCCTCTCAGGTGTGTATAATGCTAAGCACTATGGAAGGATCACTACCAAGACTGATTTCGACCTTTATTGAGGTGTCATCAGGTGGGAGCCATACCAAGAAGAGTTACCAATGTTGAAGTAATGCAGAAGTGATATTTTTCCCATATACAAGTAGTGAAAAACTTGTATATGGTAAAGGGAAGTGTTCACATGACAGTCCTTAAAACTGATCTCAGTCTTCTTTGGTGCTGAACAACCGACTTCTGTACACTGCTATTTGGATTCTGGTGTGTAATGGTGAATCTAAGTCTCATCCATAGTAATAAATCGACTCACAAAATCAGTTTTATTCTTGTTAAAATGCTTCAAGCACTGTTCAGAGATTTTCATGTGAGTGCATTTTTGATTTGCTGTGACCAAGCATGGCACCCATCTTGCGCAAAGCTTTTTCATTTGCGATTCTTCATGCAAAATATATCCTACATGTTCTTTTGAAATGCCTATAGTCTCAGCAATTTCACTCACTTTGACTCATTGGTCATCCAATACCATATCGTGCACTTGATCAATGATTTCTGGTGTTGTTACACTTTTTGAATGTCCTTCACATGGATCATCTTCAAGGCTGGTACGGCCACGTCTAAACTCGGCATTTAAGCCCATTTCTTAATTGTCGAAAAGGAAGGAGAAGAGTGCCCATAAACTTTTATGAATTTCGAATTAATTTCTTTTGGTGTTAAACCTTCTTTTACAAAGAATTTTATAACTGCACGATACTCAATTTTATCCATTTCAAGGGATACAGACAACACTTTTGCTTCAGACAGCTGTATAGAACAAACTACTTGATAGAATGACTTGCAATTTCACATTGATGCTTATGACAGATGTACCAAGTTAGAAAAAAAAATCTTGCTGATAGTGTTGCCATCTATGGTCGAGGCCAAGAACTTTTCAGACCATCCTTGTACATCTAATGGTAGCCCATTCTGTATACTCACCACATGCCACAAGAAGAACCTGAACTTCACATGATTTCTAACAACACCTCCTAGCCACCTTCTAGGGATGACCTCAAGTTCTACCTTCACCATTCATTAACTGCAAAATCTCACTTGCATAAGATCTCCTTAATAACTTGCATGTTCACATCTCTTCTGCCTATTCCATCAGCTTAGAACACGTTTTTCTCATACATCTTGGTTACTTGGCACTGAATCTTTCCCGCTATCTCCATTTCCCCTTAGAACCCAGTTGGCCATATCTGTACACAGTAATCCAGGTTTGGTTTTATGAAAGCTTTGTGAAGTGGGAGAATAATTTATTACAAAGTTAGTATTTTTTATCAATGCTGTTATCTAATGCTGTGACTTCTAAACTTTTAGCTCAATGTCCATGATAACCTTTAATTTTCTAGCTTCATTGAGCAATGAATTTCCATTATTACAATATTCTTCCTATAATGTCCTACATGCTAAATGTATAACTTGACTCTTGGCAACATTGAATTGGAAGTCATTGTGATTTGCCCATATAACCAATCAGTTTCATATCAGCCTCAGGGATTTTGTATCAATTATATTAATCTCCCTACCTTAGCATTGTTGGCAAATAACGGAATATCATGTTCAAAACTGTCCCTAGTATATGTAATCATGTCCCATGATTACATATACATGTTAAACAACAATGGTCCAAGAACAGAGCCCTGTGGTACACCACTGGTACCCTTCTCCTCATAGACTTAGCACTGACATACATCACTTTCTGTTACTTGGTCAGCCACTCTTCAATCCGTGTCACAAGTTTATTCTGCGAACTCATCCATTTGAGGTTGTATACCAACCCCCACTGTGGAGGTTGGTAAAAACCCCCATTGTGGAGTCCTATCAGATATCATGGCAAAATACAGAAGTTGTGTGTAGTAGAGTATACTCTCCTCGATGAGTCCTTGGAGGTGTGACAGAATATTAACAATACTTCTCACTGTCTCCACTACTTACTTAATCCACTAACTACACACAACACCATCTACTGCCCACCAAAGTAGTATTTTTTTGTCTGTAAATTGCAAATGTTCTTCTGGCCGATTTGTCTATATTCCTTTTATCCTGAGTTTTCAGGTGAAAAAAACCCTTCTACTTTCATATGAGATCAGTGAATCATTAGCTTGAAAAAACCCATATAAATATTCCTCCCGTCATGACAAGAATCAAATTCAGGTGCTTTCCAACCAAACAGTGCATACTGTCATTTTTTTCACTTGCACTGCAGTTGCATATCATGGTATATTAATTCCCCTTATCTTACTATGCTGTCACTTTACTATAGAACATCAGCAGTTTACCATGAACAGAATCATGCTATCCTCTATGGAGATCATAGTGTTATCTACCCAGCTTTAAATGTAGTTCTTAACCATCCTTTCCAATACCTAATAACACATCAGAGATACTGATTTGTCTGCAACTCACTCCATCAGTCTTAGCTCCACCTTGGTATAATGGAATTATCTTGCTCTCCCTCTGCTCATTAGGAATCTTGCTTGTGCTGAGACTCAGATTGAACAACCAGGTCAGTGATATATCAACATCAGTGTGTGATATCCTAATTCAGTCCAACTGCTATATTTGAGTCAAGCTTATGAAACAGCTTTAATATTTCTAACTGATCTATTTCTATTTCTTCTCCACTGCTTTCCCAGCATCCAGAGGACTAATTTATCTGCCTGAAATGTATACTTTACTTAATTATTCACTTAACAAATCAGCTATTTTTTGTGTATCTGACAATTTGCTACCATTTCCATTCACTAAAGTTGTTCTTCCATGGTCATTCTTTTTTCTGTTTCTTTCATATCTATTTTCATACACTCACCTCTTTCACACCACTATTACCATCTTGCATTGTACCATGTCATCTCAATTGTTCCCTCATTTGAATTTCTGGGATAATCACCATTTCATGTGCCTTGACTCTCTATTATCACATATTTCTGGAAAATTCTAGCACCATCATTTACAGTTTCCCATAAACTGTTCACTTTTGGCAATACATACATTCCACACATTACATGGAATAATATTTTTCAAGTCAAACTCAGAGGACTCACACCTCCATTTTTATACCTCATGCACACACTTTATTAATGCATATAAATAAAGAGTATATAACACACAATCAACTTTGCACACATTTAAACTCTGCAGATTAATTACTAATTAATAAAAACACCCTTACAGTGCTACATATTAAAAAAAAAGGAAGCAGTATCTAGAGAGAAGCAAAAACAAACGTGACTTGTCACAAACTGTGCCAACCACCCTATTATATTATATACACCACTGTAAATCTTAACTAAATATCTAAATCAAAACAAAATCTGACCAAAACAAAATCTGACCAAACCAAAATCTGAACTAAACCTTTCATAATATAAACCAATATTGCTATTTTTTTTTTTTTTATGAAAACAAGCTTGTCTTTTCAGAGCACTCTTAACAGTGATCTTCCTCAATACTTTACCTAGTGATATCTTCCAATATATCATCTACTCCAGCTGCCTTTCCACATTTCTGGTTTTTGGTAAATTTTTCTACCCCAAGTATTGATATGTACTCCTGATTGCATTCCTCTTGAATATTTTTACTGCCATTGTGACACTTTGTGTTTCATTTAACAGGTTTTCAAAGTAATTACACCAGATATCTAGAATATCTTTACTTTCGGTTTTTTATATCATCTTGATCATCTCTGATTCCTTTTACAGTGCTCTTTCTTCCATTTCTAAGCTTTTTCAAAAGCCTCCAGAGCATTTTGCTACCTTCTTGGTATTTATCTTCTGTATTCTTGCTAGTCTTCCCATAACTTTTCTTTAGCTACTTTTACACACTTTGCTTCACCTTCTCAGAGCACATGCTGACTGACTCTAGGAACTTTTGTTATACTTTTCATGACTGCCTCTTGATTTCCTGAGTCAGCCATGGAAGTCTGATTTTTTTATCCTTACAATCAGCTTCACCACATGCCTCCCTGGCATTCAACCAAGGAGATATGTGGTTTAGCAATGAATCTCTAAGGTTTGACTCTTTTTTTTTTTTCCCCAAACACTTTCATTTTTTTTGAATAATATCTATGTATTTGAGTCTACAGTTCATCTCTGAAAGCTGCTTGACATTGATTTATTTTTAAAATATTTGTACATATCTTTTTTTCAATATGAAATTAATTTTATCTTGATCAAAAGCCAGGTCATCTTTTTTATCTTCCACCTTAGGTCATAGACCCAGCAAAAGTTGGTCAATTGGTAGAGCCTCTGCTACTAATGGCTCAGCAAAAAGTTAAGCAAGTTTGAGCACGGTTAATAGTTGGGAGGGATCAATCATTCGATGCTGTTGGCATATTCTTCCTCGATGAGTATTTGGACTCCCTGGAGGTGTCAAATAATAATAATAATAATAATAATAATAATAAAACTAAGTGGTGATCTTTTCAAATCCACTGATACTCTTGTGTCTTGAACCACTATGAAAAAGTTGCTATCAACCATAACATGCATTGTCAATGTACACATTGAATGAGTTTGTACTGGTTTGTTTGAAGTAGAGAAAAAACATCTTTATAATTTAAGATATTCTGTATAGCAGATAAAGCATAAATCCACTGTGTTCCACTCTCAGGGTTTTTGAAGTTTGTTCAAATGAGAGTTTATTCCTGAAAATCCCGGAGTGTTTGGAGGATTAGCATTGCAAATCTAGGAGATTGATATCGGTGATGACAAAGGGATTGAGGTGGCACTGGAGTTGCTGATGAGCTTGATATGGATGATAAATATCTTTACCTTTTAAAGCTATTTTAATGAAAAGTACAAAAAATAATTAAGAAATGAAATAATGGTTTCTTAAATATATAGTGACAGTAAGATAATCCATTTAAGCAGCGAGAACAAGACTGAACAACAAATCCTTAATAGAAGCATCATTTATACTGAAAAATTTAATATATTTGGTTTGATGATTAGTTAGTGCCATAATGTAGGATTATGAACCTGTCATGTACAATTTTACAATTGTCAGGCTTCAGGCCAACTATAAATCTGTCTTTTTGAAGGATAACCGAGTTTTCACATCAGTTATATGTTGTGATATCATCATCAAGAAAGGTTAGCATTATTGATCACACATATCATTGATGTAGATCAGAAAGAATGTGGGATTCTTAATGCTTCCATAGAATACTCCTCAGAACTAAAAAGAAAGCTGACAACTTATAGATTTCTTTTTAGTTTTCTTTTACTCATTACCCATAGAAATTTTGACTTTATGAGTTAGACAGGAACAAGACTGTTTCAACAAACTTTGCCCGATCCAATTCATTATAAAATTTTATGAACTCCAGGCAGGAAAATATAAATAAAATTCTATTACTGTTAGAGCAACTAGCAAATATTGCTACAGCAATCAAGGTAAAGCTGCAATCAATTTTTCTGTTCTGTTTTCTTTGAAAACAAATACCATCCCATAGTTTAATCAGTGTCTTGATTATGATATATGTAGCCTTAACGTTATGTACTATACAAACTGATTGTTGCTTGCAGTGTCCAAAAGATCTTAATAAAAACTACTTTCTAACTCTTATCTAATCTGTCATTTTTTATCTATAGGTTTTCAGACATGTACTGGAAATTGGGGATTTCAGAGTGGACTAGACAGGAAATTGCTTTGATCCTTTCTCCTGGCTTTTTATTTCTAATAGTATAATCCTTAGCCAAGGATAGTGTTTCCCAAAGTGTGGTATGAGTACCCTTGGGGATATGCAAAAGGTCTTTAGGGGATATTTGGCACTTTGTTTTAATTTCAATTATCATTTTATGTTATTTTTACTTTTATATTTCTGTCACCGTATTGCCACAGATAAGTGCAGGTGTCCATTTTATAATTAATTTTTCAATAACTGGAAGGAATATTTAAACAAAACATGTTCCTTGGCACTTATCACTGACCTCTGTTAGTTCTGCATCTAGTGGACAACATGATCTTGTTCCAACCACATGGTTCAAAGTGTTTGCATTAAAAGCTTAAATTCAAATGTAGTAGTTGAAACCATTTGATTGAAACTCTCCACTCAATTTCAGAATCACAAATGATTCTGAAATTGAGTGGAGAGGAAAAACTTACAATTTAAGATACTTGAGTATTTCACCACCCACGCATACATCTCTGTACATGTTTAATTGTGTTTGTGTCAGAAGTTGTCTTTGTGATGTGTTCCCATCTGTGACTAAAAATAATAAATATAGAAGTGGATTTCACCAAACTAACTTCTTCCTAACAAAAACAGGTTAGGTTAGAATTCAGAAACAGGTTAGTTTCATTCATCTAATTTAAACATTTGTTATTATTGAAAATTTAAATTTCATAATTTTTGTTTTTATTGCATACATATGGATTTGTATAACTAAAATATATTTAATAATTAAAAAAATTTCATGTGTTAATGCAATTTTAAAAAATAAATACCTTTATAATTATTCTTGTTTAAATGAAATATAACTTCTCTCAGATTTCCTTTTCCTGAGTGGGAGGATATGCCTGTGTTATGAACATTTTAAAAGGGGTACACAGGGACTGGAAGTTTGGGAAATACTGGTCTAGGATATACTATTTCCTTGTTGGTTCTTAGTTTAGGATTGACCATTAGAACATATATTTCAATAAAAAATATTGAGAACACTTAGGTAGAAAAAGTGGAGGTTATTTAACAGAGGTGCTGCCCTTGTAAGTTTAGATCACACAGTTTTAGACATCTAGATTGAACAAGCCAATCTAGTTATCTAGATCTCATTAACAGATATTGGAACATATCTAATATCAGTTAATGACCTATTCTTAAAACAACTTTCATATAAGCAGTATTTGCACCAAAATCTGCTTTTTTGAAGTATGGATATCCAGTATTGTCTCCAGATCAAGTTTGAGAGTCATCAGTGCATAAGTTGCTGAGATGACAGATAGACCAGAAATGAGGTATGTAGAGGAAGTGAAAATTTTTAGATTTAAAATATTTACAGGCTTAGTTGGTTGGCACAATAAGCATAGAATAAGAAATGGATCAAATCTTATGGAATCTTACAGGCAGTCCATTTATGGCTGGGTAGGTATCTAGAAGCAAGTCTTACATAATTAGTGGAGTGAAAAGTCCATTCTGTAAGGGCACTCAATTTGTTAGCAATGTTGATATTCCATTTGGGGCTGTATAACAAAGGGCTATACGATATGATTAGGTCTTGGGATTTGGCATCACCAATTAAGATTTAGATAACTGATACTTAATTTCATGGGTGGGTGAGTTCAGCTAAGCTAAATTTTAGTAACTTTTTATAAAAGATAATGCACATTCACTATTTTACTGACCTGCCAGCACATGGTAGGCTAAATGCTTGGATTTATACAGAATTGAATCAGTGTCATCTTCTAATAAGGATCAGTTGCAAAAATAATATTGCATGTGTGCATATCTAGAAGGTAATTTTGTTGGCCTGGTTAGCCACTTGGCTAACCAAGCCAACACTGTATAATAGTGATTGTTATACAGTGTTGTTTAATTACATAATTACATATAAGAGAACATAATTACATATAAGGAGTAGACATACTTAATATACTAAAATCTTTAAATAACTTACATGTGATAATTTTGCCTAGTATCAAGGCCATCTTCTATGTTGGATTATACATGAAATCAAAACAAACAAAGTGGAATAGAACGATTAAATTAGTGTATCCACTCTCCAGCCAAGAGACTGTGGGCTTGAATCCCGCCAAGGGCATGAATGTTTGTGATTGTCATACTAACCAGTTACCACATGTACTGCTGTGTCCTGGCACAGTATGACCTTGATGTCTTTGCAACATAAAAAATCAATCAAATCAAAATCAAACTATTATATGGTGAAAGAAATATGATGAATGCAATTTAATAAAAATAGCTACTTGTTACTGGGAAAAGTAAATACCACAAATTCCTAAATAGGTCAGAAATCTGTGTTTTCTACAAAACAATAGGTCTGGGTACTCTTTCAAGCAAAACGAAAATAATATTTTTAGCAAAAATATTATTTTCATTATGTAATTCTTCACATCTAATTCTGTAGTTAAAAAACAAAACTTATTTATTTATTTTTCTTGCAAACACTACAGTTATGTTAGCATGATCTTTTTTTTCTTCTGTCTCTTTAATATATTATAGAAATTTTCAGCATCTTAAAAATGTTTGACATTGATGCTGACATCAAAGGTCATGCTAAAGAAAATCCAAAACATTTAGTTTATTGATTGTGTTAAATGGCTAATGTCAAGAATAAAAATTTGTGAAAATGATTTGCAACTGTTTCTGTAAAGGTGAGCTGTGTTCAATCATGTAGGAGATATTCACAAAGGAAGTACAAAGTCACCATTAGAAAATAATTAGTACTCCATGTTTGAACTAAGTCCCAGAGAGTTTTTAGCCCCCCTCAGGTGGCAGTTGACTCTCCAAACAGTATCATTGTTTTGAGGTAAATCACTTTTTCAGGTGAATGGCATATATAAAAGAAAATTTATGATATGTCTCATAAATGAATTCATATTGTCATTCTAATCATCACCCAGGTTTAGTAAGTTTCCTTCATAATGGGTTCCATATAGATGATGAATAACAATAGAGATGGCATGCACCATCCTCTTACACACACCTGATTTTATATCACACTATCTTTGTATATATATCCATCAGTTGTAACTACTGACTTACAATTTAAGTGTAGGCTATTTTGTATAATGTCTAATTTACATCACATAATTGTAATTTTTTAGGAGCATTTCTTTTGGCATCTCATGATGTGCCTTTACCGGATGTACAAAACTTGAGCACAATTTCTCGTTAGAGTCCATGATTTCTTGACTGCTTGTTATAAAGTAGAAATTCTGGTCTTGATTCCTATTTGACTTGAATCCAGCTTGTTCTTCCACAGTTTTTCTTAGTTTCTTCTCAGGTATGCTTATATTTATCTTATTTGAATAACTGAATATGGTATCCTCATACATTTGGTTGCTTTAGCCATAATTCTAAATAACCAACCAACCAAGTAGAGTGATCTTCTGTAATTCTCACATTCAGTTTTCCATATACAAGTGGTCAAAAAGTGTCGCACGTTATTATTAAAATACTCTGGATTAAAGATAGATGTTGGAAGTTTTCCCACTTGGTTATACTATAAAGATGCCAAGAAATTATATTCTTGGTTTAATCCTTTCTCCAAGTGTAAGCAAACAAAGATTGTGCCTGAAGTAATTTCAGGACAAGGCAACTTGTATATAGAGGCTAAAGACTTCACGTCACTTGCCTTAGTATTCGATAATGCAAAGCACATGTCTGTAAGAATATGTGTTCATTTTAAAAATTTTATGGAATTTACAACCGTGTTAAAAAACTTTTTTTTTATTATCCCGACATTTCTATCTTCACATCAAGATCATCATCTGGAGCATACATAAGTATACAGAACAAGCTGAGTTACATCATTAACTGTAAGCTAGAGAAACAATGTCTAGAAATCATTGTTTCTCTAGCTTACAGTTAATGATGTAACTCAGCTTGTTCTGTATACTTATGTACGCTCCAGATGATGATCTTGACGTGATGAGCGAAACGTCGGGATAATAAAAAAAAGTTTTTTAACACGGTTGTAAATTCCATAAAATTTTTAAAATGAATGCTGATCACTGTGTAACCCTAAAAGAAAGGTAAGAATATGTGCTTTGCATTATGGGATATGTAATTAGCTTCTATATATGAGTTGCCCTGTCCTGAAATTACTTCAGGCTCAAACTTTATTTGCTTAAACTTGGATAAAGGATTAAACCAAGAATATAATTTCTTGGCACCTTTAATTTACGCATTCTGTTTTATTTCTCTTTTTATTTCATAGATGGGTATTATGAGGGCTCTACTATGTCTGTAATTTTACATTTCTGAATTATGCAGTGTAATCATTGTAAAATTGTTATGTCTATATTTCTGATCAGGTGTCATCTAACTTGCCTTTCCACATTAGATTTCCAATAGTTTTTAAAAATATTTAAAAATATTTTTCTAAAAATCCACTTCTTTTTTATAAAATGTAAAAATTTAATTTAGCATGTTGAAAGGCTTTGAATTTATGCTACAAAATTAGATTGAGATGGACCACTGTTGATAGTTTTTAATAAAGGATTGTTAGATATAAGATATAGAATTTGAAGAATGAAGTGATGAAAACAAATTCTCAAAAAGTGTCTTTATTTAAAAGAAAAAAAAATGTGAGTTTAGAAAATTAAGTTATCCATGTTAGATAAATTGGATAATTTGAAATATGTGCTTATTATATACAGATAAGCAAAGGTTTTCTTAATTGAATCATAATAGTTACTTATGACAGGTAAATCGTTTATTGGTATATTGGTCTCTTATTGTTTTCAAATTTTGTAAACCTAGTGTAATTATACTGTGCAATATTTATTGTTCTGTGGAATATTTCTTGATATGTATTAATAGTTTTATATACGAGGGTGGTCTGAAAAGTTCTCAGACTCGACCATAAATGGCAACACTATCAAGATTTTTTTTTTCTAGGTTTTCTTAGTTTTTTTTCCTTAGTACATCTGTCATAAGCATCCATGTGAAATTGCAAGTCATTCTATCAAGTAGTTTGTTTTATACAGCTGTCTGCAGCAAAACTGTTGTCTGTATCGCTTGAAATGAATAAAATTCAGATCGTGTGGTTATAAAATTCTTTATAAAAGGTTTAACGGCAAAAGAAATTCATTCGAAGTTCATAAAAGTTTATGGGCACTCTTCTCCTTAGTTTTTGACAATCAAGAAATGGGCTGCTGAGTTTAAACATGGCCATACCAGCCTTGAAGATGATCCATGTGAAGGACGTTTAAAAAGTGTACACCAGAAATCATTGATCAAGTGTGTGAAACTGCTGAGACTATAGGCATTTCAAAAGAACGTGCAGGATATATTTTGCATGAAGAATTGCAAATGAAAAACTTTTGCGCAAGATGGGTGCGTGTCTGCTTTTGATCTGCTCACAGCAGATCAAAAATGCATTCGCATGAAAATCTCTGAGCAGCGCTTGGAGCGTATTAACAAGAATAAAACTGATTTTGTGCATTGGTTTATTACTATGGATGAGACTTGGATTCACCATTACCCATCAGAATCCAAACAGCAGTCAAAACAGTGGACAGAAGCCGTTGTTCAGCACCAAAGAAGACAAAGTCGGTTCCCATCAGCAGGAAAGGTGATGGCATCAGTGTTTTGGGATGCTAAAGGCATTTTGTTTATTAATTATCTTGAAAAGGGTAAAACAATAACCGAGGAATATTATTCCGATCTTTTAACCAGACTAGATGAAAAAATTCGTGAGAAAAGACCTAGTTTGCAGCAGAAAAAATCATCTTTCATCAGGACAATGCAACTGAAGGTGTTTTGGCAATGGGAAAATTAGGGTATCTGCACTATGAATTGTTGGAACATCCACTCTATTTCCCCAGATTTGGCTCCTTCTGACCTATCTCTTTCCAAAACTAAAACTCTTTCTCACTGGTCAGCATTTTTCTTTGAATCAAGAAGTGATTGCAGTTGTAGAGGGTTGTTTTGCAGATCTTCGTGAGAACCACTACAAGGACCGGATAATGCTGCTGGAGCATCACTGGAATAAGTGTATTAGTCTTAAGGGAGATTGTTGAAAATTAAAAATAATTTTGAAATTATAAATTTGTTTTTTCATTGTTAGGGCGAGAACTTTTCAGACTACCCTCATATATAAGAAGGAGATCAACAGCTACATGTGAAAATTCTAATTATGTTATGAATTTATTTATCAGATATCTCATTTTAATCATTTAGAATATCCCGACCAACTCCCTTATCAAAATGCTCAAAAGAAGCTAAATGTCTTAATACAAGAAGAAAAACAATGTCACGTAAGTTAGAATGTATTACCAATAATTTGAAACTTTTGCAATAATTTTATTTGTTGATATACATAATTTTAGTCTGGAAACTTGTTATGCATATGAGAATGCATTGTGTTATGTTAATTATAATGAATTGCAATAATTCCTCAATTACCATATTTGCCAGCGTATAAGATGCACTTTTTTCTTTGAAAATAGGTCTGAAAAACAGGGTGCGTCTTTTATGCTGATACTCAGTTTTTTATTACTTTCATTTCTGGAAATTTTCTCTGTTCCGAGTTACTCGATTTCTTTCTTGCTTCCTCGCGTTGTGTGAGAGCATTCCAGTTACATAGAGTTCAGTGGATGCGCATGCGCTCTCATTGACGATCACAGCTGTGTTTCTTTTCGTTTAAACTTTTCAGTTGTTGTTGTGGTTGTTGTAAACGGCGATAAATTTCTGCCGTTAAATTTTCTCTAAATTTCTTGGTAAATTATGGCTGAAAAATGTCGGTATTGCTACAGTATTGCATACAAGCTACGTGTGATTGCGTGTGCTAAAGAACATGGGCTGCAGAGAAGCATTTCGGGCCACCCCAACTGAGAAAATGATAAGAACTCGGTGGAATCAGGAAGAGGATCTAAAAAAATTTTTTTTCCCTAAAAAATGCGTATAAAAATGGGGGTGCGTCTTATATGCTGGCAGATACGGTAATTGGAATTATCGTATCATCTCCAATCCAAGCATGCAGATGAATTGGATTGGAGATGATAAAGAAATTGATATTTCCATCTAATTTCATCATTCATTAACTTCTTGCCCATGTACTTAACTTCTTAAAGTTAAGAAGTTTTAACTTCTTAACATGGGCAAGAAGTTAAAAGAGAGTAGAAACACTTGACATGTTTTAAGCAGTTAGATGCTCAAAAATGTGCTTTGAACATTTTAGACACTGATCTTTTTAATTATTGCTTTTGAACACTTTACTATCATTATTATTATTATGCAGGCTCCTCTTGGGTGTCTAAAAATCATCAAGGGATGGGCCCCTTCTATGTCACTCATTGGCTACATATCTGTCATCTCTCTCCTTGAACACATTTATTGATGACACACTCACAACGTTGAATGGTAGCTCATTTTACATGCCAGTCAAGAACCTGGTTCTTACATTTTTTCTACCCATATGCTTCTGCTCAGCTTCTAGAGGTAACCTTATATCTTCTCTCACCCTGACATGAACTGCACAGTCTCATTTGTATCTCTATTATGCAATCTCCTTATCAGCTTGTCTATATTGCAGCTCTTTCATTCATCCTTTCTCAGATGAAGACCGCATTTATTCAGTCTGTTCTCATATGCACAATTTCATAGGCCAGATATTCTGGATTACATTCTTCTTGATCTTTT
The DNA here is from genome assembly GCF_054136105.1 of Typopeltis vanoorti. Lineage (NCBI taxonomy): Eukaryota > Metazoa > Arthropoda > Arachnida > Uropygi > Thelyphonidae > Typopeltis > Typopeltis vanoorti. The sequence goes on from NC_143574.1 coordinate 26,409,051, forward strand.
CAACTGTGTCTCCATTTCCACAGAACTCAGGTGGTCATATCTGAGTACGTTATTCCAGATGTGGACTTAACACGTTAACATTGTGGCTCTTCAACTCCAACTTTTTGTCCATCATCACTTGCAGGTGTCTGGTTTTATTGGCCCTGCTTAAGTGCCGGGAAAAAAACCTGATAAAAGTTTAATGTAGTGAAACCGTGCTAGGAAAGGATTAAAAATAGTATTTAATACTTCCAGTATTTCATCTCGGAGACATTGTCAGGAGTACAAAATGAGACGTAACACACACAACGACAACACAAAACTAACTGAAACATGTGGATGAAAGATTAGAGTCTTAACTAGGTGGGACACCCTCTATGGTCACCTGTCAGCGACCTAGGATGTAAACTGGGATCTCAAAGTATTAGTGTTTCCCATATTGTAGGAAGTTTTATGCAACCATATTTATTCAAATTAGGTTGATTTTTAAGAGCAACAGCAGATTCTGAAAACAGTCTGTCTCTTCTAAATTTACTGTAATGGAGCATGATGGTCTTTTTTCAATTGATTCTGTGAGCTATATCCAAAGAATGGTCTGTAAGACAAGATTGACTACAATCATGACTGTAGATACATTATTTTATGTTTTTCCATTTGGATGGTAGCTGATCTTTCTGTCTGCCCTAGTAGACCAACTTGCAGGAACAAGGAACTCTATGTACACCTGGAACTCAGAGGGGAGGGAGTTTGTCTTTAATGGAGCAGATAAGGATAGTAAGTTTTAAGTGGAGCTTGAAAGTGGTGCAAAAATTGTATTACTTTGAGATTCTAGATATTTTTTCTGATGTGTTTTGGGCATAGGGATGGTGATAGCATTACTAAAATCTTTCTGAAGAGAAGGTCGTGGATTTTTGGGGAAGGATTGATTTTTTTTTTTTTTTTTTTTTTTTTTTTTTTTTTGATATTATGGGAACTGTAGCCATTAGATAGAAAAGTGTGGTGTATTAATTGAGTTCTGCTGCAAGAGAGGTCTCATTGGAACAATGAGACCTCTCTTGCAGCAGAGGTTATAAGCTCTGAGTTAGTGATTTTATGACATTATATTGTTGAGAGGGAGAAGGGAATGATGGGAAAGTTTGTGAATGTATCTCTCTTTCTCTCTCTCTCTCTGTGACTTGGTTTCCAATACTGAAAAGGACAACCATTAGGGAGGCAAATGACCAAGGTGTCTAGAAAGGCTAGACTATTATTAGCTTCCATTTTCAATGTGATCAAATAGAAATCACATCTACATATCTTAACCAGAAAGACGGTTTGAGATGGACTCAGTCAAGAACTTGTTTTTCAAAATCTTACATAAAAAAATTTCAAAGGGAGGTGAGAGGGAGACTCCATAGAGGGACCCTCTATCTGTTTATAAATTTTGTTCTTCCAAGAGAAATTACCAGAATGGATAACAGAGGAAAAGAGGTAGTGACATCAAGAGTGAACAATGAGGTGATGTCAAAGCTTATTAGGATATCAGTATCATTAACTTTGGATACAGCTCACAGAATCAATTGGGAAAATACCATCATGCTCCATCACAGTAAATTTAGAAGAGAAAGACTGTTTTTAGATCTGCTGCGGCTCTTAAAAATCAGCCTAATTTGAATAAACATAGTTGCACAAAACTTTCCAAAATATAGGAAACACTAATACTTTGAGATTCTTCCAGTTTACATTTTAGGCTGTCAATAGGTGTCCATAGAGGGTGCCCCACCTAGTTAGGACTGTAGTCTTTTGTCCACTTGTTATCAGTCAGTTTTTTGCTGCCCTTTGTGTGTGTGTGTGTGTGTGTGTGTGTGTGTTACAAGTCTTATTTTGCACTCCCTGATGATGTATTTATAACCAAGATGAAATACTGGAAAAAATAAATTATTATTATTATTATTCGTGACGCCTCCAAGGAGTCCAAAGACTCATCGCAGGAGGATACCTATTGTACAACTCTCCGTCTCGAGCCGATTTGTCTGTATGCAGGACGAAAAACCTGAGTTTCTGGGAGAAAAAAAACCCTGCTACCTCCGTATGAGATCGGCTAATTCACTTTCGATTGTAAAAGTCCATATAAAGATTCCTCCCGTCATGACGAGAATCGAACTTAGGCCTTTTCCAATTGAAGGGCGCTACGTACCATTCTTCCAATTGCACTACAGAGGCGCTTCTATTTTTAATTCTTTCCTAGTGCTGTTTCACTCCATTAAACTTTTATCATGGGCCTTATCAGTCACCTGTTTCAAATTCCCATTAATATAATACTTGGACTGCAGTGTCTTCAGCTGAAAATGCATAACCTTATACCTTTTATTATTATTATTCTTGTTATTATTATACGGTATCTCCATGGAATTTGGAAACTCATCGTGGGAGACCCAAACTAACTGTTATATACACAAAACCTATCATACCTCTCCTTGAATTCATTCACCAGCAGGGAACTCGCAACCCATTCCACTCATTCACTGCTCTTCATGCAAAAAATCTGGTCTGCACATCCCGACTAACCACACTCTTGCACAACTTCCATGGATGGTCCCCTAGTTCTGGAGAGAACATGGAGAAAGTGCAGAGGCAAATAATGAAGACTCTCTCAGGACTGTGGAATATCAAGTATGATGAGAGTTTGAGGGAATGTGGTCTTCAAAGTTTGGCATATAGGAGGAATTGGGATGATATGATTGAGATGTATAAGCTGATGAGAGGTGCCTACCAAACAGATATAGGAGAATTATTGCATATGATAAAAGGCCTCATTAAAACTGTAATGTAATGTATTGTTTTTTGGTCACTTCTTAAAAAATCCTCATTTTCTGGCATTATCCTAGCAGATTATTATTATTATTTTTTTTATTATTATTTCCCAAGACTTCATGGAGTCAAAGACTCATCTGGGAGGTTCTTTTATCACACACACACACACACACATCATCATACCGTGTCTTAAACACACTCAAACTCCTTGCCGACACTACACTCTCAGGCAAGGCATTCCAATCATTCACAACTCTGCACGAAAAAAAACTGCCTCTCACTCCCTTACTCACACCCTCTTTATACAGTTTCCAGGGATGACCTCTGGTTCTCCCCTGATCTCCCACTATTCTCTGTAGAACTTCTCCACCATTGATCTTATAACAACCCCTTACCGACTTGTAGGTCTCTATCATATCTCCCGTCTTCCTTCTCTCCACCAGACTCTGTAAATCACATCTTCTCAATCTTTCCTCATACTCAACATTCCAGAGGTCAGATAAACTTTTAGTGAGGAAATCTTTAATAGTAAAAGTGTGTTTCTGTGCAGCCATAACCCTTCAGAAAATAATGACAGGACCTTCAAAATTTGGCAGCATTATTGGAAGTTTTGAGGCACCTTGAGGAAATGCCTTTAATCTTAGTGATACAATTTTTTTATTAATTTTATAATTTATTTTCTTTCTTTATTTATTTTATATATATGTATATATATATATATTGAATCTCTGCACTATCTTCTGGTAAATTTCACTGAACAATGCCAGGTTCATGGTAGTTGAAAATAAAATGTCCTGATTTTGAGTGTAAAAATTGTAATTTTGTCTTTGCAGTATCTATCCATTATTGAATTTTTACATATTTATTTATGTAAAATTTTTGAATAAAATTAAAAACACATAAAGAAAATAAATAAAATGTTTATGATTCTAGTGATAAAGTAGTATATTTGCTTTTTAAAAAATCAAAGTACTTTTATTCTCTTATAGGTCCTTCAAAATATGAAGGTGAGTTCTTCATTTGTATAATATCTTATATTGTGGAATGTAAATGATAATTTGTCAAACAATGACATTATAGAAGTCATATAATTAAAAATATGGGAAATATTTTTCTCATTTAATATTTTAGCTAAGTAAGTTATTTATTTTGATCTTCAGCAGAGTTAATTCCCTACCTATCCCTTTCCCTTATCCTCTAGTGTTTCTTGGAGGTTCATGCAATCCCACTACTTGGAGGACAGATCTTGCTATTCCTACACTAAAGAATATGGGAATTTCGTATTATAATCCAGTAGGTACATAACCCTATTATATTCTTATTGATACAACATATTGTTTACATATTTTCAAATCTATGAATGCAGTGCTATTATAATATGAAAATAATTAACTGCACCTCTTTGCATATCTTTCATATATGCAGATAAATCAATATTAACACTGATCTTCTATTACTATTAATTACCTTGCATTTTCATATTGGATTCAGGTTATTGTTGTATGTTTTTCATTGAGAAATAAATTATGCTTGACAAGAAATTATATTCTTATTTTCATCTTTATTTTACCCAATCGTGAGTAAACAAAAGTTTGTATGTGAAATATCTTCATGACTAATCTTGTAGATAGAGACTGTTGACTTCACATTAATTTCTATATCCAGGTGCATTTTTCCTGTAAATGGAAATATGAATTTTGCCATTTAGTTCCCAATATTTCCAGTGGTTTAGCTCACACTGATGAGATATCAATAAATCATCGAAACTGATATTGGTAGCGACGCTCCTCTAGAAATATTTTGAAATATCTTGAATTGTGATATATTCAAATGAGAGTATAATTTCTTGTGGAGTATAATTATATCACATTATTATTTAATTTTATGCTTTTTTTTTTTCCATAAAATTACAGCTTTCCTCCTAATGTAGCATATTAATTCAGTGCTTGAAGTAGGGAAAATAATTAGGATGTTCATGGGAAATGAGGAGAATTGTGCCTACAAAATCAACAAATTGATACTTTGATACAGTGTGAAATCAAGGTACAGTTGGGTCTCCTTTTATGCGGTAGATACGTTTCACAGAAAACAGCATTTAAAAAATCGCACAAAAAAGACCTAACTTATGTTGAAAAATTAGGGATACGTTCCATACTTTTTTAAAACTGCATAAAACCAAAGCAATGAATTAAAATAAACCTAAAATCGCATAAAAAAGTTTATAAAAATTCAGAAATATAAGAATGCCTAAGTTTATTTTAAAGCTTTATTCATTTAATTTTATTGAAAAGTGATATTTTTTTTTTACATTTTGTCATCAGAATTATCGTCACTATTGTTGGTTCTGTCTTTCATCCAATCTTATATTTGCTAGCTGTTGTTTGACTCCACTTTCAAACATAAAGAAAATTTTTATTATACTGCGCCACTCTATGTTTGAAATCACACAATTTTTGTGAAGGAATCGAGCACCAATTAGTACTACAGCTATAAGAACTTACTACAGGCCAAAATTGTCTTACTTATATATAGGGTTTCCTGCAAGATTCGTATTTTAATGAGCGGTGCAATGAAACTGAAATTAGGCAAGCATAAGAATCAAGTTAAACAAGATATTTAATTCTCTCACAAAATTATTCTTACATAAGAAACAAGAACTCTGTTAAGATCAATACAATTAGAAAACAATTTATGCCTTCTATAAAGAAATTAGATTCTGCTAGAACTTATGTATGAGGCTTTCACAATTCTCATCCATTATGATTTCAACTTAGTTTCACTTTAATCATGCTACCGGCCAAGACGTCAAGGTTATCATGGATGTGAAGTGCATATTAAAATTGCAATACCATTGATATTACATTAAAATATATGATGGATACGAAGCGTATGAGGATGTATTTGATCCATAATGGCCGGTAAGGTGGTTAAACAACATCCATATTCAGCAAAACATTTAAAAGTTAATTCTTTTTAGTCTCAGAGAAATATTCATAAACTACAATTTATCAAGCACTTAACTGGCAACTTCAATATCTATCAGAGGATTAAAATAGTTCTTAAAAGGTTGAGTCTTAAATATACATATGCATTGTTAGATAACACATTCAAACACAAACTATTTCTTTAATGAAGTTTCTCACATTTTGTTTCACAAGGAAATGTATTATAATATCACTCAATCAAGCTGGACTAGCTTGATTGAGTGATAGCAACACAAAATTTTACCATGTTCTTCGGACACAAGCATCACTATCACATGTTAGTTATAGAATGGATATTCTTACCGGTATGATGATCATAGCTTGCACATTATGGCACTCGATAATCTTCCACTTTAGACAACATTCTTGCTCGTAATAACTTGTCTTACGATAAATCTCAATCATATTATTATCCATTCATTCAGGTAAATTCCTTTACGAGGTGATAGGAAACTATAAATAGTTATGAGTTCGAAGTAAGATTCATTAAAATCAGAACAAGCTTCCAAATCTTTGTTGCGACGTTCGATCTCAGGTTAGGTCACATCTCACTACCTATCTACACTCACTCCATTTTCCTTCTGGTTCCTTCTTCCTCTATCTCATAAATCCTCTCTCTTTTCCCTGCCCAAACCACAAAATTATCATGGGATCGTTGTACAGTTCTCAGTGCTAAGGCACACACTATCATGAAATAACTTACTTTTCTGACAGCAGCCAATCAAATCACATTAGCAGAGTCCGTTAGAAATACTTTCACTTTCCGTAACAACAAATAAAATGCATATATTACAGTTCACTTAGGATACATTTACAAGTTATATTAATAATTTATACAAGATAAAATGACTAAAAAAAAATTACAATTATTATTTCAATGAACAATTAACAGTAAGTGTTTAAATTACAATTTATTTATTGAAAATTTATTTTTCACTTGGTCAGACTATAATAAATTTAGTTTAATCCTTTATCCAAGTGTGTGCAAACAAAGTTTGCGCCTGAAAGTATCTCAGGACTGGGGTAAAGTAGTACAACACCGGGCAACTCCTTGCAAAGGTGGAGCAAGCTACCAACTTCAGTGGGGCCTGGCTCCCACTGAAGAGACCTCAATAAAAAAAGATCGAAACTAGTCTGGGTAGTGGCCCTTCCCTTAATGCATGACATTATATATATCCGCAAGGAGATGTGTTTTGGCATTATGGGAGATACTGAGATAGGAGTGTTGGTATCTTGCTCCACCTTTGCAAGGAGTTGCCCAGTGTTATACTACTTTACCCCAGTCCTGAAGATACTTTCAGGTGCAAACTTTGTTTGCACACACTTGGATAAAGGATTAAACTAAATTTATTACAATTTATTTAGGAGCAAACTTAGCTCAGGAAATGCAATTCATGTTAAATCATGGATGAAGTATTAATAAATCATAAAATTCTTCATTCACAATTTAACACTATTACACAATATTCAGCAACGTTTGCGAACTGGTGCAAAATCACTTTCATCACCACAAGAGATAGTCACCGCATCAGATCTGTATGGTAAAGGCAATGGTACTTCACAAACAGAATTAGCTTTACCCTCGTTCTGTGCTGAATTTTTTCTTCTGACAATGTAATCAGTGATTATACTTTGTGATGATGATTTTACTAATTTTTTATACAGCTCGTGATATCGAGACATACAGTTGTTCAGCTCACATTGGAATATAAAGGGTCGTTCAGAATTTGTGTCATTAACAAGAAAATGATTTTCTAATTTATTGCACAGTTCAAGACCTTCACGAATTATATTTGTAGTGAGGGGGACAGGTTTTTCTTCTCCTTGACTATCCTTTTCTGGATCTTCGATGATATTTAAAGTTAATCGATATCCTATAATATCATCATCACGTAAGGCCTTATCCACAAGCAATTCGTCTACATCATTCTGGCTAAATGTATCAAAACCTTCTCCACCAATTTCCTGTGCCAAAGTAATGATTTCAGCTGATAATGTAGATGTTTGCATGGTTGTGCTGTTTGCAACACATCCAGGCCAAGCTGCTTTACAGCAGGCATTTAAAGTTTGTGGTCTTATTTCAGCAATAGCAGATGCAACATGATTTAAGCAGTCCAGAATAGAAAATTTTTTTCAAACGTCAGTTACTGTTAGTGATTCATTTTCTAGTTTATCCAATATACATAGGCTGTTCAATAAGTAATAAGACTATATTTATACAGAAAACAGATTACCTTTAATAGTCATCATTTACATGGTCTTTTTCGAAGTAAAGCATTTGTCCCAACGTTGCGTCCACTTCTTAAACACATGTGAAAGTCCGTTTTTTGAGAGTTCTTTCAAAACCGCCTCCGCAGCTTTTACACATGCTTTGTTGCTTTCGAAATGGCAGCCTCTTAGTGGTTTCTTGAGCTGAGGAAACAGCCAGAAATCGCATGGTGCGAGATCAGGACTGTATGGAGGGTGTGGTAGGATATCTGTGTTGTTCTGCAAAACGTCCACTACACAACCAGCAATATGTGGCCTTGCATTACTGCAGTGCAATAAGAAGCCATTCTTCAGCAACGGACGCTTCCTTTTGACGTGCTTGATGATAATTGCTGCTGTGTTGATCATTGTCTCTGTGATGGACGTTGAAGGGTCTTCCCTCACGTTCAAGATTTTCCACATTTTGCTTTCCTTCCTTAAAAGTTTTATGCCAGCAAAAAACACTTGCCCCGATTTTTGCAAATGCACACAAAATTTAATATTCGCATAACACTGTTCTAAGGACGCTTCCATTACGACAACTGGTCGCGACTCGTAGGCACGCCGAAACAAGCTTGCGTTTAGTCACGTGACACTCTGGCACATCAGCCCGTATACACCATCTATCAACCTCTTTTGTTAATACAGACAGCAACATTTCTTTATTCCACAGAAATTAATATTGTGATGAGTGGTTTCGCAGTAAAATTAGTCTTATTATTTATTGAACAGCCCACGTAAATTGAAATGTGTGCTTAACATAATATTTTTTAAAAGTAGCAATTATGCCTTGATCTAATGGATGAATAATGCTTGTTGTATTGGGTGGAAAAAACACTACCTGCCATTTGGATGTTCTGCAGATGACTTGGTGCATTGTCAGTAATTAATAAAACTTTAAAATCGAGAGCTTTTTGCTTCATATATGTTTCCACTTCTGGTACAAAGCAATTATTGAACCATTCAGTAAATACAGCAGTTGTTACACAGGCTTTTGTATTAGCCATCCAATGTACCGGTAGCTGTTTTAGATCTTTGCGTTTTAGAGCACGTGGTCTTAGAGATCGATTTACTAGGAGGAGTTTCAACATTCGATCTCCTGATGCATTGCTACAAAGTAGCAACGCCACTCAATCTTTGCTTGCTTTAAACCCACTTGCTTTTTTCTCAGACTTTGTGATGCAAGTTTGACTAGGCATTTTCTTCCAAAACAATCCTGTTTCATCAGCGTTAAACACTTGATTGGGACAATATCCACCATCTTCAATAATTTTGACTAACTTCTCTTGAAAATTTTTGGCTGCTGCTTCATCTGCTCCTGTAACCTCACCTGTGATCTTCATGTAATGAAGTGCATTTTTTTTTTTTTAAACCCAGTTAACCATCCTTTGCTAGCCGAAAATTCTTTGTCAGCCTGAGAAGCAGAAGTAGATGGCTCCAATTGCTTCATCTGTTCATAAAACCGAAGAATGTTTTGTTTAATTAAATAACCACTTATAGGAATTCTTCTTTGTGTTAATTCTTCAATCCAAATTACGAGCGCTCGTTCCGTTTTTTCTAATAAAGCATCTCTTGAGTACAATGATAATTTGGCACTTAGTTTTGTGTCAGAAATGACAGATTTTCTTATTGCGACTTCATTCTTTTTAATTGCTCTTATAGTAGATTCGTTTAAATTAAAATGTTTACCAATCGCCGTAGATCCCTATCCTTTTGCTAAGCGATCTAAAATTACAATTTTCATTTCCAAAGAAATTGCTTTTCTTTGGTACTTTTTTTTTTTCTCTATTGGGGCAAATTAAATCTTTAAAATAAAAATTAGCAAAATTTAGACTTTTGATAATGAAAATATGAATGCTTTCTCACATGCAAAATTAAACTTCACGGACACTCACTGCTTACATGTTACTCACGTTATGCCAGAATGTGCGGCAACGCGCTGTTCATTAAGTTTTGAAGTTATGCACCGCATAAAAAAGATTTGCATAAAAAGAGACCCGAGTGTATGTCTTATTATCTTACGAGTTATCCTGAAACTTCCAGGATGCTATAAGTCCTAGAAAAGGTAGAAGGATAGCTTGAGCCTTACAAAAAATATAACTGGAATAGCATCCTGTCACTTCCTGTCTTAGTTTCAGCACTGTCTTTAATGCATGACCTATGGAACTAGGATATTCAAAACAAAATGTTAGTATAGGAAACATTTTTTTTTTTTATTATTATTATCCCATGGTATTATTACACCAGATCATAGAGGTCAAGTTCATGTATTTTATACAGCACCTTTTTTGGATTGTTATAGAGTTCACATTTGGAAATATTCATACAGTTTAGCAAATGCATTGGTGATGCTTCCTTGATGTTACAGATTTTGCAGGTGGGGAAGACTTTTATGCATTGCTAAACTTGATTGGTCTTGTGTGGCCGGTCTTGAAGCGAGAGATCATGGTAGTCGCACTGCGATTAAACTTGGAGTTGATGGTAGCTCCTGGATTTTCTGCTGAGTACCAGTGGTGAGTCATGTCCTGAAGAAGTGTTCTTTTTATGTTTTCTTTTTGGGTGGTTTTAAAAAGATTGAAATCTGTGGTATCACTTGATATTGCAGCCATTTTTGCTACTTCATCTGCAGTTTTATTTCCCTTTAATCCCACATGGGATTGGATCCATTGGAAGATTATTTCGGAATCCTTATGTAGTTTGTTTATGTAAATAAAATAAAATTTTATTTATTTTATTTTGTTTAAATGAAATATCCTTGGATTGTCCAAATAAAATAGTCGACTATCCAGCATTTCCTCCAAATGAAGACAGGAAAAATATAGTTATCAACTCTGAATTAGGGAAACATGAGAAAAAAACCTAGAAAACCCTGAAATCTTGAGATCATTAGCCCTTTCAAAAATAATGGAATATGGACCTGACTCAATAAAGATCTACACAGATGGCTCTAAAAATCCAAATGGCAATTCTGGGAGTGGCGTACTCATCTATGGCACTGATAATATAGAACTAAAAACAACCAACAGTATTGGATGCAACGCATGCAGAATTAATAGCCATTAACACAGCACTGCAATATTTGGACAAACAAAACCTGAAGGAGTTTATATTTTTCACAGATTCCTTAACAGTCCTTCAAGCTATTAAGGACTGGCCATCAAGAAATACTTAGAGAAGTATAGGAAACATTTTTTAGGAGAATGAGCAATTATAATGGCTTAGCAGTCATAATTTGTTAATGATTTCAGTTACGAGGTACTAAGGAAAATGTGTCTGAAGGAATTCATGACGTTGTTGTGATGATTTTTGATCATGAAACCTTTAATACTGCAGCAAATTATCATTATGGGAAATTATCAATGTAGTAATGAATGTTCCCCTCAACAAACTCACTGTAATGATGTAAAAATAAATAAATAAAATAAATTACAAAAAACAGTGTGTGTGTATATATATATATTGTTTTTTGTAATTGATAAATTGTCATTGATAAAATTGGGAGTGGGGGGAATGCTTAGTCCACCCACTGTGCAAATGTACTATAGGTTCACTGATAATCTTTTGTGGGTGAGAACCATATAAAAAAATAATAATTAAAATATAAAAAAAAATCCAGTTTGTCAATATCTCCTGAAATCTTGCTTGTCCAAAGAGTTCAGCTTGATTGTATACAAAATTTCAGCTGCTAACACACATAGTATAAAGGTGTTTCTAGTAGAAAGACATATACATGGACTGTTTATAACTGTTATTTTTGAAGGAATTATAACGTATAATGAATATTAATTACAATGACTAACTAATACTTCTGATATTTTGGAAAAGTCAAATTGCCATCATCAGGGAACACAGAACAATGATATATGCATGCAGCCACTGCCATTGGGTAAATGATGCTGAAGAAAAGCAACCAAAGTTGGGCCTAGTGTCCTAAATGGCACTCATTAGTGGGCTACATTGAGTAGTCTTGGCCATTAGGCTGAAGATCTGGAAATGAGTGCTTCCCAAATTTGGAGCAGCTTCATGCACCCAAATTTGTTGAGATTTGGAAAGACCTGAGGGAGCTGTTGTAAGAGATAAAGGATAATAGTGTTGTAGGAAAAGTTGTTACCATGTTGCCCAGATATGACAACAGTGAGTTGAGAAGTAGAGCAGAGATCATGAATAGCAAGATGGCCAAGTTATGTGAGGCAAAAGGGGTTCAGTTTGTGAATCTGTGGAGTGAATTTGAAGGAAAGAAAGCTGGGATGGTTTAAAGTTGATGAATTGCATTTGATGAATGAGTTTGGGATTGGGCATTTAGAAAGACTGTTGTTTGCAGAGAAGGCACAGAATCAAGAAGTTAATGTTACTAAGGATTAAAGGATACTTGTGAAGCAGGATAGCACAGGTAACGTGTTGTATGATTGGAGGAAGATATGAGGTTGAAGAATGTGGTTGTGGTAGTACAAGGTGATGGAGTGCATAAAGGTGAGGATGAGACAGGTCTGTATGACAATCAGAGTCAGGATCAGGGAAACAGGAGTGGTCAGAGACTAAAGAGAGAGAGGTGTGATATAGAAGCTAGATGTTTGTATACAAATGTAAGTAGTGTTTGAAATAAGAGAGCTGTGTTTGTTGCATTGATCAGTATGTCAGCATGTCCAAAGATAATCAGTATAAACGAAACTTGGTTGCCTGAGTAATATCATGTTATGTAATATCATAAATCGAAATGGAAGGATATACAATTTTCCGGAAGGATAGGAGGGTGAAAAGAGGAGGAGGGGGGGTGCTGTTAATGACTGCAGAGGAATTGTGTCCACAAAGTGTGGATGTTTAATACTACATGTGCAGATTTCGAATTTGTGTTGTTCGAAGTTGAAATTAATATCTGATAGGATGCTGTTATAGGCCAGGGAATGTAGAGAATACTGAATATGAAATGTTTAGGCAAATTGATTGGGCATGTAAAAAGAAAATGATTCTGATAGGAGACTTTAATTACAGAAATACAGACTGGAAGGAGGAGGTAGCATATGAGAATAAGGAGAGTAACTTTGTTGAATTTCTGAAAGATAAATATCTTAAGCAGCATGTGACTGAAGCAACTAGAGGCTTTAGTGTTTGGATATTGATAACTTTACAAGATGTAGTTGTTAATGAGGTATTAACACTCCCACCAGTTGTTGAGAGTGATCACGAAGTACTTGTTTGAGAAATGGTGAAACAAGAAAAGGATGTATGTGGAATTATAAAGCAGGTGATTATGGGAAACTCTGTAGTCAACTGGCATCAATATGTTGGGTAGATGATGAGCTATACAGAAAAGATGTTTACAATGCATGGAAATTTATAAGGCAGTATCTGACACATGCAATGCATGACTGAATACCAAGGGTTAAGTGAGTAAATAGAGTAGAAGTGAAATGAATGAACAATGAAATCAAGCAAGCTGTGTTGGAAAAGAAGATGCTATGGAAGAGGTACTAGACAGTGGTGGCAATCAGATCCATCAAGAGTAAAAGTGCAGGGCAGGAAGGTGATAAGCATGGTAAAGAAAGAAAAGGTGCAATATAAGAGGAGATTGGATGGCCAGATCAAGGTTAATTGAAGGAATTCTTCTATATGGCAAGCAAGAGAAAGATTGTTTCATGTTGACACTGGTGGATAGTCATGGCAGTAGAGTGACCATTGCAAAGGATATAGTAGAAATATTGAATAAGCACTTTATCAGCATTGTCATACGGGTGTCAGTGATGCTGAGCAATATGTAGAAGGGAAGCAAGGATTAGTAGAACTGTAAGTGAAAGAATCAGAGGTGTGTCAGGTGTTGATTGGGTTAGATGTTAATAAGGCTGTAGGAATGGACGACATATCACCATGTATTTTTAAGAAATGTGCACAATAGTTAGCTATGCCCTTGACTTAGTTATTTGATGAACATCTTACAATGGGTAAGGTTCCTAAATGAAAAGAAGGGAAAGTAGTATACTCCACAAGCATGGTTTTAGGACAGAAGTTCCCAATTATAGACCAGTTTGTATAACTGCAGTTGCAGTCAAGGTGTTGGAGAGATTTGTTAGGAATAGAATACAAGATTGGGTTGATGTACATAGTATTCTTTATGATGGTCATCATGGATTTGTAAAGGAGAGCTTTTGTTTTAGCAATTTACTTGCATTTTATGATGAGGTAACAAGTATTAGATAATTGAGAGTCATATACAGTAATATATGGCCGAGTGGTTAGTGTCTGCTCTCCAGCCGAAAGGCCAGGTTCAAATCCTGCCGTGGGCATGGATGTTTGTGATTGTATGTGAAAGTGGTGGTGATCAGCGGTAGATGGCGTTGGTGTAGATGATAAAAGTAGTTGGTGGATGAGTGGTGGAGACGGAGAGTTGTAGTGTAGGTGCCCTCCCTCGATGAGTCTTTGGACTCCCTGGAGGTGTCCAAAGACTCATCGAGTTGGCTGCAGAGTATAGAAATAGATAGTATACTAGTTAGATGTATTGGTGATTGGCTTTCTGAATCTTACCACCAAGTTGTGTATGATGGAGCAGTGTCTCAAAAAAAGGAGGGTAACCAGTGGCATGCCCTAGGGTTCTGTTCCTGGGCCCTACTGTTTAACTTGTTTGCAAATGATATATCATGTGGACTGACTGGGGGATCTTCAGTTGTCTGCTGATGGTGTAAAGTTGGGAAGAATTATAGGTCGTATTGTTGATGTTAATTTCCTTCAGGAAGAAGATTTCAATACACTTTTGACTTAGACAAAGGAGTGGAGTTGTAGTTTAAATATTTATAAGTGCACTTTGGAGTACAGAAATATAAGGCTATGCACTATATTAATGATGCTATAGTGCAGGAAGTGGACAAGATTCGAGATTTGGGAGTAATGGTTAACAGTAGACTGAAGTTTAGAGTGCATACTGTAAATGTGGTTATTGCCGCTTGAACTTTACTGCAAGTGTTGCAAAGACTGCACATCATAGTGCTACTATGATAAGAAGTACTCTACTCTAACATATAGGAATAAGGAGGTGGTTGTGCACTGTATAAAGCACTGGTCAGACCTCACTTAGACTGTTGTGCTCAGATTTGGTCGCCTGGTTTTCACTGTGATGTGGAAACATTGGAGAGGGTCCAGAAATGAGTGACTAAGACAGTATCAGGACTCTGGAATGCTGGCTATGGAGAGAGGTTGAAGAAATGTGGATTGCAGAGTTGGTTGATAGGAGGAAAAGAGTAGAAGGCAAGAGAGAAGAAGAACCAGAGGCCATCCCTGGAAGTTATGTGTGGTGAAGAGTGGTGTGAGGAGTAGATTTTTTACATGGAGAATTGTTAGTGAATGGAACATATTATCCGAATATGTTATTAATGCAGGGAATGTTAAGGAGCTTAAGATTCAGTGTGATAAATATATTGTCTTCTGACTCTATGGAGAGTATTATAATAATAATCTTGTGTTCTAGATGTCTGTCTGAATTTTAAAGGCCTCATAATATATCTGCATTTTCATTTTCAATAACTTTTTCATTTGTATGTTCCCAAGGCATTTTGCAAGTTAGAAAACCATATTTCTTACACAAGATCAAATATGTACTTATCTTTTACTGATATTTTACTCTGTATAGTTAATTTCTCTCTGCTTTTTCATAGTACTACAATATTTTTAAGAATTTAAAATATTTTTTTAGTTAATATTTTTTCTTATTGCTTTTTAATCAAGATTCATTTATTGTTTGTACTTAGTTGCTTTGTTATTAATGAATGTACTTTGTTTATAAAGTTCACTTGGCCTTAACCTTTTAACTTCCTCTAAGCTTTTTTAATGCTGGGATTTATTGTATCACTGGACTCTTGAGGTAAAACAGGTTTGTTGATGCACTCCTTCCACACTATCACAACAGTTGATGTAAGGGATAATTTTGTAGATTTTTCTAGCTCATAGGAAAATTATTTATGTACCTTGGTTCTATGTTGTTGAATATATTTCAATTGGCAATTTCACAGATGCTGATTGTAGAACTGTTGTTGCTATATCTAATTGTGCTATAATCAGTGGCAGTGATAACGAACTAATATGAGTGAATGTAAACAAGAAAAATTCCTTCTCTCCATTTTTTTAAGAACTCAGAATGCAATGAAAATTCTGAAGATTGTGATCCAGTACAGTGATGTTTGTGAATTTGATGAAAACATCTGTTTTTCATTGAGAAATCACCCTATTCTAGGACACATGAGAAGGATAGGATTGGTTATCTCCAAGTATTGTTATTATTATCACATTATTAACAGACCTACATAGAGTCATGAAACTCATTGTAGAAGTCTCACTTAACCAGTAACATATGTTATATTGTTAGACTTTGACTCATTCATAATGCCTTTTTTTCAAAGCATGGTTAGTAGTTGGCATTGCTTGTCACCATGCAAAAGATTATCTCTCAGCAACTTTCTCGTTATGCCATTATACAGAACTTCAAGGGATGGTCTGTATTTCTTTCTCTCCACTAATCTCTAAATAATTTTTCATGCCAGTCTGGAAGAACCTCCTCGCTAACCTCCCTCAAACTTTCCTAATAAGAAAAATTTCAGAATTATGATATTGCCTTAGTCTGTCATGTCTGAATCCTTTTCAGAGTTTCTTCAGAATCCAAGTGTGGAAATTTGTGCACAAATACAGTAGCGAAGAATAAATTCATCCGAACAAGCCAAATTTTCATCAAGTTTTTGGTTTTGGTTTGATTTTTGTTTTAGTTCACAATAATTTTGGTTTATGTTTCAGTTCACAATAGTTTTGGTTTATGTTTCCGTTCACAATAATTTTGGTTTTGGTTTACTATTTTCGGCTTTTGTTTTAGTTCACAATTTTTATTTTGGTTAAGTGCTGTGTGTTTTAACTGTCTCTATGATGTTTATTAATAGTGTTGTGCATTTTTAATAGTGTAAACAAGTTGACATTCATAGTGTTTTATTCATTTTGTGTAGCTATAAAATGGATACATCTCCAAGAAAGTATTCAAAAATATGTACTCTTTCTCAGCACACATCCATGACTCAAAGACAAATTGCCAATGAGTGTGGTGTTGGTTTGGGTACTGTTAATGTGATTTTAACAGAGAGGGAGACAGGGACCTTTTCTCCTGCAGAAAAAAAAAATGTAGGCAGAAAAAGCAAAAGTATACTTACTCACACACTCATTCAGTTAGGAAAAGCAAAATGAATTCAAGTTTGTCTGCTGTAGACTTGAATAGAGACTTGGCAGCTAGTGGGATTAATGATACTACCTTTATGTTTCTGACATGACAGTCCATTGAAGATTGTTGATAGCAGGGAATACTGCTCACAGACCAAATAAGAAACAACTGTTGACAAAAGCTATGCAGAAAAAGAAAAAAGCTATGTACACTTTTGCTCCAGTGGGCAAAAGTGTACATAGATTGGACTGTGGAGAAGTAGAAGAATGTCATATTCTCAGATGAGAGCCATTTCTTTGTTCAAGGAGAGTGAGTACCTTATGTTCGCAAACCACCACCAAACTATTCTTTATTGGTGGTTATCAGAACCACTGCCTAAGAATAGTTTGGAGATCAGAATGTAAGGAAGTAATCTAGAAGTTTTGTTAATATGTGTAATGTGAAGTCTGTTAACTGAGAAAAAGGAGTGATGACAATTGTGCTTGTTTCAATATAAATATACTAGGATTAGCTTTGATAAAATTTTATCATATCAGTTATGTAAATAAAACTGCAGATATTCAGAAATGCTTTTTTTTCATTGTTAAATAAATGATAAAAATAATTATCTGCTACTATTTTCATATTTTTCTCTCCCTTGCAGCAAGTAGCTCACTGGGGACCAGAATTAATACAACTAGAAAATCAGGCTAAGCAAGTAAGAAATGTTATTATTATATTATTGTTACTGAATCATTAACAGACCTCTATGTGATCAGAAGACTCACTGAATGAGGTGTTCTTTAATAGATACTGTTTAATGTAATTAGTACTGTCATGGTAATTGTTATAAATTTTTTGGAGCATTGTAACCTTAAAAGAAAGAATTATTCACTCTTTGTACTCTCACTACCCTATCAGACAATGCATTCCACTGTCCAACTACTCTTCATTCAGTAAAGCCATTTCTTCCCCCACTCTTCCTCACCTCTTCATTTGTATCTCTCAAGAATGTCCCCTTGTCCTTGCTCCTTATTGAGACAGTTAAACTGTCCTCCCTTAACAGTTTAACTGTCTCAATCATATCACTTCATCATCTTCTCTCTACCTAACTAACATTGTACAGTCATGATATCTGCCTCTGCACTCCTTCCAAGGTTAATTTATTCCTTTCAAATCCCAGTGAGCAAATCTGAGCGCAGTAATCTAGATCTGGTCAGATCAGGGACTTTATACAATGGAATAACCACTCTTCTTTCTTTGCTGGCCAGCATCCCTCTCAGTATTATATCATAATCATCTGGGTTGCATTCGTGACCTTTGTAATATGTCCCCTAAACTTCAAGTTTCTATCAGTCATCACTTAGAACAGTTGCACCAACGGTATGCAGCCTCCCATCAGTGGATCTCAAACTTCAGGACCTTATGTTTGCATTAGGCTGATATCCCCCATTCATTTTCCCATCTCTCCAGCTAATACAAATCCTTCTGAAGAGCTAACCGTTCCCTTTCAAATAGAACCCAGGTAACAAAAATAGGTACAAACCACAGCAGAGATATATAAACCAAATGTAGAGTGCCTCAAGGTGCAGTATTATTGCACACTATTTTCAATGTATACATAAATGATATTCACAGGCTCTCAATACAGAGCTACTATTAACATATCGATATATTAGTATGCACTACTAAGAATCCAGACATTATCACCACCTCTCTACAGTATTACAAGACATATAAACACCAATAGCATATAGTATTCCAGGGGTGTGCTATGTAAAGCAACATTAAAAAATCATTAAATTCTATAAACTTACTTTATTAAAAAAAACAAAAAACATTCTATTTATACATCAGTTCAGTCCTTTGTTTTTGAAATGTAAATGCTACATAAATTTAAAAGATAGGGAGACATGATTTACAATCTTTCACAATTTTTAACTTGACTTCATAATCTTGGTTTCAAAATCATGTACATAAGATCTCTTCAGCACTGTTTCCCATTGTTGAGAAGAATAAAAATAGATGTCAGTTAAAAAAAGAAAAAGAAAAATACACAGTTATCTAACAGGAAACTACCAGGAATAACTAACTGCACTGCACTTCTTGGTGACAAATAAGCTGTTGAGCAGAACTAATTTGCTTATGCTGTTCAGAGCCTGCACACCTTTAATTCCCATACAAATTTTACTCAGTTTGCATGCACTCACCTTTACCTGTTAAAAATGCATGTTGATTCCTAATGGTAGATTTCTTGTACAGAAACACATTTCTCTCACTTCATACTCGAGTAGTCAACATGTGCTTTGACAACGATGCTCACCTTATTTGATTTACAGTCATCATGTGGGTATCTTAATATGTGTAAAAGTTCGTGACTATTTATTTTAAATAAATAATTGACATAAATAAATAAATACATTTATTTCAAATAAATGACTGCTCAAAAATTATTTCTTCATGAATTTCTCGGATATGTTGTGCACACCTAGCACACCCTGAATATACACCCCTGCCAAACACACTACTACCATATTTTTACAATAACTCAATCATAACACTAAAACCCAAATGCTAATTATCATAAACCCATGAATAGCATATTTTGCACCAGTCACACATATCATCATATTGATGATGACAAATGTCTTTGACCTGAACTGCATCTGCAATGTGCTAAATATTTAGGCCTTTATATAAATATGGACTGCTACGATGAGCCAAGAGGCTATTTTTTTCCTGCGGCGTAAATTAAGTTAAGGGGATAATAAATCCCCCATTATTTTAAAAACTGGATACAAAACTCAGAGATCGAAAAATAGCGAAATCTAAGAGTTTCATGCCGAAGAACTATCGGCGAGTCCAAGCGTAAGTCTTCACTTGGGTGGTACAACACTAGGGCAACTCGTGTCAAAGGTGGAGCAAGATCCATCACTATCCTTAATATTTTCTCATAATGTAAAACGCAGCTCCTAGGAGATGTATTACTGTTTTACAATATGAGGAGAGGTCACTACCCAGATCGGTTTTGACCTTTATTTTAAAATAATGGGGGATTTGTTATCCCCTTAACTTAATGGACTGCTACCTTAAATAGACCAAATGCATTAAATACCTTCATAACAAACTTTGCATCATTACTCACACTGTTCCACTTAAAAGTTATGATACCGATCAATACCAAGATACTTGAAGCAAGATTGAAGCAGTGGGCAGAACAGAGAATATGTATGAAAATGTTTGTGACAGTGTAATGGCAGATGGGATTGAAACAGGGGTTAAAAGTCACATGATTCAGAGAAAGAGCAAAAGTGTTGATTGAAACAATAGTAGTATGACAGATGTAAAGAATGAAGAGTTGGCTGTAATGAGGGAGATAGCTTAGTTACGTGGAGTGATACACAGGACAGTGGGAGCTGCAGTGAATGTAGAAACGTGTGGTGACTGGATCAGCTGATATCAGAAAAAAAGAAGTGTGAGAAAAGAGAAACGAATGTTTGACTAAGACAGAGAGAGAGAGAGAGAGAAAAGGAAAAATCAAGGAGCGAGTCTTTCTGGCAATTCTGCCCATAAGAGGTGTGATTGGCACAGATTCACAAAATCATACTTTCCAGGTGCAAAAATTAATGGTGATAGTGAGACTATTAGAGTGCAAAAGAGTAAAGTGAAAGCGTTGATCATTTTGACTGGAATGAATGATTCAAAAGGAGAAAAGAATGGCATGAGGGAGGATGTGAAATAAAGTAGCAAAAGAAATGAGGGAGAAAGTTAAGTGAGTCTGTTGCCACAGTATGACAGAGTTGAGCTGAGAAGGAGGGCCATAATATTGAATGACTCAATGTGTAGGTTATGCAGGAGGAATAATGTGGAGTTTGTGGATGTGTGTGTGTAGAGAGTTTGATGGGTGAAAGGACTTATACAAGAAGGATGGTTTGCATCTGAATGGATTTGGCATTCAGAGTCTGGTAAAAGTATTGTTAAATGAAGTGAAAGTGGATATGCAGAATCAGGGAAAGTAGAGCTTTTGGAGGTGGGGGGGGGTAGCTGTTGAGCATGTACATAGATACCAGTGAGGAAGCTGAACGTAAGAATATGCATAAAATGCCTAATACCACTGGTGACAAACCAGTGGAAAGAGGGGGATAATAGTTCCATTGCATAAAGGAGGTTCCAAGACTGATGTAGCAAATTACCGACCACTCGGCATATCAGAAGTTTTCAAGGTAGTGGAGAAGTTGGTAAAGAGTAAAGTACAGGCATGGATAGATAGAAATGGGATTCTGTGTTTTTTTTAGAGGGGGGGGGGACATGATTTTATAAGGGTAGGTCATGCTTCAGTAACTTGCTCACATTTGCAGTGACAGCTGAGCTGGATAAAGGTAATAGGTTTACAATGATACTGCTGGACTTTGCAAAATCCTTTGACATGATACCACATGGAATTCTAATCAATAAACTACAGCAGATGGGGATGGATATAGGGTTGGTTGGGCAGGTAAGAGGGTGGTTGATGGAGAGATATCAGAGAGTACTTTATTCAGGAGTAGAGTCCAGAAGAAGACCTGTGACTAGTGGCATGCCACAAAGCTCTGTTCTTGGGCTGTTACTGTTTAATTTGTACATTAATGATAACTGAAAGGAACTGTTCAGTTATTTGCTGATGATGTAAAATTGGGTAGAGCAATAGTTAATACAGATAATGTTAAAATTTTGCAGGATGAATTGGATAGACTGACAGTCTGGGTAAAGGAGAATGAATGTCAGTTTAATGTGGCAAAGTGGCCAATACAACAAGTTGACCCAAACCATACCATGAGAATGCGCCCAGACCATTACAGAACTATCAAAACATTTTAAAGTTGGAAACAAGCACTCTGGCTGGTAAACTTCCTTCAGCTGATGCCACACACACATTCGTCCACAGCAAAAAGTGTGAATGTGGATTAATTGGACCATATCACATCTCTCCATTGTTGTGTAGTCCATTGCCTCTGATCTTTGCACCATTAGAAGCAACAACGTGCATTGACAGGAGTGATCAAAGATTTGTGTAAGGCAACCTGACTGTGATATTCAACTCTCTGTAGTTCCCTGCACAGAGTTTTTGTTGAAATGGATTTCTCACAAGTGGTGTTGAATTTTTCACACAATTGCTCAACAGTAGCCCACCTGTTTTTCATGGTACAGTGCACTAATGTCTCTTCCTCTTGGAGTAAGCAATTTTGTCGATTATTGCATTTCGCTAATGATGTTTGTCTTGTTGATTAAAATGCTGACATAACCTTAGAGACTGTTCCTTGACTAACTTGTGCAATTTCAGCTGTTCTGGTCATGGATGCACCTGCCAGCCTGGCTCCAACAATCATGTCCCTTTCAAAGTCACTGAGGTCCTCTCTGGATTCCATTCTAACATGCAATAAATGGCAGAGCCTCTGTTTGCCTTTATACACACGTCCCTAGGAATGTCAGGAGTACATCTGTATTTAGTGCATTGTCACAGCTATAATAGTACCTAGTACCAAAGAAAAAATGAGAAAAAATATTTTTTAACAAATATTATTATTAACACCTGACCTCCATGGAGTCAGAGACTCATCAACGGGAAGTACACACCATCACACACAAAGCTCATCCTACCATGCTTTAAACTAATTCAATGCGTTCACAATACACTCAGGCAATGCATTCCACTCACCAACCACTTTCTATTTTTCATTCTCCTGCTCACACACTCCTTATACAGTTTCCAGGGATGGCTTCTTGTTCTACCTCCCCTCTCCCATTGTATGAAAAATTTCTTCCATGTCAACCTGATAATAACCCTGACTGTCTCAATCATATCCACACCCCTCCTCCAATAGGAAGCTTTGCAATTTACATTCTCTTAACCTGTCTTCATACTCCACATTCCAAAGACCACTGATCACCTTTGTGAATCATCTCTGGATACTTTCTGACATATCTTTGTCACCATGAAAACCCAGTGACCAAATCTGTGCACAATAATCCATATGAGGCCTGATCAAGGTTTTATACAATGGTATCATAACCCCTGCAGCAAACCACTAGTGACCTTCATCTTTTGGGATAAAGCACTCCCATATACAGTTTTCTGATGCCAATGTGACAGCCAGTCACTGATCCAACTAAGAAGTCTGTTATCCAATCCCATCCATTTCAACAGCTTGTTATGAGACCATCTATCAAAAGCTTTTGCAAAATCAAAATATACCACTGTCTATGCATCTCCCTTGTCCAAGACATTGTCACCTTGTTACAGTACATAAGTAAGTTGGTAAAACACGATTGCCCTTTAACAAACCCATTCTGACCACTACAGAGAATATTGCTGTTATCAACCCATTTCTGTATCGTACTTCTCGCCAATCTCTCTCTCTCATACCTTCACAAAAACTCAAAATATACAGATTGGCCTATAATTTTTAGCCACAGATTTATCACTACCTTTATGCAGTGGAACAATTTTACCTTCTTTCCACTCTCTTGGAACCTGTGGCATTGTAATATTTATTAAACAAGCATGCCAATGCTGCTGTCAGTTCCTTGAAACGTTCCCTTAAGATGTATGGTGGTATGTCATCAAATCCTGTTGTCTTATTGACATCAAGGTTATTTATTTCCTCAATTACCTCATGCTCACTCACAATTAAGCCATCCTTTCTTATGTCTTCTACAATTAGTTCCTGATGATTCCACAATCATCAGGTTGAAATATTGTCATAAAATGATCAATGAGTACTTCAATAATGTCTTCTGCAGCAGTTACCACTCTACAATTTTTATCCATTAACATCATCTTACCATAATCATTCTTCTTTCTACTTGCCAGATATCTAAAAAACTCTCTCTCTAGGGTTTTTTGTCTGATTCTCTAATTTTTGCTCATACTGCACTTTTGTTGTCCTTACT
Source organism: Typopeltis vanoorti (assembly GCF_054136105.1). NCBI lineage: Eukaryota > Metazoa > Arthropoda > Arachnida > Uropygi > Thelyphonidae > Typopeltis > Typopeltis vanoorti. The sequence continues at coordinate 26,433,144 of NC_143574.1, forward strand.
GAGTCAGTCTCCTGGCTTGTTCTTTATACACTTCATATAACTGATTATTGCCATTATTCATCTTATACTGCCTCCAAAGTGCCTTCTTCTTCCAGATTTCATGCTTAATCCCCTCATTCATCCATTTTACACCTACCTTATTCAATTTTTTGACCTTCAACACATTGATGCGTTTTTGTATTTCTTAATCAGTTCCCAAGCAGTATTTATTTCCTTATCACTCAACTTTTCAATCCATGCTATAGCTCCAAGCTACCTCTTAAGCTTGTCGTAATCACCAGCCTTTAACTTCCACATATATTCTTTCTTCACAGAAGTCTGCATATGGCTAAGTGATCATTTCATGATCACTCTCACCAACTGGAGAAAAATACATAACCCTATTCACAATTGCATCATCTGATGAAATGATCAGATCCAAACCTCTTGATCCTCACATGCCCTCCTTTACATGCTGCCTGAGATAGTTGTCTCTCAAGAAATTCATCTTCCTTATTCCCAAATACTGTCTCTTTTTTCCAATCTATACCGCCATAATTAAAATCTCCCATAATAATCATCCATCCTTTGTTCATACATTTTTTCATCCCCACTCTCCACATTCCATTGCTTATAGCAACATACAACTAAAAATTAAAGATACCAAGAAATTATATACTTGGATAAAGGTTTAATCCTTTATCCAAGTGTAAGCAAACAAAGTTTGTGCCTGTATGACTGTGGCAACTTGTATATAGAAGCTAATGACTTCATATCACTTGCCTTAGTATCCCATAATGCAAAGCACATATCCTTACGGACATGTATGATGCTATACATTATGAGAAGGGTCACTACCTACACTGGTTTCACTATATAAGTGAAGGGAAGTTTCCAAAAACTCAGCAAGTGCGAGCAACCTGAGAGATAATTTTACTCAGCGGTGGTTCCACTCAGTGACAGGCCCACCATGCCATTGAGAAGAATCCTCATCGGTGGCTCTACTCAGTGGTAGGCTCACCCCTCCACCAAGCAGAGCCATAATCTCAGTGATGGCCCCACTTAGAGACAGGTGAAAACCTACCCTCAAGAAGTGCCACTCATATATCAGGGAAAGGGACTCATTCACTGTATAAATAAAGCCATCTCTAAAAATTAGACAATCCCCAGACCACTCCCTATGATTGACTGAGAGATTGTCCAACTCAGCATTGGTTCCACTTAGTGACAGGCTCACCCTACCACTGAGCAGAGCCACTCATATTCCAGAGAAAAGCACACACCAAAATGACCCCAATAGAGGCCTTGCCAGAAAACACCAATCCCCAGGGACTCAAGTTGCTCTCTCAGGGAAAGCAACCACTTCTGCACAAAAGTGCATCAGTGTGAGGTAGACCAAGAGGTGAAACTAAGTCTTAAAAGAACTGGGTGATGGACTGAGTCCTTGACTCTTTATCCCGTCATCTGAATGAATAGAATCTGTGTGGATGGAGTGTTATCCAGCTAAAGACTTCAGTCATGGCTGGGTAACTGGCAATAGCCGAGCCTCAGTTAAAACTTCATTGGCTACAGCATTGCCATTCGTTACCCTGGAAGTCCTAAAAAGAACTTTTTTTTCTTCAAATTCAGGTGAAACTAAGTCCTTATAAGGACTGGCTTAAAGGGGCGAAGCAAGAATGCTTTTCATCTTCCCCGTTATCTGTAGAGGACAGTGTAGGGATAAGGTGTTATTGAGCAATTAAAGCTCTGATCATGGCAGGAGGGTAACAGCAATGGCCAAGCCTCAGTTAGAGCTTCATTGGCTACAGCATTGCCATCCATTACCCTCCAAGGGTATTAATTAATCACCGAATCTCACGGTCGATTAACTCATTCCTTCTTCTGGTGAAACTAAGACAACAACACAACAACAACAACGTTACTGGCTTGCTGGGTGAAGCATAAAATGCTTTTTATTTTCCCCTTTATCTGTGTGGAGAAGCTTGATGGGGGAGATTGTGAGACTTATGCTCGCACTTTGTGAACTATGGAGTTAGCTCTGTTCTGCTGAAAGCAGGATTGCCTTGGGTCTTTTGTGTTTTTGATAGTCATGTTCACTATAACTGGAAGCTTGTCTGATTAGTGGATTGGGATGAGAATGTGCCTTACTGAAGAACTTTTCTGCATGGTCATGAAGGAGAGAACGGATGTCAGGGTTCCGGTTTCTCTGTGGATCTGCGTGTTTCTGACGAACCATGGGGCATCTAAGATCATCCGCAGGCATTTGTTTTGTATCCTCTGTAGTTTCTGGATGTTAGATTTGGATGTGTGACTCCATGCCGGGAATGCATATGTGATTACTGGTCGAATTACCATCTTATATAATAACAGCTTGTTGCGTTTATCCAATTTGCTGTTGCGATTGATCAGGGGATAGAGTTGGGCTATGGTTCTGGATGTCTTTGTGCCTATGAGCTTGATATGGCTGTTGAAATTTAGCTTTTTGTCTAGCTGTACTCCAAGGTATTTGGCTTCTGTCTGCCATGGTATCTTTTTTCCGAGAAGTTCAATATCATCTTGGATGAAGGCTTTGCGTCTGGTGAACAGTATAGCTGAGCTTTTGACGGGGTTTACTTGTATCCTCCAGCCGGAGAACCATTTCTCTAGCTTTGTGATAGTATCCTGGAGACGACTGATCACCAGGTGTGGGCGGAGAGATCTTGTCATTATGGCTGTGTCGTCAGCATATAGGGCTGTGATGGTAGTCCTCAGGTTCTGTGGAATGTCCGCCACGTAGAGTGTGAAAAGTAAAGGAGCCAAAAGAGATCCCTGTGGTACTCCTGCCAGGATTTTGTGCCTAGTTGAGATGGTGCCATTTATTTTTATCTGCATGGATCTGTCAGTGAGGTATGATTTTATTAGACGGGTAAGGTTTGTTGGAATGTTGGCCTGAATGAGTTTATAAAGTAATCCTTGATGCCATACCTTATCAAAGGCCTTGGCAATATCCAGAAAAACTGCAGCTGTGTGAATGTTCCAGTTGTATCCTTGAGTGATATGCTCCACTAGTCGGTGTATTTGTTGCACTGTGCTGTGCATACGGCGGAAGCCGAATTGTTCGTTTGGAATTATTCCTATTTGGTCTGATTTTTCTTGTAGTCTTGAAAGGATAATTTTTTCAGCAATCTTTCCCAGGTTGGAAAGCAGGCTTATTGGACGGTAGCTTTGCGGATTGTTTCCTGGCTTTTTTATTGGTATGATGTCTGCTGTTTTCCATGCAGAGGGGAAGTGTTGTATCCTCAATATTGCATTGGTTATGTTAACCAGGTGCATAATAGCCTTTTTAGGAAGTAATTTGATGATTCTGTTAGTAATTCCATCTGGCCCTGGAGCTTTTTTGTTGTTTAGATGTTTTATGATGTTGGTTATTTCATCTGGAGTAGTGGGGGTGATGCTGGCTGGTTTGTCTTCGGACTGACTTAAGGTACGCTTGACCTGCTGGTGGACTTTATATATGTGGGTGATGTTTATATTATCATATGACGGGCTGCATTGTTTTTCTAGGTTTTCTGCTATTGCTTCTGCTTTTTCTTTATCAGTGTGCGCCGTTCCATGAGCAGTTTGCATGGGCGGTAGGGGATTGTGTTTAGTGCGCAGAATCTTCAGAAATTTCCATATTGTGTGATCTTCTGGGTTGAGTGATGATAGTTTATTGTCCCAATCCTGGTTCCTGTGGATTTGAAGTGCTTTTCTGACTTGATTGTTCAACTTGTTCAGGGTTTTCTTGTCCTGTGGGGCTCTTGTGTTGTGGTATCTTTTCCTGGCTTTGTTTTTTGTTCTGATGAGGTCCATTATGTTTTCTGGGAGCCGACCGGATGGGTGGTTGGTTGTGGTTTTGGTGACTGCTTCTAGTGCTTTTTTAATTTGGCTTGTTAAATTGCTTATTGCTTTATCTATTTCTTCTTTTTTGTGGATGATTGGTACATGACCAATGTAGTATTCTGGTAGGATTTTAGCTAGCCTATCCCACGATATGAAGGTGTGCTGGTGGGCCAGTTGGTCTTGCGTGCCAAGTTTGATCAGGATTGGGTTGTGGTCGGATGATAGTTCACTGAGCGTCTCTAGTTTGTATTGATAACTGATGTTTCTAAGGATAGCTATGTCAAGTACATCTGATCTGCCATGAGGGCTGTAATGAGTGTGCTCAGTGGGTCCTGCTACCACAACTGAGTTAAGTGTTGAACAGTTGTGTAGTATGCGACCACTTCTGTTGTTGGTGGTGCTGAACCATGCTGTGTGTTTGGCATTCAAGTCACCTACTATGATGGTGGGGTCTGTGGTGCCGAGGACTGCATCCAGGTCTCTTGTCAGTAGAGGATTGCTTGGTGAGTTGTAGGCAGCAAATATCTTGAGGCTTCCAGCATTGTTTGTGTGGACTTGTATTCCTGTGGTTTCCAGGTTTGTAGTCTGTGGGTTGGATATGGCATTGTGGTGGAGGTATGGTTTGATGTAGATGGCAGTGCCTCCCCCTCTGGAGCTGAGTCTATCCGTTCGGTATATTGTGTATCCTCTCACTTTTGGGTTGTTGGCAGGTCTTAGGTGGGTCTCGTTGATCAGCATTATGTCCGGGTTGTGTCTTTGTGCGAATTCCTGTAGTTCTAATGTTTTGTTGGTGAGGCCATTGGCATTCCAGGCTGCAATTAGAAGCGAGTTAGGTTTTACTTTTGTTTTATTCATAGTTGAGTGCTTGAGTATGGAATGGGTTCCTTGCAGGAATCTCTTTGTGGAGGATGGAGTTGGGTTTGTCCTGCTGAATTCCTGCAGCATAGTGGCTAGCGAAGCAGTCAGTATTGCTGTAATGTTGGAGCCTATTTGATTGCTTTGTATTGTGTCCTTTGGGCGGGCTGCTTCTGCATAGGTCTTGGTGGAAGGTTGAGCCCTTTCCTGACTTTTATGGATTGGGTTTTGGTGGTTTGATGACTGTGCAGCAGAGATGCTTTGAGTGGTGGTCCAGATTGGGGGAGGTTGGACGGGTCTTGTAGTTCCGTGATTTCTGGGATGGTGGCTGCATCCTTTGTAGTTTGCTGGGTGGGGACCTCCACAGTTGGCACATTTGGCTGGTGTGGTTCTTGCTTTTGTGCATGTAATGGTTCGATGCTTCTCGCCACACTTCAGGCATCTGAACTCGGCTTTATAGAGTCTTTGGGCATTTCCAAACTTTTGGCAACGATGGCATTGCCCTGCTGATGCCCTTTTCCTGAGTGGCTCTGTTGATATTTTAAGTCCACAGACTGCAGTTATGTCATAAATTTGTCTTTGTGTGTTCTGTATCTCAACCAATACTAATGGCATCGGTTGTTTATCGGATCTGTACATCCGGCTGACTTTGATAAGTGTTAGGCCCTGCTGGGTAAGGTCAGCTGCGATCTCCTCGGAGATAATGCCTTCGGTGACACCTCGCAGTACAACCTTTAGATTTCTTTTGCTGCTTAGTGCGAAGGTGTGGTACTGTAGTTTGTTGTTATCCATCATTTTTGTTATTCCTCTGTAGTCTGTGACTGTTGTTGGTTGAATTTTTACACCTTCGTCGGTGTTTCTGGCCCAGGAGTATCCAATTTGATGTTCTCTTAGGTTTCTTGCAACTGTGGTCCATTTTTCCTTTTCATGGAGAATTACAGAGGGGGACCTTTTCCCTTTTTTCAGGGACTATTTGTGAGGGTGTTTCGTTTTCCACATGATCATCCTCGATTCTACGTCTCTTGCCTGTCTGTTCTCCTGTGAAGACCGTCTGACTGAGGCTCTCGGGCAGGGAGATGGATGTGTCATTGATCTCTTCCACTTCGCCCTCCAGGTTTAGGAAACCTGGCCATTCAGTATCAAATTTTTTAAGCAGTAATTTAAACAATTTTAATGCTTGCTCTTTGTTTAGATGCTCTAGCAGATCAGTAATATTATCCATGTCTGTTTTATTTGTTGTTATATCTAGTAGGTAGTGATTGGAAAATTGCTTATGATCGCAATTAGAAATCCCGCAGGTCTTAAGACCTGTCAGCAGAAATTTTGTAGAGGATATTGCAGATGAAAAGGATTGCCAGCAATATCAAGCGATTAGCTAAACGCGCAAATCAATAGCATATGAAATTTCAGAAAATGAAGAACGCTTACCTCTATATATATCATTTATCATTCAAAACTATCGCACTGAACTAATATGCGAGCCACCATTTGCATTAGCCAAAAATACGCTGGTGAAACTAAGGTTGTAAGTAATGCAAAAGTCATATTTTTATATATGAGTATCCAAAAGGTGTCACTCCTTATTATTAAATTACTCTGGATTAGAGATAGTTGTTGGAAGTTTTTCCATTTGTTTATACAATAAATTAAAGATACCAAGAAATTATATACTTGGTTAAATCCTTTATCCAAGTGTAAGCAAACAAAGTTTGTGCCTGAAGTATTTTCAGGACTGGGACAATTCGTATATAGAAGCTAATGACTTCACATCACTTCCTTAGTATCCCATAATGCAACCTTAGTATCACCTCTGGGTCTGGCTGCCACTGATGAGACCTCAATAAAGGTTGAAACCAGTGTGGGTAGTGACCCTTCTCATAATGCATAGCATTATACATGTCCATAAGGATATGTGCTTTGCATTATGGGGTACTAAGGCAATCCTCAGTGATGTAAAGTCATTAGCTTCTATATATGAGTTGCTCCAGTCCTGAAAATGCTTCAGGCACAAACTTTGTTTGCTTACACTTGGATCAAGGATTAAATCAAGTATATAATTTCTTGGTATCTTTAATTTATAGCATAACCAAGTGGAAAAACTTCCAACATCTAACTAAATATCTCTTCCTGTCAACCTCTACCTCACACTGCACTGCCTCATTATTTCCCTATTTCCAACACTATTTCCCTCTTTCATGTCTATCTTATATGGACATAATTCTCCTGATATTATTAGCAGTACTCCACCTCCCTTCTTGTCCTTTCTCTCTTTATGAAAAACATTATACTCTTCCATTTTTATTTCCATTCATTCCATTCAATAAGCGAAATCATTTCATCTCCCATTTCTGATACTCCTTGCATTTGTAAATAAACAGCAGTTCACTTACAGGTCTCTAACCAGTCCTACCCTGGCCACTTGTTGGTTATGATTTCCCCTCACCTACCCTTGCCCAGTCACCTTTCACTGCTTACCACGTATGTCTGCTCAGTCTAAACTACCCCACTCACATTCTAATCTATTCCATTTCTATTCTGATCATCTCCGTGTATACATTTGCTACTACTTCCAACTCCCACTCTACCTATGCCATATCTTCCTGTCCACCCAGGCTCTCCCTGTTTTCTTATTCCTCTTGCATTCCCATTCACTCTTCATCTCTCACACTACTGCTGTTTCCATTTCCAAGCACTTCTTTCTCTTCAATATCACTCTTCTGATCTTTCACTTCATTTCTTACTTCTGATCTCTTGCTTGCATCACACATTGCACTTCCATCTAGCAATAATTTCACCAGTTCACTCACTCATTCCAAAGCCATTCAAATGAAATCCATCATGTCTGTATAATTCTATTCTTCCCTCATATACATGCCATACATCCAGAAACTCCACTCCCTTCTCCACACAACTCCACTAGCATTCCATTCGTGATTCTGGCTCTCTGTCTCAACTCATTATTGTCATACCCTCTGCAACACACTGAACCTCTCCCACTATGCTGTTATCTTTCACTATCTATTCTGAAATTTCTTTAATTTTCACCAGTAATAATAAAGGAGATCATTTTGACCAATAATAAAAGAAGATAATAATTTATATTGATTATCATCTTTATTTCTTGCTCTTTTTTTCTTCCCTCTCGTGTTTTCTTTGGTATCAGATGCCAATATGGCTGTGACAAAATATGTGGTATTTTTGCTACTTGAATTTTGTAAAATTGACATAAATCAATGAATCATCACAATGTTCATGCCTACAATCAGAACTGCCATTTTATTTTTAAGTACTAGCTGTTTGTTTGATTATATTTGGTTTAGAAATAAATAAATTTATTCTTTTACAAACTTTTTTTGAAACTGCCCAAATGAAATTGCATTTAATTTGCAAACATAAATTAAGTTGACAAATATAGCAAGTTGCCAGCAACTAATAACTATTATACAAATAACTATTATTTGTACACTGTGCAAAAAAACTTCCCATTTTGTAATGCAAACTCTGGTTTGTTGTTACTTCACTAAATGCAAGGGAATGGAATTAAGAAGCTTATATTTCATATTCCAAACAAAAGAACAGGCATGTCTTTCTTTCTTTCTTTTTTTCTTCTCTTCCACCCCCCCCATCAATCATTTTGTGTTTCTGTTGGCATTACTTATTCTTATTAATAGAACCATACTCACAGTATGAGATAGATATTTTAAAAAATTGGGGAAAAAAAGCAACAGTAAGTACTTGTACCAATCCTGAAATGAGAACAGAATTTCCAGCAATGTTTGCCTGCTTGACATCAAATAATATTTATTTTCAAATAATATTTATATATATATATATTTATTTGTATTATGTATTTGTGTGCACACATATATATATATAAGAACAGTCCACGTTGATATGTTCAATTCACTTCTTTCAGTATTCATATATTTTGTTACATTTTAGTTCTTTACATATTCTGTCTTTTTTTTTTTTTTTTTTGTTTTTCCATAGAGTATAGCTTGCTGTCCTTTGCAGGAATTTCATTTCTCCAGTTTCTATTCTTTTTCTTCTGCAGTTTTTATGGTCCATAATTCACATCCATACAGTAGAAAAGGTCTTGCCAAAATGTTCTAAACTCTGATTCTTATATGCTTTTGAACTTGGTTAGGTTTGAAAATATTATTGATCATTCCTGTTATATTTAGAAACTGTGAAATTTCAATATCGATGTCATCTTCTTTTGTATATGGTACAACACATCCAAGGTATTTGAAGCAGTTAATTTTTTCTAAAATCTTATTTTTAATCATGATTTTACTTCTGACTGGAGATGGTCTTTTAAAAGTCATGATTTTTATTTTGTCTATTGATATTTGCATTCCATATTTTTTAGCAATTACATTTAGGGAGTGTATTGATCTTTGGAGTTCCTCCTCACTTCTTGCTATGATTATCTGGTCATCTGAAAACAAAAGAGCATTGAGTATAGTTCCACAATCCAGTTTAAATGCTGGTTTTTACCATTTTATCATTTTTTTTAAAAATTCCATTTCATCTATATAGGTAATAAATAAGAGTGGTGACATTGGGCATCCTTGACAGAACCCTCTGTTTTTATTGATTTCTATTTTGTTTCATTCATTTTTTCAGCTATTTGGTTGTTTTGATACTGATTTGGAATGTTGAGATTCTTGAGTATGGTTCACAGTTTGTTCCTTAAGCCTCTGTCAAAGGCTTTCTAATAATGTACTAATGCCATGTGTGTTCTATGTTCAATTCATAACATTTTTCCATTAAGAGTTTTAATGTAAAAGCTGGGTCAATGCATGAGCATTCTTTTTGGAAGCCATTTTGTTCTTTATAAAGTTTATGAAGAACAAACCCCTTATGTAGAAGGGGTTTGTTCTTCATGATTTAAGTGTTGAAGTTAATATTTGTGCATATAACTTATAACCAGCATTTAGGAGACTTATTCTTCTCTAGTTTTCAGTTGCACTTATTGTTTTTTTTTTTATGCTGTGTATTGGAATGATAATTATCTTATTCCAACTTTCTGGGATTTTTCCTTGCTGCCAGATATTGTTAAATAATTTTAAAAGGCATTTGATGAATAGGATGCCTACATATTTAATAAGCTCTATATTTATTCCATCTTCTCCAGGGGATTTTGTACAACTATCTAATTGTAAGTTTTGGAAGTCCAGCCAGGTTTTCTCTTTGATTATTTTAAGTTTCACTTTGTCTTTTACCTCCTTATTCATATTTCTTAGAATTTGGCCTCTCTATGAAATTATCTCATGTTTCTCTGGTCCTTTTCTGGCATGCCTTTTTTTTTTTTTTTTTTGCTATTGCTCTTTTGTATTTATAATTAATTTCTGCTTCTAGTGATTTTGTGTTTATTCATTGTTTTTATGCTTCTTTCTTGTGTATGATTATTGCTTCAATGTTTTCATTCCAGTTTCTTATTCCCTTTCTCCTCTTCCATTTACTTTTTTGTTCCAAGGCATTCTGACGCTGCATGTATTAATATATATATATATATTTTTAATCATTCCATTTTATTTGATAAATGATAACTGACACTGGGTTTAATAGGTCGTGATAATATAGATAGTTAAGCCGACTAGTTCTATCACATATGCTAGTCACCTCTTGTGGGTTAGGAAGAACAAAAAAATACGGTAAGCAGTAAACACGAATCAGTACATAAAACTGAACATTTTTTACACAAAAGTAAAAAAACAAACAAACAGAAACATATGGAGCATGGAAGTTGACATGGGTCAGAGATTGTTCAGTAGGTATGCATGATAGTTGGCAGATTGATGTGAAGATGAAGTCTGATGTGTAGAAAGATCTAATAAGTTAATTCCAAATATCACATAAAATCATTCTTTAGTTTCTGTTGAGTGTGCCTCATGAGTTGATAACCATTGTAGCCTCTTTGATGTACCTTTCCTAGATGTTTTAATTTTGAAAAAAAGCAGAAGGAGGCCTCTATCTTAGCATATACCATAAGCCCACTCATATAGGTCATTACCTACATTTCTCTTCATTGCACCATATATTGTAAAAATTAGTTATTATACATATGCTAAAACAAGGGTGATGAAAAAACACTAAAAGAAGAATTACATTCTCTTCTCCAGTTGTTGGTGAGCAATGGATATTCTAAGAAAATGATATAAAGCATGCTATTCTCTACTTCTGCTCCACGACAGATTCCTAACATATGTTACAGAGGCTCATTTCCCATCCCTTATATTATTAGGCTTTCTCTCAAAATTACCAATCTCTTGACATAAGAGTGGCTTTCAAGCTCATTCTGACTATACAAGCTCTGTTACGTTCACCTAAAGACCACAACCCTTTCAACATTTTGGGGTCTAAAATATTTCATGTTCTTTGTAACCTTGCTTACTTAGGGCAAACATCAGAAGTTTGGAAATCAGACAAAAAGAGCATATTGGAGACATTAATAACAACATAGAAGACAGCTCAGGCCTAGCTTTCCACTTCTCCCACACTTATCACAGTATTGAATGGGACAAGAGCTTCATCAAGAGGCTACGATGGTTATCTACTCACAAGACACACCCAACAGAAACCAAGGAATGATTTTATGTGATATTTGGAAGTCACTTATTAGATCTCTCCACACATCAGACTTTAACTTTTCTGCCAACTATCATGCATACCTACTGAATAATTTCTGATCTATGTCAGCTTCCATGCTCCACATGTTCCAGTTTCGTTATGTAATGGTTGATGTTTATTGCTTATTGTATTTTTTTGTTCTTCCTTACCCAGAAGAAGCCACTAGCATACACTAGTGGCCAAAATTGTGGAAACCTTTTGGAAAAAATGTATTTTTGAGGTTTGATGGTTCATAACACCACTTTTTTTTGGTGTAATACCATAAAATTATATACAGGGTGTTCGGGATAAATTTGACATATTTATAATTAATTATATTTTTCCGTAAGTTACATGTATTAACACACACTTCTCTTCATTTAAAAGTTTGGACCCTTCTTCATTCATATACAAGATGTCAGAAAGGATGGATAGCTGGAACCCACCTGAATCATGGAAGAGAATAACTTGTATCATGATGATTCGTGCCCGCCATCAAAATAAGGATATTACGACTGCTGCCCAATGCTCCCTGAATACAGTAAAAACAATCAGGCATGAACTAGAGACTTGCAATGGTGACTACGAGGATGTAGCAAGAAGAAAGATCCCTAGCAGACGATCTGATTGCGTTCGTACAGCAGAATTCCTCGCAAATCTGCAGGAACAGGTGTTGAAGAACCCTGGCATTGGAATTCGGGCTTTGTTCGTGGAGTTGCTAACTGTAGTCAAGCCCTGGATAACAAGGGTAGCCAATGGTAGGCCGTATGTATGGCAGCAGGATTCGGCCCCTTGCCACACCTCTGGGAAAAGTCAAAAATGGTTGTCTGAAAATTTCTACGACTTCACCAGTCCAAATGTTTGGCCTCCAAACTCCCCAGACCTTAACCCCATGGGTTATTTTGTATGGGGCGCAGTTGAAAAAGACACCAATCGCACTTAAAGTAATACAAAAGCCCAGTTAATGGATAAAATTAAAACAGTTTTTGCGGCCCTTCCCAGGGAGACTGTAGCATCAGCTTGTTCGAGGTTCCGAAGCAGAATTGAAGCTGTGATCGATGCTAATGGTGGTTATTTTGAGTAAATCTTGTTGATAGTATTGTAATTAACTCTGCCTGTAATGTTTTTTTGTCAATTCATTAAATTTAATAGATACAAAGAAGATTTTCTTTTTCCTTACGAAACTGTCAAATTTATCCCGAACACCCTGTATATATCAGTGAAAAGATAATTTAATCAAGAATATAATGCAATAAAGTTTGTTCAATTATCTGTATTCTATGAAATGTTATAGCCAAATAACTAGAAAAAAGAAGCACAACCTGCTTACGTTGATATGAAGTAGCTTGCCTTCATTGATAAGTTTCGTGTAGCGTAATTGGAATGATCGCTGGGCAGCAGGATGTTTCATGATATATTTTGAACAACCTCAGTTCGTTTCCCAGAGATGTCTGTGCATTTGTTATTAATTCTATATTTTGTTGTGGCCTTGCAAGAAGACTTGAATAAATTGAGTGATTGGGCAAGCAAATGGGGATGTGAGTTAAATGTTGCAAAATGTAAGGTTTTAAAATTTGGAAAACAAAGATGGGATGCAGAATTTATGCTTGGTGAGAATATATTGTTGGAAGTAGAGGAAATAAGAGATCTGGGGGTGATAGTGGATAAGGATCTAAAATTTAGGGGACACATCGCCAAAATGTGAAGACAACACAAAGACTTCTGGGAATGATGCGGAGGACATTGACATGTAGAAGTACGGAGATTCTTGTTCCATTGTATAAGGCTTTGATTAGGCCACACATGGACTATTGTGCCCAGATTTGGTCACCGGGTTTTCAGAAGGATGAAGAGATGTTGGAAAGGGTCCAAAGGCGACTGACTAAGGTAGTTTATGACCTCTGGAATGTTGAGTATGAGGAAAGATTGAGAAGATGTAATTTGCAGAGTCTAGTGGAGAGAAGGAAGAGGGGAGATATGATAGAGACCTACAAGTTGGTAAGGGGTTGTTATAAGATCAATGGTGGAGAAGTTCTACAGAGAATAGTGGGAGATCAGGGGAGAACCAGAGGTCATCCCTGGAAACTGTATAAAGAGGGTGTGAGTAGGGGAGTGAGATGCAGGTTTTTTCGTGCAGAGTTGTGAATGATTGGAATGCCTTGCCTGAGATTGTGGTGTCTGCAAGGAGTTTGAGTGTGTTTAAGGCTCGGTATGATGAGATGTGTGTGTGATAAAAGGACCTTCCAGATGAGTCTTTGACTCCATGAGGTCTTGTTTAATAATAATAATAATAATAATAATTTGAATGTAGCCAATGAGCATGAGTGTTTAGAGAGCCAGTCAGGTGTCATCTTGTTTTGGCAATGAGCCAATAAGGTCACAGTAGGATTCAGCTATTGATGTCATGTATTGGAGCTGAGAGGAGGACATTTGTCAGTGTATGTTATGTGATTGCTATCAAGTTGGTTGTTTTTTTTGTGTGTTCTTTTATTTAGTAAGCTTGTAAAACGTAATAAAATTAAAGAAATGGCGCAAAGAGTTGACTGGTCACCCAGAAAGTGATGTAAAATAGTACTATTAAGTGAACAAGGCTACAGTTATGAAGAAATTAGAAGAAAAATTGGTGGAAACTTAACCAGAGGTGGCATTTCTAAATTTTTGAAGCAGTATAAGGAGACTCAAAGGCAGGAAGAGGTGCACAACAGCAAGTGATGATAGAAGAATTGAGAGACTGTGCCTACGTGACAGAAGAGAATCATCTGGGTGTATACAAGATGAAATGGCGCAATACAATGTGAAGTTATGTGCAAGGACTGTTTGGCACAGACCTCAGGAATTGGTCTAAATGCTAGAATTCCACTATAAAAGCCATTTTTATCTCTCAAACAAAGGTTGAAAAGATTAAACTGGGCTAAAACCCATGTTAACTGGACAGCAGAACAACGGGACAGTGTTACTTGGAGTGATGAAACCAAAATCTCCCTGTTTGGTAGTAATGGCATAAAATACGTAAGGAGAAGAATTGGAGAAGATTTGCATCCTGATTGCATTACACCTACCATGAAACACCCACTTAGGGTTATGATCTGTGGTTGTATGACATCAAAAGGTGTGGGCAGAATTTGCGTGATTAATGGGAATATAAATGCCCAAAAACATAAATGAAATACTTGAGCTCAAAAAGCCTTCCACACGTGATCTTTTCCAAGACAATGAAGCATTTATATTTCAACAGGATTCAGCTCCATGTCATGTTGCTGTTGTGTTTCAAGATAATCATATTCCACTGCTGGGATGGCCTGGGAATAGCCCAGACCTTAACCCAATCGAAAATCTAAGGCACCGACTAAAGAAACTTGTTAGTCAGAAGCATCCCCACCAATAAAACCCAATTAATAGAAGCAATAATTCAATCTTGGTTTCACATTATAACAGCTGCAGAACTAAAAAACTTGGTTCACTTCATGGGAACACATTGGGCGTAATTAACAGTAAAGGTTACCCAACTAAGTATTAACTCACATTATGAGAATTTTTTATATCTAATTTTTTCTATGTGTTTCACTTTTCTTCTTTATAACTGCTGTTCTAATAAAAACTCCTTCATAAAAGTTATTGCATTACATTCTTGATTAAATTATCTTTCCACTGATATATAATTTTATGGTATTACACAAAAAAAAAATGGTGTTATGAGCCATCAAACCTCAAAAATACACTTTTTCCAAAAGGTTTCCACAATTTTGGTCACTAGTGTATGTGGCGAAAACAAATGTGACAAATGTCACATTTGTTTTTTTGGTCAATCAATCTACAATCTCCATTCGACCTCTATATCATCATTTTATTTTATTTGCTCTAGTTTTCTATTTATTCTTTCAAATAAAGATAGCTAGCCTGGTTGGCCGAGTGGTTAGCGTATCTGCTCTCAAGCCAAAAGGTTGCGGGTTCGAATCTCGCCGTGGGCATGGATGTTTGTGATTGTCTGTGAGAATACTAGTGGTGGTGGTCGGCGGTAGACAGCATTGGGGTAGATGATTAACGTAGTCGTAGTTGGTGGGTTGAGTGGAGACGGAGAGGTGTGGAATAGGTTCCCTCCCTCAATCAGTCTTTGGACTCCCTGGAGGTGCTATGTAATAATAATAATACATTTGTCATCCAAGAGTTGAACTCTAAAAGATTCCTGTGGGTTTCTCTTAGCATTGATTTGGTTAATGTTAAACCATTTTGGGGATATTCTTGATTTCCTTCTAAGAGATACTGATCCGAAGGATAATGAACTCTGGCATTGAAGTCTCCCATTATTAATACATAATCATTTGGGCTTATTTTATCTTTTATTTTTTGTAAATGTGAATAAAAGGCATTGTTATTTTCCTTTCTTCCTTTCTTTGGGGCACATAGACATCAATAATATTCAGGAAGCCATAACTTATTTGTAAACTTGGTTCTAGAATCTCTTGCTACAGAATTTGTAATGTATGGTGTTATTTTAAATTGATTTGTCAATAAAAATCATTACTCCTTTTTGACTCCACTCTGTAGATATAGATGTAATTATCTGTTTCATTTGAATCTTTTTGTTTTTTTTCTTTGTTTCTGTCATTACTGCTAATTTGATATTTCTTTCTATTATGGTTTTGTCTAGATTTTGGTATTTGTGATGGATACCTTGACATTCCAAGTAACAACATTCAGATATTCTTGTTTATTTTTATTCTTTTTCCTTACCTTATCCTGCTCATATTTGTTAAACCTGTCAGAGTTATTTTCCAGAGTGACAGTGGGGTTACTTCTTTCCTGAGACATTGGAGTAAGAAAAGATTCAGCTGGCTTGGTTTAGCCATCTGCAGCCTAGTTTGGTGGTGAAGTGAGGTGGGGCTGCCACCTTAGGGCCTCCAAACTTGCCCTAAATATCCCTTCTCTCATTTGTAGCTGACCAAGCTTCCCACTAGGGTTAATTCCTGATCTTCCACTTGGTTACTCAGGTTCCAGGGTTCACCATGCAGAGGTGAAAGTTGGATTGGGGAGGAGAGACTGGGTGATCCTACTTGTGAGGATCATATATTAGAGATCCATCTCCTTTCAAGTCCAAGAACAATGTTTATAAGAATGATCATCATAAATAATGCTAATCCTAAATTTCGACAATAAAATTGTGCAAGTTTCATTTTGTTTTTCCTAACTGGTTACAATTTTAATTTTTGATTTTGTAGTACTTCTATTAGAGCCTCCATAGCTCAGTCAGTATAGACGAAGCCCCTTGGTCAGAAAGACCTGGGTTTGATTCCCATCCAAGACATCAGGAACCTTTATCTGGTCTCTTTCAACTAAGGGTGAGTTAGCCTGTCTCATATGGAGGTGGGGGGGGATTTCACCTGGAAACTCGGTTTTCTTCCCCCCCCCATAACAGGCAAACCAGTCCCATGAACACATGCAGCTACAGACACAGGACACACTGGGAGGCATAGGGCCATCCACCTTATCCTCAAGATGGTTGTGAAGTCCACAGCTAGTTAACTTCAATGGTTCATGAAAAGCTTAAGATAAGACAAGTACTTCTATTAACTTTCCCAGTAGTAAATTACAAAGTACTGTAGTCACTATGAACTATGAAAATTACTTTAGGACAATTTCAGAAATGTGTTTAAAGCAACAAATTCTATTTATATGCTTGATTATATTTATATACTTCAGCAAAACATATATATCCAGGTGGTAAGAATGCCAGTAGTAGTGAAAAAATAAATAAATAAAATAAAAATTAAAAAGTGCTACAGTACAGCAAGTATTAACATTATAGTAGCTATTTTCATGCTACTTTGATGAATTATTACTGTTTTTCTAATCAGCATAAGGAAAATAGTAAAATGCATTTCACTCTTGCAGTTAAAAAGATTGCAGAATTCATTATTCTTTAAGAATAATGTAATGGAGTAGTGTGCTCTCCCATCAGTCTTGGACTCCTTGGAGATGTCATGTAATAATAATAATAATATACGATTATGTACCCGAGGTTAGGAAGAAAAATCAGGTGGGAATTCAGTGAATAAGTAGTATTATTAAGCAAGAGCTGAAGATGAAGAAAATGTTATGGAGGGTACTTAAGGAGAAATGTGATCAGCAAGTCCATATATACATACATACATACATACATATATATATATATATATATATATAGAGAGAGAGAGAGAGAGAGAGAGAGAGAGAGAGTACAGTCAAGACAGATAACAAGCATAGTGACAAATGCAAAATCAGATTATGAGAGAGAATTAGCCTAGCCAAGGAAAATCCCAGAGAATTTTTTTGCTATATATATTAAGCAAATGGAAGAAATGAGCATGAAACGGTAACTTTAATGAATGCTGGTGGTAAGGAGGTGGCAGAAGTAGAAGATGAAATAGTTGCATTAGTGAGTTGATCACTTTGCAAGTATGTATTATCCATGTTGAGTTAATGGAGAATCCAGTTTGCAAATAAAAATGTAATGCTGTGATATGTTGTTGCTCTTCAGCTTACAGTACAAGCTTTACTATCTTCACGGAAGAAAAGAGAAAGATAGAAAGAGAAAAAGAAGCATTATAATGAATAGCAATTTAAAGATTGCTTTGGTTTTATGAAATTCTATTTTTTTTTCTTTTGTTTTTTATTTGAATTCTCGTGTAAGTTATTATTAACTTTTGTTTTGTTATTGTGAATTCTTGTATTAGTTATTTTTTTTTTTTTTTTTTAGAATGCAGAGGTAATGTTTTTTGTAATAGACAACCAAACACGATCAGTTGCATCAATGATTGAGGCATCTCACATAGCTGGTAATTATTATAGAATTTCTCAGTACAGTTTTGCATGCTATTTATTCTTTTACCTTTTTTTTTATTATTATGCTAGAATAAATTTAAATTTATGCATTGAAAACATGTATTTACATAATTTAGGAACACAGAGAAAGCTGATACTAGTTATCCATGAATTTGAACGACCAGGATCTATAGTTATGGGGGAATCCATCACAGAAATGTATGAATAGTTTTTACTTTATGCATACAAATGAATTATTACTTTTTTTATTTATATTTTATGCAAAGATCTGATAGTATTGTATTATCTTTTAGATGTTGAGAGCATGTAGAAATATTTTTAGTTGTTCTTTCTTTTAGGCTTACACGGTGATCCAAATACATTTTGGAAAATTATGGAGACAACTACCGTGTTTGAGTAAAACTTTAGTTTAATATAAACTAAGATCCACTTTCGATGTTTCGACCTTTATATCAAGGTCATCTTCTGGAGCATATGCTATATACAGAAAACAAGCTACCCTACAATCTACATGGTTTGTTAAAGTTACTGATCATCTGTTACAACAATTATTGGCCCGACCTCTGGCAAAAAAAAAAAAATAAAAAAAATAATACATAAATAAAAATAAAATAAAATAAAAAATAAATAAATTAAAAAAAATAAACGAAAATTAAAAATGTACATCAATGCTAGAGTCCTATTATGAATATTATGTAAAATTACATTGGGAGCAATAACAAGTCTATGTATATATATTATTATTATTATTATTACTACCCCAAGACCTCATGGAGTCAAAGACTCATCTGGGAGGTCCTCTTATCACACACATATCTCATCATACCGTGTCTTAAACACACTCAAACTCCTTGCCGACACCACACTCTCAGGCAAGGCATTCCAATCATTCACAACTCTGCACGAAAAAAACCTGCCTCTCACTCTCCTACTCACACCCTCTTTATACAGTTTCCAGGGATGACTTCTGGTTCTCCCCTGATCTCCCACTATTCTCTGTAGAACTTCTCCACCATTGATCTTATAACAACCCCTTACCAACTTGTAGGTCTCTATCATATCTCCCCTCTTCCTCCTCTCCACCAGACTCTGCAAATTACATCTTCTCAATCTTTACTCATACTCAACATTCCAGATTTCCCCCATATATATATATATAGAGAGAGAGAGAGAGAGAAAGAGAGAAAAAAAGTTTTTTACCTTGGGTATAATATATGTTAAAGATGCCAAGCTATTTTAAATCTGGTTTTACTCCATTTCCCAAGTAAGCAAACAGACAAATAAGTCAAGTTTGCACCTGCACGTACCATGATCATACATATACATTCCAACCAGTTGGTATGGAATGGTTTCCAATACTGGCTGAAGGTTGCCTAGAGTTCTGACGTATGCTGAATGCTACGTGTTAGGTGGGCTGAATGTGTGCCATCCAGATTCTTGTAATTTTCATGGCACCATTATTATTGATATTTGGGTGGTTTATCAGAATTTTGTAGGCTTCCTTAAATTTTCTTTCATACCAGGTTTTAGTATGGTGTAAGGAGCGGGTACTTTTCCAGTCTATTTGGTGTAAGGTGTTGAGAAGTGATAGTGGGAAAGTGTTTATATTAAACTAAAGTTTTACTCAAACACAGTAATTGTCTCCATAATTTTCCAAAATGTATTTTTAGTTGTCTCTGCTGTTATTGTATTAATGCTACCAAATTTAGTGTTGGCTTTACTTGAGACATATTAGGTATTTGCTGTCATTATGGTACATATGCTACTTATATATAAATATTGATATAATGATATAAAAATAATGAATTTTAGCAGTTGTAGATATAACCAGTGTTCTTTGTGATTCCCCTCCCCTTCCAGTCACTGCATACAGTGAATTTTGCTGTATGTCATCAGTGGTATTACTGCATGGCACTTGCAACCTGATCAAAGTTCCTTTCAATTTATGTTGCACAAGCACATAGAGTGAACAAAACCCTTATCAGGAATAAATACCTATAATAAAACTCTTATCCTGATTTCTTATACTTCATCCAGTATATGGAAATTTAATATTGATATTTTATATTGATCTGATTTGGAGGAAAATTGTAGATAGGAAGTTAGTAATGATGTAAATTTTTCATGTAGTACTATCATATCCTGTACACCCCCTTTAGAGTACATGTCAGGAATTTGATGATGATGATGAGATTATTTTTCATCTTTAGTGAGAAACAAAAAACTGAATATCTCTGTGTCAATATTATGATTTACTTTAAGAAATATTAATACTCTTGAAGTTGCTAAGGATAATTTTGACTATATCAATTACTTTGAAGCTAATTGAGTCTGATTAATTTTGACTAATTTAGATGTCCTCTTTTGGTTTTCTCTGACCCAAAATATCCTTACACCATTTGTTGCTTATTTGCTGCCTTTACCAGTCTTCTTCTAATCTCCATTCTGATTTCTTTGATTATTTTTCTCTGAATATCTCTGTGTCAATATTGTGATTTACTTTAAGAAATATTTATGCATTATTTGTATTAATACTCTTGAAATTGCTAAAGATAATGTTGACTAACTGATATAGTCATATACTAATTGAACAACATCAACGAATTGAAAATTTTGTTTTACTTTGAAGCTAATGAGTCTGAAAAGCTAATTCAGCTAATCTGAAAAGCATTTGATAAAGTTAAAAGAAGTATTTTATTTAACATATTAAAAGAATGACAAATACCAAATACTATCATAAGTATATATTAAAATAATCAAATACAAATAAGATTAAATCACGAGCTATCATATACGAGAGAGATAAACCAAGGAGTCAAACAGGGATGTTCCCTTTCAACAACTCTTTTTAATATTTATCTAAATGAACAATAATAAAATGAAATAAAAATTCCATCAAGGTATTAAACTTTCTCCTACTGTGAACTTAAACACTCTCCTTTTTGCTGATGATCAAATAATAATTATAAATTCTGAAGATAACTAACAGAAAGATATTTTAAATTTAAATGAAATAGCCAAAAATTATGGAATGATAATATCAACAGAAAAGTCAAAAATGATGGCCTTTAATGGACAAGATCCAATAAGGACTAAAATAGTAATAGATAACAAGATTTTAGAACAGGTGAATTCATTTAACTACCTAGGATGTATGATCACATATGAAAATGAAAAAGATATAAACCTAAAAATTGCAAAATATTTAAAAATAACAGGTGTAATTAACTCTATATTTAAACCTAACCTAGTTCAAAAACAAACCAGACTAAAAGTATACAATACATTAGCCCTACCAGTCCTATTGTATGGAATGGAAGTGAAATCTGGACAATAAAACAAAAAGTCAAATAAAGATTAATAACAGCTGAAATGAAGTTTATAAGAAAAACTGCAAAATATACCCTATTTGATCACAAAAGAAATGAAGAAATTATGAAAGAATTAAACCAGGAATCAGTAATAGAAAAAATTTAAAAAATACAAACATAAATGGATGGAACACGTTGAAAGAATGAAAACAGAAATATTATCAAAACAAGCTTTAAATTACAAACTGTTAGGAAAAAGAAAACCAAGATATCCTATAAAGAGATTCAATAATGACTTCTAAGGTCAGAACAGGCCACTCTAGGCCTAAATCCTTGAAAAGCATGATGAGGAGGATTTATCTCTGAAGGTTAAAAGAAAAACAAAAATGAGATCATCTTTCTCAGACTTCAGCTGTCATAATTCAATCCTGCTTCCCTTCTCTAACTTTGCAGATTAGGTGAAGAAACATGTGCCAAAGTATTTGTTGTTAATAATAATAATCTTAACACAAATTGTCCTTCTGCAAACCAGAATATCAAATTATCCTCATTATTCTAATCTCCCTCCAATACACTATTGATATCAGGTCTCCTTTTGGTAACTAACTTTTATCCATCTCTTTTTTATACAGATTGACCTTCTCACCCAGCCAGTCTCAGTCCACCCCACATCCTCTGGTGCATCAACAGTACTAAACAGGTTGAGTTCAACAGTTCTTATATTTCATTTCCATTCTCTGCTCTCCTGATCTAAGCACCTGCTCTGACCAAATAACTGAAATGAACTTGATCTCCTGACCTTAAAAAGAGGAAGGGAACAGAAGTGAACATCAGTTTGTTAGTAGCCTGAGGAGAGGGGAAAAGTGATACATGGTTGAACGTCAACTTCCTGATTGGACAGACCCAGTGAGATATAGCTGGCATAAATTAATTCTCTGAAAATTAAAGAATTATTGCACAATATACAGTTTGTTTGTTTGTTTTTTATTTGAAGTTGAAGTAAAAGTTATGAAATTTGTTTGGGTAGTAGCTCATTTTATGTTTGAAAGAGACTTTTTCTGATTTCTAAATTTCTTATTTAGAATTTTTGACCTAAAGTTTAGGTTTCAACCATAAACACTTATGATGATCATTAGTTTTTATGGTTGAAATCTAAAATTTCAACCATAAACTTAAATTAGAAAGCTCATTAATTCATGTAATGAGAAGGGTAACAAGGTAGTGGTAGTAAAAAAAAAAAGTAATTAATGCACTTTTTAATTGTAATTTATAATATGAATAAAGCTATACCTTGAGTATGAGGATGTTCTGTTTTCAAATTTCAGTTTTTATTATCTGTTGATCAGTTTTTATTTGCATCTTATAGAAAAGTAAGCAATTAATTAACACAAAAAAATTGCATCATAGATGCAGGATAATAAAACTGTAGCTTGTTTTTATGTGAATATTGTTCACCAGTTCATAAAAATAAGTCGTGTGTATTCTATTTTATAATAGAGAATTTAAGGACCTCCAGCAGGGTCAGAGGTATTTGCAAGACCTTGTAGAAAGACAGAGTATCCCCGTATTTCAGAATATTCACCATGCTTTGTTATGCTGTGGGAGAGTTTTACGTGAAGGAATTAGGCCGCAAGACCTTTCTCTTCAGGATGCAGCTCATCCAGTTAAGATGGCCTATCTTCATTTAGGGGACAAGCTTATGTGAGTTGTATTTTTGGAATATGTTTTGTTTATTATGCAAGATTAAACAGTCTTCTTAAAAGGTTCTTAACATGAGGCCATGTTATGTTATAATTACTATTCATTTTTGAGAGCATTTTGAGTCAAATTCATTTTGAATTTGACCATAATAATGCAACATATTCTGATCTTTGGTTTAATGACTCATCTGCCACTGTAACCTGGGTAGCTTGGGCTGTAGCAGCCCAAGTTAAAGTGGGAATGGTTTAGACTGTATACTTTCAACATTTGTAGATGTCTTTACCAAACTGATCTAGTTAGTTTTAGAGGTATACTACCTAAAATAATTACCTATATTTTAGGAAATTACCTATTTTAAAAGGAAAATACTTTTTAAAAGGTATTTTCCTTTTAAAAAAAGGAAAATACCTTTTCCTTTTTTAAAAAAAAAAAAGAAAAAGGTATTTTTCTTTTTTTTTTTTTTTTTCCCTGCTTTTGTGCAGTAGAAAAGAAAACAAATGGTCTGGATTTTGTTTCCCTTTTTTTTTTATTTTTTCAAAACCTTTATTCTCTCATTCAAAAACTCTCATTCTGTTTGGTTGCTCTCCATATTCACTGCTAAGGTTACTACCAAAACATTTCACAGTACTTGGATAGATTTCTAAATTTTGCCTTTTTAGATAACACTTAGGTGGATCCTTTTTAAAATAGTTTACAGCAATACATATGTTCAAAAGGATGTGTGCTGTGCATTGTGGGATACCTAGGCAATTGATATGATGTCAACAACATCTATATGCAAGTAGTCTAGATAAATGCATAAACATTGTTTGCATTTATATTTGGGTTAAGAGTAAAATAAGAAATAATCTACCTGTGTTCTATTTTAAGTTTGCTATTGAGATGTATTCTGTTTCATAACACTCACACTAGTTCTGAATTAGGAGTCCACAATGCTGTATATAACTTGATTACTGTATAGTAGTAAACTCTCTTTTACTTCACGTACTAGTCTCATCTTCCATAATTGCAGCAGTGTACTATGCCACCTTGAAAATACTTGTGAGTTGGTGCAATTGTAGTTTCCTGTTAACTGTCATACCACCTCATCTTTCCACTTCTTACCAGTACAACTCTGCCAAAACAAATACAGAATATTCCATATCTTCATTCTAAAATGTAAATTGTATATACTGCTTCAGTGCCACTGAAGATGATAACTAATATCATCCTTAGTAGCAGCTGAGGATGATACTAGTCTGGGTTGAACTAACATTATTAAACTAATTATTTTATTTATTTTTGACTGTTGTTAAGTGATGTTGTTTAGTGAACTATTATTACACAATATACTTTCAGAAACATTGTTTCATTATGGCACTGATGCATATGATTAAAATGGCGACCAAGACATCAATGTTGACTGATATCGAAGTGTGGTATTTAGTGTGATGTAGCATATATTTCATGTATTCGCTGCCGAGAGTGAATGGTTTGTGGTATGAGAGCGAGAATAGAGAAAATATTTGTTGAAAATGCTTCATGAGTATAAAAAATGCTAGGCATGTTGAGAGCAAAAGAATGACATGACTGATATTATGGATATAAGGCAAGATTGTCAAAGTGTTGCCGAATGTGTAGCGGAAGCAGTAAATGATGGTGCACAAAATACGAATGAAAGTTTGAAGACAGTGATTGAAAGAAATAATGTGGAGGATGAGATGCTAATGCAGAAAGAAATTGCACACTTATGTAAACTTCTTCACAGGACAAAACTTGAGCTCGAGTGATGGAAGAAATGATTACTATGTAGTACAGAAAGATGGAGAAATGAAAGAAAGAGTCAATGGGAAAAGCATAAAAGTGCAAAAAACTGGAAAAAAAGAGATAATATTGTATGGATATTTGATGATAAGAGGTATACTTAATGAGAAAATGAAAGAAAGCATGTTTTCCAGGTGTGAAAGATAAAGGACATATGCAATGAGAGAAGATATGAAAGAATTGTTAGAAGAAGCAAAAATGAAGAGTAAGAAAGTATAAATTGTGAGTCTGCTGCCTCAGTATGATAGGATAGAATTGAGAAGAATGGTCATGATTGCCAATGAGAAGATTGTGCAGGGGGAATGGTGTACAGTTTATAGATGTGTGGAATGAATTTAATGGATGTAAGCACCTGTATATGCCTGATAAGCTGCACTTAAATGGCTTTGGAGTTAGGTGCTTGGAGAAAGCATTGCTCAGTGAGAGTTTGGAAGTGCAAAACTAGAGATATTAGAGACATTAGGGAGGGAAGCAATCAATCATGGGTGGCTACACACGATTGATTGCTAGATGAGTATGGGTGTAGGAATGATTGTGAAAAGCTAGGTGCAGTTTCCCAGGTTTCGTATCTGAATGGGTAGCTAATGATAACTGTGGGCCCAAATGCCCAAAGTATCAGAATAAAGGAGACGTCACATAGGCCAGCTTAACTTGGCCAAAATTTATTGGCATCAGCGAGACCTGGTTGTCAGAGAATGATGTAGTTACAGGGTTAGAATGCAATGGATATTGTATTTTGAAAGAAGATAGAAGAAATAGGGCACGAGGAGAGGTATTATTAATGATAGCTGAAGAACTTCAACCAACAAAAATAGAAGTTAAGGAAGATTGTAGGTCTGATGGAAATGATTTATTTGGGGCTGTCTGTTGTGTGATAGAAGCCAATAGAACAAAATATATTGTTGGTTGATGCTATAGACTTGGGTGTCCAGAAGAAAATGTGGACAACATGCATCAGCAGATTTGCACAATGAGTGCAGTTATCATGGGAGACATCAACTATGGTGATATACATTGGAAGAAGGAAAGGGCACATGATAAAATGGAAATGGAATTTATACAGTTACTAAGGGATAATTACCTGAAACAGCATGTGATGGAAGGGACTAGGGGTTTGAAAGTGTTGGATCTAGTATTAGCTTCAGAAGATCTACCTATTACTGCAGTAGTAACTCTACCTCTGATCCAGGAAAGTGACCATGTAGTCTTGGAAATGTAGTCTTGACTGAAATTTCTCAACGTTGAGCCTCTCAGGAGGCTCAACATTAAGAAATTTCAGTCAAGAAAGGGATTATAACAAACTTAGGAGACAACTTGTGACAGTGCCATGGCATAAGAAACTACATGAAATGAACGTCATTAGTGCATGAGAAGTGGTTAAGGATTCTTTGAGCATGGTATCAGAGTGCATACCCAGGGTCAGGAGGATAATCCGAGTAGGGATTACATGGATGACTAACAATATAAAACAGGAGCTGAAAAAAAAAAAAAAGAAAGAAAGCATTGTGGAAGAAATATAAACAAAAAGGTGACAGAGAGTATTGAGTTGTGAGTATTGAGGTAGATGAACTAGAGGTACTCAGTGCAGTCATCCCTCGAGTTGCGTCCGTTCGAAGATACGTCCATGATCACATAATGGAATAAATAACATTTTCGGCTGTACTTTCAAACAAGACTCAAGTGAGAGTAAAGTAAAAAGGTTTCTATTCAGTAACAGTGCATCATGCACAGTGGCAACAGCTCATTCAGCAGCTACCTCGTCAGTCGGCACGTGTCTTCAACAGTTCCTCTGTTGATTCTGTGTTTGAGAAATAGATTATTTGTGTATTTATCATTAAATATTTCGCGATATTTTGTGCAACATGGCCCTTACATGCCCAATCAAAAAACCTAGTGAAGAATCACAGAAAAAGAGGTGAGCAATTGATTTTGAAACGAAGTTGCAAGTTATAAAGAAGAAACATGAAGCTGGTAAGTCCGTCAATGTGATCACACATGACTTTGGATGGTCTCATTCTACAGTGACGACCATTTTGAAAAATAAGGATAAAATCATAGAAGCTGTGAAAAGATCTGCTTCCATTAAATCGACGATAGTGACGAAGCAACGACAAGGTCCCATCAGTGAAATGGGATGTTGAAGTAGAAAGTAGGTCCTGATTATGACTACGAATTTAACGCTTCTTCCGGTTGGTTCATGAGATTCAAACAGCGTTTTGCGCTGCATAATGTGAAAATGTATTATTATTATTATTATTATTACATGACACCTCCAGGGAGTTTAAAGACTCATCGAGGGAGGGCACCTACTCTATAACCTGCTCCACCAACCGCAGCTACCATCTACCGCCCACCACCACCACTAGATTTTCACCGACAATCACAAACATCCATGCCCACAGAGGGATTCGAACCCGCAGCCTTTTGGCTGGAGAGCAGATACATTAACCACTCGGCCAACCAGGCCAGCATGGTTAGTGTGGTTATTAACTAAGAACTGCAAAAAAATGTTACAATTACACTAAGTTCAAGTTTTAATAATAAAATACTTTGAAAATAGTATCCCTCAAAATATGGAGTTAAATTTATATAAAATACAAAAATTCAGATTATCATAAATAGTGGAGTGCCCCAGGGGTCTGTACTACTCTTTAATTTTTATATTAATGATATAGCAGAAGATTTGAAGTGGGATATTCAGTTGTTTCCCGATGATACCAAACTAGGGAAGTCAATAGTTGATAAAGGTGATGTAGATATTTTATAAGATGTTTTAAATAAATTTGCTTTGTGGACAATGGTTGGAAATTCAGTGTTGTAAAATGTAAGGTAATGCACTTTGGGATGAAAAGATTACATACTTCATATCATATTGATGCTACTAGATTACAGGAAATTGATGAAACTAGGAATCTGTGGGGTGATGGTGGATAGGGATTTGAAATTCAGAGGACATTGCAAGAGTTGACAAAATAGCTCAGAGAATTCGTTGGATGCTGAAGAGCACATTGACAAGTAAAGATAAGGAGGTTATTATTCTTCTTTATAAGGCTATGATTTGGCTGCATGTTGACTACTGTGCACAGACTTTCTCACCTGCATTTCTTGGGAATTGGGAGGTTGTGGAAAAGATTCAGAAATGAGTGACCAATATGGTGACATGTCTGTGGAATTGTAGGCATAGGTTTTTATGGTTTAGCAGTTCAAAAGAAAAATTCCGGTATTGCGACCACATGTCTGTGGTCTGTGGAATGTTCCCTATGAGGATAGATTGAGGGTGTGTGAATTGCAGAGTTTAACTGACAGGCAGAGGGGAGGGGGATATGGTAGAAACTTAAAAGTTACTAAAAGGATATTATAACATTGACACAGAAGAAATTTTTCATTGCATGAGGAGTAGAGGGAAAACAAGGGGTCTTACTTGGAAGCTGTCTAATGGTGTTAGTAAGGGTGTGTAGACCAGGTTCTTTTCTTGGAGAGTAGTGAATGAGTGGAATGGGTTGCCAAAGGTTGTTATGAGCACCTCAGAAGAGAACCCTTTATTGAATAGAATGGGTCTCCTGCAATGAGTCTTTTGACTCCATGGAGTGCCCATATATATAATAATAATGATTCTGTGTTCAAATCCTTCTGAAGGGACATGACATCAGCATCATAATATTTTAACTTTACTAAATACAAATATTTATATTGGTAAATATTTGTATTTATATAAATAAATATTTATATTAACTTTACTAAATACAAATATTGGATACAAATCTGCACACATCATCAGATGTGTGCAGATTTGTATCCAACCACTCACTGTATGATTTACCAATTCCAGTCAGTCCTTGACTTAAGTGGTTTATGTCTTAAGTGACTTAAATTATCAGGTTAATTTTCGACAATCCCATCTAAAGTCATAAATGTTGCAAGTCAGAAATCACTATATGAACTATAAGAATGCTAAAACGTATTGGCTGTTTTGCTATGTTTTTAAACTAATTTTAGTCTTCATAGTGAAATAAAACAATGTACAAATTATAACTTAAAATTCCTATACACAGTATTATACTATAATAAATAATGAAACATGAGTGCTTCGGTGCACTTATAAGTACAATAATCAGATGAAATATATGTAGCAAGATTAATTCTTCAAGGTTGCTACTTTATCAATTGGAAAATTCATCAGATTGGGTAGGGGAAGCTAGGTAATCAACAGCAAATTCTTCAAATTCAGGAAATGCAACAAAGTGTTCTGAGGATGTTCACCAGATGAATTGCTTGTGCAGGGTGTAGGCTCATCTTCAGATGTTGAGGTCAGAGCAGCAGTGGGATTCTTTAAAAAATGTTACATTATATTGAACTCAGTTCTGTACAGGTTTCCTTTTTCTGCATAAATTTCTCTATAGCAAGTAGTTTGCAGCTTGCACCATTCTGTCTGCTTTTCTAAATCTCTCTATGTTCGGATTCATGCCTTCAAACAACTGAGCCACCATATTAACAGAGGCAAATCTCTGCCAGTTTTCTTACTGAACTTTTTATTTTTTATTATTTTATTTTATTTATTTTTTATTTTTTTTGTAGGGAGGGTGCTAACTTTCCTTTTCTTCCTCTTCTCCTACTGCTTCTGAAATGTCTTAATTTAAGGGCACTGTCAACTTCCAAATCTTTAGCTACCAACATCAATATGTTCACACATTCAAATCCTGAATGTGTGAACATATGTTTTCAGCAACTTCTTCCAAAAGTCTCTAAGGATTTGAGAACCCTCAGTAGCAGTAATAGCCTGAGCAAAAACATTTCTTAAATAATATGTCTTGAAAGCAGCAATAACAGCCTGGTCTAAGGATTGCAGGAGTCAGGAGTTATTTGATGAATATGTCAATGGGTTGTCATCATAAGTCAAGGACTGACTGTAATTAGCAGTGACATAAGAACAGAATTTTGTAATGTGCCATTTGTTACAAAAGAATTGTAAAAACCAGGAGGAAAATGCACATGAAAATCTTTATTAGCATAGAATTTTCGCCTAAGTATCATAGGTTTCATTAGTACAAGATCACGGAATGGCAATTAATTACCATTCTGTGATCCTATGATACTTCTGAGAAAATTCTATGTAATAAATTTTCCATGTGAGTTTTCTTCCAGTTTTATAATTTTTTTCAATATGCCAATTCACAGTATTACATTATCGAAACAATTATTGCACAACTTGTTGTGCAATAATTGTTTCGATATTTTTTGATTATTTCTCTATTTTCTCTATTTCTCTATCGATTATTTCGATATGTTTCGATTTTTCCTCCAGCAAATAGGCAAACTGGTCATAGAGCTTATTATCCATTTGTCTGATTTATCCTATACCATCTTCCTTTATGTAAGGCCAATGTCTTGACTTTGTATAAAACTAATTTTAATGATGTTGAACTTATCTTCAGGGTCAGTTATGTCTGTGTGAACGAGAAACATGTGTGCTCTCTGACCAGTTTGCCTATTTTGCTGGAGGAAAAATCCAGTTTCCAGGAAAAGTTTCCCTGCCTTATCTATATGAGAATGGCTAACTCACTTTCAACTGAAAAGTCTTTATAAATAAACGTTCCTCACATCTTAGATGAAATTTGACTCCAAGTCTTTCCATGGTCTCATTGGTCTCATGTTGGGTGAACCACTCTAACCATTGTTTCACACAATACTGATCATACTTTGAACTCATTCATTGACAAAGCCCTTATAACCATCTCTGGAAACAACCCATTTATCACCCACCTAACAAAAAATCTTTTCTGACACACTTATTAAACCACACTTCTATACAATTTTCAGGGGTGATCCCTTGTTCTCTCCCTTCCTGCCATGTACAAAAAAGTCTTCAGGGTCAATCGTTTAAAACTCCTTTAATAATTTATATGCTACTATCATGTCAACTCTTATTCACCTATTAGCTAGTTTTTGAAGCTTATAGACCTTCAATCTATTCTTATAGGGAGCATTCCATAGATCATCTACAATCTTGGTCACTCGCTTCTGGATCTTCTTCATCATATAGGATCAAGGCAACCAGATGTGCAAAAAGTAGTCTGGATCTTCTTAAGGCTTTATAAAGGGGAATAATAACTTCCTTATATTATACTTGACAAGAAATTATAGTATTGTTTTAATCTGTTATCCCAGCATAAGCAAACAGAGTTTATGCATGAAGTATCTTCATGTCTAGTCTACTTGTATAATAGAGTCTGTTGACTTTTACATCAGTTGCTTCAGTATCCAATAATGCATAAAGTATCTTTGCTAGTTGTGAAGGTAATTCACAAATAAACTTTATTTGTTTATGCTTATTCTACAAGGATTTACTTAGTCTTTTCTGGGTCTAGCTTCCACTGATAAGACTTCAGTAAATATTGAAACCAGTCTGGGTAGTGATCTTTCCCATAATTCATAATAATATACACATCCAAATGATAGTGTACTTTGCATTATTGGATACTGAGGCAATTGCTGTCAAGTTATCAGCTGCTACAAGTAGACTAGTTGTGAAGATACTTAATGCATAAATTTTGTTTGCTTATGCATAAGTAATAGATTAAAGCAAGAATATAATTTCTTGTCAAGAAATCGTATACTTTGTAACCAAGAAACACTTTCTTCAACTGCAAATCCAGCTGAGTTATAAACCTTTTTGCTGAAACAGTGAAGATTGTTAGTAGCAATGCTTGTATTAATTACAGACTTCCTCAAGTAGTCTGTTGAGATTTTATTAAGCACATGTCATAATAAGACCCAGTCTCACACTGGGCAATTTTTGTTGCCCAGTGTGAGACCACCTGCCCTGCTTATTTGAGGCCTGAAGTAGCTTGAAAAAGTTTGATGTTTGGTCTAAATATGGGTCGTTATTATTATTATCATTATCCTGAGACCCCCATAGAGTCACAGATTTATCTAAAAGGACCCTTTTGTCAGAGCTCACAACTAGTTCTGGCAATCCATTGTGCTCATTTACCACTTGCCAAGCAAAAAATTTGGTCTGCATGCTGTTATTAACAGACTACAACTTCTAGGGGTGACCCCCTGGTTCTCTCTCTCTATTGTCGTCTATTGAAACATTTCTTTTATGTCACTCTTAGAACTCTTTTAGTATCCTATAAGTTTCTGTCATGTCTCTCCTCTTTTCTGCCTATCAACAAAACTTTGCAGTCCACACATCTTTATAGGGAGCATTCTACAAACTTTTGACCAGCTTGGTCACTTGCCTTGTATAATTTTCACTTTCATCTTGCCATTACCCCTTTCTTCACTCCAGTCTATGTCCCCACGGTTGAAATCACCCCATAATAATTACTCAGTGTACATCCATTGCACTAATCTGCCAGTGCATGGCATCTTCCTGTGAACCCCCTTCCTGGTCTGCAGCATCAACTAGCAATATATTTTGTCCTTTTGGCCTCTGTTTTACACCAGAGAGAGAGATTCAAATGAATCATCTCTTCCAGACATAAAATCCTTCTTAAATACTATTTTTGTTGGTCAAAGTATTTCAGTTATCATTAGCAATACCCACTTCCACTTATTCTCTCTCTCCTTCCTGCAACAATGCCCTGTACATTCTTTCCCTGTAACTATATTATTTCTGTTAACCAGGTCTTGCTGATGCCAATAATTTTTGGCTAAGTCAAGCTGACCAATGCCAAATACTCCTACCATGTACTTTCATTCATGTACATGCATTTCAGCATCCTTGCAGTCTTCTTGCTTCTATAACAACTCTTTCATATCTTCTCTCATTGCATATTTCTCACATTACAAATCATTCATACCAGCCAAAATAATAAATTCTTTCACTTTTCCCCTCTGAAAGCTAAGCTTCACTAAAATCATTGATCTTTGTACTGGGAAGCACTTTTGTCATATTCTCATTATATTACATGGAAGTTGAAAGTGATGTCAGTGCTGCCATGTGTTGGATGCATGTATATTCACTTTTTTGTTGTTGTTGTTGCAACCATGCAAATCAAATTAAAGTTTAGTTTTAAATTTATGCTCTTCATTTTGTTTTTTCTGATGGAGGATCTGAATATAAAGATGAATTTTATATTGCAGAAAACTTCGAGAAGTATTCGATGATCTGGATACACACAGTTTAGGAGAGATTACATTAAATGATGTAAGTATAAATGGTGATGCTTAAAATAGATCCCTGTAATCCAGAATATAATGCATGAGGATGTAGCAGAAATTAAGAGATCTGAATTTTTATTCATAGAATCAAGTCTAATAATTTGGTGTAAATTGTAACATGTCGGTACCAGTTCAGTTGATCTTTGATAGATCTTGCCAACCTCTATGACTAGAACTATATTATGTTAAAAAGGTCATATATATTGATGTAAAACAGCTAGAAAAATATTTAAAATAATGAAAAGCACATTTTAATTATAGTGTTGATTATCAGTCTAAAATTCACAAGTTGATGAACCAAACTGCCAAGAGTGTACCATTCCAGTAAACCGAAAGGAGATTTCTCTGAGAAAAATTCAAGATAATATATCCCTGTTTTGAAGAAAACTGAGTTGTTGGAAAGTCATCTGTACAGTTTTTATGTTTGTCAATGAACCAATAAAGAATTGGTGATCAAAGCCATGACTAATTTACTATATTCACAAGATCTAGCACCTCTCAATATTTTTCTTCCTCAAAAGTTGAAAAAAATTAAGAAGCCATTATTTTCATATATTAACGAACCGGGTAATATTGACTATAGCCAAATTATCAAAACAATGAATTTTGCATTTTTTATTAATAGAGGAAAGTGGTATATTACATTGAAAAAAAGAGTTTTTTGAAAAGCAATAAATAATTTTCAAATAGCGAGTAATTTATTTATTAAACTTTTCTTCTCTATTCTTTTATTTTCTGATCAACCCTTAGCTATGATTTAGAATGCAATCATCTTTTGCTACGGCAAACTTGCAGG
Organism: Typopeltis vanoorti; assembly: GCF_054136105.1. Classification (NCBI taxonomy): domain Eukaryota; kingdom Metazoa; phylum Arthropoda; class Arachnida; order Uropygi; family Thelyphonidae; genus Typopeltis; species Typopeltis vanoorti. Next base: position 26,467,050 of record NC_143574.1, read on the forward strand.
ATCTAGATAGAAAATGATACTTTTGGGATTTTGTACAGGACTTTTGGTCTTAATTTATTATTATTATTATTGACCTTTGTGGAGTCATAAGACTCATTGTGGGGGATGACCTCAGATGACACAAAATTTATCATACAACTCCTTAAACTCATTCACTGTTTGTACTCTCACCACCCTTTCAGACAATACATTCCATTCTCCAATCACTCTCCATGCAAAAAAGCTTACTTCTTATTCTTATCGACTACTTCCTTTTGCAACTTCCAGAGATGATCTCTTGTCCTTGTTCCTTCCCCCTTTTTCTACTATATAAAAAATCATTCTGGTATCCTTTTAAATGTCTCACTCATATCCCCCCCCCCCACCCGTTCATCTTCTCTCAACCACTCTGTTGTTTGCATGCCTTGTACAACTGCAACATTGTGTACAGACCTGATATCATTTTTATTATACACCTCTGCACCCTTTCCAAGGTTACATCTTCCCCTTCAAATCTCAGCTACCAGATCTGAGTACAGTAATCTAGATGTGGTGTGATCAAAGCTTTAAAAGTGAAACTACTACTCAGAGAATTGCAGTGTTTCTGAGTTTTCTCCACAATCATCATTGTGATATGTCCTCTGAACTTAACCAATTCTATCTGCAATCCCTGCAAGATACTTTCTCCACTTCTAGCATAATTCTACTAAATGAGTATGAAACATCATCTGTGGATTCCAAATTTCAAAACCTATTCATTTGCTCACATCTCCAGCCTATTCAAATCTTCTTAAGCAACATAACCCTCTTATTAATAATCCTCCCACATTTCACATCATATGCAAACAACTGAATATCTCCCTGTAATCTAATGCCAGTACTGTTTGATCTTTCAGACAGAAAGATCAAACAGCACTGACCCCCTATAGAACTCCACTTGTAACCTTTCTACTCTTTGATGCTGTTCCCCCCCCCCCACACACACACATGTACCCCATATACAACTCTGTGATATCTATCAGAAAGCCAATTACTAGTCCACTTTACTAGCCTAACATCCAAACCCATGTGTTGCAACTTAAATCATTAACTTGTCAAGTGGCACCCTATTAAATTTCTCTGAAAAATCCAAAAAAATGACAGTATATGAGTATATGATCATTTTTCCTTATCCTTATCCATTGCTCTTGTTATTCTATCATAAAAGGTAGCTAGATTATTTAAACATGCATGACCCTTAACAAATCCATGCTAGTAGGTATAAATAATATTGCCCTAATCTTCCCAATTCTGTATATGAGTTCTTACCAATTTTTCCAAACACTTAACAACCACAGAAGAAATATAAACTGATCTATAGTCTGATACCTCCATTCTGCCACCATTCTTATGCAAAGACTCACCATCTTATTCTCCTTCCACTCCCCAGATTTTTGCTCCATTGTAAACAACTGTCATTAAACAGCAAGGATTAATGACACAGTCAGTTCCTTATCATATTCCTTTAAGACACATGGCAAAATCCCATCTGGTTCCACTGCCTTACTGACATCTAGAATGCCCAAATTCCAGATATCAATAGGGTTCAAGATATCTGTAAGGACATCCTCTTCATTCACTTCTAATCCTTCACCCCTCTTTATCCCTCTAGGAATAGAAGCAGGATGGAATCCCTAGTAAACTTAAGTAAAATTAAATAGCTTAACTATGTCATCTGTCTTGATAACGTGACTTACTATCTCCATTCAGAAAGGTAATATGTCCACAGTCACTTTTCCTCCTACTGACCACATAGCAAAAGAATTTCTGGATTCACCTTGAACTGCAGCACTAGTCGTCTCTTGTATTATAATTTTTCTTTCCTTACTAGTCACCTTCCTAGTCTGAGTCTTATATTCCTCATGCAGTTGTTCTCTACCTTTTTCTGTATATGCCTTCCATAACCTCTTTTTCATCTATGATTACTGATTGATTTCTTAAGTCAAGGACTGAGAGCCTCCATAACTCAGTTGGTTTTGACAGAGCCCTTTGGTTGAAAAGGCCTGGGTTCAAATCCCATATATGACATGAGGAACCTTTATCAGGACTTTTCAGTTCAAAGGTGAGTTTGCCAGACTCATCCAGAAGTGGAGGGTTTTTTCTCCCACAAACTTTGGCTTTGAAACAGGCAAACCAGCCCTATGAACACACGCATATCTATAGACATAAGATACTAAATGCAAGCTGGAAGAGATTTCAGTCTCACCATCTTATCTTTTTGCTGCACATCATGAATCTCAGGTAAAGATCCATAATAGTCAACCTGCTGGATGGAAATGACACTTGACAACACAGTCAAGGATTCTGCTCCAATCTACCAACACACTTGATTTCTTCTTAATAAGCTCCCCTTCCAAATATACTGTGAATGTCAGTTCTACTCTTGAAAACTCAAGCTACAACCTCGTATAAGTCTCCTTTGCTATGTAACAACCTTCACCCAACAGTCCTTAGTCTCTTGTCCTTTGGCACTACCAAATGAGATAACCTCCATGAGTCTAGGTATCTGCCTGACTCTGGGTATATACAATTTGATACTTCAAACACCTCTTGACCATATCCCATAGACTAATGCTGTATTTTTTCAATCACCTGCTTTGTAATTCCACAACCCCTTCTTAACAGACAATTCTGCATGTCTTGCATTCTCCAGGTTATGATCATATGACTACTTTTCTCAAGCAGAGAACGTGCAGCTGCATTAGGTAATTTTCTCTTAGCAACTATATAAATTACATTTCCTTCCTTCCCTCTGATTATTCCTCCCTCCAATCTGTGTCCCCATAGTTGAAGTTTCATATAATAATTTGACTTGTGCTAACTTTCCAATGCATGCTTTTTACATTCTCCCTTATAACCCCTGTCCTATAGGAGCAACCAACCTATATATTTCATCTTGTTGAACTCTGTCTCATACCAGATGTTTCAAATGACCTGCCTTCTGTATCCCTGTCCTTACGTACTTTTACTCTTTTTGGATTCAACTCTTCTGCTATCATTAGAAAAATCCCCTCTTCCCATTCTGTCCCCTCTGTTCTCTGAAAATACTATCTCCCTTGCATTCTATCCCTTTGACTATATCATCCTCCATTAACCAAGTCTCACTAATCCCTATAACTATAATTGTATTTATCTTCTGCCTTAATTTTAGAAACACCACTTCTTAGAGTAAAATAGCAAAATAATAATAATAATAATATATATTTAGTAAATCCATACTTCTCTCATTCTTTATTTAGTATAATTGAGAAATGCTTAAATCATTTCTCTTGCAAAGTATTATATAATTTTATGGTTATATTTCTGGTTTATATAAACATCATGACAAAATTTTTTAAATTAAGGGGATATAAAATCCACATTGTTTTAAAACCGAATAAGAAACTCAAAGATTGGAATTAGAGAGTTTCATGCCGAATATAGTAAACTATAAAGTATCGGCAAATACTAGTGTGAGCTAATGCAAGTGACCCTAGTATGTAGTACAATATCGGACAACTCGTTGCAAAGGTGGGGAAAGTTCAGATCGCTATTCTTAGGTATTTTCCATAATGTAAAAACCCATTTCCTAGGAAATGTATGCTGTTATTACATTATGGAGGGAGGTCACTACCCAGACCGGTTTCAGCCTTTTTTGAGGCCTCATCAGTGAGTAGCTAGACCATAATACCAAAGTGTATAACGAAAAGAACTTATATACTCTGCTATACGAGTTTCCAAAGAGGTGCAACCATTAAGTTACTTAAATATAAAGAGCTAATAAGCTTCATTTCGGCGATATAAACAATATTTTAAATTAAGGGGATATAAAATCCACGTTTTAAAACCGAATAAGAAACTCAAAGATTGGAATCACAGAGTTTCATGCCGAATATAGTAAACTATAAAGTATCGGCGAACACTAGCGGTTTTAAAACAATGTGGATTTTATATCCCCTTAATTTAAAATATTGTTTATATCGCCGAAATGAAGCTTATTAGCTCTTTATATTTAAGTAACCTAATGGTTGCACCTCTTTGGAAACTCGTATAGCAGAGTATATAAGTTCTTTTCGCTATACACTTTGGTATTATGGTCTAGCTACTCACTGATGAGACCTCAAAAAAGGCTGAAACCAGCTGGGTAGTGACCTCCCTCCATAATCGTGTGGACAGACTTATGTGTTCGTCGAACATGTTGTTTATTATTTTAACGGTATAATAGAACACAGAAACTAAGTAAATAATTAATTTATTGACTTGATGCTGATATTTCGCTGGTATTATAACCAGCATCTTCAGAGCACAAAAACACTGTTTGTCACAATACGCGAGACTAAAACAACATGGTGTACTTAACCAAAATTGTAGCAGCAACACAAAGACTAAGGTCCTGATTTTGGCGCCCTCTATCTGAAAAAAAAAAAACGCTATCATATGTTACTAGAGTCCTAGAAAAGTGCTAGTTTTTTCTTAATATGACTGTCTCCCAGATCTTTGGCAAGTTAATACAGCCATATTTGTTGAGATTTGGAGTGTGTTTTAGGGCTTCTGTCGCCTCTAAGAACAATCTCTCTGATTTATATGGGTTTCTGTGTAGTACTTTTGTGTTTTTCCAGTTGATCCTGTGTGCAGGGGTATCCAGAGCATGGTCTGCTAGGCCCGACTTCCCATAATGATATTTCCGGATATATCGTTTATGTTCGCTGATGTGGATATTCACAGTTCTTCCTGTTTGACCGTAGTAGGCTTGATTGCATGAGCAGGGTACTTGGTAGACTCCTGGATGTGATAAAGGAGGAATGCTGTCCTTGGGTGAGCGGATAAGGGTGGCTAATTTGCTACATGGTCTGAATGTGGTGCGTAGTTTATGTTTATTGAGGATTCTTGAGATCTTTTCGGATGTGCCTTTAATGTAGGGGATGGTGACTGTTTTGTTGAGTTCTCTGTGGTAGATGGTGGGAGGGGTTTCTTAGGAGTGTTTAGTATTTTGTTTATTTTTTGTGGATTGTAGCCGTTGGCCAAGAAGGTGTGGCGTAAGTGAGTCAGTTCAGCAGTCAGAGCCTTGTCATTTGAACAGATTGCTCTCGCTCTATGGGTTAGCGTTTTTAATATGCCATATTGTTGAGAAGGATGATGGTGTGATTGTTTGTGTAAGTATCTGCCTGTATGTGTGGGTTTTCTGAAAACTGAAAATGATAAGGAACCATCTGGGAGACGTGTGATGAGTGTATCCAGGAAGGGCAGACAGTTGTTGGCTTCCAGTTCCATAGTAAAGTGGATTTTTGGATGTTGGCTATTTAAATGTGCTAAGAATGTTTTCAATGTCTCAGGGCCATGTGGCCAAATAGCAAGCACATCATCAACATAGCATAGCCAAAGTGTTGGTTTGAGAGTGGCTGTATTGATTGCTTGTTTTTTCCAGGTGTTCTATGTAAAAGTTGGCTAGGGGGGGAGAAAGAGGGGAGCCCATGGCTGTCCCATCAATTTGTTTGTATATTTTCCCTTTCCATGTGAAATATCCTGCATGTATTGTGAATTTGAATAGTTCAAATATATCAGGGGGGAAGTGTGACTTCAGTAGATTGAGGGTTTCTATTAGTGGTACATTTGTGAATAGTGAAGTGATGTCAAAGCTTACTATTAAGTCTGAGCTTTTTAGGGTGAGGTGTTGTAAGATGCTTTTTAGGTGCGCTGAATTTTTGATAAAGGTGGGAGAATTGTTAGTGAGAGTGGCTAGTAGCTTCGCTAAATGTCTAGCCAGTTTGTATGTGGGACTATTTATACTGTCCACAATTGGGCGTAGGGGTGTGCCTGGTTTGTGAATTTTTGGTGATCCATAGATCCTCGGTGTTTTAACATGGAAAGGTTTGAGTTTGTTAACTGTGTCTTTGGGCCAGGAAGTGACTTTTTTTAATAATTTTCGTGTCTTATTCTTTTGTGTGTTGGTAGGATTGCAATCTATAATTTTGTATGTTGACTGATCTTGTAATAGTGTGTGCATTTTGTTTTCATATTCAGTTGTGTCCATCACCACGGTTGCATTTCCTTTGTCTGCTTTTGTTATGGTAATCTGGCTGTTGTTGTGTAGCTCTTTTATAGCAATGAATTCCTTATGTGGGATATTATTTTTTGGAGGCTTGGACTTGATTAGGATGTTGGCCACATCTAAACGTATGTTGTTAGCTATTGTTGGAGGCAGGTCGTAAATTCCTCGTTCGATGGACGCCATTATTTCGGCTTTTGGAACTTGCTTGGGAGTTATGGCAAAGTTGTGCCCTCGACTTAAAGCAGTCATGGCTTCTTTGCTTAAGGTGAGTGACGATAGATTCACGACGACGAGGTCTTGTTGTAATTGTGGTCGTTGTATGGTGTTCCGTTGTTGTAGATTTTCGAACTTCTTTTGGTGCCGGTTTTTGACTCTGTCGAATTCTTTTTTTGCCGTTGCATCGGTGATGTTCTCTAAGATCTGCCAAAGTTCCGTATTTAGAATATTATGCAGTGATTCTCGTAATTCGCTGATGGTTGTATTTGCTTGTGCTAATTCCCGACGAGTGGTGTTAATTTGTTCGCGTAAAAGCGCTACACTCGCTCGTTTATAGATGCGTTGGGCTTTGGCCGAGTGGAACTTGTTTTTGATTTTAAAACAGTTCGGTATTAATTTGGTGTCTCGGCACCTCTTTAAGATTGTGGACAGTATAAATAGTCCCACATACAAACTGGCTAGACATTTAGCGAAGCTACTAGCCACTCTCACTAACAATTCTCCCTCCTTTATCAAAAATTCAGCACACCTAAAAAGCATCTTACAACACCTCACCCTAAAAAGCTCAGACTTAAGTAAGCTTTGACATCACTTCACTATTCACAAATGTACCACTAATAGAAACCCTCAATCTACTGAAGTCACACTTCCCCCCTGATATATTTGAACTATTCAAATTCACAATACATGCAGGATATTTCACATGGAAAGGGAAAATATACAAACAAATTGATGGGACAGCCATGGGCTCCCCCCTTTCTCTCCCCCCCCCCCAGCCAACTTTTACATAGAACACCTGGAAAAACAAGCAATCAATACAGCTACTCTCAAACCAACACTTTGGCTACGCTATGTTGATGATGTGCTTGCTATTTGGCCACATGGCCCTGAGACATTGAAAACATTCTTAGCACATTTAAATAGCCAACATCCAAAAATCCACTTTACTATGGAACTGGAAGCCAACAACTGTCTGCCCTTCCTGGATACACTCATCACACGTCTCCCAGATGGTTCCTTATCATTTTCAGTTTTCAGAAAACCCACACATACAGGCAGATACTTACACAAACAATCACACCATCATCCTTCTCAACAATATGGCATATTAAAAACGCTAACCCATAGAGCGAGAGCAATCTGTTCAAATGACAAGGCTCTGACTGCTGAACTGACTCACTTACGCCACACCTTCTTGGCCAACGGCTACAATCCACAAAAAATAAACAAAATACTAAACACTCCTAAGAAACCCCTCCCACCATCTACCACAGAGAACTCAACAAAACAGTCACCATCCCCTACATTAAAGGCACATCCGAAAAGATCTCAAGAATCCTCAATAAACATAAACTACGCACCACATTCAGACCATGTAGCAAATTAGCCACCCTCATCCGCTCACCCAAGGACAGCATTCCTCCTTTATCACATCCAGGAGTCTACCAAGTACCCTGCTCATGCAATCAAGCCTACTACGGTCAAACAGGAAGAACTGTGAATATCCACATCAGCGAACATAAACGATACGTCCGGAAATATCATTATGGGAAGTCGGGCCTAGCAGACCATGCTCTGGATACCCCTACACACAGGATCAACTGGAAAAACACAAAAGTACTACACAGAAACCCATATAAATCAGAGAGATTGTTCTTAGAGGCGACAGAAGCCCTAAAACACACTCCAAATCTCAACAAATATGGCTGTATTAACTTGCCAAAGATCTGGGAGATAGTCATATTAAGAAAAAACTAGCACTTTTCTAGGACTCTAGTAATATATGATAGCGTTTTTTTTTTTTTTTTTTTTTTTTTTTCAGATAGAGGGCGCAAAAATCAGGACTCTAGTCTTTGTGTTGCTGCTACAATTTTGGTTAAGTACACCATGTTGTTTTAGTCTCGCGTATTGTGACAAACAGTGTTTTTGTGCTCTGAAGATGCTGGTTATAATACCAGCGAAATATCAGCATCAAGTCAATAAATTAATTATTTACTTAGTTTCTGTGTTCTATTATACCGTTAAAATAATAAACAACTCCCTCCATAATGTAATAACAGCATACATTTCCTAGGAAATGGGTTTTTACATTATGGAAAATACCTAAGAATAACGATCTGAACTTTCCCCACCTTTGCAACGAGTTGTCCGATATTGTACTACGTACTAGGGTCACTTGCATTAGCTCACGCTAGTGTTCGCCGATACTTTATAGTTTACTATATTCAGCATGAAACTCTCTGATTCCAATCTTTGAGTTTCTTATTCGGTTTTAAAACAATGTGGAATACGAGGCTAATCTTCTTGAATGGCAGTCAGTCTCAAGTAGAGTAATGTGGGCAAATATGAGAATGGGGAACTGGACAATGAGACTTATTTGTGCCTATGGTCCCACAGAACGTTCTACTAAGGTAGAAGTGGAGGAATATTTTGAGGCTTTAGAAAAAGCAACTGACACAAAAAAAAATGAAAAGTTGGTCCTTGTTGGGGATCTAAATAGCAGAGTAGGAAATGATTGTGAGACATACAAAAATATTTTGGGAAAATTTGGAGAAAAGAGCAAAGCTAATAATAATGGCAAATATCAATTGGATTTCTGCTCAGGACATGGACTGGTTATTACTAACACCATGTTCCAACATAAAAATGTGCACAAATTCACATGGAGAGAAGAGGCTAGGAATAAGAAAAGTCTCATTGACTATGTTATTGTTGATAGTGATGTTTTCTCCCTAGTGCAGGACACCAGAGTGTACAGAGGATTTGAAATTGGAAGTGATCACTATTTAGTCTTGAGCAAGATAAAATTGAATTTCACATTGAAAAGAATAACATGTAAGAAAGTTTTAAAGCGAATAAAAGTTGAACAGCTCTCAGATGTGAACTGTAGACTAAAATACACAAAGATTATTGAAAAAAAAATGAAAGAGTTTAAGAACAGGAATCAAACCTTGGAGATTCATTGGCAAACTCTGAAGAAAACATTGATTGATTCTGCTAGAGAGGCATGTGGTGTGATTGTCTGTAAGGATAAAAAAATCAGAACTCCCTGGTGGACACAGGAACTTAAAGCGGCAGTGAAGGAAAAGAAGAAAGCATACCAAAAGTTCCTGTCAAATAAGTCAGCTTGTGCTCTTAGAGAATATAGAGACAAATGCAAGAATGTTAAACACTGTGTAAAGCTAGCTAAACAAAAGTTGTGGGAGGACTCTGGCAAGAATATAGAAAATAAATATCAAGAAGGTGGCAAAATATTCTGGAGGTTGTTGAAGAAGCTTAAGAATGGAGGAAAGAGTGCTGTAAAAGGAATTAGAGATGATAAAGGTGACATGAAAACGGGAGAAAAAGATATCCTTGAAGTATGGAGTAATTACTTTGAAAAACTGCTAAATGAAACAAGCAGTGATGACAGCACAGTGATAAAAAACACTGACCAGGCATGCAGTCAGGAATACATATCCATACTTGAAGTAGAAAAAGCCATCAAAGGCTTGAAATGTGGAAAGGCAGCAGGAGTAGATGATATTCAACCAGAAATGCTGAAGTATGGTGGTATAAGAATCTTACAGTGGCTGCACTGCATAGTTCAGAAAGCCTGGATAGAGGGATGAATTCCTGATGATTGGAGTAGAGCTCTCATAGTACCCATATATAAAAAGGGAAATAAAACTGCATGTGAGAATTACAGAGGTATTTCCCTACTGAGTGTTCCTGGCAAGATCTATGCAAGTATACTTGAGAAACGGTTGAGAAGAATTGTGGAAGAAAAGCTTGGTGAAGAACAAGCTGGATTCAGGCCAAATAGAGGTTGTCAGGATCAGATCTTCACTTTACGACAAATAGTCGAGAAAGCATGGGAATATAACAAAGATCTGTATTTAAGTTTTGTCGATCTGGAAAAGGCATATGACAAGGTGCCAAGAGAGAAGCTATTCAATACGCTGCAGTTATATGGTGACAATGGGGCATTATATCAAGCAATACTTAGTCTTTATTTGAGTTGTAAGTCAGCAGTTAGAATTGAAGGAAATCCAGGAAGATGGTTTAATGTTAAATCTGGTGTGAGACAAGGATATACATTATCCCCTCTGTTATTCATTATCTATATGGATCACATTATGAAGGAAAATGGTATTAAACCTGATACCAAAATTGGAGATGTTAATGTCAGCTCTTTGCTTTATGCGGATGATGTTATACTTCTAAATAAATCTGCTACAAGTCTGCAAGATTCTCTGACCAAATTGAATAGCTGTTGTAATAGATATGGTATGAAGGTCAGCAATAAAAAGACAAAGATAATGAAAATAGGTAGAATCATTGAAAATGTCTACTGTGTTGTGAATGGAGAACCTGTAGAACAAGTAAAACATTTCAGCTATTTAGGCACGATTTTTACTGAAGATGGTAAATTAAATATAGAAATAGACAACAGAATCAGCAAAGCTGGTATGGTGGGAAGTCAATTGAATAAATTCATATGGAATAAGAGAAAATTAGTCGGAACACTAAATTAGCTGTATACAAGACAGTGTTCAAACCAGTTTTAACTTATGGATCTAAGAGCTGGGTCAGAAGTAAAACACTTGATCAAAGACTAGAGACCACAGATATGAGAGTCCTGAGAAAGATTATAGGCGTGAACAGATGGCATCAATGGCAATATCATATTAAAAACGAGGATATTAGGAAAGAACTTGACATTGTCAGCATCCAGGAATGCATTAGCAGAGCTAATCTCAGGTGGTATGGTCACTTGAACAGAATGGGCGAAAAAAGATTAGCAAAACAAGTGTTCTCTGCCAGGTTGGCAGGAAAATGACCCAGGGGAAGACCAAGATATAGGTGGATTGATACGGTACAAAGTGCCTTAGATGATAGAAATATAAGATCTGATAATGTTGGAGTCTTGACAAGTAACAGACTGATTTGGAGGAAAATTGTAGATAGGAAATTAATAATGATGTAAATTTTTCATGTAGTACTATCATATCCTGCACACCCCTTGAGGGTACATGGCAGGAATTTGATGATGATGATGATTTAAAATATTGTTTATATCGCCAAGATGAAGCTTATAAGCTCTTTATATTTAAGTAACTTAATGGTTGCACCTCTTTGGAAACTCATATAGCAGAGTATATAAGTTCTTTTCGCTATACACTTTGGTATTATGGTCTAGCTACTCACTGATGAGGCCTCAAAAAAGGCTGAAACCAGCTGGGTAGTGACCTCCCTCCATAATGTAATAACAGCATACATTTCCTAGGAAATGGGTTTTTACATTATGGAAAATACCTAAGAATAGCGATCTGAACTTTCCCCACCTTTGCAACGAGTTGTTCGATATTGTACTACGTACTAGGGTCACTTGCATTAGCTCATGCTAGTGTTCACCGATACTTTATAGTTTACTATATTCGGCATGAAACTCTCTAATTCCAATCTTTGAGTTTCTTATTTGGTTTTAAAACAATGTGGATTTTATATCCCCTTAATTTAAAATATTGTTTATATCACCGAAACGAAGCCTATTAGCTCTTTATATTTAAGTAATCATGACAAAAGAATCTGAACTAGGTAGGATTTTAATGAAATAAGAATAGTACTGCATATATTAACTTTTCTGTTAGATGGATATTTATATGTACATTATATTCAAAATGTAGTTTTAATATTAATGAATTTCAATTCAATTTATTAATCAATTTAAATAAAATTATTAGATTTCATTATTATTTAGTATATCATTATCAGTACACTTGTTTTCTGGTGATGTGAAGGATGTGTTTTCACCTATTATTGTGTTCATAAATTGCACACTTGATCTCTGAATAATTGGCTGATATGTCATTATATCATCAAACTCAGTCATGATGGATTATTTCTCATTTATTGTGACTGTTTTCTATATTATTTCTTCCATTATAATAAATTTTTCCACCATTATGTAACTGTATATTTATCAGCTGTTTCAAGAAAAAATATATATAGTTCACAACTATTGAGGGGTATTTGTAGGGTTTCAGACAATAATAGAGATAAAGTTAATATGAGGGATGATTTTGTAGATTGTTCTCTCATGTGGACTGCCTTAATAAAATAATTGAAATCTACCTTGGTGGTATACTTCCATTTAGAAGTTAACTTATTTTGAGTATGCTTATGTTGATGATTACAATGTAGCAAACACATGGAAACCAGAAGAATCATTTGTTATAGTGGAAAGTTTGTTATATAGTGAAATTACCTTTATCATTGTAGGTGGTTTATTATTATTATTATTGTATTATTATTGTTAAAGGAGTGAATTTATCTTAGCAGTATTTGCTGTAGTGCGAGTTTATCATATTTTCATAGATGCCATTATCAAATAGTCTTTGTTTTGTTTTCTGTTTATTTGTTTATCAGTAATGAATAAACAGAAGTTCATCCATTACTGAATACTGTTCATTTCTGCAGTATTCAGTAATTTGTTGTATTATTTTATTTTTGATTTTTTAATAAAGCATATACATTATTACATTATTTTGCTTCTTAAACATTCCAGGTATCAAATATATAATTGATTTTCTTTCATGTTTTCTTTAATTAAGTAAAACTTTTTTTGTATAGGTATGTATGGCTTTCAGAATTGTAACCTGTCAAGAATTACCTCTTGATAATCTAAAATCCATAATTTTTAATCAAAAAAATCACATGCTAAATGGAACCCAGTTTAAGGATCTTAAGGTCCTTGATCTTGATGCTGTTAAAATAAACTTTGACCAGTTCTGTTGCATCATGACAGAATTTCAAAATCAGGTAAGCATATTTTTGCTTATTTAAAAAGATTAATTTTTACTGCTACCTACTGAACTTATTGAAATTTTATCCAGTGCTGGAGTTTCTATACTGCTCTCATGGCCTGATTTACTTTTTTCCCTGAAATCTAAATACCCCAACTTTAAATCATTAAACAGGACACATCGTTGGGAGACATTTATGCTACTAATAATGGTTGCTGAATTCCATAGCTCAGTCGGTATAGACAAAGCCCTTTGGTCAGAAAGACCTGGGTTCGATTCCTGTCTATAACATGAGAAACCTTTATCTGGTCTCTTTCGACTAAAGGTGAGCTAGCCGGTCTTATACAGAGTTAGAGGGTTTTTTCACCCAGAAACACGGGGTTTTCATTCATCAGAACAGGCAAACTGGTCTTCTGAACATGCACAAATTTACATGAATACTTACAATATGTGGGAGAGATAGGGTCCTCACCTCGTTATGCCTGTAGTCAACCATAAGTCATATCGTGGCAGTCAATCTCCTAGATAGGAGATGACACATGAATGGGATGGGTACGGATGCACCCTTCCATGAGATAGGTTACTTTCTTGACACCATGGATTACAAACATATTTATCTCCCCCCCCTCCCCTACACACATTGTCTTAGTGTGATTTCTGGTTGTAGTTCAACCCAACAGTTGTGTAGCACAGTGCTTCCCAAACTTCTGGATGTCAGGGCCCCCTTGGGAAAAATTAAAATATTTCACAGCTCCCCTCGGAAAAAAATCGTAATATAGATATATATTATTATAATATTTTTTATATTTATACTCAATACAAAACATACTCAGTGAAATTGCAAAAATCAAATGCAAATATTGCATTTTTAGCATCTTACATACACATTTGACATGGCACATTATCTCATATTTTTATATAGATAAGGAGTGTCCTAGTCTCGATTCCCATTGCCGACGTGAGGAGCTTAAGGATCTTCCTCAGCCATAGCCAAGTTAGCCAGTCTTGGGTGTGGATAGTGGGGTTTTTTTCACCCAGTTTATCTGGGGTTTTTCATCCCGCAAGGTAGGCAAACTGGCTGTAAACACACACGGATCTACAGTCATAAATACTTAACCCCCATGAGGGGGCTCAACTCGCCCCAATAGGGACGGGAGAGAAAAGGGAGGAAACTCCATATGAATAAATAAATAAATAAATTGATCTTATTGTACATTTGCAGTACGAGCACATGAAACGTAAAATGATTAGTAATAAAGAAAGAATTAAAAACTTAAAAGAAGTTTAATAACAATGTAATGTGATGGATGTGTTTCAATACTGCTACACAAAAAGTCAATATCAGGTGAAATATTTGAAACTGCAATTCTTAGATTTCTGCTTTGAAATGAAACTTATATGAATAAGCATATATTTACTAATGTTCATTAAGCGCCGAAATATGCAGGAAGCAAAATTTGTGAATCCTCACTAATGTGTGATTTTTTTCCATTAAAATATAAAAAATAACAAAAAGGAAATAATAAAAATTAAATACGTTTCTTTTAAGATAAAAAAAAAATCTACTCAGTCTTAAAACATTTTAAATTTGTTTTCATTATTTCACACCCTCCCCTCAACAAAACCTACGGCCCCCAAGGGGGCCACGGCCCACAGTTTGGGAAGCACTGGTGTAGCATATCAAAATGCTGCAAAGATGGAGGGATTAGCAAAAGTCCTTGTTGATTTCTTCAACAATATGCCATGTTTTTGCATGGCATATTGTTGAAGAAATCAACAAGGACTTTTGCTGATTTATTGATGGATGAGTTTGCATTCAAGTTTGTATTATCATATACTCAGTGCAAGTAACATAAATTGAGGATATCATGGTTTTTGATATTGCATGTATAGTTCATATGACCCTTACCAGCTTTTTTTACACATGAATCTTGGTGACATTATTTATAAATAGATTATGCAGAAAAAGTCACTTTTAAAATTCTTACAAAGGCATGGTAGAAATATTTCATGATTGTTGTTCCGATAGATAAAATGTACATCTAATTATGAAAACATGTGGCAGAGGACATTCTTTTTGGGGATTAACTGACACATTTTGGCACTTCATTTTTACCATCTGGGGACGCTTAAAGCAGAAGGTGTATTATAAAGTTTTCTGATCGCACGAGTATAGACCAAAATGTAGATTTAGAAGATATGAAGCATGACATATAACAGGTTATTAAATGTTTATTTGGTAAAAGAAGGCAAGGTTTGAAGGATGTTCATAATATCCATAGCCATGAAGATGGCTATAGATGCTCTGAACATTTTAATTCTGTGAATTAAAATTTGGAATTCTATGAATTTCAAAATGGTTGTACATTACTTCATCATCATATTCCATGTACAGGATATTATGATAGTACTACATGAAGAACTTGCATCATTACTAACTTCCTGTCAACAATTTTCCTCCAAATCAATCTATTATCTGTCAAGACTCCAACATTATCAGATCTTATATTTCTGTCTTCTAAGGCACATTTTACTGTATCAATACACCTATACCTTGCTCTTCCTCTGGGTATTTTTCCTGCCCACCTGACGGAGAACAATAGTTTTGCTAATCTTTCCTCTCACATTCTGTTTAAGTTACCATACCACCTGAGATTAGCTCTGCTATTACATTCCTGGATGCTAACAATGCCAAGGTCTTTCCTAATATCCTAAGGTCTTTCCTAATTATTTCTTAATATGACATTGCCATTGATGCCATCTGCTCAATCCCCCTAATCTTTTTCAGGACTCTCATATCTGTAGACTCTAGTCTTTGGTCAAGAATTTTATTTCTAACCCAGCTCTCAGATCCATAAGTTAAAATTGGCTGTATACACTGTCTTGTAGACAGCTAATTTAGTGTTTTAACTAATTTCTCTCTTATTCCATATAAATTTATTCATTTGACTTCCTATCATATTGCTTGATATAATGCCCCATTGACACCATGCAACTGTAGCGTTTTGAATAGCTTTTCCCTTGGCACCTTGTCATATGCCTTTTGCAGATCTACAAAACTTAAATACTGATCATTGTTATATTCCCACGATTTCTCAACTATTTCTCGTAAAGTGAAAATCTGATCCTGACAGCCTCTGTTTGATCTTAATCCAGCTTGTTCTTCCCCAAGCATAAATCTTACCAGGAACACTCAGTAGTGAAATTCCTCTGTAATTCTCAGATACAGTTTCATTTCACTTTTTGTATATGAGTACTATTAGAACTCTACTCCAATCGTCTATAATTCATCCCTCTGTCCAGGCCTTCTGAACTATGCAGTGCAGCTACTGCAAGACTTTTATACCTCCATACTTGAGCATTCCTAGTTGAATATCATCTTCTCCTGCTGCTTTTCCACATTTCAGGCTTTAGATGACTTTTTCTACTTCAAGTATGAATATGTATTCCTGATTGCATGCCTGTTGAGTGTTTTTTTACCTAGCTGTGCTGTCATTGACTATTCCATTTTGTAATTTTTCGAAGTAATTACTCCATATCCATTTTTGAAAATTATGGAGACAACTACCGTGTTTGAATAAAAACTTTAGTTTAATATAACTAAAATCTACATTCGACGTTTCAACCTTTATGTCAAGGTCATCTTCTGGAGCATACAACTATACACAGAAAACAAGCTACACTACAATCAAACTGGTTTGTTAAAGTTACTGACCCACCGCTACAACAATTGTTGGCCTGACCTCTGGTTAAAAAAAAAAAAAAAATTATACATCAATGCTAGAGTCCTGTTATTAGTGTTATCTGTTGGTTGTAGACATATATTGGGCGCAACAACAAGTCTATGTATCTATCTATATACATATATTAACATCATGATTATACATGTACATTCCAGCCAGTTGGTATGGAATGGTTTCTAATACTAGCTGAAGATTGGCTAGAGTCCTGACTTATGCTGGATCTTATATATCAGGTGGGCTAAATGTGTGCCATCCAGATCCTTGGAATTTTCATGCCATCTTTGTTGCTGATATTTGAGTGGTTTATCAGGATTTCGCAGGCTTCCTTAAATTTCCTTCCATACCAGGTTTTTGTGTGGTGCAAAGAATGGGTGCTTTTCCAGTTGATTTGGTGTAAGGTGTTGAGCGCGTGATCTGAGAGGCATGCTTCACCATAATGGTTATATTTAATGTGTTTAATGTGTTCTTTCTTGCGTATAGGGATTGTCCGTCCTGTTTCACCAATGTACTGTAAGTTACAGGTGCAGCAGATGCAATAGACTCCAGGATGTGCCAATAGGAGGAGAGGATCCTTAGTGGAGCTGAATATATTTTTAAGTTTAGTGGGTGGTTTAAAGGTGGCATCGAGGTTATAATGTTGTAGGATTCTGTTGATTTTTTCTGATAACCCTTTAATGTATGGGATGGCTATAGTTTTACTGTAATCTAGATTCGTTTTTGTTGTTGTTTCATGGAGTATTTTATTAATAGTATTTTTGTTATATCCATTATTTATGAATGTGTCGCTGATGATTTTTAATTCTTGTTTCAGGGCTTGCTGGTTAGAGCAAATTGTTGTAGCTCTGTTTTTAAGGTTGTTAATGACTCCATACTTTTGTGATGGGTGGTGGTATGAATTAGCATGTACGTATTGGCCAGTGTGTGTCGGTTTTTGGTAGACTGTGAGGGATAGACTGCCTGAAGGAAGATGTGTGTCTCAGAACGGGAGCGAGTTTTGATTTTCGATTTCAATGGTAAATTGTATGCGTTCGTGTTGTTTGTTCAGGTGGCTAAGGAATGCGTTTAGTGTTTGTCGCCTGTGCAGCCAGATCGTGAACACGTCGTCGACGTATCTAAGCCAGACTGTCGGTCAGCGTGGCGGAATCTAAAGCCCTTTGCTCAAAGGTTTCCATGTAGAAGTTAGTGATTGGGTGGGATAGTGGTGAGCCCATGGCTGTACTTTCTTTTTGTAGGTAAAATTTGTTTTGTCACACGAAGTAACCGGACTCTAGTACGTGGGCAAAGAGAGCCGTAATGTCGGGTGGAAATTTGTTCTGTAGTAGGAGAATTGTGTTATTGATGGGAACATTAGTGAAAAGGGCAGAAACGTCAAAACTGACTAATAAGTCGTCTTTGTCGAGTGTTATGTTTTTAATTTTGTTTGTAAAGTGTTGTGTGTTCTTTACGTTGGAGGGGGAATGACCTACCAACTCCTTGAGTGTTGATGCTAATTTCTTGACTAAGTAGTAATTGGGGCTGTCAATTCCTTCCACAATAAGTTGAAGGGGAACATTTTGTTTGTGTATTTTTGGGACCCTATATATTCTGGGGGGGTTTGCGTAGTGGGGTTTGAGTTTTTTAACCGTGTCCGGTGGCCAAGAAGTGACGGACTTGAGTAGTTTCTCTGCTTTATCCTTTATCCTGTTTGTTGGATTATAATTCACCAGCTTATATGTGTTGTTATCGGCTACTAGCTGATTCATCTGAAGTATGTATATTGACCTGTCAAGGATGACAGCGGCATTGCCTTTATCCGATTTCATTATTATTATGTCTTGGTTGGCTTTTAATGATTTAATTGCTGTGAGTTCTGTTTTTGTGAAATTGTCCTGTATGGTTTTCTTAATGTTTAGGACATTACTAGTTTCTAGTCGTATTTTATCAGCTATATTGTTAGGTAGGGACTTGATGCCTCTTTCTATGTGGTAGATAAAATCCAATTTGTTTACCTTTTTAGGTGCTATTGCGTAGTTAAGTCCTTTATTCAGTAGCGTAAGTTTGCTGCTGTTCAAGGTGTGGTTTGATAGGTTGATCACATGGTTCTTGCTTGTGGTTGGTCGCTCCTTGTTTGTTGTTCATTGTTGGTGTTTATTGGGGAGGAGGTCTCCTGATTGGATGGATTCCTGTGATTGGCCACCATATTTCGCCGTTGTTTCAAACTATGGAATTTGGTCTTGAGTTTTTCTTTATTCTTTTCCAGGGTATATTTGGCTGAATTGTCAGTAATTCTTTCAAGTACTCGTAGAATGTCTGGATTAATATAGTTCAATAGTAGTTCAGAATTGCAATTTTGAAACCAGATTTCCGCCTGACATTATGGCCCTCTTTGCCCACGTACTACCATCTGGTTACTTCGTATGGCAAAACAAATTTTACCTACAAAAAGAAAGTACAGCCATGGGCTCACCACTATCCCCCCCTTCCCCCCAATTGCTAACTTCTACATGGAAACCATTGAGCAAAGGGCTCTAGATTCTGCCACGCTAAGACCGACAGTCTGGCTTAGATACGTCGATGACGTGTTCATGATCTGGCCGCACGGGCGACAAACGCTAAACACATTCCTTATCCATCTGAACAAACAACACGAACGCATACAATTTACTAATGAAATTGAAAATCAAAACTCGCTCCTGTTCCTAGACACACTAGTCACACGTCTTCCTTCAGGCAGTCTATCCTTCACGGTCTACTGAAAACCGACACACACTGGCCAATACATACATGCTAATTCATACCACCACCCATCACAAAAGTATAGAGTCATTAACACCCTTAAAAACAGAGCTACAACAATTTGCTCTAACCAGCAAGCCCTGAAAGAAGAACTAAAAATCATCAGCGACACATTCATAAATAATTGATATAACAAAAATACTATTAATAAAATACTCCATCAAACAACAACAAAAACGAATCTAGATTACAGTAAAACCATAGCCATCCCATACATTAAAGGGTTATCAAAAAATCAACAGAATCCTACAACATTATAACCTCAATGTCACCTTTAAACCACCCACTAAACTTAAAACTATATTCAGCTCCTCTGAGGATCCTCTCCTCCCATTGGCACATCCTGGAGTCTATTGCATCTGCTGCACCTGTAACTTACCGTACATTGATGAAACAGGACGGACAATTCCTGTACGCAAGAAAGAACACATTAGACACATTAAATATAACCATTATGGTGAAGCAGGCCTCTCAGATCACACGCTCAACACCTTACACCAAATCAACTGGAAAAGCACCCACTCTTTACACCACAAAAACCTGATATGAAAGGAAATTTAAGGAAGCCTGCGAAATCCTGATAAACCACCCAAATATCAACAACAAAGATGGCATGAAAATTCCAAGGATCTGGATGGCATACATTCAGCCTACCTAATATATAAGATCCAGCATAAGTCAGGACTCTAGCCAATCTTCAGCTAGTATTAGAAATCATTCCATACCAACTGGCTGGAATGTACGTGTATAATCATGATGTTAATATATGTATATAGATAGATACATAGACTTGTTGTTGCGCCCAATATATGTCTACAACGAACAGATAACTAATAACAGGATTCTAGCATCGATGTATAATTTTTTTTTTTTTTTTTTTTTTTTTTTTTTTAACCAGAGGTCAGGCCAACAATTGTTGTAGCGGTAAGTCAGTAACTTTAACAAACCAGTTTGATTGTAGTGTAGCTTGTTTTCTGTGTATAGTTGTATGCTCCAGAAGATGACCTTGACATAAAGGTCGAAACGTCGAATGTAGATTTTAGTTATATTAAACTAAAGTTTTTATTCAAACACAGTAGTTGTCTCCATAATTTTCAAAAATGCATTCGAATCACCATGTAAGCTTAAAAGAAAGTAATTACTCCATACATTAAGGATATCTTTTTCTCCCATTTTCATGTCACTTTTATCATCTCTAATTACTTTTACAGCATTCTTTCCACCATTTCTGAGCTTTTTCAACAGCCTCCAGAATATTTTGCCACATTCCTAATATTTATTTTCTATGTTCTTGCCAAAGTCTCCAAGTGACTTTTGTTTAGCTAGTTTTACAGGGTGTTTAGCTTTCTTACATTTGTTTCTGTATTCTCTAAGATCACAATCTGACTTATTTGGCAGGAACTTTCGATATGCTTTCTTCTTGTCCTTCACTGCCTCTTTATTTTCTTGTGTCCACCATGGAATTCTGATTTTTCTATCCTTGCAGACAACCTCACCACACACCTCTCTGGCTGTATCAATCAATGTTTTCTTCAGGGCCTGCCACTGAATCTCCAACGCTTGGTTCCTGTTCTCAAACTCTTTCATTTTTTATTGAACAATGTTTGTGTATTTTTGTCTACAGTTCACATCTGAGAGCTGCTCAACTTTTATTTGCTTTAAAACTTTAATGAAATTCAATTTTATCCTGTTCAAGACTAAATAGTGATCACTTCCTCTGTACACTCTAGTGTCCTGCACTAGGGAGAAAACATCACTATCAACAATAACATAGTCAATGAGACTTTTCTTATTCCTAGCCTCTTCTCTCCATGTGAATTTGTGCACATTTTTATGTTGGAACATGGTGTTAGTAATAACCAGTCCATGTCCTGAGCAGAAATCCAACAGATATTTGCCATTATTATTAGCTTTGCTCTTTTTCTCCAAATTTTCCCAAAATATTTCTGTATGTCTGACAATCATTTCCAACTCTGCTATTTAGATCTCTAACAAGGACCAACTTTTCCTTTTTAATTGTGTAAGGTGCTTTCTCTAAGCCTCAGAAAATTCCTCCACTTCTACCTTAGTAGAACCTTCTATGGGACTATGGACACAAATAAGTCTCATTGTCTAGTTCCCCATTCCAGTATCTGTCCATATCACTCTACTTGATATTGCCTGCCATTCAAGAAGATTAGCCTCGTATTTAGTGTTGAATACTATGACTACTCCTTGTTTTCCCTGATTGTTATTGCTTGAATATAACATTTTGTATTTATTGCTTAGAAAGATCTAACCATTACTTAAAAATGATTGTAGATTTGGAGAATAGAATTTTTAAAACTGCTCCATTAAAACAACAATCCACAACTGACTTGTCTACATTAAAATGTATAAAAGATTATCACTTTGGAAGCACAGTCAAAAGAACATATGCCTTTGATAGTTAACATCTAGAATTGAATCCCATCTAGTACATGAAATATACTGATTTGAAACTAAAGGTGAATTAGCTGGTTTTATATGGAAATAGTATTTTTTTTCTCTCCTGCAAAACAGCTAGACTAGCTGAAGAACACATCTGATTTTGATACAAATTATCCTTGTTGCTTTAATATAGGTACATAAATTGACATACTTAGAAAAATTAAAGATGGAAGCATAAAGTTATTAGCTGTAAAATTTTTGCCTACATATTCCATTTTGCCTACATTCCATCATTGAGGCATCCTCAGTAATGGAACACAGTATTAAATTACAATTGAAGAATCATTTTCAAAAATCATCACTGTAACATTAATAGGACAACCGATGGTCAGTTAAGATTCCTAATTATTTACAAAAATAAATAAATAATAAAAAAATTACAATAATGTAATGATCAGTTCACATCTGAGAGCTGCTCAACTTTTATTTGCTTTAAAACTTTCATGAAATTCAATTTTATCCTGTTCAAGACTAAATAGTGATCACTTCCTCTGTAATAATATTTCCCATAAAGGGGATAGATAACCAAGGACCATCAGATCTGTTTAATTTTGGTCAGTGTAGGAAGGTCTCACAACTCTCTCTATATAAGCAATCTACTTCTATGCAAAAGCTTAGTTTTCTTCCAAGAAACTCTCTGTTTAGTTGAGATTGTAGTTTCATTCATGGTACTGGATGTAAGATTTATGTTCTTCACAACAGATGGTGACAGATTTACCAGACTGTCCAAAGTAAGACAAACCATAGGAGCTTGGGATCTGGTAGATACCTGGAAGGTTGAGTGGAGAAAGATTGTTTTTAGGCAAAGAAAGGAAATTAGAAATCTTCCTGACAGGACAAAAGGATACTACAATATTAAGAAATTTTAGAATTTTAGCTATATATTCAGAAATCCCTTTAATATAAAGTAGTGGAATCTGAGTGATATCTTCAGGCGATCTAGAGACTGATTGTCTAAAGCTGTTTAAGGCTTTCTTAATAAAAGATTCATTAAAACCATTCTTCATAAAAGATATAATTTGATTCTTGTTGTAAAAGGTCTTGCTATGACATAGGTGAAAATTTTACAACTAATAAATTTTTCTAAGATATCCTTGTCTCAAAGATACCTTAGAAAACCTTATAATACCTTATATTTCAAGTATGCTGTTCTTGATAGTATTTTATGTTTTTTCTTCAAGTTAAATCTTAACAATTTTTAATTCTGAAGGAACTAATTTCTCAAATATATATGTTTTAAATAAGCATTAAATTAATCAGTTCATATTGTTCTCATCAGTTCATCAGCTTCATCTGTCTATTATAATAATTGCCATCTCATCACTTTTCTACATATTAACATCCCCCCCCCCCCAATGTGTGACACTTGTTTCTTTTGGAGTATATCTCCCATTGATGGTACTGGCCTTTTCGTCCTTATTCTTACAGTATGTCCTTATGTTTTTCTTCCCGCATTCTTTGTTTTACTTCTCTAAGTCTTTTTTCACTATCCTGTCTTTCCAAACCACCTTCACTGGGGTCCAATGCCTCGACACCATGTTTACTCTGCAGTGCGAACATGGACATCTGGAAAGTGGGATATTTAAACTACCTGCTTAGGCTTTACACCCCAAACCTTTTTCGCTGCTTCAGATGTCAAAAGTATGGTTATTCTCAAACTGCATAGTGTAGCTCTGCCATCTGGACCTGATCTAGCAGTAAAGATCATGAGAATAAAGACTATAAGAGCAAAATGCCCTAATTGTGAAGAAGATCACCCAGCCTTTGCTGGGTGATCTATGCAGGGATAGCCACAGCCTTTATGAGGCAGTGCATTATCTTGCTGAAAAAGAATAAAGACAATGGTCAGTTCCATAGAAATGCCACAAAGTAGGAAGCCTTGTATTGCCAGAATGTTCAGATACCACTCAGAGTTCAGTGTTCGTGGTCAGAAATAAAGGTCTGAGACCAAACTAGGAAAAACAGGACTATCATCACACTGCCACCTCCTAATTTCATAGTCAGAGTTAATCACTCTGGTAAGAGTCATTCACCCATCCATCTACTCGGTAGAGGGTATATCATGATACACCCTCTACTGAGCAGATGGATGGGTAGAGGCTGTATCCTTAGTGTTGCTCCATAACAGTTTTACAAGCTTCCATGTCCCACACCACTAAAGAACGATGTTGCATGTTGATTTTGGTAATGTGGGACTTGCATATTGCTGTCCTACTATGGAAACCCATTGTGAGCCTTGGCTTTTAATGTTTTTGTGCAGATTTGTATTCCACTTGATGTGTGGAGCTCTTCATTCAATATTTTAGCTGACAAATGGCAGTTTTTACATATTATCCTTCGTAGCACCCTACAGTCATGTTCAGTGAGTGTGGTGAATTGTTCACTGTAGGTAGCACTTAACAGCTGACTCCCTGCACTTCCACCTCAGTATGGTATCACTGATTATTGATCTGGGATGGTCCAATTTGTCAGCAATTTGCTCAACAGATAGGCCTGCAACATGGCATCCTATCACAATGCCTCTTTCAAACTGCAGCAATTTCATTCAGATACAGTTTCACTGACTTGGGAGCATCATATTCCTCCAATTTATGCTGGCTACCAACACATGACTCATTACATGGCACAATGCTCCTTGCCCATGAGGATGTCCATTAACTTCTTTCCAAGCAGTGCAAAACGACATTTCTAGTGTCCTAGAAGGAGTCTAATTTGACAACTTCTTGGATATTTTTCCTGATGAATACTGGCCATCCACAGTCTCTAGACGGAAAAGAATCCAAGGCTAATGAAAATAAAAACCATTCAACATAAGAAGTCAGATGATACCACCAAAGAAAAAATAATAATAATGAAAAATTATACAATGGAGTTGTTCTGGATTCTCTCAAAACATCAAGGCTCTCTTGCAGAAGTATAAACTGATATGCCTGCAGGAAGCATACCTGCAGGCATATCAGTTTATTAAGAAATGGCTTCTGTCATTCATGAAAACAGGACAGAGGATGGATCTGTCCACAGAAGCATTGTTATTTTTGTTGGGAAACCATCCCCTGTCCAGCAAGTCCCACTTAATATGAATGTAGCAGTTACTATCCAACTCCCAGTCAGAAATTTAGCAGTATGCTGCATCTATGTTCCTCCTGTTAGATATCTCTCAAGATAACCTTGATAACATCATATTGCAGTTACCACCCACCTTAATCTTAGTGGGTAATTTAAACAGATACAGCACTCTAGGGCAGTCCTTGAACAAACACAGAGAAAGAGCTTTTGAATGTATGCTCGAAAACAATAATCTCATCCTCCTAAACACAGGAAGCAATACCTTCTTTCATATTCCTGCCCAAACATTTACTACCATCGAATTAACTGTTTGTTCACTCTCCCTTTTATCCTTTAAGTGGGAAACTGACAAGAAATTATTTTGGAGTGATCAATTTCCTATGATATCCATATTTCTGCATAGGAAACCAGCTTTCCATCATGTATATCATGATGGAAAATTGAACAAGCTGACTGGCCCATTTTCTCATCATTAGTATTTGATTCTGTGATGGGCAGCTCCTCTTCTATCAGAAATGCAGTGAACTATGTGATAGTGTATTATATAAGCTGCCACAACTGCAATTCCTAAAACATCTAGTTGGTTTCCACATTTCCCTAAGACTGTGGAATGATGATCGCATAGCATCCAAAGAACCTCTGGGTATTTTCTGATGATATCCCACAACAACGAACCTTATTTATCCCAAATGTGCCCAAGCTTAAGCATGGCACATCTGGTGGCAGAGTCAAAGGAATCCTGGATCCAATATACATCCTCCATAACAAGAACAACAAACACTAAAGAAGTCTTGGACAAAATCCAGAAACTGAAGAAGATACTACCCACCAGCTCTCTATCCTTTCAATGGATGCACAGTTGCTTATCCAACGGTGATTGCTGACACACTCAGGGAAATTTTTGCTATGACAGCAGTATCATCATATCCTCTCCCCCTCAGTGTTTCTTGTTCAAAACAGCAAAGCAGTGAAATAACAAATTCTGTTTTCTTTGAACAGTACTGAAGAATGCAACAGGCCATTCACAAAAGGAGAAATGAAAACCACTTGGTTTAAGTACCACCCAACTACTTTTGAACCAAATAATATTAGCTGAGATGGTCAAACACTTTTCACTATTATCTGTAGATTAATTGTTGCATCTTTACAAGAGAATTTTCTGTGAGAGTATAATTCCAACCCAGGGAAGGGTCCAAAATTCCCAAATAATTACTGTCTGATTACTGTGATCAGCTGCTTGTGCAAGATTCTGGAAAAAATCGTTAACTCTCGTCTTTTATGGTTTCTGGAGAGTAACAACTATTTTTTTCCAGAACACAATCTGGCTTCCAAAAATATTATCCTACTACTGATCATCTAGTCTGGCTGGAGGCATTCATTAGAGATGCCTTCCTAAAACATTAAAATCTAGTATCAATTTTCTTTGATGTGGAAAAAACATATGACACTCCTTGGAAATGATACTTGAGACCTGCACAATTTTGATCTCAAAGGAAATTTCCCTTTTTATAAAGAACTCTCTATCAAACCAAATCTTCCAAGTCTGGGTGGGTTTTAAATTTCGATTTTAAATATCACATTTTTTTGTAATGTAATCAAGGTCAACTCGATAACAGAACATCTTCCTCCAACAGTAAGTAATGCACTCTGTGGATGACTTTACCATATTTGTCATTAATGTAATATGAGGGTTATAGAAACACAGCTGCAGCAACCTATTGACCATCTCTTAAAATGGGGGCTTGCAAATGGATTCAAATTTTCACATCAGAAGACAGTTTGTTTGCTTTTGCCACAGATGTGGTCTTCACCCTAACCAGAATTCTAACTAGGACAAACATGAAATGCAGTTGCACAAGCCAAGTTCATAAAGCGCATATTTGACAAATTTA
Source organism: Typopeltis vanoorti (assembly GCF_054136105.1). Classification (NCBI taxonomy): domain Eukaryota; kingdom Metazoa; phylum Arthropoda; class Arachnida; order Uropygi; family Thelyphonidae; genus Typopeltis; species Typopeltis vanoorti. The sequence goes on from NC_143574.1 coordinate 26,494,045, forward strand.
CCTTCCTCCCTCATGTAAGACAATTGTGAGATAAGTGATAAAAAGCAATGAACATCCTTTGCATCCTGTCTTCCATTTGTTGGGGTGCTGACAGATGTTCTTTGGTTCATTTGTACAGGACAATGATAAGATCAAAACTTGATTATGGGTCCCAAGTCTAACTTCTGACAGAGGGTAGCCCTGTAACGGCTAGACCTGGAACATTTTGGACTGTTTTCAAAATGTTCCAGAAAAACACCTATTCTCCTATTGAGGCAAATGAACTACCTTTTTCACTTTGGCATAAAACAGCTGTCTCTGTATATTTTACTTTCATTGCATTATATGCAATGAAAGTAAAATCCCTGCCAGACGAACCCATGTGGCCAACTATTTTTTGTCCATGATGAGAGAATCTGTACAATACGTGACAGATTGCCAACTTAGTAACCCTTTGGCTTGTGAATAAAAGCTCTCTTACAAGCTCTAGATATTAGGGTAGACCATAGCACAGATGCCACTAAATGTGCTTCCATCATGGCATTCATGCATACCACCATGCAGCTTTTCTTTCTGTAAACTACCATAATATTTTGCCCCTCTCATTGTTTACCAACAGCTTTTTTCAAGTACACAGAAGAGAATACTCTAATTTTGTGCCTGTCTACACAGACAGTTCAAAATTGGAATACCTAGTACGATCTTATGCTGTCTTTCTAGACAGCATTATATCTGCACACAAATCCCACTAGAGCATAACAACATTAAAGTACATCAGACTACATTGCTACCAAAGGTGCATAATATATTCAGACTCACACAAAGTTATCATCAAGCTATAAAAAGTCTAGAGCTGCACAAACATTCAGAATTCTCAAATTTAATGCCTCTCTCAGTTATGGAAGCTACACTTAGATGTACATTTCTATTGGATTCCAAGCCAAGATACTGGATGTTGGATTCCAAGATACTGCAGCTAGGTTAGCTCATTTCTCAAGCATTCACCATCTGCCCATACCATATATTGATTACTGACAAATTATCAGACACAAATGTTTATCTCAGTGACATCTTTGCATGAATTTTCAAGCAAGAAATCTTTCAAGTCAAAATATTATTTCTACACTTCTTATCTGTAAAATGGAGTAACGCTATTCTCTTTAGCTATTTTCGTCATAAACATGCAAAAACAGCTAAATAGAATAGTGTCGCTGCATTTTACCGATAAGAAGTGTAGAAATAATATTATTTCTACTTTTATTATTATTATTACATGACACCTCCATGGAGTCAAAAGACTCCATGGAGGTGTCAAACTCTGTCTCCACCACTCAATACACCATCTACGACCCACCACCGCTAGTATTTCCACAGACAATCATAAACATCCATGCCCATAATGGGAGTTGAACCTGAAGCCTTTTGGCTGGAGAGCAGATACGCTAACCACTCAGCCAATGGGAAGATGAGTTTATGCTGTAAACAGAATTTTGGGGCTTTGCAATTAAGCCTAATTAGGTGTGAAAAGGAAATCTCACATTCACAGTATATGTAATTTCAAAGTTCTTTACTTATAAAAAGGAATTGTTTTCAAGTACAATAAAAGTGGCATATTGCAGCATAATTCATTACTTTAAAGTGTTATTTTTCATAGTTAAATGGACTGTATTCCAGGGACAAAAAGAGTTTGTTATAGGATTTTAACATAGAGTTTAACATAGGATTTTCAGGCTCAAAATAATATTTCAGCACTAGTATCTCAGAACTGGAGTAAAGCTATTCTGTTTACCTCTTATTATGAAGGTCAGATGTTATGATGGTGCTTGTGTAGTAAGTGCCGACTGTATAAACTTCATTTAAAAGAGTGGAAAGACTTTTTTGAAAGGAAAACTTTTATTTGAAACATACTCAAGTCTAAACATCAGAAGAAATCAAGAAGTATCCTCAGAAAAGAAATGGAACTAGCATAAGAATTAGAGAATTACTAAGTTGACCAAATGGGTATTACCAAAACAAGGAAGATAATAAACAGGTGAGATTCTTCTAAGTAATGACCACAAGATATTATATTGAGGAAAAGAAGGAGCAGCTATAGTATGCAACACTAAACATGAAGACAATCTTCTTGAATGGTAGGTAGTTTCAAGTAATGATATGCACAAACATCAAAATCAGGAATTGGTAATCGGAGTTATTTGTACCTATGGGCCTAAAGAAAGAATAAGAAAAAATCCATAATTGTAATTAAATTCTCTGACATAAAGAAACAGAAAAAGGGTGTCCTTGTTGGACATCTAAACAGTAGAGTAGAAAATGAATACTGGACATATAGAAAATTCGGAGAAAAGAACAAAGCTAATAATAAATATCTGCTGGATTTTTGTTCAGGCATGGACTACTCATCATCAAATGCATTTCCCAATATACAGATATGGTCAAATTTGCATGATACAAGAAATAAAAGTCTCACTGACTGCTATTGCTGATAGTGATATCTTCACATTGGTTCAGGACACATACGTGTATAGAGAATTTGAAACAGGAAGTGACTATCATTTAGTTTTCAGCAGGATAAAATAGATGTATCATGCTGAAAAGAAAAATATGTGTGAAAGTTTTAAAAAGAATCAAAGACCAGCAGCTTTCATAGGTGAACTTAAATTCATTTATACAAATACTGTTCATGAAAAAAAATGAAAGTTTGAAAACAAGAACTGTATCTTGAAGATTCACTGGTGGACTCTAAAAAAAATCATTGATTCATCCAGAGAGGCATGTTGTGAGGTTGCCTACAGGTATAGAAAAATCAAAACTCCATGCTGAATGCAGGAAGTTAAAGAGAAAAAAAAGCATAAAATTCCTAGCAAGTAAGTCTGCATATGTTCTGAGAGAATACAGAGCAAAATGTTAGAAACTGAAACAGTTCCACTCCTTTGGAACTCGACCTAATGTAAGACTGATATTAAACAAATATGTCAAGGCAGATGGCAACTCTTTGGCACTTTCCTTCAAAATATGCAGTTATATATTATCAAATCCTCACATCCTTATTAATATCAAGTTTGCTTAATTCCCAATATACCTCTTGCTCACTCACAGTCAGTCTCTCCTCTTCATCATCCACTGCTCTCAGACTCTCCATGATAGTACATTCACAAGGATGAAAGATCTTTATGAACTCTTCATTAAATATCTCAACTATATCCTCTACTGCAGTTGTCCTTCTACTATTTATACTTTTTTTATATATACTTTTACTTTTTCTTATACTTTTTTACATTTTTACTTTTACTTTTTCTTATACTTTTTTACATTTTTACTTTTACTTTTTCTTATACTTTTTTTACATCTATTTTTACCCTGATGAAGCCAAACAGCTAAGTTGGCAAAACTTGTCAGTATTTTCTTACTTAGTTTCAAATAAATTTGACCTATATAAACCCAAATTGAAGTTAATCTCTCCCATAGAACTCCCAATGTTTTTTTTTCCCCATTAGCTAACTACTGCTCATGATTCACTTTTGCTTTCCTTACCTATAAGGTCACCTTTCTTGCCTGTTCTTTGTACTCCATATTTAATTGATTATTATCACTACTTATATGTTGCCTGCATAAATCCTTTTTTCTCTGTATTGCATGTGTAATCTCTTCATTCATCCTTTTCACATCTACCTTATTTAACCTTCCCCTTGGAATACATTTAGACATTGTTTTCTACTAAATAGTTCTTAAATAGCACCTGAGCAGCATCGATCTCCTTTCCACCCAACTCCCCATTCCATGCTACAGCTGCAAGCTGTTTCATTAACTTCTCATTAATAACTTCTCTTATACACAGAATTCCTCACATGACTGGCAACCACCCAGATAATCACTTCACTTGGAGGGAGATTTGACACCTCATTTATAATGACATCCTGTGAGGAGATGATCAAATCCAAGACCCTTAGTCTTTGTGTGCCTTCTGTTGCATACTGTCTGAGGTAGGTTTCTCTCAGAAACTCAAGAAATTCATTTTCTTTACTTCTGGTTGTTATTTTGTCATCACAATCTGTATTGCCATTATTAAAAGCACCCTGTTCCTATTTGCTTGTCTAATTTTCTTATACATTTCATGGTCACTACCGTCCACATTACCAGGTCTATAGCACTTCCGATGAAGTATTTCAATATATTCACCTCCACCTCACACCATACTGCCTCAGAACCATTGCCACTATTCCCCCCCCCTTGTCTCTCTATCTTGTATGGACATAACTCTATCTTCGATAGCACCCCATCTCCCTTTTTACCCTTTCTCTTTTCACAAAAAACATCACTTTCATCTTTATTCTTGTCAGGATGTCATCCTCATCCAACCATGTCTTACATATTCCAACAGTTTTTGGTAAATGAACTGAATCATTGCAACCATTTCATTTCTCATATTTCTGCTACTTCAGGCATTCTTCTTTAAACATAACAGCTCATTCCTATATAACAAGTTTCACTGATACTGCTTATTAGATGCGACTTCTCCATACCTTATTTGAGCGATTTCTTTTTTTCCTTACCCATCCCAGAACCTTCTTCAGATTCATTTGTTCTCCCTACATCCCAAGCCATCCCATTCCCTTGTCTGCACACTGTCACTTCCTCTTTGAGCAGTAACCTTTCTCATGCTACATTCTAATACCCACCTTGAATCTTCCCGATTTCGCTGTTTATCTTTGCACACTTGTTCTCTCATTCTCTACACTCATGCTATTCACTTCTTTATTTATAAGCACCACTTCAATCTGTCCTTCCTTATTCTCTCACTCTTTCCCATGGCTTCTTATTTGTTCAGATTCATTCTCTCCAAATGACTCACACCAAAACCATTCAAATGCAGTCCATCACTCTTATACAGTTCAATTCATCCTTCAAACAACTAATTCCACACATTAACAAACTACACTCCTTTCCCTTCATTTCTGCATGCATATCATTCATAATCCTTGCTCTCTGCCTCGTTCCATCACTGTCATACCTGAACAATAAACTGACTACATTTCCTATCACACTATTATCTTTTATCCTTCTCAACAACCTCCTTATATCCAATCTTACATTCTCCTTGTTCCCCAGTCAAGTCATTTGTTCCTACTACCACTACCAATGCCACTTTCATTACCTCTTTCATACCAACATCATTTGTTCTCGTCTTCTTCACTGTCGCATACATATCTACAATTCTCATCATTTCACTCTGCATCTGCTTCATCTCTTGCCTCATCCACACCAACTTTGCTTTCATGTCTTGCATCATTTTTTGCTGTGATTCACTCTTGCTATCTTATTGTCTTGTTATCATCTTATTGTATTGTTACTTGATTATTGAAATTATTGAGGTTGTAAAAACAGAATGGATTTATCAGAATAATTTAAAGAAAAAAGTTTTATATTTTTTCTTTGATAAAAATGTGATCTTCAGCAAGGAAAGAATAAAGGATTCATCCCAGACAAATCAACAAACAAACAAAAAGTGTTGACATTATTTCAGAATTTTTCCCTTCCCTGTTTCTGAACTGATCAAGTAGTCGGAAGTGTTTGATGTTTGAAGATTAGATGCTAAATTGTTTACTATATTTTTAAAATTAGTAGATTTAACATGTTTCATCAGTTTTCTGTAATTCTGTACCATTTCTTCTCTCTCTCTCTCTTTCTTTCTTCACAGTTAGAGAATGGACCCCGTTTATTTGATTCATTGGCAAATAAGGCATCCCACATGCTGTGTTCTGTTTTGCATTCTTTTGCACGGATCTTTGGTAAGTATCTCCAAATGGAATGTGCCTTCCTATGTAATAAATGATTGTTAAATTTAAAAATTACTTTATAAATAAATTACTTTGATAAGTAATATGTGGTATGATGTAATTCTACATTCAATGCTTCATTAGCAAGTGAAGTGTTACAGCACAGTTGTAAAATATGTGCTGTTGCTTCAGCCATTTCATGAGTCCAACTCCCAACAACTATTCTTTTGTTTGAACTTGGGGGGGGGAAGTGTTTTAGAGTCCTGTGTAGGTGCCAAAATGTTAGTGTATATAGTGTGCCTGTTAATTGATGAGACAGATTTTTTATTGGTGTATTGTAAATAGAATTGAGCAAAATAGTATACAATTTTAACTGGTAGAATGTACTCTCTCCAACAAGCACATGCACATTGAGTTAGCTTCATTAGTTCTCACGTAGATTGCTGATAGTGAGACAGTGTTAGTATCTTGTGTGAATGATTGACCAAGATTGTACCATTTTAGAAAAAAATCAAGACTGTTGACAAATCATGGTGTGCCATCAATCTTCTTCTTCTTCGCGTTCTTCCTGCTTCCTATGCAGGGTCCGCGTGTTACTTAGATGCGACTACTTGTTAGTACTACTCCCAATCGACCCGTCGCCTGGTCTGCCGCTAGGGGGGGGGGAACATATTTTTGACTGTAGAGGTGTATGTTCACGGGGCCGGTTTGCGGGATGAAAAACGCCAGATAAACTGGCAGAAAAAACCCTACTGACCGCGCCCAAGACCGGCTAACTTGGCTATGCCTGAGGAAGATCCTCAAATTCCTCACGTCTACAATGGGAATCGAACCTGGGACACTCCTTCCCCAGGCATATGGTTGCGATGCGCAAAGCCACTAGGCTAACTGCGCGGTCCATGGTGTGCTATCAATACAACCTAAAAACAAAAAGCAAAGCATGTGGCAGTTGATGACATCTCCAAGGCAACAAATAGTTCAATTGTCAAAGTTTCTTCAGCAATCTGTTTTCTTTGGCATTCATGGAATTATCCATAAGGATTTGTTCCAAAGGGCCAAAAACAGTTACAGTGTATTGTCTGATTCGGAGAATGAGATGAGTGCAAGAGGAGCAGTACCTAACAAACAGCTGTTGCTATGTGAAAATATGCTTGGACATTGTGTTAAGTGTGGCACAGTTTCTTGCTTCCAAACCCACTATATTGTTCAAACACCCACCATATTGCTGGATATGGAACTGGTGGAGTTTTTGTTTCTGAAATTGAAAACAAAATTCAGAGGATGGTGTTTTGACTCATTGGAGGTTATCCAAGAGTGTGACTACTGAGCTTTAGACACCTGCCAGTAGTGTTTTGAAAATGTGTATCAATGACATACATGTTGTATTGAGTTAAGTGAAGATTATATTTAAAATAAGTGATTCACTCCTGTATTTGCTCTTTATTTTTATATGAATTTTGTTATTTTTATTTATCAGACACACTATGTGTGTGCGTGTGTGTGTACATGATGATGATTTGCTGTATATAATCAAATTCCTGATATATACCTTCAAAGGGTGCCTTCATAGTGGCTTCATTTTTAATTGGATAATGCCGTTGGTGCCATATGTTCACTCCTCTATTTTTTCTCAGAATTCTCATATTTGTTATGAATGCTGACAGTGTGATAGTACTAGATGAAAAGTTTACATTGCTACCAACTTCCTATCAATAATTTTCTGCCAAATTAGTCTGTTACTTGTCAAAACTAATATTGTGTGATCTTATATTTTTGTCTTCTGAGGCATTTTGAACTACATTGGTCCACTAGATCTTACCCTTTCTCTGGATCGTTTTCCTACCATTCTGGCTTCAAACATTTGTTTGTTTTGTTAATCTTTTTCCCCACCTGAGCTGTGCTCACACACTTAACATTGTCATCATTGTGTGATGACAATGTTAAGTGCCTTCATAGTGTCTTCATTTTTAATTGGATAATGCCATTGGTGCCATATGTTAACTCCTCTATTTTTTCTCAGAATTCTCATATTTGTTATGAATGCTGACAGTGTCAAGTTCCATACTAATATCTTTATTTTAATGTAATTCTGCTATTGATGCCATATATTCACTCCTGTCATTTTTCTCAGAATTCTCATATCTGTGACCTCAAGTCTTTCATCAATTGTTTTATTTCTAACCCAACTCTCAGATTCTTAAGTCAGAATTGGTGTGAATATTACTTAAATATAAGAGCCAACAAGCTTCATTTTGGCGATATAAACATTAATTAAATTAAGGGGATATTAGATCCCACATTGTTTTAAAACCGAATAAGAAACTCAAAGATTGGAATCAGAGAGTTTCATGCCGAATAAAGTATAAAAAAACTATAAAAGTATCGGCAAATACTAGCGTGAGCTAAATGCAAGTAGTCCTAGAATGTAGTACAAACACAGCAACTCGTTGCAAAGGTGGGTAAAGTTCTGATCACTATTCTTGGTATTTTCCATAATGTAAAAGCACATTTCCTAGGAAATGTATGCTGTTATTACATTGGAGGTCACTACCCAGACTGGTTTCAGCCTTTATTGAGGCTTCATCAGTGAATAGCTAGACCAAATTAATACCAAAGGGATAGCGAAAAGAACTTATATACTCTGCTATACGAGTTGTCCAAAAGGTGCACCCATTAAGTTACTTAAATATAAGAGCCAACAGGCTTCATTTTGGCGATATAAACATTAATTAAATTAAGGGGATATTAGATCCCACATTGTTTTATACTTTTATAGTTTTTTTATACTATATTCGGCATGAAACTCTCTGATTCCAATCTTTGAGTTTCTTATTTGGTTTTAAAACAATGTGGGATTTAATATCCCCTTAATTTAATTAATGTTTATATTATCACTGAAATGGCAGAAAAGCTTATCCTTCCACATGAGACCAGTTAACGTACTCTCAGTTAAAATCCATTTGTATGTAACTCTCACTACCACTACAGAATTACTACTACTTACTTATCCTCTTCATGCCTCATGGCACATAAGGCTGAGATGTGTTTCTTAGTCCTCTGTTCTCAGCCACTGGTTCAGCTTCTCTCCAGCTATACCAGCCAGCCTTTCTTCTTTCTTTTGTCTCAAGTTAATCTAGTCGTATCCCTTTTCTGTAGTTCTTCTGGGATCCATGTCAAAGCCACTCTAGGAGTCTCTCCGCTGTCCGTTCTCAATGTATTATTATTATTATTATTATTATTATTATTATAAACAGATCTCCATGGAATCAAGAGACCCATTGAGGGAGGTCCCACTCTCACATGCACAGCTCATTTGTACTTCGATTTAAATGCATTTACTGTCCCTGCACTCTATGTCCAATCCATTTCCATCTGTGGTTTTTCTTTCATCAGTGATATTTTTTTGTTCAGTCAGCTTATATAAGTCATCATTTGTTATACACTGTGGCCAAAATATTTTTAATATTTTGCACTGACATTTTTTTTAACTATTTAAAAGAGCTTTCTTGTCTCTGATTCATATAATAATATGGCCTTAACATTGCTATTGAATATCTTTATTTTGGTTTTATTATGATTTCCATATATTACTTAATTTTTTGAAAGTAGTTTTAGCTTTTGTCAATCTTTTGCATTATATTCCTGTCAATTCCACCTTTAGTATCTACATTTGCTAACAAGTATGTAAAATTCTTAACTTCTTCTTCTACAGCCTGCTGATTGATTTTAATTTCTTTTTGGCATTTGCTATTTGACTTAAGAACTTTTGTTTTAGACATATTTATTTTAAGGCTTACTATTTCAGAATTGCTCACTATAAAAAACTGCAGAAGAGTCCTAACTAAATCTCTTTCTCTCTCCCTACGTATATATATATATATATATATATGTACATAAATGGTGCCCAAAAATAACTGGAATCCGAACTTGGGGTGTGCAGTTTTCTGTGTCAGTCTGGCAAGTGGCATCATCCTGAGTGAACCAATTTGTTGTTCTGACCTTTTTTGTTAGTGCTTACAAGCAAGTTTGGCAATTTTGTGATGACTGACCATAAGGAACAGAGAGTGTGCATGAAATTTTGTTTTCTTTTGGGTAAAACTGCAGCTGAAACTATTGTTATGCTTCAACAAGCCTTTAAGGATGACGCTTTAGAGTAAATGCAAGTAGGTCTATGAGTGGTTTTCCCATTTCAAAAATGAAGACATGTCAGTTGAAGACCAATCACAATCTGACCGACTTTCAACAAACAGAAATGATGAAAACATCAAAAATATTTGCCAGGCAATCAATGAAGATTGTTGAAAGACTTGAGCAAGTTTTCTGAAGAGACAAATTTGTCATGAGGTTTGTGCCAGTGAATTTTAACAGAAGATCTGTAAATGAAACTTGTGTCTGCTAAATTTGTACCTCGTTTTCTCACAGAGGGTAAAAAAAATAGCCGTGTGAATATTTGCCACGATTTGAGGGAGCAAGTTCTTAATGACCAGAATTTTCTTTCAAAAGTTGTGACTAGGGACAAGTCTTGGTGTTACGGTTATGATCCAGAAACAAAACAGGCACCAAGCCAGTGGAAAAAACATGCAAATTCACTGAGACCCAAGAAGGCATGTCAATGTTGATTTTAAAAAAAAAAATTTTTTTTTTTTAAATTTTTATGTGATTGGAATTGTATACAAATGATTTGTTCCTCTTGGACAGACAGTGAACCAACATTGTTATCTCAATGTTTAGAGAACTACATGATAGGGTGTGACGAAAATGGCCAGAAATGTGCAGATTGGCTGCTGCACCATGACAATACCCCAACCCACACAGCTTTGTCTGTCCAACAGTTCTTGATGAAAAACAACATGACCATTGTTCCCTACTCTTCCTACTCACCGATCTCTCTCTCTCTCTCCATGTGACTTTTTTTTATTACCATGGATAAAGAAAAATGAAAGGGCAGCAATTTTGTTGATGTGGGTGAAGTGAAAGAAAAGTCACTGGAGGCATGAACAGTATTCCAGCCGAACAGTTCCAGAACTGTTTCCAATAGTGGAAAAAAATTGGGACAAATGCATTGACTCACATGGAAAGTACTTTGAAGGAGACCAGAATATGGTGTTATAAAACACGTGTTATAAAAATCCATTAAGCCTCCAACATGATGGTGTTATAAACTTTAATAAAAATTTAAAAAAAAAAAAATTCTGGTTATTTTGGGGTCCTCCCTTCCCCTTATATATATGCTGGGCCCGACAAATACATGTGCACATGACAAGTAGATTTTGCTAGCTAGTGACTATCTGCAGACTGGACAGAATGGAATATTTTCTATTTAATAAAAAAATTTAACTTCTCCAGCTAAGGTGCGAGCACTGTTATTCATTTTGTGGATTTCCTATTGACTTATTGGGGCATATCATTTAAAAAAAAAAAAAGGATTGGTCTTGGGCGAGCAAATTTGTTGTGTGACAAGTAGAGTTTTGTATAATTTGTTGATCCCTGTGTATATCTATCTTCTTTTTTTTTTTTTTGTGATTTCCATTCACACACACACACACACACACACACAAAAAGATTATATATATCCCTGCAAGTGGCATTGTATGAATATTTAGTGGTGTAGTGAATGAAAGGATGTGCTATCCTGGAGGTAGAATGACTACAGTGATTGAGGCATTGGATCTGAGGGTAACCAAGCAAAACAGTGATAGTGACAATAAGACAAATGATTTGGTTCAAAATGAGGAGAATGTAATTCAGGGGATCAGGGGTCATAGATGGAGATCATCAATTTCCTAATATGTACTATGACATATATGTACACAATTACTATGATAGTACTACATGAGTAACTTTACATTATTGCCAGTGTATGAACAATTTTCCTCAAAATGTTATATCTAACATTTTGGTTTTCTAAAGGCACATCTAACTGAATCAATCCGTCTAGATTTTGGTCTTGCCTCAATCCCTTACCTGCCATGTTTTCATCAAACATGTACTTTGCTAGCCTTTCCCCCTCCCATTCTGTTTAAGTAACCATATCACCATATTTGCCTTGCTCACTCATTCCTGAATGCTAACAATGCCATGTGTTATGATAGTATTATACGAAAAAGTTATATAATCACTAACTTCTTATCAACAATTTTCCTCCAAATCAATCTGTTGTCTTTCAAGACTCTAATATAATCAGATCTTATATTTCTCTATTCTAATGCACTGTTTACTGTTTCAATCCACCTAGATATTGGTCTTCCTTTGGGTCTTTTTTCTTGCTGTCCTGGCAAAAAACACTTGTTTTACTAAACTCCTCTCCCATTACACGTAAGTGACCAAACCACCTGAGATTAGCTGTACTAACACATTCCTGAATGTTAATAATGTCAAGTTCTTTCCTAATATCTTCATTTTTAATATGATATTGCCATTGATGCCATATGCTCACTTCCCTAATCTTTCTCAGAACATTCTGCTGTCTGTAATCATCACTATCCTAAGACTATCATAATATCCTGTACACCCTCAAGGGGTGTACAGGATATTATAATTCTACATGAAGCATTTACATCATTACTGACTTCCTATCAACAATTTTTCCTCCAAATCTATCTGTTAGCTCAGTGGATGTGGCGTTTGCACACCACGACACTTGGCCGCACGAAGGAAGACTTGGTTTCGAGTCTAGTCGGCGACTAGAGGAAATTTTTCTAAGCCTTCTTTCGACCAGTTCCCGAGTTAGTCGATCTCTGGCACGGGCAAGCTGGTTTTTCCTCCCGGAAACTCGGGTTTTTCGTCCCGTAAACTCAAGAAAATCGACCGTAGAACCCACATTATTTCAGACATTAAATATATTGTGTTAGGGTTAGGGACCACGAGATGGCGGCACATTTGAGCCGTCTCTCTTCACTGTGTACTGCTTAATTAGTGATAGCCTTGGGCCATCTATCTCTGATTGGTACCAGTGGAGATTGAACTGCCCACTCAGTTTACAAAGTTAGATAGGGCTAAATGGCCTCGCCTACTCCCCATATACGGGAATAAAAAGGCATTAGCTGATTTTTTTTTTTTTTTTTTTGATCTATCTGTTATCTGTCAAGACATAAACATTATCAGATCTTATATTTCTGTCTTCTAAGGCAGCGCTTCCCAAACTGTGGGCTGCGGCCCCTTGGGGGCTGTTAGTTTTGTTGAGGGAGCCTGTGAAATAATGAAAGCAAATTAAAAATATTTTAAGACTAAGTGTGCCATGTCAAATATGTATGTAAGATGCTAAAAATGTAATATTTGCATTTGATTTTTGCAATATTCGCTCTGTATGTTTTGTATTGAATATAAATACAACAAATATTATAATAATATATGTACGTAATACAAATTTTTTTTTTGATTGGGGCCATGAAATATTTTAATTTTTCCAAGGAGGCCTTTACATCCAAAAGTTTGGGAAGCACTGTTCTAAGGCACTTTTTACTGTATCAATCCACCTATATTTTGGTCTTCCTCTGGGCCTTTTTCCTGCCAACCTCACAGAGAACACTTGTTTTGCTAATCTTTCATCTCCCATTCTGTTTACGTGACTATTACTACCTGAGATTAGCTCTCCTAACACATTCCTGGGTGCGAACAATGTCACGTCTTTGATAACTAATATAATCATTTTTAATATGATATTGACATTGATGCCATCTGTTCACTCCCCTAATCTTTCTCAAGACTCTCGTATCTGTGATTTCTAGTCTTTGGTCAAGTGTTTTATTTCTGACCCAGCTCCATAAGTTTCGATCTTTCTGATCCAAAGTTAAAATTGATTTGAACACTGTCTTGTATACAGCTAATTTAGTGTTTTGGCTAATTTCTCTCTTATTCCATATAAATTTATTCAATTGACTTCCTACCATACCAGCTTTGTTGATTCCGTTTTCTATTTCCATATTTAATTTAACATCTTCACTAAAAATTCAGCGTAAGTAGCTGAAATGTTTCACTTGTTCTATAGGTTCTCCATTCATAATGCAGTTGATATTTTCAATGCTTCTGCCTATTTTCATTTTCTTTGTCTTGTTATTGCTGACCTTCATAGCATATCTATTACAACAGTTATTCAATTTAGTCAAGGAATCTTGCAGACTTATAGTGGATTTAATTAGAAGTATAACGTCATCTCCATAAAGTAAAGAGCTGAGATTAACATCTCCAGTTTTGATATCAAGTTTAATACTGCTTTCCTTCATACTGTGATCCATATAAATAATGAATAAAAGAGGGGATAATGTACATCTTTGTCTGACGTGAGATTTAATGTCAAACCATTTTCGTCTAGTTGCTGGAAATCTAACTGCTGACTTACAACTCAAATAAAGACTAAGTATTGCTTGATATAATGCCCCATTGACACCATATAACGGTAATGTTTTTAATAGCTTTTCTCTTTGGCACCTTATCATATGCCTTTTGCAGGGCTACAAAACTTAAATACAGATCTTGGTTTTATTCCCACGATTTCTCAACTATTTGTTGTAAACTGAAAATCTGATCCTGATACCTCTGTTTGGCCTGAATCCAGCTTGTTCTTCACCAAGCTTCCCTTCCACAATCTGTCTCAACTGTTTCACAAGTATGCTTGCATAAATCTTGCCACGAACACTCATTAGGGAAATACCTCTGTAATTCTCACATTACATTTTATTTCCCTTTTTGCATATGGGTACTATTACAGCTCTACTCCAATCATCTGCTATTCGTCCCTCCATTCAGGCCTCCTGAACTATGCAGTGCAGCCACTGTAAGACTTTTATACTTCCATAAAATTATCTACTCCTGCTGTCTTTCCATATTTCAGACTTTTTCTGGATTTTTCTACTTCAAGTATGGATATGTATTCCTGATTGCATGCCTGTTGAGTGTTTTGCAATTGTTTGAAGTAATTACTCCATACATCAAGGATATCTTTTTTTCCAGTTTTTATGTCACCCTTATCATTTCTACTTCCTTTTACAGCACTCTTTGCTCCATTTCTTAGCTTTTACAATAACCTCCAGAATATTTTGCCACCTTCCTGATATTTATTTTCTGTGTTCTTGCCAAAGTCTTCCCATGACTTTTGTTTAGCTAGGTTTACACAGTGTTTAGCTTTCTTACATTTGTCTCTATTCTCTAAAAGCACAAGTTGACTTATTCACCCAAAACTTTTGATATGCTTTCTTCTTTTCCTTCACTGCCTCTTTAATTTCCTGTGTCCACCATGGAATTTTATTTGCTTTAAAACTTTCTTACATGTTCTTCTTTTCAATATGAAATTCATTTTTATCCTGCTCAAGACTAAATAGTGATCACTTCCAATTTCAAATCCTCTGTACACACTGGTGTCCTGCACCAGTGAGAAAACATCACTATCAACCATAACATAGTCAGTGAGACTTTTCTTATTCCTTTCCTCTTCTCTTCATGTGAATTTATGCACATTTTTATGTTGGAACATTGTGTTTGTAATAACCAGTCTATGTCCTGAACAGAAATCCAACATGTATTTGCCAAAGTCTTCCCATGACTTTTGTTTAGCTAGGTTTACACAGTGTTTAGCTTTCTTACATTTATTAGCTTTGCTCTTTTCTCCAAATGTTCCCAAAATATTTCTGTATGTCTGACAATCATTTCCCACTCTGCTATTTAGATCACCAACAAGAACCAACTTTTCAGTTTTCATTGTGTCAGTTGCTTTCTCTAAAGCCTCAAAAAATTACCCCACTTCTACCTTAGCAGAACCTTCTGTGGAGCCATAGGCACAAATAAGTCCCATTCTGATATTTGCCTGTATCACTGCTTGATAATGCCTGCCATTCAAGAAGTTTAGACTCATATTTAGCGTTGAATACTATAGCTAGTTCTTATTTTCCCTGATTGTTATTGCCTGAACTTTGTATTTATTGCTTAGAAATGTTTACTGTGATTTTGTATTTATTGCTTAGAAAGATCTCACCAGTTTTTGTTTCACTCACCCCTAGTATGTTGATCTGGCACTTATCCAATTCTTCTGCTAGTTCCATTTCTTTGTTATTCAGGCTTCTTATGTTTGATAGTACTGATCTTGAAGTCTGGTGATATTGAGTAGGGGTGCATTTCAGGATTTGTTCGAGTAGCTGACTTTTTGGTGTTCATCCTTGGTTCCCTGGCAAAAACAACAGGGCCTAGTTTAACCAGGCGATGCCTCAGCCAGCATGAAATTCTGTCATGTTGTACCATCATTTTTCTTGTGGTTTAAGCCAATAAGGAGATAGTTTGGTTGGCTAAATCCGAAATTGCCAGCCCATCCTCATTTGTTCAGTATCCTGGTAGATACCTAACAGGGTGCACCACGAGAAAGTGAGTATTGGACATTATGTCAGAACCCCTGGTTGGTTGTATGTTCCTTTAAAGGCTATGTGGAGGTCTCCTCTCAGTTGTACAGTTTTTATCCTAAAGCACCCCTTTTGCTGTCTATTTCCGTATTTAATTTGCCATCTTTGCTAAAGATGGCAAATCATGGCAAGATCCATAAAAAGGGGTGATTAAGGGTCAAAGCTGTATAACTGAGAGGAGTCCTCCACATAGCCTTTAAAGGAATATGAAGAACCGATCAGGGCTACTGATCTAATGTCCAATCCTCACCTTCTCGTGGTGCACCCTGTTGGGTATCTATCTGGATACTGAATGGATGAGGATGGACTGGCAATTTGGGATTTAGCCGACCAAATTGTATTCTTATTGGCTTATACCAAATAACAAAATGATGCTACAACATGACAAAATTTCATGCTGGCTGGGATGTCGCCCAGTTAAACAAGGCCCCCCCCCCCCATTGTTTTTTCCAGGGAACCAGAGCAAACAGCAAAAATCAGCTACTGGAAAATCTGAAAACACATCCCAACTCGACATCAACAGAGCTAAAGATCAGTGCTATCAACATAAGAAGCCTGAATGGCAAAGAAATGGAGCTAGGTAAAGAATTACATAAGTACCAGATCGACATAATATGGGTGACTGAAACAAAAAAGACAAAAACTGGTGATATCTTTCTGAGCAATAAATACAAAATGTTATATTCAGGCAAAGACAATCAAGGAAAAGAAGGAGTAGTTATAGTATCCAACACTAAATATGAGGCTAATCTTCTTGAATGGCAGGCAGTCTCAATCAAGTAGAGTGATGTGGGCAAATATCAGAATGGGGAACTGGACAATGAGACTTATTTGTGCCTATGGTCCCACAGAAGGTTCTACGAAGGTAGAAGTGAAGGAATTTTTTGAGGCTTTAGAGAAAGCAACTGAAACAATGAAAATGGAAAAGTTGGTCCTTGTTGGGAATCGAAAAAATAGCAGAGTAGAAAATGATTGTCAGACATACAAAAATATTTTGGGAAAATTTGGAGAAAAGAGCAAAGCTAATAATAATGTCAAATACTTGTTGGATTTCTGCTCAAGACATGGACTGGTTATTACCAACACCATGTTCCAACATAAAAATGTGCACAAATTCACATGGAGAGAAGAGGCAAGGGATAAGAAAAGTCTCATTGACTATGTTATTGTTGATAGTGATGTTTTCTTCCTGGTTCAGGACACCAGAGTGTACAGAGGATTTGAAATTGGTAGTGATCACTATTTAGTCTTGAGCAGGATAAAATTGAATTTCATATTGAAAAGAATAACATATAAGAAAGTTTTAAAGCGAATAAAAGTTGAGCAGCTCTCAGATGTGAACTGTAGACTGAAATACACAAAGATTATTGAAGAAAAAATGAAAGAGTTTGAGAACAGCAACCAAACCTTGGAGATTCAGTGGCAAGCATTGAACCCTGATTGATTCAGCCAGAGAGGCATGTGGTGAGGTTGTCTGCAAGGATAGAAAAATCGGAACTCCATGGTGGACACAGGAAGTTAAAGAGGCAGTGAAGGAAAACAAGAAAGCATATCAAAAGTTCCTGGCAAATAAGTCAGCTTGTGCTCTTAGAGAATACATAGACAAATGTAAGAAAGCTAAACACTGTGTAAAACTGGCTAAACAAAAGTCATGGGAGGACTTTGGCAAGAACATAGAAAATAAATATCAAGAAGGTGGCAAAATATTCTGGAGGTTGATGAAGAAGCTTAGAAATGGAGGAAAGAGTGCTGTAAAAGGACTTACGAAAGGAAACTGTGAGCAAGTGGGTGAGGAGTGGTTTCTTTGCATGGAGGGTGGTTGAATCATGGAATGCATTGACTGATGGAGTGGTGAGAGTAAGAATGGTCAACGAGTTTAAGGAGTGGTATGATAAACTTCGTGTTTCTTAGGGGTGACCTCCCCTCGATGAGTCTTGATAGACTTTGTGTTTCTTAGGAAGGACTTCCCTGACTCCATGGAGGCCTGAATAATAATAATAATAATAATAATAATAATAATAATAAAGGTGACATGAAAACAGGAGAAAAAGATATCCTTGAAGTATGGAGTAATTACTTCAAAAAATTGCTAAATGAAACAAGCAGTGATAACACAGTGGTAAAAAAACACTCAACAGGCATACAGTCAGGAATACATATCTTTACATGAAGTAGAACAAGCCATCAAAGGCTTGAAATGTGGAAAGGCAGCAGGAGTAGATGAAATTCAACCAGAAATGCTCAAGTATAGAGGTATAAAAGTCGTACAGTGGCTGCACTACATAGTTCAGAAGGCCTGGACAGAGGGATGAATTCCCGATGAATGGAGTAGAGCGCATAGTACCCATATATAAAAAAAAGGGAAATAAAACTGAATGTGAGAATTGCAGAGGTATTTCCCTACTGAGTGTTCCTGGTAAGATTTATGCAAATATGCTTCAGAAACGGTTGAGAAGAGTGGAAGAAAAGCTGGGTGAAGAACAAGCTGGATTCATGCCAAATAGAGGCTGTCAGGATCAGATCTTCACTTTATGACAAATAGTTGAAAAATCATGGGAATATAACAAATATCTGTATTTAAGTTTTGTCGATCTGGAAAAGGCATATGACAAGGTGCCAAGAGAGAAGCTATTCAATACACTACAGTTATATGGTGTCAATGGGAGATTATATCACGCAATACTTAGTCTTTATTTGAGTTGTAAGTCAGCAGATGGAATTGAAGGAAGTACAGGAAGATGGTTTAATGTTAAATCTGGTGTCAGACAAGAATGTACATTATCCCCTCAGTTATTCATTATCTATGTGGATCACATTATGAAGAAAAGTGGTATTAAATCTGATATCAAAATTGGAGATGTTAATGTCAGCTCTTTGCTTTATGTGGATGATGTTATACTTCTAAATAAATCTGCTACAAGTCTGCAAGATTCCCTGACTAAATTGAATAATTGTTGTAATAGATATGGTATGAAGGTCAGCAATAAAAAGACAAAGACAATGAAAATAGGTAGAATCGTTGAAAATGTCAACTGTGTTGTGAATGGAGAACCTGTGGAACAAGTAATACATTTCAGCTACTTAGGCATGATTTTAAATGAAGATGGAAATAGACAACTGAATCAACAAAATTGGTATGGTAGGAAGTCAATTGAATTAATACATATGGAATAAGAGAGAAATTAGTGAAAACACTAAATTAGCTGTATACAAAACAGTGTTCAAACCAATTTTAACTTATGGATCTGAGAGCTGGGTCAGAAGTAAAACACTCGACCAAAGACTAGAGACTGCAGATATGAGAGTCCTGAGAAAGATTAGAGGTGTAAACAGATGGCATTAATGGAAATATCATATTAAAAACGAGGATATTAGGAAAGAACTTGACACTGTCATCATCCAGGAATGCGTTAGCAGAGCTAATGCTTTAGACGATAGAAATATAAGATCTGATAATGTTGGAGTCTTGACAAGTAACAGACTGATTTGGAGGAAAATTGTAGATATGAAGTTAGTAATGATGTAAATTTTTCATGTAGTACTATCATATCCTGTACACCCCCTGAGGGTAAATGGCAGGAATTTGATGATGATGATGATCTTTGCTAAAAATTATGGCTAAATAGCTGAATTGTTTTACTTGTTTTTCAGGTTCACCATTCAGGATATAGTTGATGTTTTCAATGTTTTTGCCTATTTTCATTGTCTTTCTCTTTTTATTTTTGATTTCCATACCCATTATCACAGCACTTATCCAGTTTAGTCAGGGAATCCAGCACACTTGTATTGAACTTATTTAGAACATCATCTGCAGAAAGTAAGAGCTGAGATTTACATCTTTAATTTTGATATTAGGTTTAATACCACTTTCCTTCACCATGTGATCCATAATAGATGATGAGTAACAGTGGAGATAATGTAGACCCTTGTCTCACACCTGATTTAACATCAGACTATCATCCTGCACCTCCTTCAATTTCAACTGCTGACTTAACAACCCAAATATAGACTTCTTTGCTGCTTAATATAATGTCCCATTTATGTCATAAAACTGTAGCATTTTGAACAGCTTTCCTTCTGGTGCATTGTCATGTGCATTTTCCAGATCTATAAAACTTAAAGACATATTATTGTCATTTTCTAATGACTTATCCACTATTTATTTTTAAGTGAAAATTTGATCCTGACAACTTTTATTTGGCCTGAACCCTTGTTCCTTTCCAAGCTTCCCTTCCACAATTTTCATGAGGTGTTTCTCAAGTATACTTGCATAAATCTTACCAACAACACTCATTATGGAAAATCCTCAGTAATTCTCACCTAGTGTCTGAGTTTTATTTCCTTTTTTTTTTTTTGTATGGATGGGTACTATGAGAGCTCTACTTCAGTTATCTGGAATTCGACCCTCTAACCAGACCTTATGAATTATGCAGTGTAGCTACTGTAAAACATTTTCACCTCCATATTTGAGCATTTCTGGATGTATATCATCTACTCTCATATCTGTGGTCTCTAGCCTTTGATCATGCGATTATTTTTTACCCAATTCTCAGATCCATAACTTAAAACTATTTTGAAACACTATCTTCTGTATTGTTTGTTTAGTGTTTTGAATAATTTATCCCTTACTTCATATAAATTTATTTGTCTACAGTAGCTTCCCACCATACCAGCTTTGCTTATTCTATTGTCTATTTCATACATAACTTGCCATCTTCACTAAACGCTGTGCCTGAAATATTTTACTTGTTCTATAGGTTTTTTCCATTGCAAATGCTGTGGATTTCTATATTTCTACCTATTATTAAGAGAGACCTCCAGGGAGTCAGAGACTCATCGAGGGAGGCTACATACTACACACACCAGCTATCATACTTATTCTTGAATTAATTGACATTGCTTACACTCACAACATCCATAGGCAATCCATTCCAATCATGCACCACCCTCTGAGAGAAAAATCTAGCCCTCACACCCTTCTTGCGTGCCTTCATTCTCAGCTTCCAAGGATGCTCTCTCGTACTCTCCCCACCCTCCATAAATTGATAAATTCCACAATTGAATCCTGTATGACCCTTTCAGAAGTTTGTAAGTCTCAATCATATCACCCCTCTTTCTCCTGTTGGCTAGTGTCTGCAGTCTACAAATTCTCAATCTGTCTTTGTAATCAGTATTCCACAATCCTGATATCATTTTTAACACTCTCCTTTGTACTCTCTCCAGTATATCAGAATCACAACGGAAACCAGGAGACCAGACCTGCACACAATAGTCCAAGTGAAGTCTTATCAAGGCCTTGTAAAGAGACAAAATGACATCCTTATCTTTACACGTGAACATTCGTTTCAGTATTGCAATTATCTTTTCAGTTGTATTTGCAATTTTTGCCACATGGCACCTGAACTCTAGTTTTTGATCATGCGATCATTTTTTACCCAACTCTCAGATCCATAACTTGAAACTAGTTTGAACACTATCTTGTTTGTTTAGTGTTTTGAATAATTCCTATCTATTAACACTGCAAGATCCCTAGCCTCATTCGTTTCTTCTAGCCTAATCCCACCAATATAATATGACATTGGATATCTAATCATGCCAAAGTTATATATCTTGTGAGTAAATGTAAAGTCTTAATGACTTTACATTTACTCACATTGAATTGACACCCATTTTCCCATGCCCACAATTCCAGTCTATTCAAATCATTCTGTAAAGACTGCATATCAGCAGCATTCCTGATTACCCTACCTATCTTTGCATCATCAACAAATAATTATATGTTACTTGTCAAATCCTTTCCAATATCATTAATGTACAGATTGAATAACAGTGGACCAAGAACTGATCCTTGTGGTACACCACTTGTTACCTTAAGCCTTGCAGACTCAGATCTCCCGTATACCACTTTTTGATATCTGTCAGTTGGCCATCCTCTTATCTATGCTAATATTGTATAACCCAAACTCATTTTCTCCAATTTATGCAGCAGTCTGCCATGCTGTATTCTATCAAAAGCCTTAGCAAAATCCAAAAGTATCATGGTGTATTCATTTCCCCTTGTCTAGTTCAATGGTAACATTGTTATAGAATGTGAACAAGTTGCTAAAACATGACCTTCCCTTAGTAAACCCATGTTGTTCACTGGAAAGTAGAGATTCACTGTCAACCTATTTCTGAATGCAGGCCCTAACCAATTTTTCCAAAATCTTCACCACCACTTCTGAGATACTAATTGGTCAATATTTGGATACATCAGTCTTTGCACCACTCTTGTGCAATGGAATTACCATACCTTTCTTTTAGTGTTACACGGTGATCAGCATTCATTTAAAAATTTTATGGAATTTACAACCTTGATAAAAAAACTTTTTTATCATCCCAACGTTTTGATCTTCATATCAAGATCATCATCTGGAGCATACATAAATATACAAGACAAGCTGAATTACATTATTAACTGTAAGCTAGAGAAAACTAAAAAAAAAAAAAAAAAATTTTTTTTTCACTAGAGGTCATGCGAGTAGAATAACGTGATCAAATCATTGTTTCTCTAACTTATAGTTAATAATGTAACTCAGCTTGCCTTGTTTATTTATGTATGCTCCAGATGATGATCTTGATATGAAGATCAAAACATCAAGATAATAAAAAAGTTTTTTTAACAAGGTTGTAAATTCCATAAAATTTTTAAAAGAATTACCATACATTCCACAAACACTTTTATCAACAAGGATGTTTTATTAACGCTAATATTTCGCTGATTTTCAAATCAGCATCATCAGAGCACAACACACATGTAAACGCGACAGTGAGTGAAACAATATAATTGCAGAAAGACAAAAGATCTAAAGTCCTATTTTTGGCGCCCTCTAACGAAAAAAAAAAAAAAGCAGCAGTTATCCAGGAGTTTTTCTTAGGATAACCGTCTCCCAAATTTTTGGCAAATTAATGCAACCATATTTGTTAAGGTTGGGAGAATTCTTCAAAGCCATTGCTGACTCAAAAAATAGTCTTTCAGATCTATAACGACTCCTAAATAGCACATTCGTTTTTCTCCATCTAATCCTGTGTGAAGGAGTGTCCAAAGCGTGGTCTGCCAGTCCCGACTTGCCATAGTAATAGTAACGAATGTATCTTTCATGTTCTTCCAGGCGGATGTTCACTGATCTTCCTGTTTGCCCATAATAGGCCAAGTCACAGTCACATGGAACTTCATACACTCCTGGGTGTGCTAAAGGGTGAAGTTTATCCTTTGGTGAGCGGATCAGAGTTGCCAGCTTGACATGAGGCTTGAAGGTGGTGCGAAGGCCATGTTTCACCAATACTTTGGCTATCTTTTCCGATGTACCTCTGATATAGGGAATAGAAATGGTCATGTTGTATTCTTGTGTATTAGGGGGGGGGCAAAGTAATGGGCCTATGTAGTATTTTTTCTATTTTGTAGGGATTGTAGCCGTTGGCTAAGAACGTATGGCGCAGGTACTGGAGTTCAGTGGTCAGAGCTGTATCGTTAGAACAAATGGCTCTGGCTCTGTGTGTCAGTGTTTTTAAAATGCCGTACTGTTGGACTGGATGATGATGTGATTGTTTATGTAGGTATCTTCCTGTGTGTGTGTGGGCTTCCTGTAAATAGAAAAAGATAGTGATCCATCTAAAAGGCGGGTGACTAATGTGTCAAGAAATGGTAAACAGTTATTTGATTCTTTTTCTACTGTGAAGTGAATTTTGGGGTGTTGGCTGTTTAGGTAGGTGACAAAAGCATCCAAAGTGTCTTGTCCATGGGGCCAGATGGCAAACACATCATCTACATAGTGCAACCACACTAGTGGCTTGTATGTAGCTGTGGTAAGTACTTTGTTTTCAAAGTGTTCCATGTAAAAATTTGCTAACGGGGGGGAGAGGGGGGAACCCATAGCAGTACCATTAATCTGTTTGTAGAATTCCCCCCCCCCCATGTAAAGTAACCTGCATTCAAGGTAAATTGAAATAATTCAAAAATATCTGGGGGAAATTTAGACTTGATTAATTCAAGAGTGTCTATAAGTGGTACATTGGTAAATAGGGAGGTGACATCGAAACTAACCATTATGTCTGAATTTTTTAGGATTAGATTTTTAACCAGTGTTTTGAAATGGATAGAATTTTTTACAAAAGTAGAGGAGTTGCCAGTAAGAGGGGCAAGCGACTTCGCTAAATGCTGGGCCAGTTTATATGTGGGACTATCTATGCTATCAACCATGTTAAAACACCACGCATTTATGGATTACCAAAAATCCACAAAACTAATGTTCCCCTACGCCCCATAGTTGATAGCATAGATAGTCCCACATATAAACTGGCCCGGCATTTAGCGAAGTCGCTTGCCCCTCTTACTGGCAACTCCTCTACTTTTGTAAAAAATTCTATCCATTTCAAAACACTGGTTAAAAATCTAATCCTAAAAAATTCAGACATAATGGTTAGTTTCGATGTCACCTCCCTATTTACCAATGTACCACTTATAGACACTCTTGAATTAATCAAGTCTAAATTTCCCCCAGATATTTTTGAATTATTTCAATTTACCTTGAATGCAGGTTACTTTACATGGGGGGGGGGGAAATTCTACAAACAGATTAATGGTACTGCTATGGGTTCCCCCCCTCTCCCCCCCGTTAGCAAATTTTTACATGGAACACTTTGAAAACAAAGTACTTACCACAGCTACATACAAGCCACTAGTGTGGTTGCGCTATGTAGATGATGTGTTTGCCATATGGTCCCATGGACAAGACACTTTGGATGCTTTTGTCACCTACCTAAACAGCCAACACCCCAAAATTCACTTCACAGTAGAAAAAGAATCATATAACTGTTTACCATTTCTTGACACATTAGTCACCCGCCTTTTAGATGGATCACTATCTTTTTCTATTTACAGGAAGCCCACACACACAGGAAGATACCTACATAAACAATCACATCATCATCCAGTCCAACAGTACGGCATTTTAAAAACACTGACACACAGAGCCAGAGCCATTTGTTCTAACGATACAGCTCTGACCACTGAACTCCAGTACCTGCGCCATACGTTCTTAGCCAACGGCTACAATCCCTACAAAATAGAAAAAATACTACATAGGCCCATTACTTTGCCCCCCCCTAATACACAAGAATACAACATGACCATTTCTATTCCCTATATCAGAGGTACATCGGAAAAGATAGCCAAAGCATTGGTGAAACATGGCCTTCGCACCACCTTCAAGCCTCATGTCAAGCTGGCAACTCTGATCCGCTCACCAAAGGATAAACTTCACCCTTTAGCACACCCAGGAGTGTATGAAGTTCCATGTGACTGTGACTTGGCCTATTATGGGCAAACAGGAAGATCAGTGAACATCCGCCTGGAAGAACATGAAAGATACATTCGTTACTATTACTATGGCAAGTCGGGACTGGCAGACCACGCTTTGGACACTCCTTCACACAGGATTAGATGGAGAAAAACGAATGTGCTATTTAGGAGTCGTTATAGATCTGAAAGACTATTTTTTGAGTCAGCAATGGCTTTGAAGAATTCTCCCAACCTTAACAAATATGGTTGCATTAATTTGCCAAAAATTTGGGAGACGGTTATCCTAAGAAAAACTCCTGGATAACTGCTGCTTTTTTTTTTTTTTCGTTAGAGGGCGCCAAAAATAGGACTTTAGATCTTTTGTCTTTCTGCAATTATATTGTTTCACTCACTGTCGCGTTTACATGTGTGTTGTGCTCTGATGATGCTGATTTGAAAATCAGCGAAATATTAGCGTTAATAAAACATCCTTGTTGATAAAAGTGTTTGTGGTGTTGTTAATACCGTGAAAAAATAAGTAATGAATAACCAGCAACGCCTAAGCTTATCAGTTAGATTACCATACATTCCTTCGATTCCTGCAGAATCTTCCCTATTCTGAGACTCGTATTAAACATCCTGGTCAAAGGAATGGGTAGTTCAGCTGAACACTTTTTTTAGCACACATGCTGATATTTCATCAATCCATCCCTATTGCTGAATTCTTATTTAGTTTGTGCAATAGCTCTAATACCTCGGCCTCACACACCTGCATTTCTTTATCTAGTGAAGAGGTAACAGTGAGCTGAATGCTGCATTCACCAGGTAGATAGCTTTTAATGAAATAGGCATTCATTAACTGAACAACCTCTTCTGCATCTGTAACCCTCACGCCATCTGGATTTAGAAGAGTTATTCTTTCATATTCAATCTTTCTTTACTTGCAGCATATCGATAGAATTCCTGTGGGTTGTCTTTTGCATGCAGAGCCAGTTTCTTTTCATAAACAGACTTTGCTTTCCATGCAACAGTTGTGACTATTCTAGCCTGCTGCTTATAATGTTCATAACGCACGTCATCCTTATGCAAACGGTATTCCTTCCACATCGTCCTTTTCTTACGAATCTCTTGCTTAATAAAATTACACATCGATTTGTCTCCTACTTTATTTATTCTTCGATTTTCATAGTTTCACTCTATTTTCATAGTTTTGTCTTTTTATTGCTGATTTTCTTGCAAATTTGATACAGTTTATTATTATTATTATTACCCAGACTCCATGGAGTCAAAGACTCATCTGGGAGGTCCTTTTATCATACCGTGTTTTAAACACACTCGAATTCTCTGCAGACACCACACTCTCAGCGAGGCATTCCAATCATTCACAACTCTGTATGAAAAAAAAAACTGCTTCTCATTCCCCTGCTCACACCCTCTTTATACAGTTTCCAAGGATAACCTCTGGTTCTCCCTTGATCTCCCACCATTTTCTGTAGAACCTCTCCAACATTGATCCTATAACAACCCCTTACTAACTTGTAGATCTCTATCATATCTCTCTTCCTCCTGTCCACCTGACTCTGCAAATTGCATCTTCTCAATCTTTCCTCATATTCGAAATTCCAGAGGTTAGAAATTACCTTAGTCAGTCGCCTCTGGACCCTTTCCAACATCTCTTCGTCCTTCTGAAAACCAGGTGAGCAAATCTGGACAATAATCCATGTGTGGCCTAATCAAAGCCTTATACAATGGAACAAGAATCTCCCGATGTCTACAAGTCAGTGTCCTCCGCATCATTCCCAGAAGCCTTTGTGTTGTCTTCACAATTTTGGCAATGTGTCCCCAAAATTTCTGCATCCTGTCTTTGTTTCTAAAATTTTAAAACCTTACATTTTGCAACATTGAATTCATATACCCATTCCCGTGCCCAATCATTCAATTTATTCAAGTCTTCTTGTAAGGCCACAACATCTTCTCTACTCTTTATAGTTCATTCCAACTTTGCATCATCTGTAAACAACTGAATATTTCCATTCAAATCTTCACCAATATCATTTATATACAAGTTAAACAGTAATGGCCCTAAAACAGACCCCTGAGGCACACCACTAGTGACTTTCCTTTTCCTGGATAACACTCCCCCGTACACAACTTGTTGATACCTGTCAGATAGCCAGTCTCCAATCCACTGCACTAATCTGATATCCAACCTCATCTGCTTTAGTTTGACTATCAATTTATCATGCAGTAATCTATCAAAAGCCTTTGCGCAATCTAAGTATATTAATGTGTATTGTTATTGAGTTTAGTCAAAGAATCCTTGAGACTTGCAATCAATGTATTTTGGAGTACAATATCTGCATAAAGCAAAGATGTTATCACTGATTCTAATATCATGTTTAATGTCATTTTTTTTTCATAATGCAATCAACAAATGATGAATAAGCAGAAATAGTGGGCATGCTTGCTTACACAGACTAGTATTGCTCTGCATAACTTTCCATTTACTCCATATAATTGTAGAGATTTGAAAAAATTTTTCAAATCTCTACAATGTTTGGTTTGGTTCTTGAGTCTACAGTTTATCTGTAAAAGTTGCTCAACTTTAATTCTTTTAAAAACTTTTTTTATCCTCTTTTACTGATCCTGGGCACCTTGTTGTATGCCTTTTCCTGATCTACAAAAGTACAGACGTTGTTACATTCCCATGATTTCTCAACTATTTGTCATAACATGAAAATCTGATCCTGACAACTTCTATTTGGCATGAATCAAGCTTGTTCTTCTCCCAGTTTCTCTTACAAATGTTTTTCAACCTCTTTCCAAGTTTGCTTGCATAAATTTTTCCTGGGACACTTAGTTTAGAAATTCCTCTGTAGTTCTCACATTCAGCTTTACTCCCATTTATAATAGATGAACTATGACAGCTCTATTCCAATCTTCTGGAATTTGACTTTCTGACCAGGCCCTCTGAACCAAGCAATGTAGCTACTGCAAACTCCTTTTTTACCTCCATATTTAATTAATCTGGTCGAATATCATCTTCTCCAGCTACTTTTCCACATTTCAAATTTTTATTTACTTCAAGTATAGTCATACCCCAAAGTTACGCGGTAGGTGGGACGAACAAAAAGTGCACAAGTCGAATTTGCGTAACTCGGGATATAATTTTGCATGTAATTTATATATACAAACATACAAAATATTAGTTAATTAGGACCAAAGGTTTACAAAAACACCTATTTTTTTAAGAAATATAATCAAAGTTATTTTTGATGTTGATGATTTCATCATCATCATCATCATCAAATTCCTGCCATTTACCCTCAAGGGGTGTACAGGATATGACAGTACTACATGAAAAAATTACATCGTTACTAACTTCCTATCTACAATTTTCCTCCAAATCAGTCTGTTACTTGTCAAGACTCCAACATTATCAGATCTTATATTTCTGTCGTCTAAGGCACTTTGTACCGTATCAATCCACCTATATCTTGGTCTTCCTCTGGGTCGTTTTCCTGCCAACCTGGCAGAGAACACTTGTTTTGCTAATCTTTCCTCTCCCATTCTATTTAAGTGACCATACCATCTGAGATTAGCTCTGCTAACGCATTCCTGGATGCTGACAATGTCAAGTTCTTTCCTAATATCCTCGTTTTTAATATGATATTGCCATTGATGCCATCTGTTCACGCCTCTAATCTTTCTCAGGACTCTCATATCTGCGGTCTCTAGTCTTTGGTCAAGTGTTTTACTTCTGACCCAGCTCTCAGATCCATAAGTTAAAATTGGTTTGAACACAGTTTTGTATACAGCTAATTTAGTGTTCCGACTAATTTCTTTCTTATTCCATATGAATTTATTCAATTGACTTCCCACGATACCAGCTTTGCTGATTCTGTTGTCTATTTCTATATTTAGTTTACCATCTTCAGTAAAAATTGTGCCTAAGTAGCTAAAATGTTTTACTTGTTCCACAGGTTCTCCATTCACAACACAGTTGACATTTTCAATGATTCTGCCTATTTTCATTGTCTTTGTCTTTTTATTGCTGACCTTCATACCATATCTATTACAACAGCTATTCAATTTAGTCAGAGAATCTTGCAGACTTGTAGCGGATTTATTTAGAAGTTTAACATCATCCGCATAAAGCAAAGAGCTGACATTAACATCTCCAATTTTGATATCAGGTTTAATACCACATTCCTTCATAATGTGATCCATATAGATAATGAATAACAGAGGGGATAATGTACATCCTTGTCTCACACCAGATTTAACATTAAACCATCTTCCTGTACTTCCTTCAATTCTAACTGCTGACTCACAACTCAAATAAAGACTAAGTATTGCTTGATATAATGCCCCATTGACACCATATAACTGCAGCGTATTGAATAGCTTCTCTCTTGGCACCTTGTCATATGCCTTTTCCAAATCGACAAAACTTAAATACAGATCTTTGTTATATTCCCATGCTTTCTCGACTATTTGTCGTAAAGTGAAGATCTGATCCTGACAGCCTCTATTTGGCCTGAATCCAGCTTGTTCTTCACCAAGCTTTTCTTCCACAATTCTTCTCAACCGTTTCTCAAGTATACTTGCATAGATCTTGCCAGGAACACTCAGTAGGGAAATACCTCTGTAATTCTCACATTCAGTTTTATTTCCTTTTTTATATATGGGTACTATGAGAGCTCTACTCCAATCATCGGGAATTCGTCCCTCTGTCCAGGCTTTCTGAACTATGCAGTGCAGCCACTGTAAGACTCTTATACCACCATACTTCAGCATTTCTGGTCGAATATCATCTACTCCTGCTGCCTTTCCACATTTCAAGCCTTTGATGGCTTTTTCTACTTCAAGTATGGATATGTATTCCTGACTGCATGCCTGGTCAGTGTTTTTTATCACTGTGCTGTCATCACTGCTTGTTTCATTTAGCAGTTTTTCAAAGTAATTACTCCATACTTCAAGGATATCTTTTTCTCCTATTTTCATTTCACCTTTATCATCTCTAATTCCTTTTACAGCACTCTTTCCTCAATTCCTAAGCTTCTTCAACAACCTCCAGAATATTTTGCCACCTTCTTGATATTTATTTTCTATATTCTTGCCAAAGTCCTCCCATGACTTTTGTTTAGCTAGTTTTACACACTGTTTAGCTTTCTTACATTTGTCTCTGTATTCTGTAAGAGTAAAAGCTGACTTATTTGCCAGGAACTTTTGATATGCTTTCTTCTTTTCCTTCACTGTCTCTTTAACTTCCTGTGTCCACCAAGGAGTTCTGATTTTTTTATCTTTGCACACAACCTCACCACATGCCTCTCTGGCAGAATCAATCAATGTTTCCTTCAGAGTTTGCCACTGAATCTCCAAGGTTTGATTCCTGTTCTCAAACTCTTTCATTTTCTTTTCAATAATATTTCTGTATTTTAGTCTACAGTTTACATCTGAGAGCTGCTCAACTTTTATTCGCTTTAAAACTTTCTTACATGTTATTCTTTTCAATATGAAATTCAATTTTATCCTGCTCAAGACTAAATAGTGATCACTTCCAATTTCAAATCCTCTGTACACTCTGGTGTCCTGCACCAGGGAGAAAACATCACTATCAACAATAACATAGTCAATGAGACTTTTCTTATTCCTTGTCTCTTCTCTCCATGTGAATTTGTGCACATTTTTATGTTGGAACATGGTGTTGGTAATAACCAGTCCATGTCCTGAGCAGAAATCCAACAGATATTTGCCATTATTATTAGCTTTGCTCTTTTCTCCAAATTTTCCCAAAATATTTTTGTATGTCTCACAATCATTTCCTACTCTACTATTTAGATCCCCAACAAGGACCAACTTTTCCTTTTTCATTGTGTCAGTTGCTTTTTCTAAAGCCTCAAAAAATTCCTCCACTTCTACCTTAGTAGAGCCTTCTGTGGGACCATAGGCACAAATAAGTCTCATTGTCCAGTTCCCCATTCTCATATTTGCCCACATTACTCTACTTGAGACTGACTGCCATTCAAGAAGATTAGCCTCATATTTTGTGTTGAATACTATGGCTACTCCTTCTTTTCCTTGATTGTTATTGCCTAAATATAACATTTTGTATTTATTGCTCAGAAAGATCTCACCAGTTTTGGTCTTTTTTGTTTCAGTCATCCCTATTATGTCGATCTGGTACTTATCTAATTCCTCAGCTAGCTCCATTTCTTTGCCATTCAGGCTTCTTACGTTGATAGTACCGATCTTTAACTCTGGTGATGTTGAGTTGGGGTTTGTTTTCAGATTTGTTCCAGTAGCTGACTTTTCGCTGTTCGCCCTGGTTCCCTGGCGAAAACAACGGGGGCGTTGTTTAACCGGGCGACGCCCCAGCCGGCATGAAATTTTGTCATGTTGTACCATCAGTTTTTATTTTGGTTTAACCAATAAGAATACAATTTGGTCGGCTAAATCCCAAATTGCCAGCCCATCCTCGTTCGTTCAGTATCAAAGTAGATACCCAACAGGGTGCACCACGAGAAGGTGAGGATTGGACATTAGGTCAGAAGCCCTGGTCGGTTCTCCGCATTCCTTTAAAGGCTATGTGGAGGTCTCCTCTCAGTTATACAGCTTTGACCCTTAAGCACCCCTTGATGATTTCATTAAATCTAATAGATTCGTCTGACAGCATAATGTCTTTTTCTTGTCACGTAAAATGTCTTCATAGGAAGCTAATGATTTTTTTATTCTTTGCCTTGTGGCTACAATTCGTTCCTCATTAGAATCTATGTCCTCCAAAATCTGCAAACGTTTCTTTTATGATTGTTCTTACTGTGGATTTCTGTAGATCGAACTTCTTGACTAGCTCACAAATTTTCATTCTGCCTTCAAAATCCTTAATAATGTTCAGTTTTGTTTTCAAAGTCAATGTTTTTCTTTTCTTGCTAGCTATAAAAGAAATCGGACTTGCTTCTTTTGGACGACATTATTATTTTTTATGTGATAAAATTTTTATCAAGAACATAACATTAAACAATCGCAAGGTTTGTAGACTATAAAAATCGTGTATGAATGGAGACTGCACGGAACACGTCAGTGCTTGTTCACAGCATGTGCGATATTGGCGAATGCGGCCGGCGCCGGAAAGATACTACTAGTGGTGAAGCGGGACGGGAATACGTACATATAAGAAATCGCGTAACTCCGGATTCGTGTAAGTCAGGGTATGACTGTATTGAAATCTACTCCTGTTTACATTTCTCTTGAATATTTTCTTCTAGGCTCTGTCACTTCTTGTTTCACTGTTAAGTGAAACAAGAAAAAAGCTTACAGATTGTTCTTATTGAAAAATAAGTGGACTTTTTCAATAGCCTCCAGAACATTTTGCTACCTTCCTGCTATTTATTTTCTATATTCTTACTGCAGTTTTCCCATGACTTTTGTTTAGCTACTTTCACACATATCTTAGCTCCCTTGCATTTTTCTCTGTATTGTAGGGCATCTACCAACTTATTTGCTAAGAACTTTTGGCATGCTTTCTTCTTTTCCAGGACTGCTTCTTTAACTTTGTGTGTCCACATGCCTCCTCCAGCTGAATCAATCAGTGTTTTCTTCAGAGTTTTTCACTGAGTCAAGGTTTGGTTTCTTAAGTCTATAGTTTATCTGTAAAAGTTGTTCAACTTTAATTCTTTTAAAAACCTTTTTTTACCCTCTTTTACCTTTTTTCTTTACCTTCTTTACAGTTTACCATACTTAGAACTAAGTGAGGGTCACTTCCAATTTCAAATACCTGTACACTCTTATAGCCTGAACCAGCATGAAGATATCACTGTCGACAATGACTTAGTCAATGAGGCTTTTCTTATTTCTTGTAGTGGAGGAAAGGTGGTTGCCCAGGTGTGACAATGATCAGTGGAGGCAGTGAACAAAGATCATGAATGATATGTTAGCAAAACATGAATGATGTATTAGCAGAAATATATGAAAAGAAAAGAGTGCAGTTTGTGAATGTGTAGGATGAATGAATCTATATAAGAGCTATCAAATGGACTGCCTATCAAATGGACTGCATTTGATAGGTTTGGCATCAGTCATCCGAAGATGCTGTTGCTGGAAGGGAGAGTAATGATGGCTACAATGGATCTGGGCAATGTAGAAGAGCAAAGTAGGAGGGATTATAGGAATGTTTATGAATGAAGATGTTAGTAGCATGAGTGAGGATACTGAAAGAACTGGAGTGCAAGCCAGAGAGGGAAATTGGGTGGGGAGAGCAGACAGTGAAACGGAATAAGAAAGGTCAATGCTGGAAGAGAAAGTGAATGTGCAAGTAGACAAGAAAGGAATGGGATGACCTTGGATTTGGGAAGGGGGGGGGGAATAGCATTTGGGTCTAGGAGGTCTCGGGTAGGTAATGAGAGAGAGAAATGGCAGAGGAGTCACATCTGAGAAATGGTATCAGTGGGACTTGTTATAGATCCAGAAATTAACTGTTATCTTGTATAAGAATGCAAGAAGTAATAAGGGAATGAAATTCTTGCACTTTAAGTTTGTAAACACCCACCCAAAAAAGTGTTGGAATAAGTAAGACAAGGTTGGATGAGAATGACATCCTGATAGGAATAGAGATGAATGGGTGAAATACTTCTCATGAAAATAGAAATGGCAAAGAGGGAAGTTGATGATAGAAAAGGAGTTGTGCCCATGCCAAGTAGAGATTTAAGGGAGAAATAATGGCAATAGTTTTGAGGCAGTATGGTGTGAGGTAGAGGTGGATAGAATGAAATATTTATGGGATGTTGCTGTAGACCTGGTAAGGTGGAGGGCAATGACAATAAAATGTATAAGCAAATACAAAAAGGGTTATCATCATGAGTGATTTTAATGATAGTAATATAGATTGGAATGGTGAGATGGAATCCAGTAGTAAAGAAAACGAATGTCTCGGCAGTATGTAATAGAGAACATGCAAGGATTGAAAATCTTGCATTTGATCATTTCATCAGTGAGGAGATCATTATAAATGAGATGTAAGATCTCTCTTTAGCTGTAAGAGTGACCATCAAGTGATTACCTGAGTGGTTGCCTATATGAGGACTTCTGTGAGGAAAGGATATATATGGAACTACAAGATGGGTGACATGAAAAGTTCAGGAAATAGCTTGCAGCAATATCATCGAATGAGGAGTTAGGTGGGAAGGAGATTAAAGCTACTTGGGTGCTATTCAAGAACTATTTAGCAGAATCTGAATGTATTCCAACAATCAGGTTAAATAAGGTGGGTGTGAAATGGAGTAAGAACACATTTTGGAGAAGCATAAGATGAGTGACAATAATTATTTGCATGAGGACTACATAAAACAGGCTAAGAAGGTGACTTGCTTTGTAAAGGGTAGCAAAAGTGCAGTATGAGCAGCAGTTAGCTAATAAAGTAAAAAAAAACAAAAAACTACAGAGTTCAATACATAGCCAGTATAAGAAAGAGTGATTATGGAAGGACACAGGTCAGTGAAAATGGTATAAGGATAACTGCTGCAGAGAATATAGTTGATATATTAAATGAGTAGTACATAAATGTATTTCATTCTTGTGGATGTGAAAACATGCAGAGTTTGAGTGCAATGGGAAGGGAGGAAGAGAGACTGACTATGAGCAGGCAGAAGGTATATGGAGAATTGAGTAAACTTTATGTTAATAATGGCAATTTGGGACTTGATGATATATCACTGCATGTTTTGAGGGAATATGTTACTAGCTGATATGTGCCTTGACAGACTTGTTTAATATGAGCCTTACAGTGGGCCAACTTCCAAAGGAGTGGAAGGATGGCAAGGTTCTACCACGCTTCATAAAGGAAGTTACAAGACTCAAGCTACAAATTATAGGCAACCCTGTGTGTGTGTCAGGTGTTGTTGTTAAAGTGTTAGTGGAGAGGTTAGTGTGCACCAAGATCCACAACTGAGTTGACAGCAGCAGTTGACAGCCTTTGATCAATAAACATGGGTTTACTAAAAGAAGATCATGTTTTAGTAATCTGCTTAGTGACAACTTTTGATAGATTGCCATGTGGCAAGTTGATAATTAGGAAAAGATGGATCATACATTAGTGCAATGGATTGGAGACTGACTATCTGGTAAGTTTCAGATAGTCAGTCAGATGGGTTTTCCTCAATACACTATCAGGTTGATAGCTAACTTATACAGGGAGTAAGAAGCCGTGGTAAGAACAGGTGTTGGATTGACTGACTGGCTTCAAGTAGGAAAAGGAGTTAGGCAAGGATGTTTACTTTCTCATCACTTGTTTAGTATGTATGCAGAGGACATCATGCGTGAAGCATTGGATGAGATCGAGACAGGAATTAGGATAGGAGTAGATTGATCAGTAATCTGAGGTATGCTGATGATACAGTACTTCTTCGTAATGACATGGAAGAACTAGGACTAATTCTTGACAAAGCTAATAAGATCAGTAATAACAGAGGACTTCAACTCAATCCTAGCAAGACAAAGATTATGGTTCTCGAAGGAAATGCAAACAAGAAGCTCTTGAGAAACAAGTGTACCTTAATGGAGAAAGAATTGAGGAAGTCAGCAAGTTTGAGTACCTGGGATCCATTATTAATGTGAAGAATTGCTGTTCAGAAGATGTCAGAAGAGGGTTAGGAATGGCTAAAACAAACAGTCAGAGACTTGTCTAAAATCTGGAAGGATGGATCTATGGGAACAAAGTTGAGGATTTTGGATGCGGTTGTTTTTCCAACAGCAACTTATGGATGTGAGACTTGGAACCTAAAAAGGTCAGATAAGAAACAGATATCTGCTTTTGAGATGTGGTGTTACAGAAGGCTGTTGAGAATATCATATACTGAAAGGCATACAAATGAATGGGTGTTAGAAAAGATCAGTAGAACTTTAAGACTCCTTAAGGTATTGACAGAAGAAAGGTAAAATATTTTGGACACATTGAAACGATGGATGGGGTGACTTCTCAGAACAGTAATAGAAGCTAAAGTTCCTGGAAAAAGAGGAAGGAATAGACCATCAATGAGATGGATGGATGGTGTGTGTGTGTGGAGTGACTGATCCTCAGAGAGTTGAGGCCTCCAGAAAAGCAAACAATAGGACTACATGGCGAGGCTTGGTGTGGCATATCACCGAGCATTGGAGCGACCATACGGCATCTGTGGATGCCCAGTGAACATAGTAGTAGTGGGAGTCACCAGAGCTGAGACTTAGATTAAACAACATGGTCAATGGCACTGACATTTCCCTCACTGCTTGACGTAAAACTCAAGCTAGTATACCATTTAATCCCACAGCTGTATTCACATTAAGGTTTTGTAATATGCTATGCACCTCCATTTCATTTACCTTAGTTCTCATAATCTTTTGGCTCTCTCATTCCTGCAATATCACCACCTGGATGATATGCTCTTGCAAAGTGTTCACTTAGTAATTCTACTATTTCAACTGATTCAGTTACCTCCCTACCATCAGCATTCCTTAAAATCATTTTGCCATATTTCTTTTACTTGCAGCATATCGAAAGAACCGTTTGGGATTCTCTTTAGCCTGCATTGCTGTCTTCCTTTCATAATCTGCTTTTGCCTTTCTTACCACACTAGATACCCTTCTGGCCTGTGCCTTGTACTGTTCATGTGCCTACAGGTCACCTCTCTCTCTCTTTTTAAATTCTATCACAATTGTTTCTTTTTTTGCATCTCCAGCTTGATGATAATATTCATCCATTTAATTCCCACTTGATTTACTCTCCTGACTCTAGGCAGACTATCATCATCCAGCCCTTGCTGTTTTACATGCCATTACACCGATCCAAGCAATCTCCTAAGCTTGTCACACTTACTAGCTCTTTAATTCCACATATATTCTGTCTTAACTGAAAATTCCACATATTTGGACATTTCACTGATTGGTGACAACATGGTCATATTCATTATAGATGAATTCTCAGATTCAGTTACTAGATTGAGTACTCTCGAATCCCCTGGTATATTCCATTACATGCTGTATCAGGTAATTATTCCTTAGTAACTGCATAAAACTCATTTCCTTCCTCTCATGTGTCCTCTCCTTCTTCCAATTTATGTTTCCATAATTGAAATTCCCCATAATAATTACTTTTCCTCCACTCGTTGAGTTCTGTATGCTGATGCATACTATCTCGATCATCTTTTCCATCCCCTGCTCTATAGCAGCATCCAACTGTATATTTTGTTATGCTGGTCTCAATCTCACACCAGATAGCCTCAAATGTGCTATTTTCACTGGCCTGCAGTTGAACTTATGCTCTCTTTTTGCAGTTCATTGGCTGTCATCAAGTATCATTAACATACAAGTTTAACTTGTGTGTTAATAATATTGGGAAAAGTTTGAATGGGATTATCCAGTTGTTCACAAATGATGCAAAGTTGGGAAAAACTATGAGTAGTAGAGCAGATGTGTGACTTTATAAGTGGACTTGAATATGGTAAGTGAATGGGTGTGGGATTGCCAGTTTGATGCTGCAAAGTGTAAGGGTTTAAAATTTGAAAAGAAAGATGGGATGTAAAGTATATAATTGAGAGGGATATACAGAGTCCGTCAAAAAAATGTATACACACTTCAGCAAAAGAAAAACCTGTATAAAAATTATTGTAATATTAAATTTACACAGACATCAAGGGATAAATACAAGTTACTTTTGACTTCTACAATTACACAAGGTGCTCAAAGTGGTTACCATTAGTTTCCAGACACTTATTATTATGGCGAACTGCTACTTGGGCACCGTTGGCCAAAGTGTTCAGTGGGATTGTTGCGCATGTTGTTTCAATTTCTTTTTGAAGGGCCCCCAGTCTAGCTGGTTTTCTGTGATACACTACATCCTTTAGAGTCCTCCCAGGTAGAAGTCCAAGGAGTTCAAAGAAGTCCTCTCCCCCACTCTATTTTATAGAGTGGGAGAGAGAGGGGGGGGGGGATAGAACAAGAAACTGTATGAAGAGGGTGTGAGCAGAGGAATGAAGAGTAGGTTCTTTTCATGGAGAGTGGTTGGTGAGTGGCATGCATTGCCTGAGTGCATTGTGGGTGTAGTCACATTGCATCAGTTTAAAGCACGGTTGGATGAGCATTGTGTGCAATAGTGTGTATACCTTCCATGATGAGTCTCTGACTCCATGGAGGTCAAATGTTAATAATAATAATTATGGTTTAACTGCATAAGTCCTTGATTAGGTCTCATATGGTCACATATTTGGTCATCTACTTTACAAAAGGATGAAAAGATATTGAAAAGAGTCTGGAGGCAATTGATTAAGGGTTTCCTGGAATGTTGAGAGATGGGGAGGGGTAAAAACAAGAGATCATTCCTGGAACTCTAAGGAGGATCTGAACAAGAGAGCAAAGCAAAAATCTTTGATTTTTGCATAAGATTGGTGAATGATTGGAATACAGAATGTGAGTGCACTTAAAGCACAGTCTGATGAACTCTGTGTGTGTGTGTGTGTGTGTGTGTGTGTGTGTGTGTGTGTGTGTGTGTGTGTGTGTGTGTGTGTGTGTGTGTGTGTGTGTGTGTGAGTGAGAGAAAGAGAGACCTCCCACTACTAATAATGATAATAATAATTCTTACCAAAATGCATGATGCCATTTAGAAGAGGGTAATCTGGTTAATTGGTGATCCTTCTCTTACAGATTCTCTTCAAAAGTGATGAATCACTTTCTCATAAATGCTCTGTTTTTACCATTTACAAATAGGTATTTCAATGAATCTACCGAACTGCTCTACTGAACTAGCTACTATTACTCTTCCTTCTCCTGTTAGTCCCTTTAACAATACTCAAGCAACTGCTCAAACCCACCAAACCAACTTTTGCCTTCCTTTTTTCGTTCCATTTATATCTTTTTTTTTTCCTCTAGGGTCTTCGTTATTATTATTATTATTGTTGTTGTTGTTCCGGCAACTCCAAGGAGTCGACAGACTCATCGAGGGAGGCCCTAACATCATGTCAAGAACAACTATTCGACATTCACACAATATCTAATCGTACCTTGCTATGAACTCATTCATGGTCGTAGCACCCACAACAGACTCTGGAAGCTTATTCCACTCATTCACTACTCTCCAAGTAAAAAACCTAGCTCTAACACCCTTGTCAACCACGTTCTTGCCCAGCTTCCATTATGTTGCTCTTCATGACTACAATCTTTATCTATTTAAGAAAAACATCAACAATAATAATAATTATGGTTTAAATGCATAAGGCCTTGATTAGGTCTCATAGGTCACATATTTGGTCATCTCTTTTTCAAAAGGATGAAAGGATGAACACTGCCCATGCATAGCATTAATGTACTATAGGTTTTTTAGCACTTCATGTCATTTGATATAATAAAATCTCAAAGTGAGTAAAATAAGATTGTATTTTGATAGCAAAGTAAATTTTGAGTAATGTATGGTTGGATCTAGAATTTTCTTAGAAAAATTCTGCTTTGTGTAATAATGTTTCTCAAAAACATATATAACAGTATTATTTTTTTCATTCTGTTGTTCTTAAAGTTTTTATGGTTACTTATAAAGGATCACATATGGAAATTATTATTTTGAAAAGGATTTAGTTTAAAAAAAACACAAAAAAAAACCTTATTTCTTCATTAAAGGGTAATGCAGTATTTCTTGAACAGCTCATGTATAATCTAAAGTTGCTTTTCTTTTCATGCTTTCTTATGCATAATTTACTTTTGAACTTTTTAGAGTGGATGCTTCCTAATCATAATTCAAATTGTAATGGTGAGGTTTCATTTGCTTCTCATTGTCGTGATATATATTTGGGAGGATCAGGAAGGCCTTCAACTTGGAGAGAGAACATTGCCATTCCAATACTTAAGTGAGTATGAAAATATTGTATCCAATCATTTTCAGTAGACAGCTTGCCTTCCCAAATTACCGATATACTAGAATGCCAAAAGGTGATTTTTAAAGAGTTCGTAATTAGATATCCATACGATAAACTCATATTTGAATTGACATTTGCATTGTTATATAATATGTTCTTTAAAATGTATGTTTGACCAACACTTGTTTAATTAATCGAATGTGCTGATGCAGTGCAAGAATAT
This sequence comes from Typopeltis vanoorti, assembly GCF_054136105.1. Lineage (NCBI taxonomy): Eukaryota > Metazoa > Arthropoda > Arachnida > Uropygi > Thelyphonidae > Typopeltis > Typopeltis vanoorti. The sequence continues at coordinate 26,534,601 of NC_143574.1, forward strand.
CTACATTTAAAAAATGACATTAAAGTTGTGTTACTCAGTTACTCAAAACTGAGTCTTCTTTGAAGAGAGATTCAGGGTGAAAGCTTCAGAGAGAAATATGATGGAAGAGACATGAAGAGGCTATAGTAGCAGATGAAATATGAGTGACAAAAACCAAGAGCATCTTTGTAAAGAAAATAAGATAGTTTGCCATGCTTAGCAGCAGAAAGGAGGTGAGAAATAGGATATTTTATGGTAAATTTCTTATAGAGAAGACGGAATGAATGATAGGAAGAAATCTGCTGGAAACAAAGATTTAGAATGCGATCAACAGGAGTGAGGGCATTGCAAAGGATTTTGGGTGGTTGTATTTACTGGTTTAGGATAAAAGAAAGTTGTAGGTTTCTGAATTTTTTTTTTTTTGCTAATGTTTGATAGTGTTACACTATGAGGAGAATTCAAATGACCAGTACAGCCATGGTTCTTGACTCAGAATTTGTCACTGACTTTCCCCCCCCCCCCCATGCACACAATAAGAGGTTGTAAAACCTATATATCAGTTGCATGTATGTGCAACAAGAAAGAAGGGATTTGTTAATGTGTTTCTTTAAATAACTGTAGGTTGTTGTAGACTGTTGGAAGAAACTGTTCCAAAGTACAGAGGTAAAAGGAATAAAAGTGCATGATGATAAGTTGAGTCAGTATGCTTGAAGCTAGATAGCTGGCAGATGTTGTCCTCCTTGTAAGTTTGGGCTTTAAGAAAAGTGGTGGGATGGTATCAGCCAGTTTAGTGAAACTTGGTGTAGGATTAAACCAAGTTTGGTCTACTTTCATCAAAAATCTAACAACTGTAGAACTAGGATATGACATATGTCATGCCACAGAATATGACAGTAACAACTGCATTGTTCCACCACCTACATGCTAATTAACACAAAAGAGCTTTTTCCTGGTCACTTTGTTTATATGTACCAGTTCTGATAACATCTGTTATGTGTAGTTAATTTTTCTAATTTTTTTTTTTTTTTTTACACAAGTTTTGTACCCCTGATATCGAACTTGCATCCAACAACTTACAAAACTTACAATATTGGGTTATATTGTTTATTTTAATAAAATATTTTATGTATAGAAACATGTGGTCTCAATTCCAGAAATTAAATGAAGATTTACTATACTACAGAAATATTCAATTCTATCCAATTCTAGAAGAAGCTTATGGTGGTGAGTGTTTATGAGTAATTGATGGTCATCTAGGTGTGAAAAAAGCTTATTGCCGATGAGAGGTGAGTGCAGTAGGTTGATGACTGGATTAGATGGATATAGGCTTGTTTACATCTTGTAGGACAGATGCCACGTGAGCGTAAAAGATTGAAAAGACAATGCAAGATGAGCATTAATTCAGATGTACAAGTTTTAAACAGTTTGAAAGATATATTATCAGAACCAGAAGACTCGTCAGTATTCAGTCTGTTCATCTTTGATGTTTTTCTGACAGCAAACATAAATGAGACATGCAGTAAGTAATAGTTCTTGGTAAAGTGGCATGACGGCAGGGGGGGGGGAATACTTTGTGTAGGGGTTGGAGGAGAAGAACGATGCCAAGTTTTGAGTGATATCTCAATGGTATCATCTGGGTGTGTGTGTGAGAGAGAGAGAGAGCTAGAGAATTGGATAGAAGTTGCACCTGGCCTTAGCAAAGGACCAGAAAGCTCAGCAGGAGGTAGGTTTGTAGAACTTGACTCTTTCAAATTACGTTTTGGATTGGTTGATGGTCTTTTTGCAGTTATTGCATGCTGCACTGTAGACTGAGTGGATTGCTTGGATTTTGTTGTCAAGCCACTTGCAATATGCTAAATTCCTGAATTGTTTTCTTGGACTTCCTTTGTACTCTTGTTAGAAACACAATGTTTGGATAGTGGTTTGGACTTTTGAATGGAATGGGGATGAAGGCCTTCATTCCAGCAAGAATTATTTCAGTTATTCAGTTGGAGCAGGTGTCTCTGAGACCAAAGTAGTGTTAGTCCAAAGGAGAAGTAGAATCAAGCAGTTCATTCGATTTGGCACTGTCATAGTATTAAAGAATGCTAGACAGAGAGTGACTGAGTGAAAGGTATGTATTCTACAAGAAAAGCAGACTTGGATGAAGTTATGGTGTGAATTACTAAGAGCATTTCAGACCATGTCTAAATTGCTGATATCTGCAGATAAATACACCAGTTCTCCTATAAATACATTGTATTTATGAGGAGAACTGGTTAAAAAAAAAAAAAAGATCAAGGGTGTTGAGAGTGACAAAGATTATCAGGGTGGAGAGATGGACAGTTTGTGTAAGATTGCTACTAACATCAGATATCTCTGCATCTCTTATGGCTTGATCAGTGGAATTGGAAAAGGGTAGCCATTCTGTGTTGTGAACATTGAAGTCCCCAAAAAAGATGACCTTGATATTTGGGTATTTGGACTGTAGATGATCAAGCTTCATGCAAATAATGGAAAAGGTCAGAATAGTTATCGAAATTTGGAAATCAATTAACACAGCAGATGAACTGCATGGGAAAAGGAACTTTTGAGCCACAGCAAGTTGTGAAGAGGGGATTCAAGATTTCCATTCTCTGGCACAGATTGTCAGACTTTACAAATGCATAGGTTCCACTCTTGTTGCAGAAGGAATTGTGCAACATGAATTTAAATGATGTGTGTGTGCATCATTTAAGTTCATGTTAAAACCACATGTTGAAGTAGATAGGAAGTTTTTTTAATGCTTTTGTTGTTTGGATTATCATTGGTTTTTTTTTTAAGTTTTTTGGTTAAAATTTTATGAGTTTTTTTTAGGGAAATATTTTTTGGTCTGCAGTGCTAAAAAAATTTATGTTGATTTACATGGTTCAATTAATGTTAAGGAGTTAAGATTTGGGGATATGGTGGAGTGAATGATACACAAACATGCTTCTCACACAGAGACAGCATCATCCAGTCTGTTGTGTGGCTTCTGCATATTACAATTTCACTTCCTCCAGGCATGAACTGGCAAAGTACGTGGCAGCAGAATTATTTGCTAACTGACCAGGAAGGTCTCTGCCCAATGTATTTCCCTTAAGTTCAGGCTCATGTACTATGTATTGGCCATCCTGCTGACCTGTTTTATGGTCATACCCTCAAATATTGTAGGTTTATTATTATTATTATTGCATGGGCACCTCCATGGAGTCCTAAAACTCACCATGGGAGATCCCAGCCATCATCACAATATCTATTGCACCTCTCCAGACATAGCACTTACAACTGACTCAGGCAACCCATTCCATTCATTCACCACTTTCCAAGAAAAAAATCTAATTCTCATGTCTTTGCTAACCACACTCTTACCCAGCTTACAGTGATGACTTCTTGTTCTGTTCCCTCTAGCCAAGCCAAGTGCTGAAACATTTCCCCTACATCAATGCTATAAAATCCTTTAAGTAACTTAAATGTTTTATCAAGGCTGGTCGATTGGTCATACTCATCGATGGGTAGAGCCTCTGCTACTAATGTCTCAGCAAAAAGTTAAGCAAGTTTGAGCACAATTAGTAGTTGGAAGGGAACAATTGTTTGGTGCTGTTGGCGCACTGTCCCTCGATGAGTCTTTGCACTCATCGGTATAGAGGGTGATATTGCTTCCTCCTCCAGATATCCTTTGACTCTCCCACATGCACTGTGAACATCCTTCTCTCAGAACTTTATGCAACGGTACTCCTTCAAGCTGCCTCCTAAGTGTGTCATAATCATCTACCTCACAGCTCCACGTATACCCTGTCTTAACTGGAATTTCCACATTCTGTTATCTCCCAAGTCAAGACCACTTGATCATTTTCCCCAATTAGAGGTAATGTTATGAACAGGTCTTATGAATCGGTAACAAAATCCAAAACTCTCATACCCCTAGTCTCTTCCATCACATTCTGCTTCAAGTAATTATTATCATCATCATCAAACCTCCATAGAGTCAAAAGACTTATTGTAGAGGGTCTCACCCTCACATGCACAGCTCAGCATACCTTGCTTTAAATGCATTCACTGTTTCTGCACTCCCCACACACACTCTCAGGCAGTGTATTCCAATCACCCACTACTCTTCATGCAAAAAATCTACTCCCCGCTCCCTTGCTCACACTTTTCTTATACAGCTTTCATCGATGGTCTTGTGTTCTCCCATTGTCTCCAGACTTTTGTGAAAAATGTCATCTATGTTAATCATGTAATTATTCCTTACCAGCTTATATATCTCAATCATGTCCCCTTTTTTCTTTCAGTCCACTAGGCTCTCCAATTTGCAATCTGTCTTCATAACTCTACATTCCAAAAACTGGTTTTTGGAATGTAGAGTTATGATTCCGACATTCCAACAACTCATCATTGTTTTGAAAACTAGAAGACATAATCTGCACTGTAATCCATATATCTCATCAAATCCATGTACAATGGAATCATAACATCCTTACTTCTACATGTCAGTTTTCTACTCATCATTCCCATAATCTGCTGTGTTGTATTTACAATTTCAGCAAAATGTTCATGATATTTCAAGTTCTTATCCAGCATTACCCCCAGATCTTTCATCTTCTCCATCTTCTCTAAGATATATCTCCACCAATACTATACTCTGTATCTCATCTTTGCTTCCCAAATTTTAAAACCATACACTTTGCTTCATTAAACTGACATCCCTGCACACACTCCCATTTAGACAGTCATTTCAAGTTCTCTTGCAAGGCTAGAACATCTCTTATCTAATGCATCAATTATCCTGCTAATTCTCTCTCTCTCTCTCTCTTGGAAAACACCTTATGGAATCTCTCATTTATCACAACTATAATAATGGAATCTCCACATCGCTGTTCTCAGCATCACCTCTTTTTCTCTACTTTCATCTTAACCTTTTGTACTCGTCCATTCTTATCCACCAAACTTCTCATCTCACTATGCATATTTTTCATTTCACTTCTCATTCTGATCAACTCATTTTTCAAGTCTTGCATCTTGGCAACTGAACTATCTATTAGTTTATCATTTGTTTCTTTCATTTCTTCATTCTGACTGTCCTTCACCCACAGTGTCACTCTTTTGTTTCTTCAGCTATACTTTCTTTCATTCCCACTTGCTTTTGTCCCATGATTTATACAATCACTTGTTCCCACAATTAAGCACTTTCATTTCATTCACCAGTTTCTCACTTACTGATAACTTGTAGTCTAACAGAATATCACACTTTTGACATATCCATACCCTCTCTCTCTCATCTTCTGTTCAGTCTTTCCACAAACACACACTCCACATTCTGCCATGTATACATGTTGCATTCAAGACAATGTACCGTTCTCGAAAAGTCCATGCCATTAATTACATTTAATTTTCATGCTGTGTGATGCACTGATATTGTTTTACTGCTATTTTGTTGTCATTCACTGCCAGCTTCAAAAATAGTAAAAGTCATTTCAAACACACAAATCTCCACAATTATCATTTAAGCTAAGCTATGAAAAATAAACGAACTACACCAAACACCAAAACACAAATTCAAATCACTACTTTACTACAAAAATAAAACTTATCTTTTCAACAGCAACTTTTGATGGCCTTTCACAAAGTGCCACTCTAATGCCTCCATCTGAATAAGTTAAAGGAGTGCTAAAGTAGTAATAATTGCAGCAGTAAATTTCAAAACTTTAAGGCATTGATTTTTAAATCAACAATGGAGCTGTTTTTTTGCTCTTCTGAAAAGTAGCCAAATCCATATTCGCTAGTTTAGCATGGTGGTGAAGATATAACAGATGTATGTTATATGAGGTAAGGCATGATCCCAACATCAAGTTCTTCAGGTTTGCTACTCCCATACTCACTAGAGTAAGTCCTTGAGTAAATACTATGAAACATAATTACACTATAGAATATACTACAGAATATGCATAATTTTAAATAAACAGAGATCTTCATCCTATGGAATTACAGTTCGGTATTATTTATTTACAGAAAGAAAGGGCTCACCTATTTTAGTCCCCAGGATGGACACTGGAGCGACAGATTAATTCCCCTAGAAGCTTCAGCTATAGAAAATAGTCAAGTTTTACTGTTTGTCATTACAAAAGATACAAGAGCTTTGGCACAGATGATTGTGGTATGTATTATAGGTTTATTTTTATTTCATAATTGTCAGATTTTAGGGAAAGATAACGTATGAAAAGCCAAACGGCTATTTTTCTGGTGACCTTAATTAAAATTAAGGGGATAAAAATCCCTTGTTGTTTTTCAGCCAGTAAGCGAAAATCTAAGATCAAGAACTACGATCTATGAGTTTCGTGCTGAAGAACTATCAGCGAATCCAAGTGTAAGTGACCATTTGGTAGTACAACACCAAGGCAACTCAAAGCAAAGGTGGAGCAAGCTCCCTCACTACCCTTGATATTTTCTCATAATGTAAAAACACAGCTACTAGGAGATGTAATACTGTTATTACATTATGAGGAGAGGTCACTACCCAGACTGGTTTCAACCGTTTTTGAGGTCTCATCAGTGAGTAGGTAGACCTGGATGATATCAAGTTTTAAGTGAAAAGAACTTATATACCTTCACTATACGAATGCCATAAAGGTGTGCCTATATATTATAACTAAGATGAAAAGCCAAATGGCTATTGTTCTGGCGACCTTAATTAAAATTAAGGGGATAAAAATCCCTTGTTGTTTTTCAGCAATTATGGCATTCGTATAGTGAAGGTATATAAGTTCTTTTCACTTAAACCTCGATATCATCCAGGTCTACCTACTCACTGATGAGACCTCAAAAACGGTTGAAACCGATCTGGGTAGTGACCTCTCCTCATAATGTAATGACAGTATTACATCTCCTAGGAGCTGTGTTTTTACATTATGAGAAAATATCAAGGATAGTGAGGGAGCTTGCTCCACCTTTGCTTCGAGTTTCCTTGGTGTTGTACTACCAAGTGGTCACTTATGCTTGGATTCACCGATAGTTCTTTTGCATGAAACTCATAGATCGTAGTTCTCGATCTTAGAGTTTCGCTTACTGGCTGAAAAACAACAAGGGATTTTTATCCCCTTAATTTTTAAAAACAACGTATACTAGAATATTAATTAATACTTCCTATATTTCAGTAATGTTACATTACCATTTTCAGGGAACATAAAAATAATGATATGTGCATTCAGGCACTAACAATAAATAAATATGGCTGAAGAAAACAACCAAAGTCGATTCTAGAGTCCTAAAGGTGCCCCCCTAGTGGACTAAATTGGACTGTCTTGGCTGTTGGTCTGATGTTCTTAGAATGCAAAGCTTTCCATATTTGGGGCAGTCTCATGCATCCAAATTTGTTGAGGTTTGATGAGTTTTTTAGAGCTCAGGCTAATTCCAGGAATAATCTCTCATATTTATACTTACTGCGGTGTAGTAAAGTGGCTTTCTTCCAGCATATTTTTTCAGCCATATTTGTTTATTGTTAGTGCCTGCATGCGCATATCATTATTTTTATGTTCCCTGAAGATGGTAATGTAAAATTACCGAAATATAGAAAGTATTAATTAAAGTTTTTTAATTAATATTCTAGTACATGTTGCCTTTCCCTAAAATCTGACAGTTATGTATTACCAACGTATAAGTTTATCTACAAGAATTATATTATTTCAGTCTGAGGATAGAACAAAGATTGCATCATAAGAGTTTTAAATTTTAACAATTAATTTTATTATGTTTTAGATATTGCAATTTTTTATTGAGATATATCAATATTACTAAAAAACAAAAAAGTTTTCAAGGTATATGATATTAGTCTTCTTCTTCTTCCTGCTCGGTCTCCTCATGTCTGAGGACTCCTGACCCTAGCTACAATGTCTCTCCATTTCTTTCTGTCTTTTGTTGCAGCAGTGCCAAACTCCATAGTAAGTCCAGTGATCTTTTTTTGCTCTTGGGTGTCCTCTTTTTCTTTCTCCTTCCACTTTGCCCTGAATGATAAGTTTTTCCAGATTGTCATTTTCACATCTTGAAATGTGACTAAAATATTTGAGAATTTTTTCATTTACAATATCACATAGCTGCCTCTTGATTTTTAGTTGACTTATTATACTTTCATTAGACCTTTTGTCCATCCAGGAGACTCTCAACATCCTTCTCCGGCACCACCACGTGATATTAGTCACTCCAAGTGAAATCATCAGGAGGGGTGGGGGGGGTTGAAGCTGCATAATTTTTGATTTTAATGACAGGAGCTCCTTTGTCAACCAATCCTTTATATCAGCAGTTCTCAAACTTTTTTTTTGGTCTCAGTGACCCCTTTGCACTCTTAATAATTACTGAGGACTTCAAACAGCTTTTTTTTTATATGGGTTATATATCTATCAATGTTTACTGCATTAGAAATTGAAACTGAGAATCAATATAACATTGCATGCTTATTTTGTTTAGGAGGATCCCATAAATCTGTGGGCTTAGATTTAGTGATTAAATCACAATTAAACTTTTAGTGATATTTGCTATAGTACATGGAAATAGATCAGTTCCTGGTAATAAAAAATTAAATTCAAAAAATATAAAAATGTATAATTGCCCTAAGATGCTAGCATGCATCTTAGGGCAATTCTGAAACAGGCTTTAAAGAAAAGATTTTATATATATATATATATATATATTCTTATTTCTTCCTTCCCTCTTTTACCTTGTAGTGTTCGAGGATTTTCTATTCATTTAACCTGCTACTGTATTGAGGATAAGGTGGTTAGCCCTATACCTCTGATATATATATATATATATATATATATATATATATATCAGAGGCATAGGGCTAACAATTTTATTATTTTAAAATAACAATTTTAATTAAAGCATAGGGCTATAATATATATATATATATATATTCATAATCAACAGCCATTGTCAATCCACTGATGGGTGAAGGCCTTTCCAAGATTATTCCAAGACTGTCTGTCCATGGTTCTCTTTTCCCATGTCAATCCTGCAAATCTGATGATGTCATCAATCAACCATGATTTAGGTCGGCTTGTGGAATCCAATCCATTACTTTTTTTTCCATTGTTGATCTTGTCCAGCCCATTGCCACTTCAGATGTTTCACTCTTCCTATGACATCAGAGACTTTGGTTTGGTTTCTTATCCACATATTCCTTTTGTGATCCAGGTCTTGTGATAACAAGCATACTTCTTTCCATACTAAATTGTGTCGTTGTTAATTTTTAAATTTCCTTTGCCTTTAGTGTCCATGTTTCACAGCCATATGTCAATATAGTTGGCTTTTGAATACTGAATGTATTTTTCCAAATGCTTTCCACCCAAACATTGTGCACCTTTTAATTTCATCCATGATATTTTGTTCCATTGATATCTGTTGTCCTAAGTATATGTAATGATCTACTTGTTTAATTTCATCGTTATTGATTTTTATTATTTCTGGTTGGATAACTATTGAACATAACTTGGGTCTTCTTTAGGTTTATCCTTAGGCCAGCTGTTTTGCTAGCAATTTGAAGTTCATGGATACAGGTCTGTAATTCATGCACCGTTGAAGTAAAGATAACTATGTCATCTGCAAAGCATAAATGGCTTCAATAACTTCTATTTATCTTCAGACCTTTCCCTTCCCCAATCAAGAAGTTTCAATATTTCTTCTAGGCATGCTGTGAATAATTTTGTAGATATTGTCACCCTGTGTTATCCCTCTCTGTATTTCCACAATAGAAATGTTTCCAATGAAATGAATTGCTGCTGTGGCATTGATTTGATGGTCCTGACATATGGCTCTTCCACTTGTTGGTTTCGTAATGCTTTAAGTATTGCACAAGTTTTTACTGAATTGAATGTTTTCTCATAATCAATAAAACCAAGACATAGTGGTAACTGATATTCATTACACTGTAATGATTATCAAACATTACAGTTTCATAATCTGTTGTACAACTTGAATATGGTCCATTGTACTACAGCCACTTCGAACGCCTTCCTGTTCTTTTGGTTGTGCTAGGTCATTGACCAAAAATCGCGGAGCGATTTTTGGTCGATCTCTTGTGTATTCCTCCTTACTTACAAATTTAATTAAAACTGAAAACATAATATTTTATTTATCATTATTTTGTATTATTTTTAGTTCACTTTAAGTGTATTGCTATTGTTTATTTATTTTTTGTTAAAATTGTCTAATCAGTAATTTTCTTATAAGTCTGGGTAAATGAATTAATTTGGATTAGTTGAAGTCAAACAGCGAGCCGAGTGAATACGATTATAAGCAAAGTGTAAAAACTCAATTGTAGCTTAAATATTAAATATTCCAAAGCACATTACATTGATTTTTTACTTAGGTTAAGTCCCATGTGAATATTGTAAAAAAATAAACTTTGTTTGTCTCGGTATAGTTTGTATTAGATGTTTTTGCAAATAACTCTTTTGAAGCTAATTGTATATTCTGCTTTAATAAGAATATGTTAGAGTGTTAAAAACAAAGGCAATGTTTTTGTCGCTGAAGCTGTACATGGCAGCATTAGAAAGATTGTTATTGAAACTTGTATGTATGAGAAAGGCTTGCAGGCTCTTAAGTGTAAACATCTCTGAAGTCAGTCAGAAAGAGTTCAAACAACTTTCCGATTGTCAGCAACTTACAATCAGAAGAAAGCGGAGGAGAACAAAAGGCGTGCTGAACTTGAAACTTAAGATGAAAGACTCATACTGATTCTTTGGGGGTTGCCAAACTTCATGCGAGGTCTCAGAGGAGGCCTAATAAAAAGGGACTGAAGCAAGCAGAAGGGGTCCCGGTTCCAGAATTGCTGTCAGAGAGGAGGCCGCCCGGTCCAGAGTCGCCATCATAGAGACTGCTCGGATCCACATTGCTTGAGAGAGGAGTTTCCCTTCCAGAAAGGAGCTTCTCAGTTCAAGACGACGCTAGAGAGAGACTACTTCTAGGCCACAGAAGTAGTCTCTCTCTAGTACATGGCCAATTCTTCATATCAACTTGACTATGACAATATTGCGAGGTCCAAACAATACCAAATTTCACATTAACTTTTTTTTTTTTTAATCAACCAGCATTTCCTGTAACTTGTGAGTTTGTAATCAATCTGTTGTTTTTTCTAACTTTGGTTTTCCAGAATAGAGAAATAAATATTTTATTCCAATATAATTTTTTTTTTTTTGTTGTATTAAAAAATTAAAAGTGATAAATAAATTTTAAATACACAAATAAAATTTTTAGTTGTGTATTTAAAATTTTTAAATACACAACTTTTTTTAGTTATTTATTTTTAGTTGTTTATTTGTGCATAAGCAGGTTGGGGGAACGTAATTTATATAAGAGAGTAGATCAGCGAATAACATATATAAGAGAGTAGATCGCCGAATAACTTTTTATAGAAAAGTAGCTAGCGTAGTAAAAAAGGTTGAACACCACTGTGCTAGGTCTAGAGTCGTACAAAGCCTATGAGCCAAGACTTTTGTAAACACTGTAAACCACCAATAGTAGACTTATGGATCAGTAGTTTTTCATGTCTTCTACTTCACTTTTTTTATGTATCAGAATTAGTGTAGCCTTCTTCCGTGTTCTTGGTACATCGATTTTCTTTAGACATAAGATAAAGAGTTTTGCCAAGAATTTGTAGATTATTTCTCCACCTGCTTTTAGAAGTCCAACTACAACTACATCTTCACCTGCAGCTTTTCTATTTTGCTAGCTTTGGATGCTCCACATAACTTCTTCTGATATAGAAAAGTTATAGAAAAATTCTGCTATAAACACCTTCAACAGATAAAGATAAAGTCTGTTTGCTTTATCTGTTTGCTGAAGATAAAGTCAATTTCACTAGTTTTTCCCATTTGGGCTCTTCCATGTCCATCAGAAAGTAATTATTAACCAAAACCTTTTACAGTGCTCACTTGAAATAGCTGGTACCACAGAACAGAAACAAGACAAAATTTCTGAAGAAACAAAACAGCTTATGAAGAAATGAAAACAATTACTTAATATCAGAAAAAAGAGATGTTTTTCTTATTGCTGAAGATAAAGTCAGTTTCACTAGTTTTTCCCATTAGGGCTCTTCCATGTCCACTTCCTATGTGCTTTTTTCTTGAAAAAGGAATTCATGATGTACAGGTTTTCTTTTTCTGCAAATTCTATTACCCTTGCTCTTCTATCATCTTTCATGCCATATCCGAAGTTCCTCATTGAGCTTTCATCTGATTGTTGTATACCAATTCTAGCATTAAAGTCTCCCATTATAATTCTGAAATGATGTTTTCCTTTATTGTAAAGTTGGGATACATCATGATAGAAGACTTCAATTTCTTCATCAGTATGACTTATTGTTGGTGCATAGATTTGGATGATCTTAAGAGTGTATCTTTTTGAGATTTGAATAACAATACTTACTATTCGATCTGATATACTGTCAAATTCTATTATGTTGTTCTTCAATTTTTTTATTAATCATGAATCCAACTCCACTGATTCTTTCCTTATCTTGACTTGTATAATAATAATAATTATTATTATTATTCGTGACACCTCCAAGGAGTCTGAAGACTCATCGTGGGAGGACACCTATTGTATAGCTCTCCATCTCTACCACTACACCTAACCTCTCAGGTGTTTCCATTATGTCTCCATTTTTTAATTGAAGAATTTCTTTGCCATTATGTCTAACTTCACACAGTCCGAGAATGTCCCATTTTAGTCTCTTTAGCACTTCAGTTAGTTCATTTAGCCTTGCTTCAGTGCTCAGATTCCTACAGTTTAACACGTTCATTGCCAATCACGTGATATCGCACAATGCGAGTTCTCACCAAACTGCCGATCATGTGTTATCGCGTGGACATTGCTAACTAAATAAAAAAATAAAAAAAATTTGGCCACCACACGAAATTCCAATTTTCAGCTTGGCAAATGATATCACGCGATGCGAGTTCTCACCAAATGGCCGATCATGCGTTATCGCGTGGACATCGCTAACTAAATAAAAAAATATAAAAAATTTGGCCACCACACGAAATTCCAATTTTCAGCTTGGCAATGAAAGTGTTAAAGTTGTGAGGTTTAGCTTATATATATATATATATATATATAAGCGATCGCTTAAGGGTCAAGCCTACTGGGAGGAGACCTCCACATCACCTTTAAGGAATGTGGAGAAACGATTGGCTTCTGCCCTAATGTCCAATCCTCACCTACACTAGGAACTGAAAGAACAAAAATGGGCTGGCAGTTTGGGACTTAGCTGACCAAATTGTACTTTCTATTGGTGAGCAATAAAAAGACTACCGGAACTCATGCTCAACATCTAGAACAGTGGTTCTTAACCTTTTCAAAGTCAGTCGTGGAACACTTTTGATTATAAAAAAAATTTGGGGAACACCAAAAACATTAGCATCATAAAACTAACAATAAAGATATGCCTTTTATAAAAATGGAACTTATTTTAATGCGATACTTGAGCTTGTCGGATTTTGACATTTCAGCAATATAAGGTCTAATAGCGTTTATTTGATGCTTTTTAGTTTTTATATGGGTTAATATTGAGAAACCAAGTTGACACAAATATGATGTTGAAAACCATAACAAAATTTTCAGTACTCTTGTGGAGAGAGCTGGGTATTCAGCTTGGACAAAAATCCAAAATTCCTCAAGAGTTATTTCAGAGAATTTCGTTTTTAGAGTACGATCCGTTGACAAGGTAACTAATTGTTGTTCTTCTTGTAACGAAAATTCACAACTCGATATATTATAACTGTGCCAAATGGATTTCGTATCCAGTGATAGTGTGTATTTAAGGAAGGAAAGTAACTTGAAATTTTTCTTCCAATATTGTTTATTGTTCTGTTATAACAAAAATAATTCCTTTGACATTTTTATTCAGAGTAGCCAATTACACTCAGAACTGTGTCATCTTTCACCGGCGGAACACTTTTAAGCAGTTCGCAGAACACAAGTGTTCTGGGGAACACCAGCTACAAACCACTGATCTAGAAGAAGAAGAAGAAGAACAAACCCAACATCAGAAGAACTGAAGATAGCAACCATCAATATAAGGAGTATCAGTGAAAAGGAAATCGAGCTTGCAGAAAAACTGAAAAAGTACCACGTGGACATAATTTGCATCACTGAAACAAAGAAGACCAAAGCAGGTGAGATCTTACTAAATAATAAGCATAGGATGTTATATTCAGTCTGTAATGATCAAAGAAAGGAAGGAAGGAGTAGTGATAGTATTCAACACGAAACATTAAAATAAACTTTTGATGGAAGGCAGTTTAAAGTAGAATTATGTGGACAAACTTCAAATGCAGAAATGGACAGTAACACTTGTTTATGCCTATGGTCCCACAGAGGTTCTCCTAAGGAAGAAGTGGAGGAATTTTCTGATTCACTAGAGCAGGCAACTGACAAAGAAAATTGGAAAAAGTGGTACTTGTTGGAGATCCAAACAGCAGAGTAAACAGTGAATCCCACTGGCATATAGAAATGTCTTCAGAAAATTGAGGGAAAATGGCAATGCCAATAATAATGGTAAGTATTTGCTGGATTTCTGCTCAGGATATGGACTAGTCACTACTAACACCATGTTCTAACATAAGAATATTATTGTTATTATTGTTATTCTGGCCTCCATGGAGTCAAAAGACTCATCGTGGGGAAGTCTTTCCTAGGAAACACAAAGTCTATCATACCACTCCTTGAACTCATTGATCGTTCTAGTTCTCACTACTCTATCTGGCAATGCATTCCACCGTTCAACCATCCTCCATGCAAAGAAACCACTCCTCACCCTCTTGCTCACAGCTTCCTTTTTGCAACTTCCAGGGATGGTCCCTTGTCATTACTCCTTCCTGCTGTTCGACCAAGTGAAAGAACTCCCCTTTCCTATCATGCACAAGTTTACGTGCAGAGAAGATACAAGAAATAAGAAAAGCCTCATTGACTATGTTATTGTTGATAGTGATATCTTCATGCTCGTTCAGGATATATGAGTGTACAGATTATTTGAAATAGGAAGTGACACTCACTTACTTTTAAGTAGGATAAAACTGAATATTGTATTGAAAAGAACAGTGTGTAAAAAAATTTTTTTAAATAATTAAGGTTGTGCAGCATTTACAAATAAACTGTAGACTTAATTATGTGAACATTATTGAAGAAAGAATTAAACAGTTCAAACACAAGAACCAAACCTTTGCGTCTCAGTGGCAAACTGAAGAAAACATTGATTGATTCAGCTAGAGGGGCATGTCGGGAAGTTGTCTTCAAGGATAGAAAAATAAGACCAACATCATGGATACACAATATTAAAGAAGCAGTCCTCAAAAAGAAGAAAGCATACCGAAAGTTCCTAGCAAATAAGTTGGTAGATGCCCTACAAGAATACAGAGAAAAATGCAAGGGAACTAAAGTATGTGTGAAAGTAGCTAAACAAATGTCACTGAAGTCATGGGAAGACTTCAGTAAGAATATAAAAAATAAATAGCAGGAAGGTGGCAAAATGTTCTGGAGGCTATTGAAAAAGCTTAGAAATGGAATAAAGTGTACTGTAAAAGGAATCAAAAATAATAATGGTGACATGAAACTGAAGATAAGGATATCCTAGATATCAGGAATAATTATTTTGAAAAACTAATAAATGAAACAAGAAGTAGCAGAGTCATAGTAGAAAATTTTTAAGAGAAATGTAAACAGGAGTACATTTCAATACTTGAAGTAGGAAAAAAACATTAAAAACATGAAATGTGGAAAAGCAGCTGGAGAAGATGATATTATTATTATTATTATTATTATTATTACGGGTATCTCCATGGAGTCAGTAGACTCATCGCGGGAGACCCAAACTAGCAAAACAATATCTGTCATATCTCTTCTTGAATTCATTTACAGACGAAGAGCTCACAACTAAGTCAGGCAATGAATTCCACTCATTCACCACCCTCCAGGCAAAAAACCTTGTTCTGACACCTTTGTTAACCACACTCTTCTTTAATTTCCAGAGATGACCTCTTGTTCTTCCATCACTTTCACACAGCTGAAACATTTCCCCTGCATCAATCCTATAAAAACCTTTTAGTAATTTGAATGTTTCTATCATATCCCCTCTTCTTCGCCTATCAACCAATCTCTGCAATCCACAAGCTCTCAATCTATCGATGTAGGGAGCATTTTTTATATCACTCACCAACTTGGTCACTCTTCTCTGAACCCTCTCCACAGCCTCCTCATCTCCAAGGTGACCAGACCTGAGCACAGTAATCCAAATGTGGAAGTATCAATGCTTTATAAAGGGGAATAATAACCTCTTTATCTCTGGATGTCAGTGTGTTCCTCAACAACCAAGTAATCCTATGTGCAATCTTGGACACCTTAGCAATGTGTCCTCTGAACTTCATCTCCCTATCTACCAATACCCCTAAGTCCCTAGCCTCATCAATCTCTTGGAGTACCTTTCCATCGATGTAGTACACAGCTGGTAATCTTTTAATCCCAAAATGCATGACTTTACACTTTTCCACATTGAACTGACATCCATTTTCTTTTGCCCATTTTACCAGCTTATTTAAATCCTCCTGCAAACTTTCAACATCAGCTTGATTTTTTATTGCACTACACAACTTTGCATCATCAGCAAACAACTGAATATCTCCCTTTAAGCCGTTTCCTATATCATTTATATACAAATTAAACAACATTGGCCCAAGCACTATTCGACCAGGATAATCAAATATGGAGGTAAAAAAGAGTTTGCAGAGACTACACTGCTTAGTTCAGAGGGCCTAGTGAGAAGGTCGAATTCCAGACGATTGGAGTAGAGCCGTCATAGTTCATCTATTAAAAAAGGGAGTAAAGCTGAATATGAGAACTACAGAGGAATTTCTCTACTAAGTGCTCCATGTAAATTTATGCAAGCAAACTTGAAAAGAGGTTGAGAAAAACTAAGAGAAGAACAAGCTTGATTCAGGCCAAATAGAGGTCGTCAGGATCAGATTTTCATGTTATAATAAATAGTTGAGAAATCATGAGAATATGACAGGGATCTGTACTTAAGTTTTGTAGATCTGGAAAAGACACACAACAAGGTACCCGAGGGAAAGCTATTCAGAACTACATTTGTATGGGATAAATGAAACATTACACAGGGCAGTACATAGTATATTTAAGTTGTAATTCAGCAGTCAGAATTGAAGGAAATACAGGAATATGGTTTCATGTGAAATCAGGTGTGTAAGACAAGGATGCATATTATGTCCACTGTTATTCATCATCTATATGGACCACATTATGAAAGAAAGTGGCATTAAACATGATAATATATTTGGAGATATATCGAACTTAGTTCTTTGCTTTATGCAGATGATGTTGTACTCCTAAACACATCCAGTGCAAGTCTCCAGGATTCTCTTACTAAAGTACTAAATTGAATGATCGCTGTAACAAATGTGGCATGAAAATCAGCAATAAAAACACCAAAACTATGAAATTGGTAAGAACTTAGAAAAACTTTGGCCACATTCTCAGTGGAGAACTTATAGAACAAGTAAAATATTTCAACTATTTAGGCGTACTTTTCAAGAATGCGTGACCAGAGCTAATATAAGATGATATGGTCACTTAAACAAAATGGGAGAGGAAGGGTTAGCAAAACAGGCATTTGATGGCAGGAAAAAGACCTAGAGGAAGACCAATGTCTATGTGGATTGATTTAGTCGGAAGTGCCCTCGAAGAAGAAATGTTAGATACAACAGTATTGAAGTGCTGACAAGTAATGGACTAATTTGGAGGAAAATTGATTATAGGAGATTAGAAATAATGTAAATTTAATGATATCATACTGAGATAGTAGCCTAAACACCCCCTTGAGGGTACATATCAGTAAATTAATGATGGTGATATAGAAAAAACACACAGACATATATTCACCACACAAAAAATAGACTAAAATCATTGCTAGATTCAAATGCCTGGACACTGTTTCTCAGATTATATTCAATCCCAAATTAACAATTGCATCAAATTGATTGCAGCTCATCATGCAGAAAAATGGAATGCCTTCACTAACCTCCATAAAAATGTTACATCCACTTCCTTCAGAAATACTAAAAATACATCTGCACTGGGAAATTCAGTTATCAATTTATCAAACTATAGTGCTACTTAAGATGAAATTTTCATATTATACAAAGGCCTTAATTTTGCCGAATCCCAAAGGTACATATGATATCATTATTGAAATCCAAGCAAAACTGAAAATGGACCCCAATAAAGAAGCCATTTTCAATAAAAATACAGTGTAATCTCTCTCCTAATCTACAGAAAGCCCAAAAAAGATATCCTGATATTATGATCAATAAAGCTGATAAAGGTGTCATGGTGGTTATCATAAATAAAGTTGATTATTATAATATCCAGCATATCCACTCTGCAGCCAAAAGGCTGCTGGTTCGAATCCTGCTGTGGGCATGGATGTTTGTGATTTTCTGTGAAAATGCTAGTGGTGGTGGTGGGTAGTAGATGGTGTTGGCCTAGATGATGTTTGGCTGTAGTTGATGGATTGAGTGGGGAAGACGGAGAGTTGTAGAGTAGGTGCCCTCCCTCAAAGAGTCTTTGGACTCCTTGGAGGTGTCACATAATAATAATAATAAAATCGAAGAAATCTTGAATAACTAAAACACATATAAAAAATATCCAGTGATCACACTCTGAATCTCATGAAACAGATCCCCAGAATACTCGTTCTCCACATATTTTTGGAAAATCCAATAATCTCGTATCAAGACACCACTATATCACCACTATTAAAATACATAGCAAAATTGCTAAAACAATCCTTGGGGTTATTTTATGATCAAAATCACCAGAAATCTTTTTCACCATATATCGAACTTAATTCTATCTCAAAATGTCAATCTAATATCTTTGGATGCAACAGCTCTGAGCAGCAATGTTGTCATCTCTAATGCATTGGACATTATTCGCACCCTGCTTTTAGAAGATCCTTCTTTAAGTTCATGCACTAAATTAACTCCTAATGATATTTTAACCCTTTTTAAGTTAATAATTTCTATAAATTCAAGTTTAATAATGACATATTCAAACCTTTGGATTCCCAGTGGGCAGTTGGCCAAAGTATTTTTTGGCACATCTGGAATCCAACATACTGTACCCCTTTTCTGTCCTTTTGCATTACTTTTTATGGTTGATTCCGGATGATACATTGAAGCCTCAACATGCATAACCTTCCTGCAAACCTCACTCAACGATTTCAGTAACAGACTTACATTTACTATAGAATCAGAACATAACAAATCTATTTAAACTTCCTAAATTTAACTAAAATCAAAACAAAACAACCATATAAGAAACATAAATATTCCATAAATCTATATACACACATCAGGAATTACCTGCACTCCAACTCCTACCACTCATACTTCATTAAAAAATCAGTGATTCTTTCACAGTTTATCAACACATAAATTCTCAACCAACAAGAATCTTAATATAGTATCTACCATTTATCCAACCTTCAGTCAATTAGCCCTTTCATGTCAACCAACTTCTGGTGGAGTACCATGTAATTGTATTTCAATTATCAGAACTTTTGTTCTGAAGTTAAATGTTAGATTACTGTAATGAAATTAAAAAAAAATTAACACAGGTTTGCAAAAACTGAGAATATCTAATCTTCTTCTTTCACTACTCGTTATTCCCGCTTCCTATGCAGGGTCCGAGTGTTACTTTAGATTCGACTTCTTGTTAGTACCACTCCCAACCGACCTGTTGCCTAGTCTGCCACTGGAGAGGATATATTTTTGACCGTAGCAGCGTATGTTCACAGAGCTGGTTTGGTTTGCCGGCTTGCGGGATGAAAAACCCCAGATAAACTGGTGGAAAAAACCCTACTGCCCGCACTCGAGACCAGCTAACTTGGCTATGCCTGAGGAAGATCCTCAAGTTCCTCACGTCTTTGATGGGAATCGAACCTGGGACACTCCTTCCCCAGGAATATGGTTGCCAAACGCAAAGCCACTAGGCTAACTGCACGGACTAAAAAAAAAAACTGAGAATATCTAATACAGTTGATAAATTACACAAACTTAACTGCTAGGGTTCTGTAACTACTCCACCCACCAAAGAAAATTTTCCTTCACGTAAAATAGTAAACTATCCTATATTCAGAATATATATATCAATCTTTTAACATATGGACTACAAATTAGTTTTTATTACTAGTAGTAATTTATTACCAGTAGTACTACTACTAGTCAGAACTTGTACAATGGGGTATGGAAGCCTGGAAAGCTGTGTTATGGAGCAGCAAATCAAACTACACCCTCTACCAAGCAGGTGGATGGGTGTGACGAATGCCCAGTGAACATCTCTTACCAAAGTGCTTAACACCAGCTGTGAAATTCAGAGGTGGCATTGTGAGGGTGTCGTACTGTTTTTCCTCAAACTTTTGTTTGTAGTGTTACAAGGTATCGGAACATTCTGGATAAGCAGTACTTCCTACTTTGTGGCATTTCTACAAAACTGACCATTGTCTCTTTCAGCAAGACAATGCAACGTGTCATAAGGCTGCTTCTGTAACTGCATGATTTGTGGAATGAACATGCCCCTGCATGTAATGAGGTCCTGTCCAGGACCTCATTACATGCCTACAGGCAGAATGGTTGAAAATTCTATTGATCTCCATCATATGCTTGTGGAAAGTATGCTCCCATAGGGTTGCTGCAATCATCGCAGCAAAAGGGGGTCCTACACTTATTAAGGAGATACCATGGCTGTTTGTTCCTTCACACTATGGAAAAAAGTCCATATAAACTTTATATAACAAATTCCAAGCTGCCTGTAGGAAAATGAAGCTACACCCTCTACCAAGCGGATGGATGGATGTGGCGGATGCCCAGTGAACATCTCTTACCAAAGTGCATTGCCCCAACTGTGAAATTCATATTTATTTATGTTATTTAAAAATAACAATGGAACCCATTACATGTTAACATAAATAACAATTTCATCATCATAATGCTAATTACGGATATAGACCATATTGATCTGCTCCAGTCTTTATCCATCTAATATTCTCTTTTGAAGTCTATCTGGCCTTCTCTTTCCAATTGGTTTATTTTATTAATTGCTTAAGATATCGGATGTTGGCCATTTGGTTTACATGTTCTATCCAATTTTGTTTGTAATTGTTTAGCTGTTGGAAGTTTTTCCACTTGGTTATACTATAAATTAAAGATACCAAGAAATTATATACTTGGTTGCAAACTTTGTTTGTTTACACTTGGATAAAGGATTAAACCAAGTATATAATTTATTGGTATCTTTAATTTGTAATTGTGTAGTTTTTCCTTCTATTGATTTTATTTTTAGTTCTTTTAAAATATCTTTCTCCCTTTTTTATGTAATAATGTGTATTTTGTAGTTCTTCTCATGAATCTCATTTCACTTATTTTTATTCTTTGTTTATTGCCCAAATTTTGCTGCCATGTGTGGCACTGCTAAAGTATTATATATTTTTAAGTGTTTCTTTTTTGTACAATATTTGAATTGAGTGTTATATTTATCAACCCTATAACCTGTAAAAATGTCTTTTTCTCCTTCATATGATATTTCAAACCCAAGATAATTGAAAGTATTTATCTATTCTATTATTTTATTATTAACTATTTTACTTCTAACTAGAATTTGTCCACAAAATGCCATTGTTTTAGTTTTATCTGTGGATATTTTCATTCCAAACTGTTCTACTATAACATTTAAATTATATACTGCTCTTTGTAAATTGTCTTCCTTATCTGATATTATTACCTGATCTTCTGCAAATAATAGCATATTTATTTTGTTATTCTGCTGTTTTAATATTTATATTAATAATTCATTAATATAAATATTAAAAAGTGTTGGAGGCAGAGAGCAGCCCTGGCTTACTCCTTGGTTTATAGATGGGTTTTCAGACATTTATTTATATTTCATTATCTTTATATATATTCAATATTGAATGTAGTAAAATATTAGGTATATTTATTCTTTGTAATATAATCAAACAGTATATATATCTTTTTACTTTGTCAAATGCTTTTCTTCATAATCTATAAACAAAAAATGAGTTTCTAAATTAAATTCCCTCCTTTTCTCTGTTAAGTAGTTTTAAACAAAGCTGCATCCATTGTAGAGCATCTTTTGTTTTTTTAAATCCATTTTGGCATTCTAATAATATTTTTTCACTGTATATTTTCAATTTTTCATTAAGTATTCTACTATATGTTTTGTAATATGTATTCAATAAACTAATACATACCTAATTAGCAGGTTATGTTTTATCTTTTATCCCCTTTTTTAAATATAGGTATTACTATACTTGTATTCCATTCTATTGGTATTTGTCTATTTGTATATATTTTATTTAAAAATTTTAATAATCTCTTATGAAATTTTTTTCCAGCAAATTTATATAGTTCGGAATTTATCCGAACTATATACATTGATTTACCATTTATTTCACTTAGATTGCTCTTTAATTCTTTCATTGTTATTGTATCATTTCAAGCATTTTGTATGTTTTTGGTGTAATTTTTTTTATGTTGGCATTATCTGTCCAAAGATCTGTAAAGTGATCCAAGAATTTTTTAAAATTATTTTGCAATTTATATTTGCAGTTTTTTTATATCTGCATTCATATGCTTTAGTATTTTATATGCATTGGGTATTATTTTATATATAGCATTTTCTAGGTATGTAAATCATTTTTTTATGAAAAATAACTATTTTCTAAAAAAAAAAAAATAGAGAGAAGAGTGGCAGTTTTACATTACTAATTCTACAAGTTACTAAATTCTTAGTAACTTGTAAAAAAATTTTAATAATTTTTATAAGTGGAACTATCTTTTAGGAAAATAAAAGAAACTCAAGATAGATGAGAAAATAATTTAGAAATAATTAGAACATTTAATATAAGTATTCAAAAAAATAACATCTTTACAGAATAACAGAAAATAAATTAAATTACATAAATATACTTGAAATTTTTTAAATTAAAATTTTAAGGTTTTTGATTTCATAGTCACAAAATTAGAAATAATGGTCTTAACATCTAATTCCACACATTATCATTTTCAATAGCTATTAGCACCAAACTAATGAGCCTTTTTTATGACCTACTTGTTCTTAAGTAGGTTTTAATAAATTTTCAACTTGGAAAAGGAACGTTCACTGTTCGCTACACTAACAGTTAAGGTTAATAGTATTCTTAAAGCAATTGAAAAGTTAGGGAAAGATAAGTTATTGGACACAATAAAATTAAGAATATCGAAAGGGCTTTTGAATATTTAAATTATCCTTCCGAAAAATATCCTGGAAAGCACATAACTCGTCATATTGTTCTATTGCATTTACGTCTTTATTGTCGCAGTCCTTCAAGAGAATCTCTAAATCGTCACAATTTCTTCGCAAATCTGCGTTATTAATTTGTAGTAATCTATACAAGAAATTGAAATTATCATAATATGTTTTTAGTTGTTCAAAACGTTCTATTAACGAACACATTGCAACATCTAGAAGTGTATAAAACACATTCACTGTAAATTTATCTTCTGGCGATTGTGGCGTTTCGTCATGATGCTCATAGTCAAATTGTCGTGTCTTCTTTCGTCGTCGAACATCCATACCTGTTTGAAATTCTTGTTCTCCATCCACCTCTTCACTCAGTTATTTTGCAGTTTTTAGAACTTTAAAATTTGTATCTGATCGATACTCTTGTAAGAATATTTTAAGTTTTCGATAGATTCTAAAGCAAGTGTAATGTTCATATTTTTGTCTTGAAGCATTTTACTCACAGTGTTTATTCTGTTAAGTAAATCATGTCAAGTTATAAGAGAGCAAATAAATTTGTAGTCTTATTTTAGCACATAATGTTTGTGCTTCATGCTGAGTTTCTTTATTAAAATTTTCATTATTTAAAATTTCAAAAAGTGCATCATAAATTTCTCCTAACTGATATCGTAGAGGGCGGATTGCATTAATTTTACTTTCCCATCGCGTTTCTGATGGCTGTTTCAATGTTAAATTTTTTTATGAACTTTAAAAGGATTGCCCAACGTTTGTAAGAGAATGAAAAGAAATTTTATATTTCTTGAATAATTGCAAAGAAACTAATTGTATCTGCATTCACATGATTAAATTTAGAGTATGAGCAGCACATGGCACGTAAAAAAGTTCGAGGATTTTTGTTCGAAAGCAAATTTTGGAGCCCATATTTTTTCCCTTTCATATTTGCCCCATTGTCATACCCTTGACCTCGCATGTCTTCAATGGGAATGTTCCGTTTTTCCAGTTGTTCCATTATTGTTGCACATAAACCACGTCTTGTGGAATCTGATATATCTGCAAAACTTAAAAAGTTTTCTCTGATCTTGACAATTCCATTGTCACAGGAAACAAAGTGAATAATAATGTTCATTTGTTCTGTTTTACTTGCATCAAGTGTGCAGTTTAAAATTATGGAATAATATTTAGATTTGTGAATTGATAATAAAATTGTATCCCTGATTGCGTTACTTAAAGTTTCCAATATTTCATTTTGACTGTCTTTACTCAAATAGTGTACCCTGTTGTTTCGTTGTAGATCACTTTCAACATGATTTTCCATAATGGGATCAAACATAGCAAACAGTTTGACTAATTTTAAAAAATTGCCGTTATTCCTTTCATATAATTTATCAGATGATCTGCAAAAAGCTAAATTTCGACTATCAAGGAACTTTATAATTTCAATCAAGCGTTCTAAAACACTCGACCGTTGTTTCTTTTCCATTTCATACATGCTTTGAGTCTGGAAATCAATAGTAGTTTTTTTTTTTTAATTTTTATCAAGTTCCTTCCATTTTAAGAAATTTTTCATGTGAGATAAACTAGTCTCATGTCTATGTAAAGTTGTACTTACATTTCTCCAGTCGTTATAACCTTCTACAAGACTCAGTAGGTGATTCAGTTGATTCAGTAGGTGCGACACGTTTGCAACAAAAGCAAAAAACAGAATTTAAAGTTTCGGAATAAGTGAGCCATGTTCTTGGCAAGAGCTCCCATTTTCCATTTTTCTATTATAATACGTGTCGCCAAATTTACGACCACATGTATCTCTGGGATATATTATATTTTTATTTTGAACAGGCCTCATTTCAATTAAAACAACTTGTAATTTTTCATCAATATTTACCCATTCACCTGGATCTTCTAAATTTACAGAGACTAACAATGTGTTAGTTTCATGGTCAACTACAACTAAATCTTGTTGTAGCTGACTAAATCCTAACGTTTTCACTTAAATCATGTTGAATTATCTTGTTCAATATTTGCAATAGTACTTTCATGCAAACTGGATGATGTGCATGGTTCTTTGACTCTGATTTCTGATGTATCGAGTTGGTTACAATCTGCATCAGAATATTTTAATATTTTAACAAATTTATTAAGAGCCCCAGTTTGTTTCTTAATATCTGCTTCTTTCGCAGCATGATGCATACGATTTTGTGCACCGAATAACTTTTTTTAAATTTTTGATTCCATTTCTATTTTATACCCACAAGAAATTATTACACAACACGACACAGAGACGAAATAATAGTTGGCACTGCGCTACTGTCAGTGGCCTACTGAGATGTGTACCATATGACTGGTTAACTAGCAACAAATGTTTTGTACGAAAATTTGTTTCTGCGCATAAAAACCGTTCATCGTTTCACTTTAGATAGATTGCAGTAGACACAACATTCTGCAGGCAAGCATTTAGCCTGCTCTCGCTGCAAAATTGTAAACAGCCGGCTGATCAAAGAGGCAGCAATATACTTTTTTTTTTTATTCAGTGTATCAGGCCTTATTTATTTTAATATTGATCATTCTAAGAATTTTTTGTTTTTATGATAAAAATTTTGTTTCTTAAAAATTAAAAATTATGAACCGTTCCCTGGCGGCATAAAAATTTTGTTTCTTAAAAATTAACTTATGAACCGTTCCCTGGTGGCAGTGCCTGCATGCATCGCATGCCTGCTTCCACCAGCCCTGGTGATAAGTCACCTTCCCATAATGAGTGTTTGAACTCTGTGGAGGCTTGAAAGTCAAAATTTTCAACTTTAGTGAAAGCAATAAAGCAAACATCTGTTTCTTACTTTATAAAAGGAATTTTTCCAACTCTTCCTTTCGTTTCCATATATCTTCATTGCTATCCTCTCTAACATCCCCATTATTCAGCCCAAGCACTAACCTATTCAAATCCTCTTGCAACAGTATCACATCAGAACTTCTTTACATTGCTTTCCTTAATTTAATATCATCAGCAAACAACTGAATATCTCCTCTCATCCCCTGAATTAGATCATTGATATATAAATTAAACAGTGATCTCAGAACAAAACCCTGTTAATGGGAGGAATGGTGAGAATGTAGTGTAAGAGCGACAATGTTATATAACTGTGTTAATGACGGGAATGGGCTTTGTCATGGAAATGTTGACGAGGAGAGAACGATTTCGACTCTCTCTTCATCCGGTTTGGACCCATCAAACATGTGCAAAGATGTCTACATATATAAGGCATTAGAGAAGAATAGAAATCTGCAAGTTGTCCAACTGTGTCATGCAGACTGTAGAAAAGAGTATACAAAAGAACATGCAGATAGATTATTATGTCTGTAAATGAATGCTAGGAGTATCAGAAACAAAGGGGTAGAGTTTGTTACCTTAGTCAATATATTGGGACATCAGATTGTAGGCATTAGTGAGACCTGGATAACAGAATCATACATACTAACTGGTATCGAGTGTCAAGGGTACAGTATTTTTAGGAAGAATACACAGGATAGGAGAGGAGGGCGTGTGTGCTGCTAATGATATCAAATGTCTTGAATCCAGTTAGACTTGAGACCTATGACAGCAATACTAGTAACAATTTTTCATGAGGCAGTGAGTTTGAATCCATCTTGGGAATCTAACAAGATCAATTACATAGTGGGGTGTTGTTATAGACCTGGTGGAACAGTCACTAGTGATGAAGAAATGCATCACCAAATAGAAAAGTTGAGTGCAAAAAAAAAAAAATAATCATAATGGTAGACTTTAATTATCCAAATATTGATTGGGTAGCAGTAGAATCTCGTGAGAAGAATGAAAATTCATTTATTGAGCTGTTGTGGGACAACTTCCTCAAGTAGCATGTGACAGAAGGAACTCGAGGTCAAAGAGTGTTAGATTTCATTATTGTGTCAGAGGGCATTTCAGTTGAAGACATGACTATTCTGCCTCCAGTTGGTGACAGTGATCATATGTTACTCACATGGAAAGTGACTAAGTTTATGAATGTTCCATTCAGAAAAGGTTACATGCTGAACTACAAAGCAGGAAATTATGACAAACTGAGGAGTATCCTGAGTTCAGTGGAATGATATCGGTTGCTGGATGGGAAGAATATCAGCAGTGCATAGGGAGCATTTAAACAATACTTAAATGATGCGATATCACAGTGTGTCCTGAGAGTTTGAAGAATAAATAGGGTAGGAGATTTGTAAGAAAAGGATGATGTGGAAGGAATACCGTTTGCATAAGGATGACGTCCATTATGAACATTATAAGCAGCAGGCTAGAATAGTCACAACTGTTGTACGGAAAGCAAAGTCTGATTATGAAAAGAAACTGGCTCTGCATGCGAAAGACAACCTGCAAGAATTCTATCGATATGCTGCAAGTAAAAGAAAGAATGAATATGAAAGAATAACTCTTCTAAATCCAGATGCCTTGAGGATTACAGATGCAGAAGAGGTTGTTCAGTTAATGAATGCCCATTTCATTAAAAGTTATCAACTTGGTGAACGCAACATTGAGCTCACTGTTACCTCTTCACTAGATGAAGAAATGCAGGTGTGTGAGGCCGAGGTATTAGAGCTGTTGCAGAAACTAAATAAAAATTCAGCAATAGGGACTGTGGGATATCTGCATGTGTGCTAAAAGAGTGTTCAGCTGAACTGGCTATTCCTTTGACCAGGTAATATGAATGTTTTTAATATGAATCTCAGAACAGGGAAGATTCTGAAGGAATGGAAAGAATGTATGATAATTCCATTGCACAAGGGTGGTGCAAAGACCGATGTATCCAGCTATCAACCAATTAGTATCTCAGAAGTGGTGGTGAAGATTTTGTAAAATTGGGCAGGGCTTGCATTCAGAAATGGGTTGACAGTAAATTTTGCAGTGAGCTTTGAACTCTACTTTGCAATGAGCAACATGGGTTTACTAAGGGAAGGTCATGTTTTAACAACTTGCTGACATTCTATAATAATGTTACCATTGAACTAGACAAGGGGAATGGATACACCATGATATTGTTGGATTTTGCTAAGGCTTTTGACAGAATACAGCATGGTAGACGGTTGCATAAATTGGAGAAATTGGCCCAAGTGGTGTACTACAAGAATCAGTCTTGGACCACTGTTATTCAATCTGCACAGTAATGATATTGGAAGGATTTGACAAGTGGCATACAACTATTTGCCGATGATGCAAAGATAGGTACGGTAAAAATCTCTCACGATAAATTTAATTAATTAATTTTTTTCAAGTTCTTTGCAGAGGTTTCCATTCATATATTTTGTATGAATTTATGTAGTGGTATGTAATAATTGTATGAATGTTAAATTTTACTGTATCAGACATACTAACTGGTATCGAGTGTCAAGGGTACGGTATTTTTAGGAAGAATACTAAAAGTGTGCAAAAATAAGTTTTATTAAGTTGTATGTAAAATGAAGGAAAGAGGATTAGCAGAGATTATAACAATGCATAAACAAACATTCACAAGATCTTGCGAACATAAAAATATGCACCCACGGTATAGTGTCTCGCACAGAGCCTGCGCGATGTGTTGTCACTGTGCCGATGGTTGATCCTGGAAACAATTACGGAGTTACATAGAAGATAATAATGAGAAGATATTTAAGAGGGCTCTCAGAAATACGAGGGTGGTCTGAAAAGTTCTCATCCTAAGGAAAAAAACAAATTTATAATTTCAAAATTATTTTTAGTTTTCAACATAATCTCCCTTAAGACTAAGACATTTATTCCAGCGATGCTCCAGCACCATTATCCCGTCCCTGTAGTGGTTCTCAGTAAGATCCGCAAAATCCCCCTCTACAGCTGCAATCATCTCTTGATTTGAAGGAAAACACTGACCAGTGAAGGGTTTTAGTTTTGAAGAGATAGAAGTCAGAGGGAGCCAAATCTGTGGAATAAGGTGGATGTTCCAACAATTTATAGTGCACATCCCTTAATTTTTCCATTGCCAAAACACCTTCAGGTGCATTGTCCCGATGAAAGGCGATCTTTTTCTTCTGCAAACCGGGTCTTTTCTCAAGAATTTTTTCGTCTAGTCTGGTTAAAAGATCGGAATAATATTCTCCGGTTATTGTTTTACCCTTTTCAAGATAATTAATAAACAAAATGCCTTTAGCATCCCAAAACACTGATGCCATCACCTTTCCTGCTGATGGGAACCGACTTTGTCTTCTTTGGTGCTGAACAACCAGCTTCTGTCCACTGTTTTGACTGCTGTTTGGATTTTGATGTGTAATGGTGAATCCAAGTCTCATCCATAGTAATAAATCGACCCACAAAATCAGTTTTGTTCTTGTTAAAACACTCCCAGCACTGTTCAGAGAATTTAATTCAGTGCATTTTTTGATCTGTGTGAGCAAGCATGGCACCTATCTTGCACAAAGCTTTTTCATTTGCAATTCTTCATGCAAAATATATCATACACGTTCTTTCGAGATGACTATAGTCTCAGCAATTTCGCACACTTTGACTTGTTGGTCATCCAATACCATATTGTGCACTTGATCAATGATTTCTGGTGTTGTTACACTTTTTGGACTTCTTCACATGGATCATCTTCAAGGCTGGTATGGCCACGTTTAAACTTGGCAGTCCATTTCTTAATTGTCGCAAATGAAGGAGAGGAGTGCCCATAAACTTTTATGAACTTCAAATGAATTTCTTTTGGCGTTAAACCTTCTTTTACAAAGAATTTTAACTGCACGATACTCAACTTTATCCATTTCAAAGGATACAAACAACTTTTGCTTCAGACAGCTGTATAAAATAAACTACTTGATAGAATGACTTGCAATTTCACATTGATGTTTATGACAGATGTACCAACTTAAAAAAAAAAAAATCTTTCCGATAGTGTTGCCATCTATGGTCGAGGCCGAGAACTTTTCAGACCACCCTTGTAAGAGAATAGAGGATTTAGAAGACTCTTCCTGGTCACTCTATTGCTCTCCTGAGTTTTGGAGGCTTCTGGTGCCGGTCCCTTTCGGTGGAGAGGGTTCTGCTGGTGAAGGAAAGGCCATATTTTTTCAGTGGAACTCCAGCCAGATTGAAATGACGTGCTCAGACCGTACAGCTATCTGTACAGACATCTGTCATAAACATATGTCATATGTTTATGACAGATGTACCAACTTAAAAAAAAAAAAAATCTTTCCGATAGTGTTGCCATCTATGGTCGAGGCCGAGAACTTTTCAGACCACCCTTGTAAGAGAATAGAGGATTTAGAAGACTCTCACTGGTCACTCTATTGCTCTCCTGAGTTTTGGAGGCTTCTGGTGGACAGGGTTCTGCTGGTGAAGGAGAGGCCGTATTTTTTCAATGGAACTCCAGCCAGATTGAAATGACGTGCTCAGACCGTACAGCTATCCGTTGGCATAGCAGAAGACATCGGCAGTTCATTTCCTGTTTCCGAAAGAGAATTCTACCTAAATTTCCCGGCAACTGCAAGAGTGAAGAATGGTCCAGTCAACAGTCGTATTCTAGGAAAAGGTCACAAGGTTAAGCATATCTAGCTGAAGAATTATTCATGTCAACTGGACTATCTGTAAAGGCTACTGTAAACAAGCATAAATGTTTTGTTAATGTTTAAAAGCTTACTGTTGGAATTTATGTATATAATGAAAGTGCTTACAGGAAATTGTTAATAACTAGTTAAGTAAACAGTTATGGTTATGGAAACGAATGTAAATTTTGTATATAGAATGAATGGAGATTAGCTAAGTTAGCACATAAGGAATAACTGTATGTTAAATTTAGATGAGTTAACAATATAAAGGGTTAATGTAAGAGAAAGTTAATTGTATGTTGCACTTGATGTGTATATGATTAGGTTGAGAAAGAGATTTTCTCCTTCTTATATTGTGATTTGTAGTTTCATACTAAGATCAAAATAAAATGTTATTTAAATTAAGGGGATATTAAATCCCACATTGTTTTAAAACCAAATAAGAAACTCAAAGATTGGAATCAGAGAGTTTCATGCCGAATATAGTAAACTATAAAGTATCAGCAATTACTAGCGTGAGCTAATGCAAGTAGTCCTAGTACGTAGTACAATCTCGGGCAACTCGCAGCAAAGGTGGTAAAGTTCTGATCGCTATTCTTGATATTTTCCATAATGTAAAAACACATTTCCTAGGAAATGTATGCTGTTATTACATTATGGTGGGAGGTCACTACCCAGACCGGTTTCAGCCTTTATTGAGGCTTCATCAGTGAGTAGGTAGACCAAATTAATACCAAAGGGTATAGTGAAAAGAACTTATATACTCTGCTATACGAGTTGTCAAAAGGGTGCACCCATTAAGTTACTTAAATATAAAGAGCCAATAGGCTCTTTATATTTAAGTAACTTCGCCGAAATGAAGCCTATTGGCTCTTTATATTTAAGTAATCAAAATAAAATGTTTTGTTTGTATAACTGTCTTGCCTGATCTATTGCCATTCACTGTCTCCTAAAAAATTACCAAACCTACAAGCTTGTTTGATTAAAAATTGCCACGACTAGCTATAAGAGATTGTGTATATTAAATTTGATCTTGCCTGTGCTCCATACTTTAATCCTCTAGCTATATATACAAATTAGAATGATGCGGTCATTAAACAAATAAATTTTTCTAATTGCATAGTTTGAGAGTTGGTAACCTGTTTATCGTGGATAGACTAATAACAAAGACTAATAATCTTCTTTATGGGAACATAAAAAAGATTATAAGGGATTAATAGAGAGGTCTATCTTAAGCAGATTATAGTTATGACTGAGTAAAATAGAAGAAGTAAGTAAGTTAACCCTAAGATGCAAAAGAATAACAAAGGTGCGGTTGATAGAAATACAAAGTTAATAATAGACATAGAATATTAGAATGGCGCAGTCGATGTCAGTTAACAATTAAATTATAAATAAATATTATAATTTAGCACAGGAATGTTGCTGATATGTACAGTACTTGCAGAATGATTTGGATAGGCTGGAATTGTGGGCACAGGAAAATGGATGTCAGTAAATGTAAAGTCACGATTAGATATTAGATTTAAGGTAACAAGTGGTGTACCACAAGGATCAATGCTTGGTCCACTGTTATTCAATCTGTACATTAATGATATTGGGAAGGATTTGACAAGCGACATACAGTTATTTGCTGATGATGCAAAAATAGGTAGGGTAATCAGGAATGCTGCTGATATGCAGTCTTTGCAGAATGATTTGATTAGGCTGGAATTGTGGGCATGGGAAAATGGGTGTCAGTAAATGTGAAGTCATTCACTTCAGCATGATTAGATATCCAATGCTGTATTATATTGGTGAGATTAGGCTAGAAGAAACTGATGAGGCTAGGGATCTTGGAGTGTTAATAGATAGGAAGTTGAAGTTCAGGGGCCATGTGGCAAAGATTGCAAATACAGCTCAAAAGATAATGCAATGCTGAAATGAACGTTCAAATGTAAAGATAAGGATGCCATTTTGCCCCTTTACAAGGCCTTGATAAGACCTCACTATTGTATGCAGGTCTGGTCTCCTGGTTTCTGTTGTGATTCTGATATATTGGAGAGAGTACAAAGGAGAGTGTTAAAAATGATATCAGGATTGTGGAATACTGATTATGAAGACGGATTGAAAATTTGTAGACTGCAGACACTAGCAAATGGGAGAAAGAGGGGGTGATATAATTCAGACTTACAAACTTCTGAAAGAGTCATACAAGATTTCAATTTATGGAGGGTGGGAAAAGGACAAGAGAGCATCCTTGAAAGCTAAGAATGGATGTTACTAAGAAGAGGGTGAGGGTTAAATGAGTCTCTGACTCTTGGAGGTCTCTTTTAATAATAATAATATCTTACTTGTCACCTTCCTTTTTCAGGACACTGCACCAATATAAATAACTTGCTGGCTCCAACCACCCCTGTAACCAAAAAATTTCTATAGATATTCTAATTTACTTGAACATTGGTAAATATATATATATATATATTTTTTTTTTAATCTCATAGCTGTCAAACAGAAGAGAAACAGTGTTCCAAACCAAAGTGCTCTTGATCTCTATTTTTGAACAATCAAAGAAGTTTAAAAGAAAATGTTTATTACTATGCTGCATATTTGTATAAGCAGACTGATTATATTTTCATATTTTTTATAATATACTTTCATATTTCATATAAAAGAATCATTTTAAATACAATTTAAAATGATTTTTTGTGACAACATTGATACAGATATTAATTTCTAAATACAGATGAAGCTTTTTTTTTTTTTTTTTTTTAATCCAACATTTGAGCCGTGGAATTTATTCAGCTTGGTGTAACTATTTATAAGTTCACTTGCTGCTGTTGTTTAGTATTCTTCCTCCTGGAAGAATTCTGATAACTTGAGTGTCAAGAATAAAACAACAAATAATGAAAAAGAATATTTTCTTTTCTTTCTTTTTTTTTTTTTTTGTTGAAGCTGCTTTATACAAACTTTTCAGAATCTGCATGTTACAGTGAAAGACAAATTTATTATCTTAAATAATTGAAAATTGTTATACTTGTTTCATGGAGTAAGATGGTTGTCACTCCATATTATTTATAGGTATCATATCAGAAGTTCAACCTATACTTTTTTTTTCTTTTTCCCATAAAGAATGGAATAGCATGTGAGCATGTAAAAAGTCATTAGATATTACAGTTTATTTATTTATTTATTTTTTATATTATTTACATACATACACATTGGTGATAAAATGGTAAAAGACAAATGCTTGAAAACTTAATCCTGAGTTTGAAATGTGCTCCTGGTGAAACTCCAGATATGGGGATAAGAACCTGTTCAGATAAAAACAGGGAATTTTTTTTTTTAAAGATTCTTCTTCACAAACATTTCTGATCAGAGATAGAAGAATTATTTATGAAATGGTATGCTGGCCTCATGGTCTTAGTTGTTTTGGCTATTATTACAAATATTGAGAACAGCCCATTCTTTTTCAGCATTTGTACCCAGTATTTGAGAACTATTTTATTTGGTGCCTAGAGTTGAAGGTTATCAATAGCATAAAGTCCTAATTTATTTTAATTCTTCTGAACTAGTTGACCTATCAGGCAAAAATCTGTTCCCTAATGGAAAAGTTGTGTCAATGATTGAGACAAATTTCAGCCCAATATCACATCACCCCTTTTTGTCCATGTACTACAATCTTGTATAATAATACTTCTTGTAACACAATAACTTTTATTTACAAAAAGAAGATACAGCAATAGGCTTGGCACTATCCTATATCAACAACTTTGTTATGGAAACTTTCAAGCACCATGTTGATTCTTCTGGTCAGCAACACAAAATTTATCTCAGATATAAGTATCATGGTACTTGAATCGTCATAACAGGTGAAGAATGAGCTGTTCTGTTGCTGGCCTGGTTGGCTGAGTGGCTAGCGTATTTGCTCTCCAGCCAAAAGGCTGCGGGTTTGAATCCTGCCCTTGGCATGGATGTTTGTGATTGTCTGTGAAAATACTAGTGGTGGTGGTGGTGGTTGGTAGTAGATGGCATTAGTGTAGTTGCAGTTCATTGTAGTTAGTGGATTGAGTGTTGGACTCAGAGAACTGTAGAGTAGGTTCCCTCCCTCGATGAGTCCATGGACTCCCTGGAGGTATCACATAATAATAATAATAACCAGAGGTAGCTCCAAGACAGAAGTATCAAATTATATGCTAATCAGCATCTCAGGAGTGGTGCTTAAGATATTGGAGAAATTGGTAAGAGACAGAATTCTGACTGGGTGGATAGGAATATGATACTCTATAAGGGGCAACATGGTTTTGTGAAGGGTAGGTCTTGACTTAATAATTTGCTTACTTTTTATAATAAAGTAGTAATAGAGTTGGATAAGGGAAATGGCTACTCTGTGATGCTGCTGGACTTTACAGAGACATTTAACAGGATTTCGCATAGAATTCTGTTGTCTAAATTGGAGCATATGGGAAGTATATGAATCCGGTGATATGGATTAGAGGGTGGTTGATGGACAGATATCAGACTCTAGTTTATAAAGGAGTTGAGCCAGGAGAAGGCAGGTGGCCAGTGACATGCCACAGGACTCAGTGCTTGGTTCCCTGTTGTTTAATTTGTACATCAGTGGTATAGGAAATTATTTGACAGGAAATATTCAGTTTGTTGATGATGCAAAACTTGGAAGAGCAATGGTAAATGAGGGTGATGTAGCCATCTTACAGGTTGACTTAAATAGGCTAATGGTAACAGTAAATGGCTGCCAGTTTAATGTAACCAAGTGTACAGTGATGCACTTGGGAAAGAACTGCAGGAAACTGATGAGGCCAGGGACTGAGGGGGGGGGGAGATTTTAGACAGGGAATTGAAGTTTAGAGACACGTAGTGCAAAGGTAGCCAAAATAGTGCATCAGGTTATGTGGTTGTTGAAGAACACTAACAAGCAGGGACAGAGAAATTATTGTTTCCCTTTATAAGGCTTTAATAAAATCACACTAACAAGCAGGGACAGAGAAATTATTGTTTCCCTTTAATAAGGCTTTAATAAAATCACATGTGGACTCCTGTATGCAGATCTGGACACGGATTTTGTGGGGGAGTGAAGTGGTGGAGAGGATCCGAAGGCGAGGGCAACAAAGATTGTGGCAAATCTATGGAATGCTTCATATGAGAATACATTAAAGGTCTATGGACTTTAAAATCTTAAATAGAAACTTATGTGTTTCTATCATGAGAGACATGGTTAGCAATGGTGTCAATACTAGGTTATTTGCTTGGAGGGTGGTGAATGGGCTGCCAGAGGTGGTTGTGAATGAGTTTAAGGAAAAGCATGATAGGTGTTATGTGAATATTGGCTAGTGTGTGAATAATGGATCTAGTGGAATGAGTCTTTTTAACTCCACAGAGATATATGTATAACAATAATAATATCTTGATGATATATTCATTATTTGGACTCATGACTGCTAAACATTAAACACATTCCCCATCCACCTGAGGATGCAACAAAGATGCATCTAGTTTTACATTTATGTTGAAAACCAAAATGCACTTTTGTTTCTTCATACACTTGTCATAAATTATCACTCTAGCTGCCTATATTTTGCTGTCTGGTGTGTTTGTGTGTGTGTGCACGTGCTTGCATATACACTCTGGTTACTTAGTATATAGTAGATTCTTACTACAATCCAGCATAAAAAAATTAAGTATTATTAGTCTTATTAGATAATCAGCAAAATAATTATAACCAGTTCTTATTTTATTAAAGTTTAATGGTTGTTGGCATTCATTATGTAGAATTATGGAGACAAAGTCCCATGTTAGGGCAGTTACTTTACTTAAAACTAATTTGATCTTAGTTTTAAGTAAAGTATTTCTCTAACACAGGAATTTGTCTCCATAATTATACACAATGAATTATAAATACTGATTTCAGCACAAAAGAACAATCAACACAATGCTCATCACTTAAAAGAGAATGTGTTAAGGGGATATCTAAAAAATTGGCCGAATGCCTCACAAATAGCATATAACCTTAATGCCACATATAAACC
Source organism: Typopeltis vanoorti (assembly GCF_054136105.1). NCBI lineage: Eukaryota > Metazoa > Arthropoda > Arachnida > Uropygi > Thelyphonidae > Typopeltis > Typopeltis vanoorti. The sequence continues at coordinate 26,571,518 of NC_143574.1, forward strand.
TCCCATGGAAGAAGGGGACCCTTGGATTATTGAATGCACTCTGTTTCGCCTATGTAAGGCAAAAAACAAAAGAATTCAAACGACTCATCAGATTTAATAAATATGAAAAATTAGGCCTTTCTGATCATGCATTTGGAAAGGATCCCTTTCTTATACTCATGATCATACTAAACATTGGCAGAAGAACAAATTTAAAAGCACCTGTAAGACAGTAATGAACCACCTCAACAGTAATGCTATCCTTTAGATCTAAAAAAACATAGTCTGCATGCAATCTATATATTCAACCTATTCAATATAGGTGGATTGAATAGGTTGAATTTGGTCAGATTACAAACTATGGTGAGTTGTTGTGGTTTAGTTTATTTCCCTTTGTATATGTGTGTTTGAACTTGAAATATTGATTAATTAAGTTTAATTTCTCTTAAAGTTATTAATTGAACATGACAGTAAACTTCAGAATTGTTCTATAATGAATGATGAACACGATTGTTTTAATTGAGAACTTTTGGTCTAATAATTGATTCAGCTTTTGCAGTGAAATTTTAAATTTATCTCTTAATCTGCTTAAAATATTGTTAAAATATCCTATCCTACTTGTAGGCTGCTCATTATGTTGGATTGGGATGTAATATTGTGCTTTGTATCCAGTATTTGGAAGATGACATAGAAATAGATGGAGAAAAGGTATTGAACTTTTATTATTATTATTATTATTATTCATAATACATTGTCAATCCTCATAGCCAATGTTCTATGATCCTGATAATTTTGTAACCCGCCTTTGTACCTTTTCTAAATTTTAAATCCTGACATTCCATTATGAGCATAATAATCCACATGTTGTCTGATTGGGACCTTATGCAATGGAATCATTGTCTACTCTTACATTTCTGATCAGTGTTCTCCTCAGTAGTGCAGCATTCCTCCAGATTGTTTTCACCACCTTCACAATATTCCATGAATTTCAAATTTTTATCCACCATCATTGCAAGACCCCTTACCTTCTCTGTTTCCATTACTAAAGCTTCTCCATTAGAGTTGTGGATCTTCCCATCTGGGGGGGGGATCCTAAAGTTCAAAACCTTAAGCTTTGCTATATTAAACTGGTATCTCCAGTCATTTTCCAATCTTTCCAGTTTATTTTAATCCTTTGGAACTCATGAGATTGGCACTGTAAGCAGTAATTCTCTCCTCGCTCACATCACATTATTATTATTATCATCTGACCTCACTGTAAGAGGTACACACCACTGCACACAATAGTGTGAGAGGTACACACAATGCTCATCCTACCATGCCTTTAACTGATTCCACTGTGAGAGGTACACACTATTGCACACAACGCTCATCCTACCTTGCCTTAAACTGATTCCACTTTCCATGCATTCCAAACTGATTCCACCTCCTACCATGTGAGAGGTACACACTATTGCACACAATGCTCATCCTACCATCCCTTAAACTGATTCCACTTACCATGCAAAGAATCTTCTCCTCACTCCTCTGCTCACATCCTCCTTATATAGTTTCAGTGATGGCCTCGTGTTCTATTTCCCTCCTCTCCCATTCTATGAAAACTCTCTTCTATGCCAACCTGATAACAACCCCTGACTAGCTATTATGTTTCAATCACATCCTCCCCCCCTCTCTCTCTCCCTCCTTTTCACGAGGCTTTGCAACTTACATTCTCTCAATGTGTCCTCGTACTCCACATTCCAAAGGCCACTGACCACTTCTCTGGAATCTAAATCTTCTCTGGACCCTTTCCAACATATTCTCATCACCATGAAAACTTGGCCAAATCTGTGCACAATAATCCATATGAGGCTTGATCAAGGCCTTATACAATGCCATCATAACGTCTCTATTTTTGCATGTCATGGTCCTCTGCATCATTGACATTATCCAATGTGACATCTTCACAACTTGTGCCATGTGGCCCCTGAATTTTAGGTCCTTGTCCACTATCATGATATGCAGTTTCTCCAGTTATGAGAGAGAGAGAGGTATACTTATGGTAATGTACAGTACTTTTTGAAAGCAAAATTATGAAACAGTAAGAAAACTAACACATTATTAATGTTATATTAAATATCACTCACCTTATGCCTATGTAAGGATAGGCTATCCACTTCCGTACAAGTCTTGCACATGATTCTACACAATGAATACTTAGGCGATGATGACACAAAAATGTCTCATCCAGTTCTTGCTGTACAGTTATTAGATTTTCACACACACACACACAACAGATAAGTTTATTAACTGCACAACATGATGATTATTTACTATTCATTAAGTGGATCATCATAAAGGTCTTCATCGTCGTTGTCTTCACGTTGTGTAAGCTGAGGAAGAGGTGGAAGGGAAGCAGGCTCACTCGGTGTAACTTTACGGAAATGCATAGTAATTTCTGTCTGACTTTTTTGCTTTTTTTTTTTTTTTCATTTCTCTAAAATGTTTCTATATAGTACCAATCCTTCTTTCACCTTTTGCTTTAGTTTCAGTGCCATATCATAGAAGGATCCATGTCATAAAAGAATTCAGTTTGTCAATTTGTTTTCTGGCACTGGTTTGGAAGCACTCATCTCCATCAAGTCATCTTCTGTTAATTCCTCTGGTGTGTGGTGTCTATTAGCTCTTGAATTTCTCCAGAATCCATATCTTGAAACCCTTCACCCTCCACCTTTTTTGCTGTATTCACAATCTCTTTCATGATTTTCTTGATCAGCTCTGTCGTAAATCCTTTGAAGTCATGCACAACATCTGGACACAGTTTACTCCAGCAGGAATTTATTGTTTTGGATGGCTTTCGGCTTCACAGTTTTTTATAACAACAATGGTATCTTCAATGGTGTAATTCTTCCAGACTTTCATGATGTTTTCTCTATTGGGGTTCTCTTCCATAGCATTGATAATCCTTTCCATAGAGTACTGTGTGTGTGTGTGTGTGTGTGTGTGTGTGTGTGTGTGTGTGTGTGTGTGTGTGTGTGTGTGTGTGTGTGTGTGTGTGTAACGAGCCTTAAAGGTCCTTATGACCCCTTGGTCTAGAGGCTGAATTACAGACATTGTGTTTAGGAGAAAGTACACTACTTCGACGCTTTTGGTGTTGAACCCATGGGGTTCTGGGTAGTCAAGGACATTGTCCATATCAAAAGAACTTTAAAAGGCAGTCCCTTACTGGCAAAGTACTTTCTGACTTCAGGACCAAAGCATTGATGGAACCAATCCAGAAAAATGGTTCTCATTGTCCAGGCTTCTTTTATCTTTTCTCTTCAAGGCTCTTGGGTTAACAGCTTTATAAATAAGGGCAGTCTGGATCATAAACCCAATTGCATTTGCACTTGAAACAAAACAATAGAGTTATCCTATCCCTTCCTACCTTAAATCCTGGTGCTCGCTTCTCTTCCTTACTAATAAATATCCTTTGTGGCATTTTTTATTTATTTTTTCCAGAATAGGGTACTTTGTCTGTATAAAAAATCTGTTCAGGCAGATATCCTTTCTCCTCATTGATTTTCTTAATGGCATCTGGGAACTTGTCTGCTACCTCTTGGTCGGCAGAAGCTCTTCTCCTGTTATCTTGACATTTTTTAAGTCGACCCTCTTTCTGAAATTATCAAACCATCTTTTGCCAACATTAAATTCTCCAGATTTGTTGCCTTACTTTGCTTTAAGTTGTCATATAATGACTTCTCTTTTTCTCAAATCATATTAGTCTATAGTATGCCTTTCTTATAGCAATCCTGCACCCACATAAAAGCTGCATTTTCAGTATGAGATAAAAAGGTATTTTGCAACTGCTGGCATAGCTGCAGCGATGACTTCACAAATTTCCCTTTCTTACTTTACAATGGTCCTTACGCTAGATTAATTTATTTTGAAAAATGGCTGGCAACCACAGCTGCAGACCTCAATTTATGGTACATATCAAGCAACTCAACTTTTTCTTGTAATGTCATGACTTTTCTCTGCTTCTTGGGAGTACTTCCAGATCATTAGTGGTACTTAGTATGGGTGTCCCCTGGTCTTATTCAAGGTTTGCGGAATTGCACTAAACACAAAAAATATGTGAGAGCTATGAGAGAGATGAACTGCTCATGTGGAGATGATAAGTGTCATATGGCATTTTAAGCTGATACTTCCAACACTTGAGCTCACCGCAATAGCAACAGGAAGTGGCTATGAAATTATTATTATTATTATTATTAAACAAGACCTCATGGAGTCAAAGACTCATCTAGGAGGTCCTTTTTTTTATCTCACACACATCTCATCATACTGCGTCTTAAACACATTCAAACTCCTTGCAGACACCACACTCTCAGGCAAGGCATTCCAATCACTCACAACTATGCACGAAAAAAACCTGCCTCTCACTCCCCTACTCACACCCTCTTTATACAGTTTCCAGGGATGACCTCTGGTTCTCCCCTGATCTCCCACTATTCTCTGTAGAACTTCTCTACCATTGATCCTATAACAATCCCTTACCAACTTGTAGGTCTTTATCATATCTCCCCTCTTCCTTCTCTCCACTAGACTCTGCAAATTACATCTTTTCAATCTTTCCTCATACTCGACATTCCAGAGGTCAGAAACTACCTTAGTCAGTCGCCTTTGGACCCTTTCCAACATATCTTCATCCTTCTGAAAACCAGGTGACCAAATCTGGGCACAATAGTCCATGTGTGGCCTAATCAAAGCCTTATACAATGGAACAAGAATCTCCCCACTTCTACACGTCAGTGTCCTCCGCATCATTCCCAGAAGTCTTTCTGTTGTCTTCACAATTTTGGCGATGTGTCCCCTAAATTTTAGATCCTTATCCACTATCACCCCCAGATCTCTTATTTCCTCTACTTCCAACAATATATTCTCACCAAGCATAAATTCTGCATCCCATCTTTGTTTTCCAAATTTTAAAACCTTACATTTTGCAACATTTAACTCACATCCCCATTTGCTTGCCCAATCACTCAATTTATTCAAGTCTTCTTGCAAGGCCACAACATCTTCACTACTCTTTATGGTTCATCCCAACTTTGCATCATCTGCAAACAACTGAATATCTCCATCCAAATCTTTGCCAATATCCTTTTAATATACAAGTTAAATAGTAATGGCCCTATCCCTGAGGCACTCCACTAGTGACTTTCCTTTTCCTGGATATTGCAACCCCCATACACAACTTGTTGATACCTATCGGATAGCCAGTCTCCAATCAAATGCACTAATCTAATATCCAACCACATCTGCTCTAGTTTGACTGTCAACTTATCATGAGGTACTCTATCAAAAGCTTTTGCGAAATCCAAGTATATTACTGTGTATCCTTCTCCTCTGTCCAAGGAAGCAGTCACTTTATTGTAATAAGTAAGTAGATTACTAAAACATGATCTCCCTTTAGCAAATCCATGCTGTCCATCAAAGATTATACCATTGTTGTCAACCCAACTCGGGATCCTCACAAGCTTCTCCAACAACTTAACCACAACACCTGACACACAGATAGGCCTATAGTTTGATGCTTGAGTTCGATCACCTCCTTTATGAAGTGGCACAATCTTGCCCTCCTTCCACTCTTTAGGGACTTGACCAAGTGCAAGACTCGTATTAAAAAAATATGCCAAGGCAGGTGTCAACTCTCTGGCACATTCCTTCAGAATGCGCGGTGATATATTATCAAGTCCCACAGCCTTATTTACATCTAGTTTACTCAACTCCCCAAACACCTCATGCTCACTTACAGTCAGTCTCTCCTCCCCATCATCAACTGCTCTTAATCTCTCCATGAAGTCACATTCACAAGATTGGAAGATCTTTATGAACTGCTCATTAAGTATCTCCACCACACATTCTGCAACAGCTGTCTTTATACCATTTCCTCCAATCAATGTCATTCTTTCTTTTGCTGGCTACATATCGAAAGAACTCCCTAGGATTCTTTTTTGGCTTCATTAGCTAACTGCTGTTCATACCTCTCTTTAGCTACTCTCACCAACCAAGTAACCCTCCTTGCCTGGTCTTTGTAGACCTCATGAAATTGGTTACTTCCACTTCTCTTATGCTGCCTCCACAATGCCCTTTTTCTCTGTATTGCATGCTTAATCTCTTTATTCATCCATCTCACACTTACCTTATTTAACCTTCTCACCCATGGTATACATTTAGACATTGCATCTACTAAATATTTTTTGAAAATCCCCCAAGCTGCATTGATCTCTTTTCCAGCTAACTCCTCATTCCATGCTACACCTGCAAGCTGTCTCCTGAGCTCTTCATAATCACCCCCCCCCCCTGTAGTTCCACATATACCCTTTTTTCACAGAGGTCCTTGCACTGCTGGCAACCACCCAAGTAATCACCTCATGGTCACTTTCACCAATTGGTGGATGATTTGATACCTCATTGATAATTACATCCTCCGATGAGATGACCAAATCCAAGACCCTTAATCCTCGTGTGCCCTCTGTTACATACTGTCTCAGGTAGTTATCCCTCACAAACTCAAGAAACTCATTTTCTTTACTTCCAGTTGCTTTCTCTTCATTCCAGTCTATATTGCCATAATTAAAATCACCCATAATGATCACCCTTTTCTTATTTGCTTGGCTTATTTGACTATACATTTCACTATCACCACCATCCACATTACCAGGTCTATAACAACATCCCACCAAGTATTTGATTCTCTTCACCTTTATCTCACACCATACTGCCTCAAAACCACTGGCCCCATTTCCCTCTTGCATCTCTACCTTGTATGGACATAACTCTTTCTCTATCATCAATAGCACTCCCCTTCCCTTTTTACCCCTTCTATTCTCATGAAACACATCATACCTTTCCATCTCTATTCCTGTCAGGATGTCATCCTCATCTAACCATGTCTCACTTATTCCGACAATCTCTGGGTGCACAGATGCAATTAGTGCAACCATTTCATCCGCCTTGTTTCTTATACTTCTAGCATTGGTATACAAACACAACAACTAATTTCTGGATCTACAGCTAGTTCCACCGATACCACTCACTCGATGTGATCTCTCCATGCTGGACTGGGGCCATTTCCCTTTCTGCTTCTTCATTTTAGAACCCTTTGCAATTCCATCTGTTTCCTTTTGATCCCTGATCATCCCATTACTTTCCTGCCCACACATGCTCTCACCTCCTCTTGGAGCATCCACCTTTCTCATGCTGTGTATCCCTGTCCACCCTGAGCCTCCCCGTTTCCCTGCTCCTCTTGCACACCCATTCTCTCATTTTCTATACTCATTATTACGGTAGTACAGTATGTAAATTAATTTTATGCAGTTATAATTTAATACTGTATCTTTGTGTTAGTTTATGTTTGTTGAGGTTTAAGTACTGTGAAGAATTCATGTTGGAGGTTTAATGGAGGTTTAATGTGTTAGTTTACATTTCTCTCGACTGCAAATGGTGCCATGTACGGTCTGCAAGTGTTTGTGTGTGTGTAAGGTTTGATAAATTTTAGCTTTTTATAATAGATTTGTGTATATTTTATGGTAGTGAATGATAAAATAGACTAGTATCTACATATATTTTATGCATTCATGACATACCTTACTTTTTCTTAATTTTTTTGATATTTCTAGGCAATGCAATTCATCTGTGAGTTTTTTCAAATTGTCGCAAATCTTCAAAATTTTTTCCAATATATTTATTGAAAAAAAATCTGTGTATAAGTAGACCCGTGCAGTTCAAACCCATGTTCAAGGACCAACTGTAGTTTTATTTTATCACTGAATAAGGTACAGAGACATTTGCAGTCTGTGTAATATATTTGTCAAGAAATAGCACAATTAGAAACTGGGATAAAAACGGCACTACCTAATGAAACATGTCTACTCCCACAGAAACTATGCTGCATAGACTCGAGCAGAACCATTTGTTGTACTGCTAAACACAACTGTTTACCTAAAAACAATTGTCTAACATTTGTCCAAATTTTCAATTAGATGAAATAAGTGTTTGATTGTATTTGAAAATTTCAATGTCATTAAGACAGATCACAAATGCTAACTTCAAATAAAATTCTACCAAAAGAGTTGCAACTAACATGCCATATAAACTTTGTGTCATTGAGCGCACCTGCCCAACACAGAAGCAGCACACAAATGGTAATGTGGTTCGCATTCGTGGACTAGGTTTTTTGCTTGGAGAGTGGTGAATAAATGGAATGGGTTGTATGAGTCAGTTACAATTGCTTTGTCAGCTAATGGTTTCAAGGAGAACGATAGATATTCTATTGATAGTTTGGATCTCCCACGATTAGTCTTAGGACTCCATGGAGGTGCCCATGCAATAATAATAATAATAATTTCTGTATGTGTGGTGGGATTCATTTCCTACTATGTTTAGATCTCCAACAAGGACCATTTCTTCCTTAGAAAAATCTTCTGTGGAACCATAGACACAAATAAATTTCATTGTCCATTTCCCCATTTTGAAGTTTCCCGTGTAATTCTACTTGAAATTGCTTTCCAATTAAGAAATTATTTTGTGTTTGGTGCTGATTGCTATCACTTCTCTTTCCTTACCCTGATCATTATTGCCTGAATATAACATCATATACTTATTATTTAGTAAGATCTCACCTGATTTTGTCTGTTTTGTCTCAATAATGGCAACTATGTACACATGGTACTTTTCCAGTTCTGAAAGTTCAATTTAGATAGTAGAACAGAGCCAAGTGATTCATCCACATTTGTTTCTCTACCTGCTATCTACATAACAAAAGTATTTTTTTGGGATATTCCATTTTGTCTTCTTTAATATAGTATAAGGGTAATGGGTTTACAGTGATTCTACTGGACCTTGCCAAGGCCTTTGACAGAATACCACATGGAACTTTAATCAGTAAACTGGAGCAGATGGGGATGGATATCGGGTTGGTGAGATGGATAGGAGGGTGGTTGATGGAGATGTTAATAATTGGTGGATTTTTATATAGAGGATATTCATAGATATTATCATAATATTAATCCTACCATAGAGATGATCTCTGTTCAAAAATTATTTTTAATTTATTTCCGAGTATATCTATATATTTATTTATTTGCACAAGGGTTCACTCCGATTGGGGCAATGACCTCTTTTTTACTATTTCTTTCAGAATCCAAATAAATCACTGACTCAAGATTAAAATACAAAATAAACACATTTAATATAACAAAAACAATATATATATATATATATACACTTCAAACAAATATTATATAACTAACTACAAAATTAATTGGATCCAAGGCCTTTTAAAAATAAACTTACACTTAAGACTAGACTAAACACTTTGTTTGCACAATCACAAAATGTTCATAGCCAGTTTCTTTCTCTGTCAAGGCCCTTTTCTGAAGATATATGACTTTATTCTTCATTTTCACAGGATCCTTTTTTACCATCACTTATGTAGCACACATTAATTCTTCCTGGCTTAATTCTGTCTCTTTTCTTCAGTAGAAATAATAGTCAGATCTGGTGTCCTTAATACAGATGAAATTTCCTAATCAAGAGTTTTCTTGAACATTCCTTTAAAACGTAAATAGCAAATTCTTCTTTTATTCATTAAATGCTTATTGACAGTCTTAACTCTTCCTATAAAAAAAAAAAAAACTTACAGTTCTATGATTACCTTTTCAGAATTTACTATAAATCTCTCAATTAGTGTTTCCTCCAATATTCCATTTAAAACGCATATAGCAATATTTTCCTTTTATTTATCAATACTTATTCCACTTTGAAACTTAATAGTTCCACGATTCCTTTTACGGAATATACTATTAATTTTCCTCCGACTGTCACATAAAAAAAACTCAATTTCCTCCAAATCTAAATGTCTGCCAGCCTATGTTCTAATTTTCTCCCGAACGCTATCTTGTTTACCTCTCTCGTTGCTTCGATACCGAACTTGTCAGCTGTCAATCACACATCAAACTTCTCGACGAGCATGCGCACTCAATGAAAGTGGCAAGCGAGAAACTAGGAATAATGGCTGGCACGTTGTCTCCGTTAGCGACAAGAGAATGTCTTCATAAAAACACAAAACTTAATATTTTAAATTACAATAAAATTCCTGTAAGTAATACAAATATCAAATCCAGTAAGTACATCAATGTTTTAACTTCTTTACATATCATTTTTGACAAAACAATTTCAATAATGGGCACATCGCAAATGCCGACAATGCGTATTATGAAAACAAAACTAATAAACAGATTAACATAAACAATGCGTAAAAATATTCAGAATTTTAAATTATTATTATTTTTACATCAGTTTCATCTTTCTCGGAAAATTTTTTTAAAAAAAAATTTTTAGATATTTAACCTATATCTAACCAAACTTTTAATGCTTATTCCTTGATCTTAAAAAATGACGTGATTCCTGCTGATCATTATTTACACTCTGAGAATCACTGGTTTCAGAATCATCTGATGCCAGAGATAATTCAGAATTTACATCTTCTAATTTACTATACTTACAAATTTCATTTCTATACTTTTCAAATATTTCATTTAAACTATTTGAATTATGCCCTAAATCTACAGAATCATCACTATCAGAATCAAATTCTACAGGTGTCTGAAATTCTACAAGTTGAGATTTTTTATTCTTATTAACTAAATTAGAGGTATTTCACATTCCTCTGGTTTATTTAACTCCAAATTAACTAACCTATTATATTCTGCTATAATTTCATCAATGTTAGAGTCAGTTTGATTATCATCCCTCTTACATTGTACATTATCTGAATTATGTACCCTGAGATTTCTAAAATTTCCTGCATTAGATTTAGTTTTACCAAAATTAATTTTTCTACTTTGCTGCATATTAGAATTATGAGCTTTAAAACTATTTCCTTTTCTACTATTTGATTGTGAATGAGATGCACAATTAGTACCAGGAAAACAACTCTCATCTTTCAATATTTTATTCATATTGTCTCCTAATGTAACTAAATTTCTACTCCCTAAAAAGTACTTTTTTAACCTATCAGAGTGTACACTTCAAATTTTACTATGATTTTTGACATCTTGAATCCTAAAATTCACAGGAGAAAATTTGTCTAAAATTCTATATGGACCTAAAGCCTTCCTTCCTAATTTCCCAACTCTTTTTATACTAGATTTATCATCTAACAGTACTAAATCTCCTGGTGCAAATGACTTATACTTTCTAAAACGATTTATATACTGCCTAGTTTTCTGAGAACTTAATCTACTTATTTCACCTACTAATCTGTGAGTAGTGGAAAATTTATCTACTACTGTTTCCAAATACTCATTTATGTCATTGTATCCTGTATTAGGAATAACTGAAACAAGTTCATTAGGAAAGATTTGATCAAAGCCATATAAAGCAAAAGATGGTTTTTCTTTGATAGCAGAATGAAAAGCAGATCTGCATGCAAATAATGCTTGAGAAATATATGTATCCCAATCATTCATTTTAGTGTTTGCCAGATTGGAAAGTATTTGCTTTATATTTCTATTCAGCCTTTCACACATACCATTACACTGCGGGTGGTAAGGTGTTGTAAAAAATCTTCCTAACGTTGAGTAATTTACATAACTGTAACAATAGTTCAGATGTGAAATTTGCTCCTTGATCTGAAAGTAAGGTCTGAGGAGTTCCATATCTACAAATAATCATATTCAAAAACTTTCTTGCAGTAGTCTTTTATGACTACTAGAATATACCTATTGCCTTTTTAGTAATTGGCAGTGGACCTACTACATCAATAGCAACAGCCTGAAAAGGTCTAGTTGGAATTGGAAATGGTTGTAATGGAGCTTTTTTTTTATTATTATTATTCAGGCCTCCATGAAGTCAAAAGACTCATCGTGGGAGGTCCTTCCTAAGAACATAAAGTCTGTCAAGACTCATCGAGGGGAGGTCCCCCCCCTAAGAAACACAAAGTCTATCATACCACTCCTTAAACTCATTGACCATTCTCGCTCTCACCACTCCATCAGGCAATGCATTCCACGGTTCAACCACCCCCCACGCAAAGAAACCACTCCTCACCCTCTTGCTCACAGTTTCCTTTCGTAACTTCCAGGGATGGCCTCTTGTCATCACTCCTTCCCGCTGTTCAACCAAGCGAAAGAACTCCCCAGTGTTAACCCTTTAACCACCTCTCAACAGTTTAAAAGTCTCAATCATATCACCTCTCCTTCTTCTACCCACCAAACTCTGCAGTCCACATTCCCTCAGCTGATCCTCATAACTAACATTGTACAGTCCTGAAACCATCTTTGTCATCTGTCTTTGTATCCTTTCCACAGTTAATTTACCCCTTCAAATCCTGGGGACCAAATCCGAGAACAATAGTCCAAGTGTAGTCTGATCAGAGACTTATACAAGTGAATGATAACCCTCTTATCTCTGCAGGTCAGTGTCCTTCTCATAATTGCAGCAATCCTCTGTGTTACCTTCACCACCTTTGCAATATGTCCCCTAAACTTCAGGATCAATCATTTTCCTCTAAAAGGGGATCTTATTTGGCACTTATGGCATGATTTGACATATGTGAGTATGTCACTCTTCATACCTTTCCAGATATAATGATCCTTTACTCTTTCCCAAGTTCTAGAAAATCCTTGGCAAGACACCAAGTCTGAATCATGGAAAGTATATATAATCCAAGGAATCATTTGAGTTGGTGCCAATATTTTCACTTTCAACCTTCCATCTTCCATTTGTCTAGGTAAGAGTAACCCATCTTTATCATTAAATAAGTTTTCCAGGTTTAAAAATGTATCCAGTTGAGTTTCACCCTTCAACACTGCTTCATAGATAGTTTTGAGTATGGGATCATCTTTCTGAGCTTGGACAATCTTATCTTTTTCCCAAATTTGTGAACTAGGTTCCTTATTCTTTAGAGTCTCAATATTAAACTCTTGATCATTATCATCAGTGTCTTGAAAAACTTCAGGAGACTGCTTTAATTTTCCTTTGTCACCTGATTTTCTGTCTAAACGGCATTCTAGTCCACACAAGGACATTGTATTATCAACAAAAATTACATGCAAAATCATGACATTTCAGAAAATCAATTCCAAATATTACTTGTACATTTGGATTTGAGGATTCTGGAAGAACTATTAATGAATGACAAACTTTCAATGGAAAACAAGAAATTGAAATAAAAACATTGATTTGCTTATCTGCTGAAATTTCTGATTCAAATATGTCCTTTAACTTAATTGGATAGCTTAAAACTGAAATATCATTTCAGTTTTAAGCTATCCAATACTTTTCAATTTGTTCATTAACAATATAGGAAAGGATCTGAGAGGAAGTGTTCACTTCTTTGCTGATGATGCAAAGTTGGGTAGAGCAATTGTGAGTGCACAGGATGTCAAAATTTTGCAGAATGATTTGGATAGTTTGGAGGACTGGGCCAGGGAAAATGGATGTCAATTTAATGTGGCAAAGTGTAAGGTTATGCATTTTGGAGTAAAAGATTAGCAGCAGTATATCACATTGGTGGAACCGTACTCCAGGAGATTTATGAGGCCAGGGATTTGAAGTTTAGGGGGGGGGGGCACATTGCAAAAGTGGCTAAATCAGCTCATCAAATCACTTGGTTGCTGAAAAATACTTTAACAAGCAGAGACAAACAAGTTATTGTTTCTCTATATTGAGCCTTGATAAGACCCCATCTAGACTACTGAGCCCAGATATGGGTGCCAGGATTTCTTCTTGATGGGGAGGAGGTGGAGAGGATCCAGAGACGAGACCAAGATGATAGCAGGTCTGTGGAATGAACCTTATGAGAATAGGTTGAAGATTTGTGGGTTGCAAAAATTGGTTGATAGGCGGAAAAGGGGTGATATGATTGAGACATTCAAATTACTGAAGGGTTTCTATAAGATTAATCCAGAAGATATTTTTGAGAATAGGACTGGTGGTCAGAGGACTAGGGACCATACATGGAAGCTGGGCAAGAATGTGGTTAGCAGGGGTGTTAGAGCTAGGTTTTTTACTTGGAGAGTGGTGAATGAGTGGAATAAGCTGCCAGAGTCTGTTGTGGGTGCTATGACCGTGAATGAGTACTAGGCGAGGTATGATAGATCTGTGTGAATGTCGAATAGTTGTTCTTGACATGTTAGGGCCTCCCTCGATGAGTCTGTCGACTCCTTGGAGTTGCTCAAAATAATAATAATAATAATACTAGTTACTTTTCTAGCTTGAGCTTATATTCCTCATAGAACTGTTCTCCATCTTTTGTACTTTTTCATACCCTCTTTTTTATTTGCAGTTCCTGTTTGATTCCTCTAGTCATCCATTTTATTCCAATTCTTTTATCTTTCTCTCCATAAAGGGACTCTCAGAGCTAAGTACCTTGGCTTCCTTGAAACCTAATTACTACTCTAGTTAGTAGGACACTTAATCTGTTTTCTTTATATATCTGTCAGTAGCATGTGTTCATCAGTTTGGTTTACTTGTTTACTGGGATGAAAAACCCTAGTTTCCAGGAGGAAGAAAATCACTGCTACCTTTGTCCATATTATATTCGACTTCCTTTCTCTTCCGATCATTTAAGATCATCACCTATAATGAATTAGTCATCTGTGCAATGTACCACACTACTCTACTCTGCTTCACATTATCAGCAGAGAGAAATGTTGATATTTGATTTGAGTCCAAATCATTAATGAATATATTAAATAACAAATAATAATATTATTAAACAATTAATAATAAATAACATCCTAGAAAACACGAAGAGTATCATACCACTCCTTGAAATCATTGGCCATTTGTGCACTCACCACTCTATCAGCCATGCATTCCACAGTTCAGCCACCCTCCATGCCAAGAAACCACTTCTCACTCTCTCGCTCACTACTTCCTTTTGTAACTTCCAGGGATGGCCCCACTTTACACCAAATTGTGTTCTCTTCTTCCCTCATGGTATACAGCTTGCTATTGCTAATCTTTAAAGGTACCTGTGGCATAACTATAAATAATAAATTACACAATATTATTTATAGCTTGCTATTGCTGCTAATAAATATTTCTCCACCATTTCCCAAGCACTAATAATATCGTTCCCTTCTTCCTTCCTCCATGTGGAACTTCCCCAAGTTGATATCTATGACTATTATAATCACCCGCCTTATAATTTCACATACATTCCTTTCTCTTTGATTCTCCTGCTTGTCTATTCATCTTCCAAGTCAAAACCACATGGTCACTCTCTCCAACTGGAGGCAGAAATGCCACCTCAGTTATAATTAGCTCTTCCGATGCTATGACCAAATCTAAAACTCTTGAACCCCATATTCCTTCTACTACATGTTGCCTAAGACATTTGGCCCTCAGGAATTCCAGAAATTCCATTCCCTTATTAGGACATGCAGATAATTTTCCCAATTTATACTGCTGTAGTTAAAATCTCCCATAACAATTGTTCTTCTTGCACTTGCGAAGCTCAACTGCCTAAACATCTCCTGCTCTTCACCCTCTATGCTCCCTGACTTGTAGCAACACCCTACTAAATATCCTGTCCTGCCCACTCTCCCTCACACTATATATGCTTTCAAAACCATTAGTGCCATTGGCCTCCAAACCTCTACTCTGAAAGGACATAAGCCATTACTTATCATAAGCAGTATTCCACCATTGCGTTTTCCCTTCCTGTCCTGTTGAAAAATGCTATACCCTACTACTTCTAGTCCTGTGAGTATATCATCCTCCATCACCCATGTCTCAGAGATCCCAATAATCTCTGGACAGGCTGATGCTATCAGTGCCACCAATCATCTCCTTTATTCCAGATGCTCATGGCATTAGTATAAATAATCAGGGCATTGTCACTGTTTCTATACCTATCGTTATCCCTTCCAGACTCCATTGGATTCAGCATTATGCAATTTATTTCCCCTTCTCCCAAACACCTATTCCTGCAAGAAGCCACCCCTGCTACCATCCATTCTGATAATGTTATGATGAACACAAAATAAGAACTATTTTCTCCTATTGCATACAGATTCTTCACAACATATCATACCTTTTTGTTTTGTTTTATGGAAGTATTTGGCATATTGATAGAAGAATATTCTTGACTTATGAGAAATATGTAGAGGTTTTGAAAAGAATTTTATCAGGGAACACCACCCTCACAGGATTTATAAAATAATGCTTTTGCTTATGTTTCAAATATAAAATAAAAGTATTAATATCATTATTATTTTAGTTACATTTCGTAATAAATTACAAACAACCACAGTAGTGCAGGGCAGATTAATATAATTGAATAACATTAAAAATATTGAAGATACAGAAAATTATATAGAGATGCTAGAAGTCTTGTAGATTTCCTGGAAATTTTAATCAAAAATCATGAATAAAAATAAAAGAAAAAAATATAGTCCCTAAGTAGTGCAATATCAAGGCAATACTCATTCAGCAGATTTATTTTTAAAAGTTTTTACACTTCAAAGTACAAATGCTATTTGCCTACTTAATGTATAAATCAAATATATATTTATTTATTTTCTTTTCCATATTATAAGTGTATATCACTCCCACATGATTTTCCTCTATATTTTTCTTTACCCCCCCCCCCCAAAAAAAAAACAGAAATATCGATGAACATTTTTAATGTGGTTAAACAAAGATCCAGTAAACTTAAATAAATGACTCTGATAATAGGTTTGAGAGTTTTTCTAAAGCCAACATTCCTTATATCAGCATTGAATTTCAAGAACAACCTACACACAGATGACAGAACATTAGTTTATCATTAATGTCATTGGTATTAGTTCAGTTTTTCATGATAATTTTCTGTATGGCTAAAATATTTTGAAAAATTAATTTTTATGATTATTCTGACAACAGAAAAGAGGTTTCATATCACATTTCTTGAAATGGCCTTAATATGAATATTAATAAATTCTTAGTTGAATTAATAAACCATATTGTTTTTAGCTGTCCTGTCAAGCCGTTAAAGATTATAACCGAGGACGTGTCTACCTCTCTGATTTGGCAAACAGAGCTGGTGTCCCTGTTTTTGAAGACATTAAAGAAGCTACTTTGTGTGCAGTTGAAAGATGTCTAAACTCTTAATTGAAAGGTGACTGATTTCATTATTAAGGAAGAAACAAAGGATATTGTTTTGAACATCAGGATTTCGAGTCTGCTACATGATAATAATACCTTACACAATCCCAGATACTTTGGTGTTTTCCTTTGTCACAACTTTATGAAACACGCACAGTTAAGTCTGTCCATCAAGTGATTTTTTGTTATATGTGAGTGAGTACGTACTAAAAACTATTAATATTGATATGCGAGAATATATTTCATGGCATTACTTACTGGTGGTCAGGTTTGAATGAATTTGTTAACATGTGAAATGTCTGTTTTTGTATAATGTTGTCTCATTTCAGAGTACAAGGTTGGAAAGTCTGTAGACTCACTGCTGTTATATAAAATAAAATATACTGTCCTGTATTAATTTTAATAATCGTAGTTGAGAGGTATAAAGGTCAAGTTCTAATTTCTTCTATTATCCAAATAATAGGAACATATTACTCTGAAAGCAGATTTTGCAATAGAACAGTAAATTATCATGAAAATTAGTATTAATAGCAAATGGAAAGCATCATTCTGTTTAGATTTAATAGGGATCAGGTTATTTATTTACTCTGTTATACATGATTGGTTATATATCGTACTCCATTTAAAAGTTAGCAAGGTCGATAAATATACAGAAGTAAAATATGTAAGTAAAAGTTTTTTAAATTATTAATTGCATTTCTTGGCCATCAATTGGAAAGATTTAATCATGAAAAATACGATTAAAAGTTCTGAACTCTGAAGAAATAAATGTATAGACATATAGGACATATTGTGCATAAGCATATGTACACACATACACATAATATTAAAGAAAAAAAGGTTTAAATTTTATTTCTCCACTTTAACAGTGCCTTAAATGATATGTTGTCGTAGTGTTTGTTATAATTTTGTCTCTGAAACAAATAATATAAAGTTTGTCTTTCAGAGAAACCACCTCTTTTTAATCAGAGATCCATTGTAAAAATGCAGACAACTTCATAGTTGTATACTTTCATGATTCGTATGCTATTTAAGTCAAAAGAAAGATAAAACTAGGATGCATATATATTTTTTTCTTGGTTAATTTTCATTGTCATGTTAATTTACATTTCTTGCATTTCTTTGAACTTCTGGTTTTCTCACTTTTCTGTGTTTTTGCATTTACAAAATATGCCATACAAACAGTGCAATAAAATTATTAAATTTGTTTTGACCATTCGCTTCCATCTTATTTAACTTAAATCAGAATGGAGGGAATGGTTGATATCAGTTGTATTCATATGATTGTTGGAAAGTCTTTCATTTTTGCTGTTTATGATCTGATTCTTTCAGTAAATTTCTCTCTCTCTCTCTCTCTCTCTCTACACACACACACACACACACACACACACACACACACACAGGGTGGCCATAATTAAAGATGTGTTCAGAGCCCTGTAGCAAAAAATGTATTGGACAAAATTCAACCAAACGTGGTGTAAGTACACTCTGGAACATGTTTTTATTTGCAGAAGATGAAAATTGGTACAAAATTCTGCCACCAGGGGACATTTGACACTATAAACTCATGGTTTGGGATTAATTAAACAGTAATGGCTAAAAGAGATGCAACAAATCATTTTTTGTGATTGTATAACTTACAGATGTGGTTCAATATATCCTCCTTTCAGATGTTCTAAGAATTGCATTCTGTGAATCACATTTTCTACATCAGAATGCAACAGATCTGCATTGATTTGCCTCACATGCTGCATTATTCTGTCTTTCAGGGTTACTAAATCAGGAACATATCTTTTGTATAGCACGCAGTTCAGATGGCCCAACAACCAAAAATCACAGGGGTTGAGATCAGGCGAACGAGATGGCCATGCTGTGGGAAATGCACAACTAATCACTTTGTGTTCTGTGAAGTGTTTTTGTAACATTTGTTGTGCTGGCAGTCTCATGTGAGATGGTGCTCCATCCTGCATGAATATGATAGAGTCAAGGCATCTTTGCTGCTGAAGTTGCAGAACAACAAAGTTGTGCAGCATCTCTTGATACCTAACAGTAGAGATGGTACAAGTCACTAGTCTTATCAGGCAAAGTTCTTTGAAAAAGTATGGAATGATAATAAATGATGCAGTGAAACCACACCACACTGTGACTTGCGGTGAGTGTAGATGGGTCTGATGGAACATGAGGGTTATTCGTAGCCCAAATGCAGCAATTGTGTGAGTTAACACTACCGTTCAGATCTTCCACCTCCATTCAAGCTAAGAACGTCAGGTAAGAACTGCACTTGAGTTTCCTCATCACCACGAAGCAAAGGTTGAGTATGGGAGATCTTGTAGGGAAAAAATTCAGCATTTGATACAGAATTTTCCATACAGTCGATTATGGCATGTCCAGTTGCCTTGATATTGCCTAAGCACTGCTGAACCCTTGTGTGTTATTCATTCCATATTCCATGACAGAAGTTGCATCTTCCATCTTGTTGAGGAATAATCTGTTTTCACCCTCATCCTGACCTCACTGCTAAAGATCTACTATTTTCAAATCATAGAATCATTTTTATAAGATTTGTTATTGTCATTTGACCTTTTTTTTTTTAATCCTTCAAATGCCAGAATTATCAAAACATGGCATTAGCATTACTGCGTCGTTGATAGTAAAGCTTAACTCGCAGTGCACATTCCAGTAAGGTGAGATCTATAGCACTTCAGTCTTATCAGAATGACACGAATTCTGTTTCAGTCTTCCTTATATCCACTAACTTGTCAGTAGAAACAGTGAGATTATGCAAATATCGCATGATTCTAGCACCAAATGTCCCCTGGTGGCAGAAGTTTGTACTATATTTTATCTTCTGTAAATAAAAAATCTCTTATTCCAGAGTGTGTGTACAGCAAGTTTGGTTGAATTTCGTCCAATACATTTTTTGTTACAGGGCTCTGAACACCTCTTTAATTATGGCCAACCTGTGTGTGTGTGTGTATATATATATATATATATATATATATATATATATATATATATATATATATATATATATATATATTGCCCATTTGAATTCTATTAAAAACAAGTATACAACTCTTTCAACATACACTAATTTTTGACTGACGATATCTAGCTTATTGCATTCACGTGCATTTTTTTTAGTTGGTGATATGTCTGTGCTTGAGTGCTAACCAATGTCAACATTTATGTCCGTGTCTTGACTTTAGTAATGAATTGATAATCAGCATCCTAAATTATGCAAAAATTAATGCAAAACACTTTTGTGTAAAATAAATTGTGTGATCTGCATACCTTAATGACTATAGTTTCATATAATTTTGGCCAATGATATTGTAAGCTACTTTGTTTGAACAGTGTGGCTAATCCTGGAGAAAGCTCAACTTGTGATCACTCAGTGCTGTGACTGCTAGAAGTAACATGGCAGTGTGGCAATAGCAGAAGACGTTGAAATTTTATTTTTCACTTGGTTAGAGTATAATAAATTTAGTTTAATCCTTTATCCAAGTGTGAGCAAACAAAGTTTGCACCTGAAAGTATCTTCAGGACTGGGGTAAGGTGGTACAACACCGGGTCAACTCGTTGCAAAGGTGGAGCAAGCTACCAACAACTCCTGTCTCAGTATCTCCTATAATGCAAAACACATCTCCTTGCAGATATGTCTAATGTTATGCATTAAGGGAAGGGCCACTACCCAGACTAGTTTCGACCTTTATTGAGGTAGAATGGGAGTTCATGTCTTTCATCATCGGCCTTTGGAGTATAAAGATTGCTGAGGGTCAGCCGGTAGTAATAGGGGAAGTTAAAGAAAGGTAGAGTAGGATAGTAGGAGGTAAAAAGAGGCCTCAGTTGTATAACCCAGAGGTTGTGGCTAAAAGGTCTGTAAAACATAATCTCCTTGCACCTGTTCGAAAAAAAAAAACTTAAAATTTACATTTCATTTTACCCAAAAAAACATAACTTTCGATTACATTAATCTAGGTGTCTGGAGACATCATCTCGTAACCCCTAAAGAAATAAAGAAAAATGTTTGTTAAAATTTGGAACTTAGATTATTCATAGACTATGCCTTACAACTGAAAAAAAAAAATAATAAAATAAAAAATAAAATAAAATTAAAAAAAAAAACTGCGATAGCGGGATCCATATTGAGGTGGACTTTATCAACCAGAGAACCGAGAGTTGGGGGAAGAGCCCGGCCCGAGTGATGCAGCCCACAAGGAGCTGCACCGCCTCACTGTAGGCCTTCGCAGCTCGGGTTCTCAGGTCTGCCCCCTCCTATGTGGACTAAGTGTGGATACACAGAAACAAAACCAAAAGAAAAAACTTAGAAGGGGCTTTTTTTTTTTTTTTAGGTCATATTTGCCCTCCAATTTTTAATCGCTATATCAAAGTCTTTTACCACGTTTTCCATCACTGTGAGTACGTGTACTGGCTCTTCATCATTTAGTTTCCATATTCTCTTCAAGCTTTCATTCCATTTCGTTCGGTGGTAATTGAAGTTATCCCACTTAGACTATCTAGCTCGCCTTTACATTGCAAACAAGCGTCTCCTTTTTCCTGTATAGCTGTGTGGACTTTATGCCTTATCTTGGGTTTGTCCCTAAGATCGAGTAGGATTCGTCTTGTTATATTCGAATTTTCGTATGGGGGATTTTCTCCTTCTACTGGTTTTGTAATGGGGTGAGAAGAACCGGTATTTGTATCTTCTGGTTTTGGATCGTTTCCTTGCTCTGTGTCCTCTTCTGATGAGGTTTCTTCCTCATTTTCTGTGTTGTTTCGCGTTATTATCTCATTTCCTTCCTCGTCTTCTTCCGAACTTGAGGCTTTTATTTGGCTTTCAATGTCGTGTTTATTTCGTTTCATTTCTCCTTCTTCTGGCGTGATGGGTCGTTTTGTTGAACTGGTATTGATTTCCATTTCCTCTGTTTCTGTGCTGTCATTGTTGCCTTCCGATTCAATGGTGTAAGATTTCTTAGTGTTCCGTTTCTTTTTCTTCCTAATATTCCCTTCTGCATTCCTCCCAATTATTGCCTGATTTCCTAATGTGGTCGTTGCGATAGCTTGTAGTTGGAGGGCTGGAAAGTCTTCTGATTCCGTTGTTTGTGGTTCGTTTACTGTTTGGCCACCAGTAGTTCGCGAGTCCTGTGATGTGAGTTTAGGACTGATTACTGGAATGGCTACTGCCGCAGGTGTTATGGAGCCTCCTGCTCTTTCTGCAAGTGTCCTGTTAGGACAAACGTCTATTCTATTAGATGTGTTCCCACATTTACGGCACGGTGACTCACATTTATCCAATATGTGTTCTGTCGATAAGCAGTTGCGGCATTTGTTGTTTTTCGGACAGTGAGCGCTAAGGTGGCCCAAAGCGGTGCACCGAAAACATTGTTTTCTTACTCCTGGATAATTGACTATTGCTTTTGCTGAGCCTAAAAAAATCAAGTTGGGGATTTCTGTTTTCATTTCAATTGAAATGCTCACTTCCCCTGATTTCCACTCTGGGATATCTGTGTCTTGTCCGATTGTTACGTTTCGGACAATCCCCCACTTTAAAAAAATGGTTTTAATGCTTTCCTCCCCTTTCTCTAGATATTCGAGTGGAAACCTGTCAATTTTTATGGATTTTAAAATACTCTCGACTAGGAAGGGTAGGCATTTTCTTCCTTCACATTCTATGCCTTTAAGGAGCGTTTCCCTTGTCTCTATGTTGTTCGTTACTATTTGGAATCCCCCCCCCCCCCCGTAAGGGGTAAGCCCGTAAATGCTTTCCGCTTTGGCGACTTTGAGAAGAGCTCTCACAAACGTCGCTTTGTCGATGTTTGGGTCAATTTCGATCCCGAGGGTACGAACTCTTGGCAAGAATTTCGACATTCTTTAAAAGCAAACACCTTACCAACGGAATAGCAAATTTCGGTCCCTGAAAGGAAATGACCTAAAACGAACCTGCACCGATTGGAACGAGGCCACACAAAAAATAAAAGCCAACAAAAGAAAAACTAGAAGGGTTCTTACCAAACAATACTGGAATAGGAGCTCTCTCTCGGGATCTGATAACTGGCAACTGGAATCCAAAAGAAGACTGGAACATGGAGCTTTCTCTCGGGGACGCTGAAAACAGGTCTCGTCAGTGAGAGCCAGGCCCAAGTTGAGATACCAGGCAGAAGCATTAGCAGGTCATCTCCACCTATAGGAATTGCCACATGGTGTGCCACCCTTTTTTAATAAATTACTCTGGATTTAGAGAAAGATGTTGAAATTTTATTTTTCACTTGGTTAGAGTATAATAAATTTAGTTTAATTCTTTATCCAAGTGTGAGCAAACAAAGTTTGCAACTGAAAGTATCTTCAGGACTGGGGTAAGGTGGTACAACACCAGGACAACTCGTTGCAAAGGTGGAGCAAGCTACCAACAACTCCTGTCTCAGTATCTCCTATAATGCAAAACACATCTCCTTGCGGATATGTCTAATGTTATGCATTACTAGTCTGGGTAGTGGCCCTTCCCTTAATGCATAACATTAGACATATCTGCAAGGAGATGTGTTTTGCATTATGGGAGATACTGAGATAGGAGTGTTGGTAGCTTGCTCCACCTTTGCAACGAGTTTCCCTGGTGTTGTACCACCTTACCCCAGTCCTGAAGATACTTTCAGGCGCAAACTTTGTTTGCTCACACTTGGATAAAGGATTAAACTAAATTTATTATAATAGCAGAGGACATAAGTACTGCTTGAAGATGGATGTTACATGTACGGTTGGAGCTAAGCACATAGCAAGTTTAAAAAAAAAAAAACCTTGGCCTTTGAGTTTTTTTAATCTAAGAGGCAACACACACACATTCAGTGTGTGTAAACAATCAAATACTAGGGGGTGGGGGAACTGTAGTGCTTAAATAAATAAGCTACACATACACACTAAAGGAATATAAGACCAGTTGAATATTTTTATAGGATTACCTATGCTGTTTTGAAAATATAAATTGTAAATTCAGAGATTGAGTTCCTTGTTTCATCTACAAATATTTTGATAAAAATTTAAAAAATAGTAAGAACATTCTTTTGATTGCTAGACTGATGAAATTGACAAGTAGGTCCTCTCTATTTCTTAGGGTTTCCTGCATATTTTAAGATTTCACTATGTAATTCACAGCTCTGATATTTATCTGTTATAATACGTTTCTATGGCCAGTCTTCATTAAATAAGTACCTGCATTTAAGCCATTTTTTTTATTAAAGAGCCAACATTTTTCGCTTGTATTTTTCACCGATCATGCAGTTGGCTTTTTCAGTGACAAGAAGTTAAAAATAAAAACTAGAAATGTTCAAACTTTATAAGGAAAAAAAATATAATTTATTCCCATAAAGGTAGCCTAAAACCGACATTTCAGAATGTGTCTGTGTTAAGCTTATCTTCTTGGATATATTTTTTGTTGTTTGCCTGCACTTATCATAAACTTGCATGGAGGAAGAGACTCATTGCAGCAGGTCCCACAAGGCCACAAAGAATTACATCTTTTTTTTATTTCTTTAACTTTTTGTCTGTAAGGCATCAGTAAAATATGTGTTAATTCTTTTGTCTCCTATAAAGAGTGTGATTTGGTTATCTAATATAATTTAAAATGAACAAAAAAATTAATTATATATATACATATATATACATGCATACACACACACACATACACACAAATTATCTTTCATATAAACTCAATTCTCAGAAATTTATATTATAGTAGTAATTTTTAATTTTAGGATACTTTATTTTTTTTTTATTCTTGTTATAAAAAATATACTTCTACTTTCATCCTACTGCTGTGTTTGCATATGCACGTCCGAAATGATATATTTGTAATTATTTGCTTTAGTTTTAAGCATTGACTAATGTATTTTATTTTAATTTTATAATTATGAAAGATGTCTAAAACCATTCTACAGTCGTTAAAACTAATGTTGAAAGAATTGTATTCACTTGTAATATAATTATTCTGCAGGTTTGTGTAATTTTGTATTCAGATGTACAGATTTTTTTTTTTTAAGCTCTCCATAACAATTTAACTGTTACATAAGTAAAAACATTTGGCAGATGCATATTAACATCTTGTTCTTTTTTGTCCAGTATCTACTTCTTTAACTGTCTGTTAATGATGATGTATTTCATTATTAACTTTCGTATTAATGAATAACTGCGTCATGTTCATTAACATTTCACTTTATCCAACTGTGGTGTTATGAACACCTGTAGATATGTATCATATTTTAGACTGCCTTTATGTTAAGGCAGAAACAATGGTTGCTGTAGATATTTCCTTTTTTTCATACTATATATTCATTTGCCATCAGCTGTCATCTTATAATTTTATGAAAGACATGGCAGTTATTGCTAACAAAGCAAGCAATATCTTATTTGTTTACTCACACTAAAATTTTCTTTAGCAGAGTAAAACAAAATAATTTATTCTGTGTAGGAACGTTTCAATGCTTATATGCTGTCAATAACCTATGAAAATTTTTAAATAACATTGCAAGATTTTTTTTCCAACATCTTTTTTTTTTGCATCAGATTTATTCTGAGTAATTCTCAGAAGTTTTATGAGTGAATACAGCTTATTTTTAAATTAAATAATTTAGTAACTGCTGAAGTGAATAAATATGCACTGTATATTCTCATTTGGAAAGGCAGTAGAAAATGTTACTTTCGTTCTTATGTCATATTTCATAATATGATATGCTAGAAAGAGGTGATCAAAAGTTCTATGTGAATATCATGAAATTAAAAATGTAATTTTTAAAATTTAGCACAACATATCTAATAAATAAAAATTTATGTATGTTAAAGTTAACTTGAGAGCAATAACTTGCATCTCCATAAAAGTATATATATAGCATCACATTTTGTACTATAAATCTCTTGTCATAACTGCAGTAACCATTATGCACACTTAAACATGCATTCCTCCTTTAATATAGTTGGTTGTTACTACTCTTTCTTTGAATCTCAATTGTACCTGACTGTATATTGAAAACTAGACAGTAAAATATTATTTCTCAATATTCTGTTGTTTTCATTTTACTGACATGACAATTAAACATGAACTACTTGATATACAAAAACAACTTCTATCTTGCATTTTGCTCAATTTTATATTTTTGAAAAGATTATCCTCAATATTTATTCTGGTGAATTATGTTTATTTTGTACTTGTACATGGTATATTGTTAATAGTAAGGTGAATAACCATCAATATCTCCCCCCCCCTACCCCTACACATTGTGTTTATTATTATTGTTATTATTATATAACGTAAAACCTCCAGGAAGTCCAAAGACTCATCGAGGGAGGGTACCTACTCTACAACTCTCCATTTCCACCAACCACAACTGCCTTCATCATCTATGCCAACGCCATCTACTGCCGACCACCACCACTATTTTCACAGACAATCACAAACATCCATGCCTACGACAGGATTCAAACCCGCAGCCTTTTGGCTAGAGAGTGGATATGCTAACCACTCGGCCAACAAGACCAGCAAATTGTCTGGTTCTGTCATGTTCATTCTGCCACTTTTTAAGAATTACATTCTGGACATCCAAAAATTTAATAGCATCTGTGCTTGTGACATGTGGAATGAGAAGTGCCAGAACAGGTGTGTGTGTGTGTGTGTGTGTGTGTGTGTGTGTGTGTGTGTGTGTGTGTGTGTGTGTGTGTGTGTGTCAGTATTTCTAGTTTTAGTAAAAGCAGGGTAATATGGAAATGACTGATTTTTATAAAAAATGAAGATTCAGATGAATGCCATTAAAAAAATGGCATTCATCTGAATCATTAAAAATGCAAAAGACGCTAGCAGCACTGTGTTTACCACAGTGTCATATTGCTAGTATTTGCTACGCACACAAGCATATGCACGTCATAGTGAGATTCGAGCTATTAGCTTAATGCGGCATTGTGCGTTGCGCAGTTCCACTGTCGTTTATATGCAGTTTGCGCCAGTAGTAGAGTGTTTGTAGTTTATCGTGTTTACTCCGTCTTACCTATTTTATTTATTTTTTTACTTATTTAACAAGGATAAATTAGCTAATTTTTAGAATAAATTGCCTACAGGAGAAATAAAATTGACCACTGAAGCATATCCCATGATCAACAAAGAAAAACTTGAAACTGAACTTCGAGTATTCTACAGTAGATACAGGTAACTGTGGTTGAAGGGAATGTGAATTTCATGGTGGTTGGCATGATAGAGGATGAAAATCCACCAATTTTAATGGGCGACTAGTCACAGCCATCCATTAAATTGTGGGGTGAGAGGCATTTGGAAGGAGACATGGAGGTGTTGAAAAAGAAATGAAAGGCATGAGGACTAAATTGAAAAGCTTGAATGAAGCGTTAGGAGACTGAGGATATCTGATGGAAGAACAACAAGAGGAATGGAAGTGAGAGGAAGGTCAGAGAATCAGTGTGCAAAGGGAAAGAGGAAGGTGAGAAAAAGAGAGAGAAAGGAAATGAGAGGAAAATGAAAAGGTGAAAAAGACAATGGAAGAGCAAGGAAGCAGGGGCAGCTTGTGCATTGGCACTACGGAACTACAGTACCCCCCCCCCCATTTTTCTCGATATATAAATATATTTCTTAATTTATTTATATTTGCTTGTAATATTTAATTTTATCATCAACAATCCTATCCAGTTCTCTTATTTTTTTTGTATAAAAAATAATAAAAATCCATTCTTGTAGCACTTAGGAGAGCAAAGGACGCTAGCAGCACTGTGTTTACCACAGCATCATATTGCTACACGCATAAACATGTACACGGCATAGTGAGATGTGAGCTATTAGCTTAATGCAGCATTGTGCATTGCGCAGTTCCACTGTTGTTTATATGCAGTTTGCACCAGTAGTAGAGTGTTCGTAATGTTTATCGTGTTTACTCCGGCTTACTTATTTTTTTATTTTATTTTTTTTTTACTTATTTAACAAGGATAAATTAGCTAATTTTAAGAATAAATTGCCTACAGAACAAATAAAATTGACCACTGAAGAATATCCCATGATCAACAAAGAAAAACTTGAAACTGAACTTCGAATATTCTACAGTAGACCTGACATGCATGATTATTGTAAATTAATTGACTTGTTAAAATTTATAACAGAAATTAATTTAGATTGTGTTCTTAGTGAAATTACTGTATTGATAAAAATTCTCTTGACAATTCTTATGACTACATCAGAGCCTGAATGCTGTTTCTCAACATTAAAGAGAATAAAAACATTTCTGAGGAGCACTATGAATCAGGATAGGTTAAATGCACTTACGATGATTCCATGATTCCAACGGAGAAAAAATTCTTCAACAGTCATATAAACATCAAGGAAAAAGTTATTGACCTTTTTGCTCGAAACAAAACAAGAAGAATGGCTTTTATTTTTAAGTAATTTTGAATTATATTAAACTGTATAATTTTATCGATAATAAACAATATTTTTTCATGTTTAATTTTTTTTTAATTTTTACCATAATTTTGATATTTTATCCAAACACTGTACTTACAGTGTGATGTATATTTCAAAAGTTGCAGCACCCCCACGATTTCAAGCTACAAGTCAGCACTGCAAGGAAGAGATGAAAGAAAGGCATGACAGTGGAAGAGTAAGGGAAGGAGTGACAGTGAGATTGTCTAGAAGAGGATAAAGAGAGAGAGAGACAGAGAGGTGTCATGCAATATTGAAGGAATAATTGAGACAGAGGAGTGTAATGGATGGCAATTCAATGATTCGACGTGTCAAAGAATAATAGAGGGCTTGCTTGGGTGAATGATAGAAAATGTGACTATGAGAGACCAGAATGTGAAGGAGACGGTAATTACAGGTAGAAAAAGATTTAAGAGTAGTGTTAAAGATGATATGTAGCAGAAGAGTAAGTGGTAGGATAGTCTAGTATGTTTGCTTGGTATGAAATTTGACAGTTCGTGAGAAAACCGACAGATGATGGGCGATTGTATGTGATATGTCAGAGTAGAATAGAGAATGGCAAGTGCAATAATGGGTATAGAGCAAATAGAGAATAGTTTTTATTCTCTTTAATGTTGAAAAACGGCATTGAGGCTCTGATGTAGTCATAAGAATTGTCAAGGCATGTTTTTTTTTTTTTTAATGTGTGTTTAGTAAAATGTGTAAGCACCTATTAAACTTATTTTGTCCATCCATGTACAACTTATTCCAGAATTCTCTTTGCATGGAGTTTATTGAAATTTATTATTGCAAAAATAACGTCATGTTGTACCATCAGTTTACATTGTATGAAGGTAGAAGAATCAGTGTGCAAAGGGAAAGAGGAAAGTGAGAAAGGAAGATGAAAAAGCGAGGTTTGCTCTTTACCAGGTTGGCAGGGAAAAGACCCAGAGGAAGACTAAGATGTAGATCATTTTATATGCTAAAAAGAACCTTAAAAGACAGAAATATAAGATCTGATAATATTGCAATCTTGACAGATTAGGAGATTAATTTGGAGGAAAATTGTTGATCAGAAGTTAGTAATGGTGTAACTTTTTCATTTAGTACTATCATTATTATCCTGTATATCCCCCTGAGGGTGCATATGCTAATTTGATGACAATGTTATCAGCAGGTTTTAGCAGAAACATAATGGAGCTGTGAGATCAAAAACATACAGATTCAAACAAGAAAACAGGCAAAATCAATTTTTTTTTTTTTCACCATTTTGAAGCTTGACATGCTGCACATAATTCCTAACAATTACAATAGTTTTGTTCAATCGTATCTTTTTTTAGATTAGTAGAAAATGAATTTTAATTCAGTTAAGAATATTATTCATTTGTTATTTGTTAATTATCGATATTCAGGGTCAGTTTTACTATATGTAACTGAAATGATTTGAGCCAGTTTGCCTTCTGGCAATAAATTAATGATGCCAAGAAATTATATTCTTGGTTTATTCCTTTATCCAAGTGTAAGCAAACAAAGTTTGCATGTGAAGTAACTGCATGGCTAGGCAACTGCCTTCAGGCTGCATGACTCTGGTGATTTAGGTTATGCAAGTTAAAAATGGGTTAGCGTGTCATAAACTACTGACTCGATTAAAAAATACTAAAATACAAAATATTTTACAAAAGTTAACCACTCAATAAGGTGCTTTGAATGATGCAGATTTTTTTTCACAGACATTATTGTATGGGGCATTTTTGTTGAATCCAAACACTCTTTGTGGGAGTCTCAAACCAACCATTATTCAGACAGTGCCTATCACACCTCTCTTTGAACTCATTTACTGATAATGCTCACATCAGCCTTGAGCTCCGTGCAAAAAAATCTAGTCCTGAAGAGCTTGCCAACTACCCTTTTGACTTCAAGAGGTGACCATTGTTCTGTCTCCTCTTGGCATATATTGAAAAAAATTCTCTACGAGAGTGGTCTGAAAAGTTCTCGTCCTAACAATAAAAAACGAATTTATAATTTCAAAATTATTTTTATTTTTCAACATAATCTCCCTTAAGACTAATACATTTATTCCAGCGATGCTCCAGCACCATTATCCCATCCCTGTAGTGGTTCTCAGTAAGATCTGCAAAATACCTCTCTACAGCGGCAATCACCTCTTGATTCGAAGGAAAACACTGACCAGCAAGGAAGAGTTTTAGTTTGGGGAAGAGACAGAAGTCAGAGGGAGCCAAATCTGGGGAATAGGGTGGATGTTCCAACAATTCATAGTGCAGATCCCTTAATTTCCCATTGCCAAAACACCTCTGTGGGCAGGTGCATTGTCCTGATGAAAGATGATTTTTTCCTTCTGCAAACTGTTTCTTTTCTCAAGAATTTTTTCGTCTAGTCTGGTTAAAAGATCGGAATAATATTCCCTGGTTATTATTTTACCCTTTTCAAGATAATAAACAAAATGCCTTTAGCATCCCAAAACACCAACGCCATGACCTTTCCTGCTGATGGAACCGAATTTATCTTTGGTGCTGAACAACTGGTTTCTGTCCACTGTTTTGACTGCTGTTTGTATTCTGGTGTAATGGTGAATCTAAGTCCCATCCATAGTAATAAATCGACGCACAAAATCAGTTTTATTCTTGTTAAAACGCTCCAAGCACTGTTCAGAGATTTTCATGCAAGTGCATTTTTGATTTGCTGTGAGCAAGTGCAGCACCCATCTTGCACAAAGCTTTTTCATTTGCAATTCTTCATGCAAAATATACCCTACACATTCTTTTGAAATGCTTATAGTCTCAGCAGTTTCATGAACTTTGACTCACCAGTCATCCAATACTATATCATGCACTTGATCAATGATTTCTGGTGGTGTTACGCTTTTTGGACATCCTCAATGTCCAAAAAGTGATGATCCACGTCCTTCACGTGAATCATCTTCAAGGCTGGTATGGCCATGTTTATACTTGGCAGCCCATTTCTTAATTGTTGAAAATGAAGGAGAAGAGTGTCCATAAAAATTTATGAACTTCGAATGAATTTCTTTTCGCATTAAGCCTTTTACAAAGAATTTTATAACCCCACAATACTTAATTTTATCCATTGCAAGGGATACAGACAACATTTTTGCTTCAGACAGCTGTATAAAACAAACTACTTGATAGAATGACTTGAAATTTAACATGGATGCTTATGACAGATGTATCAACTTAGAAAAAAAAAATCTTGCTGATAGTGTTGCCATCTATGGTTGAGGCTGTGAACTTTTCAGACCACTCTTGCATATCTATAAAAAAAAACCTTTAATAACTTATTCACAGTGTGCCTGTTAAGTAATAAGACAATAATTAGTATATCAAAACAAAGAATATGTATTTCGAATTGGCAATTACACAGATTCAAAATAATCTCTCTCCAACTCCACACCATGTTTACATCTATCATACAGGTATTTGACAGCACAGTGGAAGTCCTGAATGGGGAAACCTCCTTCAGTCTGTAGGTCACACCATGTTAAGTGTCCTCAATGTCATTGAAGCACTTCCCCCATTCAAGGAAGGCGCACTCCATCTTTGGGAAGAGGAAAAGTCTGTGGGAACCAAATGTGGCGAATGGTGGTGGAAGGGGATGTTTCATCACACAGATTGACTTCAAAGCTAGAAACTGCTTCACAGTGCACCAACACATGGTTGTGTTGGTGGATAATTCTGGCAGCATCAAAAAAACAATGGCCATATTCTGGACATGTAATGTTTGCAACCTGACTTTCTTCTGCTATGAAGAAGGGGAGACACTAACTTTCATCACTGTGACAATTCTTTGCAACATATCTTGATCAACTGCATGGATGAAATTTTTACACCATGCAACCCGGTGTCCTCTCTCTGTTCATATGTCAATGCGTGCAGAACAAACCTCGAACAAATATTCCTCTTGTGCAAATCTCTTTCTAAGATTAATCTGGCAGTTTCCTTACCAACACCAAGCTGTACAACAAGTAGCCCAGTGGTTATTTGCATGTCACTGGCAACAATTACAGTAGCTTTCACCCCATTTTTATTTTCTACAAAACTTGGCTGTCTACAGCATGGTTCATCCTCCAGGGGGACTCCCCCCCTCCCCTTCTTTAAACATTGAAAACCAGCAGAACACCTGTACACAGCTCACAGAGTCATTGCTGTAAACTTTTTTTTAGGTCTTGGTACACTTCTGTAGCAGTTTTTCCTAATTTAGAGTAAAAGTTTATCACAGCTCTTTGTTCTATGATGCAACTTCTGACACGCTTCACTCACGCACTCTTACTTCAACAGTTGCTACATGAAAACTGCTGTATCATCTGACTCAAAAGTTGCATCTGCAATTACACACTCTAGAAGTCAAAACTATTAATATGTTTGTTACTTTTATTCAAAGGTTGGCCTGTAATTGATAAGATATTGTTTAAATAATCGATATTTATTACAAATTGTGTTACATTTGTAAATTATTTTTATAATTTACAAGAAAACCAAAATATCCCCTAATTGTTTTGAGCAGTATATTTTAAGAGTTGGCAAGTAAATACAGGAGGTGATTATCCCTCTTTATAAGATTATGATTCAGCCGCATGTTGACTACTGTGCACTGATTTGGGGATCAGGAGGTGGTGGAGAGAATTCAGAAACAAGTGACCAAACTGGTGACAAGTCTGTGGAATGTCCTCTGTAAGGATAGATTGAAGGTGTATGGGTTGCAGAGTTTAGCTCTGCAGTCTGTGTTAATGGATAGTGTGGATCTCTCATGATGAGCCTTTTGACTCCATGGAGTAACCATATAAATATCTCCATCCTAACCCCCCCCCTTTCAGCCACACTTTGTCACATCTTCAGTCTGCTTCATAGAAGGCATTCCATACTCCAGTCACCATTTCTTGAGTCTCTACCACTTCATCCTCTAAAAACTCAGCTGACAAACTTGTATATGGTTGTTCAATGCATATTAAGGCCTTATAAAGAAGGAATTTTTTTTTTTTTAAGTCCTACATCTCAGTGTTTATCCAAGGGATTCTTTGAACTATTTTGCCCACCTTTTGCATTATGCCTTCTGTCCACTATCATTACCCTAACCCCTTCGATTTCTTGCATCCAGTTTCTTGTAATTTTTTTTATCTTTAAGTGCATAAATTTGTCACTTTGAACTGGCAACTATTATCTTTTGCTCATAATGTTGGTCTGTTTAAACCAAAAATTATTCTACAGGATTTTTACCTCACCTCAGTTTAACGATATCAACAAACAACTGATATCCTCTCTCACATCAATCTCGATATCCCTAATGCACAAATTAGGCAGCAGCCCAAGTACAGTGCCCTTGTGTGACATTACTTTGGGTGGTAGATGAATTTCATTCTCCAGAAAATTCGGCCACATGTTGACTATTCTGCATAGACTTTTTTGATCTGGGCAATGGAATTGCCCAGATGCCACTGTCTTATTCATATTGAGGAAACGTGAGAAAGATCGTATCGAAGCTAAATTCCGATATTAGCATGTCATGCAATTTGTTACCTTTCAGTGAGAATAGCGCAACTTACTAAAATTAGGGCTCTTTTCAGGTTTTGAAATTAATCCATTTCGAATATCGGACTCTTTCCTTTCAAACGGCTGGTTCTTTAACATGGTAGCCTATGGGAGACCGCAGCGGACGCATTAATGCTTGAGCTGGCACCTCGTCTTCGTTCGCTACCGGAAATGACGTCACCGGAAGGGGGATGAATCGGAAATTACATCAGATTGACGTCATGGTGACGCTCGTATCTCTTTCTCTCCGTCGCTGTCGACGGCTAGCATAGCGGCCGTGGTCTCCCTATGTGGCTGTGGTTACGGTCGGTCGCTTGCGTGCATATGCGACCGATCACACGCGGCATGTTTGCTTTTTACGGTATATGTCACCATACGCGGCCAGGGTGAAAAAAGCTTGCCGCACTTGTGATTTTCGTTTCGGAAAAATAAATAAAGGCACATTGCATCCCTGCTAATAAGATATTTGAAGCAGTCGAAAGAAGTAGAAAAAAAATCTTGCAGTTTTAAGCAAAAGACAAAAGCGAAGAGTCTGTGAATAAAATACCATTGGATAAATTTTTGAAAAGGCTCGCAATCGGAAACCTCGAGTAATGCAGTTTAACACCATTTATGGTTCATAAAAAACAAATCGTTTTTAAAATTGAAATGTGAGACCCATATAATCTTATTTTGTAAGGAAAGAAAGCAAAATGTAATATTTATTGCAATAAATGTTATTTAAAAATTATATTTGACATAATCTTTCCAATGCAAACAAACATTTTGATTATTTATTTTTGCACATGTGAAATTCGTTTTTTTTTGGGGAAGAGACAAGAAATTGTGCAGCAAAAAATGTCAAATATCGTAGGGCAGTAAAGAAATTCCAGGTAACCCAGTGCACATAAAGACAATAATCCGTTAACGGCGGGGGGGGGGAGATTGCAGTTGAACAGATAAAATACTGATGAAGTTTCAACAGCATTCTACGTTTTAATTAGGTCAAAGGGATTTTAACATAGCCAGTTTGGTTGTAAAAAGTGACTCATTTGAAGAGAAAAAAAACCGAACTGTGCGAAAATAGAAGAAACTAGTGGCGCCACCTTTTTTTGTTTTCGAAAGTGGCAACCTTCGTTAGTGTTGTGTCAACTGTTTTTCACATTTGTTTCATAAGAAGCCGAGTTATAGTGCCAAGAGTGACAGTGTGTTTTGACGAACGGTCAGTCGTCACGATATTCGCCGTACGCGACGAATTCTCGCTATCAATCGCTTAAAAACTTCTAGAATACAGCACTGACAGGTTGGCCAGGCAGAACGAATTCTTTGTGGATAATGCCCTTGGAATCGTAGAAACAAATCAGCATTGACTTTACTTTTGACTTCTCCAAGCGACTTTTTCTCGGATGCCCCTCTTCTGGTGGTCTCCACTCA
Organism: Typopeltis vanoorti; assembly: GCF_054136105.1. Classification (NCBI taxonomy): domain Eukaryota; kingdom Metazoa; phylum Arthropoda; class Arachnida; order Uropygi; family Thelyphonidae; genus Typopeltis; species Typopeltis vanoorti. The sequence continues at coordinate 26,607,029 of NC_143574.1, forward strand.
GCATTCTGTTTCGGACTCATACTCAAAATACCACGTTTCGTCACCAGTAACGATCGTTTCAAGAAAGTTTGAGGTCCTTGCAGTGTTCAATTCGATACATTTTTTGGTGGTCGGTCAACTTGTGGTGAACAAATCGCGAATTCAATTTACGAAGGCCTACACGCTCGGTCAAGGTGTTGTGCACAGTTGATTTTGGAATCCCCAATTCATCTTCAATCTCACGGACAATTTCGGGTTTTCTTTGATGAAATCACGCACTTTTTGGGCGTTAACTTCGTTCAGTCCAGTTTTTGGACGACCCGACTTTTCGTCGTCCTCAAGCGTCTCACAACCACTTTGAAATCGCTTAAACCACTCGTAAACTTGAGTACGGGATAAGCATTCATCACCGTATGCATTTCATGCGTTTCAGTAAAACTTTTATCGAGTTTAACACAAAAGTCAATCGCAGCTCTGTGTTTGAAACTAATTTCCCGACCGTTCGTCAAAACACACTGTCACTCTTGGCACTATAACTCGGCTTCTAATGAAACAAATGTCATAAACAGTTGACACAACACTAATGAAGGTTGCTGCTTTCGACAACAAAAAGATACAAGTGGCGCCACTAGTTTCTTCTATTTTCAAAAAGTTATGTTTCTTTTTGGACAGAGGGTGCCAATTTCATTTATTCTGTCTTTCACTTAATAGGGTTCACTTAATACTTTTATTATTATATTGTGATTCAGGCTGCCATGGAGTCACAAGACTCATTGGGGGAGGCCCATCGTAGAAAACACAGTCCATCATATCACTCCTTGAACTCATTGACATATCAGGCAATGCATTCCATAGTTCAACCACCCTCCATGCAAAGAAACAACTCCTCACCCTCTTGCTCAAAACTTCCTTTTGTAACTTCATGGTGGAAGGAGCAAGGGCCCCTTGTACTTGTCCCTTTCCCCTGTTCCACCAAACAAAATAACTCTCCAGTGTCAATCCTGTAACTACCTCTCAACAGTTTAAAAGTCTCAATCATATCTTCTCTCCCATCAACCAAACTCTGCAGCCCCCATGCCCTCAGCCTGTCTTCATAACTAACATTTTTTTTTTAAATAACGAAACCTGTGGTGCGTTCATAATTAGAAGAAACACACGTATAAACCACAGTGAAAATTATTTAATTGTAAATATTTCATCCTAAGTATCTTAGGACATCATCAGTACAGTATTTAAACAAAATTAGGAATAACATACAGTTAGGGCGCATGATTACAATAGAATCATACTTTAGGAATAGTGAGAACGTCGTTGCGGTTTAGGTTTGGTGTGTGTAGTAGGGCTTCAGAACTTTCATTGTATAAACATTCATGTTTAAATAAAGATCTATGTAAAAGTTTAGCCTTTTCCCAATGAATCCTATGGTTTGGATTTCCAATTCCGTGTTGAGAGAGGCCAGATTTTTGCGATTTAAGAAGACGAATGTGGTCTTGATGTTCCGAGATGCGTTTCTGAACAGACCTACCTGTCTGTCCAAAGTAAGACAATTTGCATGAGCATGGAATCTCATAAACGCCAGGCAACATCAAAGGTGGGAGTTTGTCCTTAGGAGAAGGTAACAAGTTGTAACAAATTTCGTTGATAGGTTTGTAAGTAGTGGCAAAATTGTATTTCTTCATAATTTTAGAATGACGTTCTGAGATGCCTTTGACGTAAGGTATGGGAATCCTATGCACTTCTTCCTGTCTGGTTTGATATATGCAGAAGTGACTGATGATTTTTTGAGTTGTTTTGGGATTATATCCATTTAGGATGGCTGTATTTTTGATAACTTCTAATTCCTGGTTTAAAGATTCTTCAGAGGAGCAGAATTTGTGTGCTCTGGAAACTAGTGATTTAATAATGCCAGATTTCTGAGATGGATGATGAGCAGAAGAATTGTGAATGTAGCGACTTGAGAATGTAGGCTTGCGAAAGACGGACGTGGCGATGGAACCGTCTTCTTTTCTTTTGATGTGTAAATCCAAAAAAGAGACACCTGTGGAGATTCTTTTTCTAACGTAAAGTTGATGCGATGATGAAGAAGGTTAATTTTATCTAGAAACAGTTGTAATTCAGGTTCGGGATGATTACAGCCTGCAAAGACGTCATCGACATATCTTAGCCAAATTTTTGGTTTGGGTTCAAAAGTGAATATTTTTTTCCTCAAGGTGTTCTAGAAACAAATTTGCTAGGTTTGGTGATAAAGGAGATCCCATTGCTGTTCCTTCCTCTTGCTTGTAAATTTGACCTTTCCAGGTGAAGTAACCTGATGCAATAACAAACTTGAACAATTCAACTATATCAGACGGAAATTTTTGAGTTAGTAATTCTATTATTTCTTTATGGGGAATGTTTGTGAAGAGGGAGACAATGTCGAAGCTGATTAACAAGTCAGTTTTTGATAGTTGAATGTCTTTAATTTTTGTGTGAAACTCGGTAGAATTTTTGATTGAAGAGACTTAGTGGACTATGTGAGGGCGGAGAAGGTTAGATAAGAATCTTGATAACTTGTACGTTTTGTATGATAATTTCCCATACTATTCCTAAAGTATGGGAAATTATCATACAAAATTGTGTTAAATAACGTTTTTTTTTTTTGTACTACTTTAGCACGTTATGCACGTTTTCATGAGATTCTATTGTAATCATGCGCCTTAACTGTATGTTACTCCTAATTTTGTTTAAATACTATACTGATGATGTCCTAAGATACTTAGGATGAAATATTTACAATTAAATAATTTTCACTGTGGTTAATACGTGTGTTTCTTCTAATTATAACCGACATTGTACAGACCTGATACCATCTTTGTTATCTGCGTCTGCGCTCTCCACAATTAGTTTATCCCCTTCAAATCCTAGAGACCAAATTTTAAAAAATTGTTATTGCATAACACTTCCTTAAACGTGCAATAATTCATAAACTACTGTTCGAGGTATTTTATTATCTAGCTTTTTCTTTTACTTCTTCCTTATCAAGGATCAATTTAATTAATTTGAATTGAACACCAGAATAAAGGAAGTCCTTTCTTTTCATTTGAAACTAGGAATTTGTCCATTATTCTAGAAATAGGAAATTCTCATTCATTCAAATACAGTTGACACTTCCTTTTTCAGAAATAGGTCAACATTGTGCAAGTCCTTTTCTGCCTGGTACTGCAAAGCAACGTTATGAAAACAAGCAATTGCTTTTATAAATAAGACATAGTTTTTCAGTTGCCAAATTCAGTTGGAATTTTACATATTTTATTCACCTTTCAATGTAATTTTTATTTAATTTTGTTTTAAATTTAAGTTCTGGAAAGCATAATTTTAAGGTAATGTTGACACAATGTAGTTAGTACCGCCTTATACATAAGGATTTTTAACACAGACTACTGATTATGCCAATATAAAATAATATATTTCTAATTAATTTTACACCCTCTGTCCAAAAAGAAACTGAACTTTTGATAGAAAATAAAACACAGGCCAATTATAATTATTCAAATCATTTATTTCAATCAATATCCTCTCCCTCAGCTTCGATTCAGCGTTTAACATGGTCAATTAATTCGTTAAATGAGTTTTTTATATCGGTTTTTGGGATACTGTTGAGGGTCGTGGTTACTGCCGCTTGAACATTTTCAACGGTGGCGTATCGCTTGCCTTTCATCGGCAAATGAAGTCGGGGGGAAGAGAAAGAAGTCACAGGGCGCTAAATCAGGTGAATACGGCGAGTGATCCAACACACAAATTTGGTTTTTGCTCAAAAACTGTCTCACAATGTTTGAACGATGAGATGGTGTATTATCTTGCAAAAGTGACCAGCTGCCTGCATCATGATATTCATGCCGTACGCGACGAATTATCGCTATCAATCGCTTCAAAACCTTGGACCGTTTGGCCAGGCGGAACGAATTCTTTGTGGATAATGCCCTTGGAATCGTAGAAACAAATCAGCACTGTCTTTACTTTTGACTTCTCCAAGCGACTTTTTTTGGGATGCCCTCTTCTGGTGGTTTCCACTCAGCACTCTGTTTCGGGCTCATACTCAAAACACCATGTTTTCACCAGTAACGATCCTTACGAGCGCTTTTAATGAGGTCTTTGCAGTGTTCAATTCGATACATTTTTTGGTCGTCGGTCAACTTGTGGGGAACAAATCGCAAAGTCAATTTACGAAGGTCCAAACTCTCGGTCAAAATGTTGTGCGCAGTTGATTTGCAATCCCCAATCCATCTACAATTAATCTCACGGACGATTTTGTGTTTTCTTTGAAGAAATCACGCACTTTTTCGATGTTAACTTCGCTCAGTCCAGTTTTTGGACGGCTTGACTTTCCGTCGTCCTCAAACGTCTCACGACCACTTTGAAATCGCTTAAACCACTCTTAAATTTGAGTACAGGCTAAGCATTAATTACCGTATTCTTTTTGAAGCATATGATACGTTTCGGTAAAACGCTTATCAAGTTTAACACAAAAGTCAATCGCAGCTCTCTGTTTGAAACTCATTTTCCGACCGTTCGTCAAAACACACTGTGACTCTTGACACTATAACTCGGCTTCTAATGAAACAAATGTCATAAACAGTTGACACAACACTAATGAAGGTTGCCTCTCTCGACAACAAAAATATACAACAGCTGGTGCCACTAGTTTCTTCTATTTTCGAAAAGTTATGTTTCTTTTTGGACAGAGTGCATTATATGAAATTGAAAATTTTTCTTAAATCTCCCATGATGAATCTTAGGACTTTGTGGAGGTGGCTGTGCAATAATAATAATGATGATCTAGTATTGCTAAATAGCAATAGTTATACAACTGACCAAGTGTAGTTTTTTCCTCCACTTAGTCTATCATCAGCCATTCTCTTATCTTTGTCATCAACACCCGACCTTCACATCATTTGCTTCAATCCACTCAATAAGTTATCCAGTAAGATGACTTGGTAAAGTCTAACACTATCACAGTTGCAGCCATTTCTTTTATCAGCCATCCTTTTATCCTTGTTATTAGCTGAATTGTTGTAGTACTGTGAAAAGTGGGTAAATTACTAGACCCATTCAGAAAGTCTTGTTCTCTCATAGCATATCATACCATTATGTCCATTCCTAAATTTCGTCATTAACAATGCCCCATACCTTGATTACCAATCCTAAGATACTGATAATTTGTTACCTCTGTCTCAGATCCTTAATGTAAGAAGGCTGTCCTCTTTCCTTTGGACTCTTCACCTGCAGAGACAAACAGCCTAGTTGTGCACGGTGTCCGTTCTTTTGCACTTTCTTGTACAGGGTAATCGTAAAGTCATACAACCCTGAAATAATGCAACAGCTACATGTACAGGTTATAATCAGACTTTTATAACATAAGAAGAATGGAAAGCTCATAACATACAGTGAAAGTCACCACTTACTTTGTGAATGCAAACTCTTTTTACCAGATTTGATGCCAACCTGGTGAAGCACCTACACACTGATGTTTTCGATCGCTGTTGAAAGATTCATTTTTAGTTCATTATGGGAGGATTATTCTAATAAACAACACCTTTGAGACACTCCCAAAGGAAATTATCTGGTGATCTTGGAGGCCACCATTTTTTTCAAGATGAAAGGTTCCGAATGTGCAAAAAAAAATGTACAGTACTATTTGATGTCTTGCACATGGCATATGTTCCTGAAACCAATAATGGTGTTCGCTGACATCAAGGAGTGCCACAAACTGTGACGACGTCTTGGTAGATAGTACTGTTCACTGTCATCTCAAAGAAAATTGTCCCATTTTGCAATGGCATGATATTGCACACCAAACTCCAATTATTTTAAGAATGCAAAACTTTTTCATGAAAGGCGTATGGATTTTCACAATGACTAAATCCGATTGTTTTGAGTATTCACATATCTAGGTGAAACCTGGCCTCGTCACTGAAGAAGTATCAACCATCTCTTCACATTTTTTTAATGAATGAGCTTACCCATCTGCATAACATTATTCGTTTGCCTTTATCTGGGTCCTTCAGTTCATGGACTGAGTGCACATGATATATGTGAAGGTGTAATGATCTCATAGCTTTCTGAGCACTGTATGACATTGATGATTGCATGGCAAGTTCCCAAGGGTTTTTGTCCCATTTTCCCTTTTAATCCCATTATCGTTGACTTTTGAGGGACTGCTGTACCTTGAACAAAGTTACACTGAGAACAACCTACATACATCACAGTGAACTCAGCATCTCCGATAGTTTATAATAATATGATGGTAACACCTGGAGGCATAAGGAATGATTTGGAAACAGTTGGCACAAATTTAAACTTTGGATTGCGAAACATTACAATCACCCTGTATATTCTCATTCTTCAACCGACAAATGCACTAATCTAGACACAAATATTCATATGCTACAGTATTTCTGCAAATTGCAAGAGTGGTTAGCATAGCCAAAATCAGCATTTCTTCATCAGAACAGCATGTCATACATAGCATCCAGGATTAATTTTTTTTAATCATCATATAATAACCACCTGCTATACTAATCAAGTGACTGTTTGATATTTAGAAAAATATCTCAATGATATATTACAGTGTGTATGCGCACCTTAAGACAATATAATTGCCAGACTGGTTGATCGAGTGGTTAGCTTATCTGCTCTCCAGCCAAACGGCTGCCGGTGTTTGAATCCTGCCATGGGCATGGATGTTTGTGATTGTCAGTGAAAATACTAGTGGTGGTGGTGATGGTAGGTGATACATGGCCTTGGTGTAGATGATAATGGTAGTTGGCGATAATTGTAGTTGGTGAATTGAGTGGTGGAAACAGAGTTGTAGAGTAGGTGCCCTCCCTCGATGAGTCTTTGGGCTCCATGGAAGTGTCATGTAATAATAATAATAATCAGCTAATACTTTTTATTCCCTTATAGGGAATATGCGAGGTCTTTTTAACCTATCTAGTTTTTGGAGACAGTGAGAAGTTCCTTCTCCACTGGTAGCCAATCAGAGATAGATGGTCCATGATTATCACTAATTATAAGCAGCAACCAGTACCTAACCTTAACAGGATATGTTACTGTCTGAAATATTGTCGGATCTAGGTCGATTTTCTTAAATTTGGTGAATGATAAACCTGAGTTTCCTGGAGAAAAAAAACTTGCCTGTGCCAGAGATCAGATAACTTGGGAACCAGTCAAAGAAAGGGTTAGAAACATTTGCTTCAGTCAGAGACTAGACTTGAAGTTAAGTTTATCTTCTGGTGTGGGGAAAGAGCAGAGGCTGCAAGCACCATTTCCACTGAGCAATACAAGCCTACTCAAAGACAATATTATGATTAATATTGGTATTCGTTTTTGAATAATTGTTAAAGTATTTTTATATGTGAATCTACAAAATATTGTGACCTTATATCACGAAATATTAAATTTCATATTTCGTGATATTTTCATGAAACCTTATATGAAACTTTAAAGCAAATATGGGCCTTGATTAAACAAGACAGTGATCTCATATCTGAAAATGAAAATTGTCTTTTGCCTAAAGACTCTCATGCCACAGTAGCAGTTGAACCAGCAGTCTGTTGACTGGGCTCTTTCACAACCAATGCTTGTTATCTTCAAAAATCCTAGTGTCCTAAGTTTTTACGGAAAAAGTTTGGAACCTTTTCTATAAAACATTTTAAATTGCTTAATATTTCAGACTTTTAAATTTTGGTTGCAGTTTTAACGATGGCTAGCACATATACTACTTGGAAAGAAGTCAAAACTCGCTGGACAAGTGGCATCGTGCCATCTAACGAGTCCAGTGACTGTAGCTGGTATACATTAGAGGAATATGATGCTTTTAAGTCAGCGCAACTATGCCTGTCTGTGAGAAGGAAACTGATGGAGGTTGAAAGAAGAGTTGTGATTATATGACATGTAGCAGGATGTTGACAAATTAAGCCTTCCGAGGTCAACAGTCAGTGATACCATACTCACATGGAAGCACAGAGAGTCAACTCCAAGTGTTACTTGCAGTGAAAGACTTACCACGGTCACTGAATGCAACTGCAGGGCACTCCAAAAGATATGTTAAAACTGCCATTCGTTGTTGGCCGAACAATGCAGAGTTCCGGACATTGGCTGGAACACAAAACTGCACAAAAGCATTGAAAAGGCTTACAACATGCAAGACCCACATTACATAAACCGGCATGCAATGCCATCTCCAGTTGTGCAGAGAGTATGTACGGTGGGACATGGAAGGTTGGAAAGCTGTTATGGAGAGAGGAATCATACTTCAACTTCTACAAAGATGGATGTGTGTGGCATATACTGATGAATGTCTGGAGGATAACCTTAACTGAAATTTGGAGTTGCTAGTGTGATGATAGTCCTGTTTTTCTCCAGACCTCTCTGATTATGGTGCCGTAAACACTGAACTCAAAGAGATATCTGAAGATTCTGGACAAATGCAATGCTTCCTGCTTTGTGGCGTTTCTGTACAACTGATAATTCTCTTTCAGCAAGACAATGGACTGTGGCCTAAGTCTGCTACTACGACTGTGGTTTGTGGACATGAATGTTACCAAACTTGATTGGCCTCTACAGATCCCTAATCTCAAACTTATTGAACATCTGTGGGATGAACTGGAGCATCGGGTGAATTAAAGTGATACCGCCCACAACAGTCCAGGACCTCATTACATGTCTACCGGAAGAATGGTCCAAAATTGCCATTGATCGCCATCTTACGTTTGTTGAAAGAATATCCCATGGAATCTCTCTCTTATACCCTTTCAGCAAGACTTACACTGTGCTGTAATTCTGTTGCTGCAACTGTGCGGTTTGTGGAAAGCTTTGGTTCATTGGTAACTGGACCTCATTACTGCTGGCTTGAAGAATGCCCAGTTGTTTTCTAAAAGCACATTTGGACTATAGAAACACTGCCCGCTGCCTCTGGAGAATAAGACAACTTATTTTAATTGTATGGCCCTGTTTATAGTCATACAAAGATAGAAATCCAACTAGTTTCCGCGTTAAGCATCCTTGCCTCTCAGTTTTTCAATCCGAGAAATTGGAGTTGCAAATCGAATTTGCGTTGCGTGCTAAAAAAAACTGTTTTTGATTTTTTTAGCACACAACGCAAATTCAATTTTAAAACCTGCATTATTAGAGACAAATGTTAGAATTTATGATCCAGAGATGGCAGCACTTGTCTATCACATTCTTGCTGCATGACTACTAAAGTAGCCATGGATTGAACACACACTTATTTCTAAAACTTTAGGCTAAAATAACTCTACCTAATCTACGTTTCATTTTTCTGGGCAATGAAAGACCAAAAAGGTTTGCAAATGATATGGTGAACGAAGATGCATCACTGAATTTATATGTTCGGTTTCAATACTGTGATGAACGAAACCAAATTTATAAACATTTTAGGGCTGAAACTAGAAACGTTGGCTAAAATGCTTGTCTTTATATTTTCATCATAAAAACAAACTTTTTATGATGAAAACCAATCAACGTTTCGTTAATTGGTTTTTGATTGCAACTGTGGTTTTATAAAACTAGCTAAAAATTAGTTTATGCTGGTATAAAATTAGTTTTTATAAGACCATTCAGCAAAATTATGTAAAAATAGTCAAAGTGGAACGTCTACGAGAGTGGGGGTATGAGAGCAGCAGTTTGATTCTCACACTTTTGGAGACTATCCAATTTTTAGGGATGTTTTAGATACACCACCACGGACGTGAACAGTAGTTTAAGTTGGGGAACTTATGAAGCGTTTGGCAGTTGTATAGACAAGATGTGCTGAGCAGGGAGTAGTTCATTGCAGTTATAGCTGAACTGTGGTAGGAAAGGCTACAGGTACACATAAGCCAAAGAAGACCATTATCCCACTGAAGAATAGCAAAGAAAATCAAGATTAAGGCAATGATTATGGGGATCTTTAAAGCTTCTTTGTGCACTACAAGATTTGTCAAATTAAGAAAAGAAACACGGTCTACCATTATTAGTAGTTGTGAAGTGGATCAGAGGCCGGTGACATGTTGCTTTTTACAAAAGGTGGTGAAAATATTTACCTAAGGGACTCCGCCATTGGTCGACCTTGGTTTTCAGTTGGAGTTTTATGTCATTGATCTCAAGACCAAGTTTCGGTATTAATTTCTTCAACCTAAAAAATGTGACTTTCCACCAGACAACGCACACTTGATAGGAAGTGAAGAGATGGATTATTGGAAATAAAAACATTGCAAGGAAGCATAAACATCACATGTCATCCAACTTGCAATATTTTTACTGCCAAAGAACACATGGATGAGAGTGGATGTTTCTTAATCTGAGAAGAAACACCAGATTGTAATCTGAATTGCAGAGGAAAACAAATCCCCTGTATACTTAGCATCACTATTTAGAAAGAGATCAGCTTTTGGAAAATGGCTATGATTATTCGGTAGGCATGTGAAGTGTGTATAAGATCATTGGTATTACAAAATACCTCAGGTTTACATACATCAGCTTGGCTTTAAAAAAATCAGTTAATGCCTTTTCGTTCCCTTATTGAGTAGGCAAGACTATTAATCCTATCTAGGTTTTGTAGACTGAGTGGGCAGTTTAAACTCCACCAATAGCCAGAGATAGCTGGCTTATGACCATCATTAATTATAAGTGGCAACCGATGAAGAGACGGAGAAACAAGTGCTGCCATCTCTTGGTACCTAACCCTAACAGAATACGTTATTGTCTGAAATAATGTGGATTCTACGATTCTATTTTCTTGAGTTTCTGGAAGAAAAACACCCTTGCCTATGCCCGAATAACGCGGGAACTTGGGAAAAAAATTTTTGCAGTCGGCAAATTAACTTGAACTTAATCTCATCTTCGGGAACCCTAGCGCAAAGCATGCAAGTGTCACTTCTCATCTTCACAGACGTGTGTGTACATACATATATATATATATATATATATATATATATACACACACACACACACACACACACATACTCAGATCTCTTTTTATGCAGTTTTGAAGTTAAGCAGTGCATAACTTCAAAACTTATGTACCATTGTACACAGGAGCAAATTCTCCATGCTTGCTGTGCAAGCTCATTAATTGAGAAAGAAGTAATATTTATTCGTTAATAAATGCATGCATTTATAAGCATTCCATTTAGGCTTTTATTTTTGTAGACAGAAGACATCCGAAGCTTCTGCGGCAATCATTGAGCTTTACGTTGTGTATCGAAGGCTGATGCTTGCTCGTCTAGTCAAAGCTATCTTGGCTTGCTCAGTTGTATGAGCTTCCAGGTCCTTGCAGCAGCACTGTGATTTCATGCACGCACATAGCCATTTCACGCCGTCTCACTGGATTTTTAGATGAAATGTAGATAATGATAAAATTAAATATTACAAGCAAATAAATAAATATATATATTTATATATCGTGTTGCAGCACATTCTGGCATAACATGTAAGCAGTGAATGTCTGTGAAATTTAATTTTATGTCATGTGAAGTTTAAGATCGAGTAACGTTGTTACTTTGCAGCAATGCATCAGGAAAATGTTGAAACCCCTCCTAGTAAATCGATCTCTAAGACCATGTGCTCTAAAAGGCAAAGATCTAAATCAGTTGGTTCAATAATTGCTTTGTACCAGAAGTGGAAACATATAAGAAAAAGGCTCTCGATTTTAAAGATTTATTAATTGTTGACAATGCACCAAGTCATCCACATGTAGAACATCCAAATGTGCAGGTAGTTTTTTCCACCCAATACAACAAGCATTATTCAGCCATTAGATCAAGACATAATTGCTACTTTCAAAAAATATTACGTTAAGCACACTTTTCAATTTATACTAGATAAACTAGAAAATGAATCATTACCAGTAACTGACGTTTCAAAAAAAAAATTAATTTTGGACTGCTTAAATCATGGTACATCTGTTATCGCTGAAATAAGACACACACTTCAAATGACTGCTGTAAAGCAGCTTAGCCTGGATGTGTTGCAAACAGTGCAACCATTCAAACATCTACGTTATCGGCTGAAATCATTACTTTGGCAGATGAAATTGGAGGTTTTCATGCATTTAGCAGAATGATGTAGATGAATTTGTTGTGGATAATGCCTTAAGTGACTGATATTGATTTTTAGATAGGGAGTCCAAAGACTCATCGAGGGAGAGTGTTCCAACAGCATCGAACGATTGTTCCCTTAGAACTACTAACCGCGCTCAAACTTGTTCAACTTTATGCGAGCCATTAGTAGCAGAGGCTCTACCAATCGACCAACCTTTGTATTTCGTCGAAGATCCAGGAAACGATAGTGAAGCAGAAGAAAAAACTTGTACCACTCACTGCAAATATAATTCGAGAACTGTGTAATAAATTGGAAAATTATTTTGTTAATGACAAATTCTGAACGGTCTTTTAAATTCCAACATGAGCTGAAAAACTATGTTTGGATATCGCGAGCTGTATAAAAAAAATTTAGTAAAATCACCAAGTTTAATCACTGATTACGTTGTCGGAAGAACAAATTTAGCACAGAATGAGAGTGAAGCTAATTCTTTGTGAAGAACCATTCCCTTTGCCATACAAATCTGATGCACTGACTCTTCTGGTGATGAAAGTGATTTCGCACCAGTTCGCAAACGTTGCCGAATATTATCTAATAGCGATGATAATTCTGGTGAAAAAATGTCACTTTTCAATAAAAATTAAATGAATAAAGCGTTAACTTAGGCATTATTTTCCTGAATTTTTATAACTTTTTTTAATGCGATTTTAGGTATATTTTAATTCACTGCTTCGGTTTTCTGTGGAACGTATCTACCGCATAATAAGTGACCCGACTGTGTATGTATATGCACACCCAGTCCAAAAAGAAACCGAACTTTTCGAAAATAGAACTATATAGCGCCACCTGTTTTGTTGTCGAAAGCGGCAACCTTCATTAGTGTTGTGTCAACTGTTTTTCACATTTGTTTCATAAGCCGAGTTATAGTGCCAAGAGTGACAGTGTGTTTTGACGAACGGTTGGTCGTCACGATATTCATGCCATACGCGATGAATTCTCGCTATCAATCACTTCAAAACTTCTAGAAAAAAACTCACCACTGACCAGTCGGTACGAATTCTTTGTGGATAATGCCCTTGGAATCGTAGAAACAAATCAGCATTGTCTTTATTTTTGACTTCTCCAAGCGACTTTTTTGGGGGTTGTCTCTCTTCTGGCGGCCTCCACTCAGCACTGTTCTGGACTCATACTCACCACGTTTCGTCACCAGTAACGATCGTTTCAAGGACGTTTGAGTGCTTACGCGCGTTTTTAATGAGGTCCTTGCAGTGTTCAATTCGATACATTTTTTGATCGTTGGTCAACTTGTGAGGAACAAATCGCGAATCGAATTCAATTTACGATGACCCAAACTCTCGGTCAAAATGTTGTTCACAGTTGATTTTGGAATTCCCAATTCATCTTCAATCAATCTCAAGTACGATTTCGGGTTTTCTTGATGAAATCACGCACTTTTTGGGATGTTAACTTCGGTCAGTCGTTTTTGGATGGCCTGGCTTTTTGACTTCAAGAATCTCACGACCACTTTGAAATCGCTTGAACCACCCGTAAACTTGAGTACAGGATAAGAATTTATGCTTTTTGAAGCATTTTATGCGTTTCTGTAAAAGTTTTACAAAATTCAAACACAAAAGTCAATCGCTGCTCTCTGAAACTCATTTTCCGACCGTTCGTCAAAACACACCGTCACTCTTGGCATTATAACTGCTTCTAATGAAGGTTGCCGCTTTCGACAACAAAAAGATACAACAGGTGGCGCCACTAGTTTCTCCCATTTTCGAAAAGTTCGATTTCCTTTTGGACAGGGGGTGTATATAGACACACAACACTTATGTTCACTTGAGCCTCTTTTTTTTTTGCATAGCCTTCAACAATTTTTTTTTTTTTTTTTGGTCTGTGGGCAGTCCTCCCTGCTTCCAACAATCTTCAACACTCAAGTCAGAAACATTAATGCTGCAGCGGTCATGGATTGAGTTCCGCATGGATGTTCGACGCCTGTCGAACACTATTAACACATTAAGTGCAGCAATCAGAGCACACTGCACTTTAACATATCGGCATTGAAAAACAAAATTGGGAAAAAAAAATAGAGAGAGTGAGCTTTAGAAACATTAAATCCTGCTTCAATGGTTCACTACACAAAGTGCTAAATTCCCAATAAGGTTCAAGCAAAAAATGTTTAACAATTTGGACACTATTTTGTAAGCAACAAAGGTTGGCTTGGTAAATGAAATCATGTTTATTAATTATTAAGATTATGTGAAATATGTAGCATGACTAAACAATGTTCATTAAGGTGACAGACGTATATTAAAATGTGTGTGAGAGCACAGGACTGGATGCCATGTCAGCTGGTGTTGTACGTGAACGTGCAAGAGAATTGAAATTGCCTCTAATGAAGTTGTTCAATGTAAGTCTCAGCTCTGGCAGGGTTTCAGGGGGAGTGGATGGAGGCAAGATAGTGCAACTGCACAAAGGTAGCTGCAAGACATGCAGTAAACTACAGGCCAATAATATCAGGAGTGGCTGTTTGGAAAAGTTGGTTAAAGGTAAAATCCAACAGTGGGTGGATAGGGATGCAATACTGTAGTGGGCAACATGGCTCTGTAAAAGGCAGATTTTATAACAAGTGATAGCAAAATTGGATAAAGGAAATGGCTACCACGATACTGCTGGACTTCACAAAGGCATTTGGACATGATGCTAGCAACATGGACACAGGGGAAGATGAATGACAGATATCTGAGTATACGGTGAAGTGGAATCTAGGAGAATGAGGGTGACTACAGGAGTACTGCAGGGTTCTATACTACAGCCACTACTGTAACTTGTATCAGTGATATAGGGAAAGATTTAAGAGAGGTAATTCAGTTGTTTGCTGATGACAAAACTGGGGAGGACAATAGCTGATAAAAGTGATGTAGATATCTTATAGAAAGGATAATGATTGTTAATTTACTGTTGCAAAAAAGTAAGGGTATGTACTTTGAGTTGAAAAGGTTGCATACTTCATATACTGATGGCAGTGGATTGCAGGAAATTGATAAGGCTAGGGACTTGGAGAAAATGGTGGACAGTTGAAGTTCAGACGGCATATTGTAAAAGTTGTATATTGAAAAACACACTAACAAGTAAAGATAAGTTATTCCTCTCTGATTCGGCTGCATCTTGACTACTGATTTGGTCACATTAGTTTCTCGGAGACCACGAGGCGGTGTGTTACAAAGGTCAGTCGATAGGCACTTGGAAGAGAGGACATGACGATTTTTTTAAGATATTAAGAGGCTTTATAGAATTGATGCAAGGAAATTTTTCAATATATGACAAATAGAGAAGTAGGGGTCATCTGCGGAAGTTGTGAAAAAGTGTGGCGACTAGAATTTTTGTATGAAGAATGGTAAATGAGTGGAATGGATTGCCTCCCATCCCTTTTAACATACAGACTACTGTATTCTATTACTATTCCATATGGATAATATAATCTGCCCTGTTTTCAAACCTCATTTGTGAATCTGGCTTTCTTTTTCTGCTCTCCAGGGATCCACTTCCTCCCCCCCCCCCTTCAATAGAACCAACATTCATCGTTTAATTTCCACAATATAGGAATCAACATAAAACATCTTGCCAGCTCATTACATATAGTCCTAGATCCTAAAGGTATACAGGCACGTTCTGCTTCTTCCAAAAAAAAAAAAAAATTTCTGATTGGGCTCTAGGTTACAGCAGCAATACTACAGCACACATGTAGATCATCGAAGAATCATACGGTAGGTCAGTTGCAAGTACTGACAGTGAATGTTTTTAAGGAAGTTGTGTATACAAGTTAGTTTGGGTCTTCCATGATGAGTATCCAGACTCCATGGAGATACTGTATATTTTTAAACAGTTCATTATCTTAATAGACAAAAAAAAAAAAAACTTTATAACTTACCCATTTTTGTTTTTTTATTTTAAAGAAAAGTAATAAATGATTCATTATATACAGCAAAATATAAAAAAGTAATATGGATAGTGATTTGCATTGTAATGGGAAATAAACATGCCCAAGAAGGAAGTATGCTCTGCATTATGGAAAATATTGAGCAGCTTGCTATGAAATCAATTGCTGTCTATATACAAGTAACCCAGCTATGAAAATATGTGTCAACTTTTGTTTGTTATGCCTGATTAGGTAAAATAATCTTGAAAATATAAATTTGTATATTGTAAGGGGAAATAAAAGGCATTAGCTGATTTATTTCCAATCCAGTGAAGAAAGAACCTTTGCTACAGTTATTTGCCAAGAAAATTAATACATGTAACTTCCAACAGTGTGTCATGTAGCTGACAAAGAACTCTGTGAGCATCTTGTTCCCAGATCTCACATTTAGAAAGGATTCTTTTCAATATAGCAAGGTTTCCCAAATTGTGTTCCACAGGAAGCGAATAAGTGTTCCGTGAAAAATTATCAAAATTAATATGAACCTGGAATGGTTTTAAATGCTGCAACTCTAACCAAGGTGTTCCGTTAAAAATTTCACAATTTGTGAAGTGGTAGGAAATCTGTGGTAGGAAAAATTTGGGAAATGCTTCAGCACTGATTAATTCCCATGTGTCAATTACTATGGTTTGCTTTCTCAGTGGCACTGTTGAAGGAAACAGGAAGAAAGTGCAATAGCCACATCAGCCACCCATGCAAAATATTTTTGGATATTGTACTCTCATGTATTGAAGCAAAATGGAATTCAGTTTTTCAGACTTCCAGGTGGATGAATTTAGGGAAAAAAAAAAAAACACAAACAGGAGTACAACTGATGATATATTTATTTTCCATATCGCTAGAGAAAAATACGTAGAACATAATTTTACTGACCTACAGAAAGCCTTTGATTCAATTTGCATGATGCTCTTTGGAAAATTCTGCAACAGGGATGCAAATTATCACCAATGTTATTTAATTGCTTCACCAAATATATTGTAAATGAAGCCCTGGAGAACTGTGATATGAATGACAGTAAGAAGTAGAAGAATAAACAATCTAAACTTTATTGATGATACTGATAATCTAGTGGAAAATAAATCAGATCTTCAGGTAATCACCACAAAATTAGCTTGTACTCTTAAAAATATTGGCTTAACCATAAGTACCCAAAAATCAAAAACTGACAAATATTTATGCTTTCGACCAAGAAGTGCTATAACAAACTAAAAAAAAAAAAAAATCATACTCAAGGATACACCCATAGCAAATCAGTTTGAATACGCAATATCTTTAATAAAGAAGGAAGATCAAGACAAGATATTACAACAAAAGTTGCAAAAGCGACAACAGCACTCCAAAAGCTAAAACCTATATGTACAAATAACAAATAATATACATTGGTCATGTCACAAATTCCGAAGTAAAACACAGAATCAGTTCTTTTGGTAGTCCAAGAGATATCATAACTAAGATTCAAAGAAAACAACTTATGTAGCTTAGTCGAATGACAGATGAAATGGTCTACCAACAAGTTCTTGAAGGACTTACTCCAGGAACTTGAAAAAGAGCGAGACTTGGAATAAACTAGATAGACAATATAAAAAAATTGGACAGGTGCTTCACTTACAGAGCTGAAAGCAAGGTATCAGTTAAGGACTGAGTGGAAAACTTCTATGAAGAATTATAACATAACATAGAATAAAAGCCAAGAGGCTATTTTTCTGGCAATCTTAACTTGTACTACCAAGTGGTTACTTACAGTTGGATTTGCTGATAGTTTTTCGGTATGAAACTCATAGATCTTAGTCCTAGCTCTTAGAGTTTCGCTTACTGGTAGATAAACATCAAAGGATTTGTATCCCCTTCATTATTCTATGAAGAATATTTCTTGATATCCTCTACAGCCCTATGTGGACCATGAGATGAAATTGAAGGTCCAGACAGTTCACTGTAGAATGCAATAACAAATTACCAACACTATGGTAATTCACTATTCGACGTCAGTGACTGCAGTCAGGTTAATCCTAAATTTTTACGAGAGAGAGGGGAGCAGTAGCTTTACTATGACTTTTGCATTCGCCTTCATATATTAACAGGTTTATAGACAGATCTCCTACCAGAATGACAGTTTCACCGCTGAAGAGATTACTAATGTTTTTTCAAACCCATTATTACTAAAAAGTCTGAGAACAGAATGTAGTTTATAAAAAAAGTATATGAAATTTATAATTCAGGATTTAAATATTTCCTTCTATATTTCATAATCAAGCTTATCTATGAGAGAAACAGCCTTAGCAACATATGCATTTGTGAAAACGAAGCAGAAGCTATGATTCTTTTGAACAACATCCAAAACTAAAAAACAATTTGTAGGTAAAAATATCCATTCCTACAAATTGATGAGTGATTTATGCTGATCTGTTAAGTGACCTCATTTTTATGTATGCTATGTTCATTTGTGATGACTATATGCACATTTATTACTTCACTAGGTGAAATATTCTGATATAATCTAAATCTTGATTTTTCCTTCCTGCAGTGTATTTGGCCAGTCTGTTTGGTCTATGCTTACTTAGTAAAGATGTAAAATTCTGTAGATTCACAATTTCAGTAGTTCATCTACTGGTTTTTAATTATGACAATAGTTTGTATTATTTTATATACATTATTATTATTATTATTAGACACCTCCATGGAGTCCAAAGACTCATCGAAGGAGGGCACCTGCTCACAAATCTGGCTCTGCAACTCAATCCACCAACTAACCGCAACTACACCAACGCTATCTACCGCCAACCACCACCAGAAGTATTTCCAAAGACAATCACAAATTATATATAGTCAAACAGTCAACATACAACTGAACTGTTTGTTTCCCTTGGCTTTATGAGCACAGTTTAAATGGTGATTCTAATGTATTTGACAGTGCTTCATATTTTAATATAATTACAAAACATAGTAGTAAATTAAATCCCATAATGCATATTTAGCTAGGAAAGTTTCAAACATTCATTTCTAATGGTCTGTAGTTTAATCAAAGCAGCGTCTTGTTGCAGTTTGTTTTTATTAACTTTCTTGATAACATGTTCTTAACATGCCTGAACAAGGGTAGCAGCCACTTTTGTTTTTTTAAATAAAAGTTAATGACAAATATTTAACCTAAAATTAAATATTTCATTGTTCATTACAAAAAACGTTTTAGTAATTTGCATTTGTTTGCAAAAAGTCTTGAATATATGGCATAATACTAAACTGACAATAGTATTACAGAGAGATCTGTTTACATGGCAGAATATTTAGTTCTACATAAATTAACATATGTTAATTTATACAGAGCCAGCTGAATATTGATATATCAAGAACAGTGATTATATTTTCAAAAACAGAAGATGCCAGAAAAGACTAATAAAACTTAAATTTGTAATTAACAATACAGAATGTACATGATTATTAACATAAAATTGCTATTTATTAGTAAATTCTGATATAAATGGCAATTTATTGTTAATAGCTATGATCACTGCATTAATTCTAGTTAAATGACTAATTTATGGATTATTCTTCTTTAAAAACTGCATTTTCACTAAGATAATATATTAAATTGTCAATTTATCTCAATCCAAGTGAAAATTTCGATCAGAACGAACAGAAAAATATTGCATTAAAACATTTTCTACATACCTTTACAGAAGGCCCCTTCTTATGCCTTTCTTTTAAAAATATTAAATAGGTTATCAGATTTTTTTTCTCCCCTTATTAAATTTCTGTATTTGTTTTTATCATTTCAAAGTTGCAAAGCTCTTTGAAATTGAGAAAAGCAATCATGGGAGAAAGCATTAAGTAATCTTTCAATTATTTTAAGATAGTTCATTAAAGGGGAAAAAACTGAATGTATAAAAAGCAAAGCAGAAACACTAATGATAAAAAAAAAATGCAATTCAAATACATCTATTTGCCATCTTTAAAAAAAAACCCGCAGTTTTAAAGTTCCCGCTGATAAACTTTTCACTATTTTGTAAGGCAGGAAATATCACTGTACACACTTTGAGTCTCATACATCGGTGTAAAATTAGTTATTCTTAAAACTTTGTAAGTCAAAAATCACAACACTGTTTTTTTTGCAATAATACTAAATGAATAATTTCCTATAATTATTCACTGCATATATTTTTGTTGTACAATTGCACATAATAAATTAAACAAGATTTTCAAATTATGGCAGTTTAGAAAGGTTAATAAATGTATGTCTCTGCATTTAATGGTTTATGAATGGACACATTCTGTTTGGATAAAAATCGTGTTTATGTTCAACATATTACAGTTTTTATAGGCAATGTAAACAAATGCCTTAAATACCTTTTTTTTTTTTTTTTTTGAAGTGAGACAAATTCCTTATTAAGGTACATTTTTTCCATACAGTGCTTTATTGCAGCAAAAAATTCAACTACATACAACATTTGTTAAAAAAAAAAAGAAAGAAAAAAAATGAAAAGGAAAAAATAGCATTGTTTATCACTTTACAAGTCTGTTCCATAAACCCCTGGTGGAGTAGTGACAGCAGGCTGTATCGTGCACACTTCCTGACATGAGCACAAACTAGTCTAATAATGCATACAATAGTTGTATGGTGTAAAAATATGCGGGAAGGAAAACTGAGTGGGGTGGCACACCATAAGAAACATCTGTAGTCATCATTTTTATCCTACGTATCTACTGAGGTCATGACAAGCATGGCCCATCCTGCTGTGCTCCAGTTATTTCAAGGAAGTGTAAAACACTTACAAGAAGCCCTAACAACCCTAGACTGAATGAATATGAATTCCTTTTACATGGAATATCCAAACTGGAATCCACATAACTGTTTTTGAAGGGGGACGAGGAAGAGCATATTAAACTTTCAAATGTCCAGCCGATACCAAGTAGTGGCAAGTTTGGTAAGCAGTTCTTGTGAATCACCTTGGACAGTGGATGAAGTAATCAAATAAAATAAAAACAGAATATGACTGCAAGATAGAAGAGAAATGGATTCACTGCCCCTTCCTCATCCGGATCCTAAATAAACACACCAAATGATGGGGGGGAGCAGAAGGGAGGGGTATCATGAAAGATGCTGTAGTTTTTACATGGTAGTTTTTGCCACTGCAGCTATGGCGAAGCTAATGTCTTTAAAATTACATTAACTACTTCTGACAACCACAGTGCAGCTCATATGGTAAAAGAAAACACTTGAAACCTATGTATTCAGTTATCTTTGTTCGCCATTTTGGTCCACTTTAGTCTATAAATCACTTAACACAACATAAAATCTGTCTCCAAACATCAATAGAAATAACACACGCCATACTGACATCTGCACTGTAAAAAGTGACAGCATATGTGCTATGTTAGCTTTACACCATACAATAATTCCATACTATGAAAGTATGCTTGCTGTTCATTCAACTTTCAAGGTAACCTGAAATGCAGGTAAACCTGTGCTGAAGACTGGTTATTACTTTATATATATATATTAAAAAAAAAAAAAAAAAAAATCTTGTATGGTACAGCTTGTTCTCGCTTACACCCACACCAATGTCCAAAAATGGCATGGTTTAACAAAAGGAACATCATCTACATGTTATTCTTATGTTCTACCTTTGGAACAGAACACTCCAACATGAGAACAGACAAATTTTCAGAACGGAAGAACCTGATACACAGCTGTTAATAATGCTATGAACCATTTATTAGATGCCATATCGTACCGATAGGTTTCAAACAAATACAGGATAGTGTCACATTCCAGAAAAAACTTGGCAATGGAACTGCCTCTGTTGACCATTACCAAAAAATAAATAAAATAAAATAAAAAAAAAGAAAGAAAGAAAGAAACAAGCCCAGGTACCTCTTGGTTGCACACAACCAATCCACTGACCAGCAGCAGTAAAAATAAGTGAGAGCAGAACATTTACTGAAGATATTCCACTCCGAAGAAGAGGTGTTTGCTGGGTACTGGGAACAGGTGTGCAAGTTCATTTAATTCATTCTTCTACCTGAGGTATAACCCCATCATCATGGATTTCCTTATCTATGCGATTTCCTTCTTTTCCCAAAGAAGTTGAAAGATCAGAAGGTTCATTTTTTCCACTCTTTTCTTTGTCATCTAATTTGTCAGCACAAGCATTAGAGATAGGACCTTTAATACTACAGCCATTTTGTATATTATTCTTTTCTATTACTGATACTTCAGTAGGCAAGGTCTCATCACCTTTAGCCTTACTCTGGGCAAAGAACATATGTGTTTGCTGAACTGCTTCAGCTCTAAGTTTTGCTTGTTGGGCTGATGTCAATTGAGAGGACAACTTGTTGCTCCCAGTCTGCTGCAAGTTAAAAATCAGAATTAGTAACAAAATATTAAAGAAAAATAATTCAAAATTCTAATATAGATATGGATATGCAATTTATATTCTATGAGTTTATAAAGTACCCTCATCATTTTGTAATTTGGTTTAAGCCAATAAGAATTACAATTTGGTCGGCTAAATCCCAAATTGCCAGCCCATCCTCGTTCGTTCAGTATCCAGGTAGATACCCAACAGGGTGCACCACGAGAAGGTGAGGATTGGACATTAGGTCAGAAGCCTTGGTCGATTCTTCACATTCCTTTAAAGGCTATGTGGAGGTCTCCTTTCAGTTATACAGCTTTGATCCTTAAGCATCTGACAGAATGAAAAAGGAAAAGTTGGTCCTTGTTGGGGATCTAAATAGCAGAGTGGGAAATGACTGTCAGACATACAAAAATATATTGGGATAATTTGGAGAAAAGAGCAAAGCTAATAATAATGGCAAATATTTGTTGGATTTCTGCTCAGGACGTGAACTGGTTATTACTAACACCATGTTCCAACATAAAAATGTGCACAAATTCACATGGAGAGAAGAGGCAAGAAATAAGAAAAGTCTCATTGACTATGTTATTGTTGATAGTGATGTTTTCTCCCTGGTGCAGGACACCAGAGTGCACAGAGGATTTGAAATTTGAAGTGATCACTATTTAGTCTTGAGCAGGATAAAATTGAATTTCATATTGAAAAGAATAACATGTACAAAGTTTTAAAGCGAATAAAAGTTGAGTAGCTCTCTGATGTAAACTGTAGACTAAAATACACAAAGATTACTGAAGAAAAAATGAGAGTTTGAGAACATGAATCAAACCTTGGAGATTCTTTAGAGAACTTTAGACATTCAGTGACAAGCCTTGAAGAAAACCTTCATTGATTCAGCCAGAGAGGCATGTGGTGAGGTTGTCTGCAAGGATAGAAAAATCAGAACTCCATGGTGGACACAGGAAGTTAAAGAGGCAGTGAAGGAAGCATATCAAAAGTTCCTGGCAAATAAGTCAGCTTGTGCTCTTAGAGAATACAGAGAGAAATGTAAGAAAGCTAAAGACTGTGTAAAACTAGCTAAACAAAAGAACATAGAAAATAAATATCAAGAAGGTGGCAAAATATTTTGGAGGTTGTTGAAGAAGCTTAGAAATGGAGGAAAGAGTACTGTAAAAGGAGTTAGAGATGACAAAGGTGACATGAAAACGGGAGAAAAAGATATCCTTGAAGTATGGAGTAATTACTTCGAGAAATTGCTAAATGAAACAAGCGGTGATAGCACAGTGGTAAAAAACACTCAACAGGCATACAGTCAAGAATCCATACTTGAAGTAGAAAAAAC
The DNA here is from genome assembly GCF_054136105.1 of Typopeltis vanoorti. NCBI lineage: Eukaryota > Metazoa > Arthropoda > Arachnida > Uropygi > Thelyphonidae > Typopeltis > Typopeltis vanoorti. Next base: position 26,630,757 of record NC_143574.1, read on the forward strand.
CATCAAAGGCTTAAAATGTGGAAAGGCAGCAGGAGTAGATGACATTCGACCAGAAATGCTAAAGTATGGTGGTATAAAAGTCTTGCAGTGGCTGCACTGCATAGTTCAGAAAGCCTAGACAGAGGGACGAATTCCCAATGATTGGAGTAGAGCTCTCATAGTACCCATATATAAAAAGGGAAATAAAATTGAATGTGAGAATTACAGAGGTATTTCCTTACTGAGTGTTCCTGGCAAGATCTATGCAAGTATACTTGAGAAACAGTTGAGAAGAATTGTGGAAGAAAAGCTTGGTGAAGAACAAGCTGGATTCAGGCCAAATAGAGGCAGTCAGGATCAGATCTTCACTTTATGACAAATAATGAAGAAATCCTGGGAATATAACAAAGATCTCTATTTGAGTTTTGTCGATCTGGAAAAGGCATGTGATAAGGTGCCAAGAGAGAAGCTATTCAATACGCTACAGTTATATGGTGTCAATAAAGACTAAATATTGCTTACATCAAGCAATATTTAGTCTTTATTTGAATTGCAAGTCAGCAGTTAGAATTGAAGGAAGTATAGGAAGATGGTTTAATGTTAAATATGGTGTGAGACAAGGATGTACATTATCCCCTCTGTTATTCATTATCTATATGGATCACATTATGAAGGAAAGTGGTATTAAACATGATATCAAAATTGGAGATGTCAATGTCAGCTCTTTGCTTTATGCGGACGATGTTATACTTATCAACAAATCCGCTACGAGTCTGCAAGATTCCTTGACTAAATTGAACAACAGTTGTAATAGTTATGGCATGAAGGTCAACAAGAAAAAAACAAAATTGGAGACAATGATAATAGGCAGAATCATTGAAAATATCAACCGCATTGTGAATGGAGAACCTGTGGAACAAGTAAAACATTTCGTCTACTTAGGCACGATTTTTAGTGAAGATGGTAAATTAAATATGGAAATAGACAACAAAATCAATAAAGTTGGTATAGTAGGAAGTCAATTGAATAAATTCATATGGAATAAGAGAGAAATTAGTCAGAACACTAAATTAGCTGTATACAAGACAGTGTTCAAATCAGTTTTAACTTGTGGATCTGAGAGATGGGTTAGAAGTAAAACACTTGACCAAAGACTAGAGACCACAGATATGAGAATCCTGAGAAAGATTAGAGGCATGAACAGATGGCATCAATGGCAATATCATATTAAAAACGAGGATATTAGAAAAGAACTTGACATTGTCGGCATCCAGGAATGCTTTAGCAGAGCTAATCTCAGGTGGTATGGTCATTTAAACAGAATGGGCGAGGAAAACGACCCAGAGGAAGACCAAGATATAGGTGGATTGATACGGTACAAAGTGCCTTAGACAGAAATATAAGATCTGATAATGTTGGAGTCTTGACAAGTAACAGACTGATCTGGAGGAAAATTGTAGATAGGAAGTTAGTAACGATGTAAATTTTTCATGTAGTACTCTCATATCCTGTACACCCCTTGAGGGTACATGGCAGGAATTTGATGATGATGAGTTTATAAAGTTCATGAAATTATATTTTAACTATTCGAATTATTGAGAGTTGCTACTTCAATTTCTGGTCCCAGTAACACCATTTATGTTTATTAGATTCACCAGAATTATTCTGATATCCAATCATTGCAATTTTCTTTTTATTAGTAATTGAACAATTTAACAGCTGAACTAATAATTTAAAAAATCAAATGGTATCATTATTGCCACTTATTTAATTTTTACAATGGTGGAGGGGATTGGGAATGAACATATTGAAGGTCTTGTATTTTTCAATATTTAATGCAAAATCAGTAATGAAGGATATCAATTTTATTAAAACTTACTAGAGTCAAATTCTTTGGTTTACTTTTTCAGGATTAAGTTTTTATAATGTTATCGTTATTGATTTAATAGGAGTGTGTAAGAAGGTTCTTTAACTGGTAGATTTAATAAAATTAATAGATTTCATGTTCATATAAACAAACAGATTCTATTTTCAGTTCTATACTTGTATACTTGGGCTTCTTTTCAATGGGGCCAAATAGAAGGAAGATGATTATGGTCAGTGATAACCACTGAGAAGGATACGATACAGATGTTAAATGAGCAATTCATTAAGGTATTCTATCCTTGAGAATGTAACAATGAGCAGAACTTGAGAACACTGGAAAAAAAGAAAAAAAAGGGGAGGGGGCATTAATAGTGAGTGAGCAGGTGTGCAAGGAATTGAATCAACTTCATATCACAATAAGACTGCATTACTTGGTGTTTCACCAAGTATCTTGAAGAAATGTTCCAGGGAGGTAACAATGGCTTTAACTGACCTCTAACTTGAGTCTTATATTTACCAAAGTTCCAAAAGTATGGAAAGAGGGCAAAATTGTTCTGCTTTATAAAGGAGTTGATAAGAGTAAGGCTTTGAATTAGAGACCAATTTGTTTCTCTGCAGTTGTGGTAAAGGTGTTAGAGAGGGCCAAGATTCAGAATTGAGCTGATGACAACAATATTCTCTTTGATGGACAGCATAGGTTTGCTAAAGGAAGATAGCATTTTAGCAATCATCTACCGACAATAACAAGTTGACATATACATTGGACAAAGAAGAAGCATACACAGTGGTATATTCCGATTTTGCTAAAGCCTTTGATAGATTATCACACAACAAGCTCGTAATTAAACTGGAGCAGATGGGATTGAACAGTAATTTAGTGCATTACTATCTGATAGGTATCAGTAATTGTATATGGAGGAACAATATCCTGGAGGAGAAAGGTCACAGGTTTTCCCCATGGGTTTATTATGCCTAATTTGTATGTAAATGTGGGAAGGGCTTGAATAGCAAAATATAGTTGTTTGCCGATGATGCAAAACTGGGAAGAACTATGAGGAATACAATGGCTGTTGTAGCCTTGCAAGGAAACTTTAATACACTTTCTGAATGGGTCTACCAGTTCAAGGTGGCGAAGTGCAAGGTTTTAAAGTTTAGGAAGCACATATGGGATATAGAGTATAAGATTGGTGGGGATATCTTAGAGGAGGTAAAGGAGATGAGGAATTTATGGGTAATGATGGATAAGGACCTAAAATTTCAGACATTTTACTAAAATTGTGATTACAGCACAGCATATGGGAATGATGCAGAGAACACCGACATGTAGGAGTAAGGATAGCATGATTCCACTAAATAAGGCTTTGATCAAACTGCACATATTTGCATACTGTATGTAGATTTAGTCACCGAGTTTTCAAGGTGTCGGAATGGATTCAGAGATGATTGACTAAGGTGGATTCTGGTCTTTGGAAATATACAGCATAAAGGCAGATTGAGGGGGGAATACAAATTGCAGAGTCTAGTGGATAGAAGGATGGGGGGGGGCATAAGATGGTAAGGGGTTACCACATTAATATGGATCAACATTTACATAGAATGGGTGGACATGGGGAGAAGAAGGGGTCATCCTTGGAAGTGAATGCATTCAAGTCATGGTATAATGAACTGTGTGTGCAAGATGGACGAATGACCACGATAATAGTTATTGACTCCATGGAGGTCTAATAATAATAATAAAGAAGTCCCAATAACTACAGCCTCTGCTTTCCAACCTCTCCTCCCCAATCAGCATGTTCTTTAACTGTTGCTGTTTCTAGATTCTACAACTCTGATGTGTGATTTATACATGAGACCTGTAACCTAAGTTTGGCACAACATATGGGTTACAGGTTACATTCAACTGGTAATATACAGATAGTGCACTTAACCTGAGCAACTAATGTAAAAGTGTTAGCTTTGCCTATGGTACCAGTTGAATCACATCTTACCTTAGTCTTGGTAGTAATTGCATAGTACACAGTCATTTGTTGAACCCATGAAAAAACAGTCAACAACATGCTGAAGTTTCTGGAATGTTATGCTACAAACAGCAAAAACAGCAGGACTCTTAAGACCAGAATGAGCCAGTATTTGTGCAAAAGTGTCACTTCTAAATGAAATCAACTGTCTTCAAGATTAACAACCTAATTCTTAATAAAGAACCTAAAACAAGCAAATCATTCCAGCTATTTAGGCACAATAGCCAATTCAGTTATATGGAATAAGAGAAAGATTAAGCAAATATTAAACTAAACTAGCAGTGCAGAACATGCAAAATAATTTTAACTTATGGATTTTAAAGTATCTTTGTAAACAGAAGGTAATTGAAAAAAAAAAAAAGGGGGGGGAGATAGATATTATTCTGGGGAAAATTACAGGAGTGAACAGATGGCATTAATGAGAGAGTAATTAAAAATGAAGTATTACAACGGAACTTGACACTGCTAATTCAAGAATGCATAAGCAGAGGTTTGCAAAAAAAAATACTTAATGCCAGAAAAAAGACCCCGAAGAAGACTAAGACAAAAGTGGACTAATGCAGTAAGCAATGACTTAAAACTGAAATGCAAGACCTCAATTACTAAAGATTAAGACTTATTACTAAATGTTATTTAATATATTATTACTCTCTTCTCACACATTATTACTTAATATTACTAAAGACTAGAAGCTAGTAATAACATAAGGTCATATTAGGAAATAATGACCAGTGGACTGAAAAGTAAGTGTGCTCTATTTCTCACTGTAAACAAGTCCTTATAGTGTTAATATGCTGACATGGCTAAGTTTTTAACAATCCTATGCATTAAATTTGGAGCCCATTAAGAACTATTTCTTTGTAATAGGATATCTGGAGAATACATGCTGTATTTCAAACCTTCAAGTAAGAGGAGCAGAAATTGACTGAAGGTTTTTGGAACTGCAATCATTGTTTGAATGAAAATGTTCTGTATGCATTTATACAGAAGCAAGCAAAGAATGCAAGGATAAGCATATGAAAAGTTGTATCATTTAAAAGAGAAAAACCTACGATTAATTACAACTGGTTTATGACTGATTATATCTCAAAGAGTTCAGAACAAGATTATGTAGAGAATGAATTTGCAAGAAAATGTGGTGGACTGCTTGTATCATTTCAATCTTTATAGTGACATAGGCATGTTCAATAGATGTTCCAAAAGTGATGAATTGATCACGAGAAAGACAGAAGAAAAGATGACCCCAACTTACGAGAGGAGCTGTGGAATGGAAGCAACATAAGCCAGAGGATTGCAAAAGGCTCTTGGATTGTGTATAAGCAATAAGAAAGAAAAGATTCATGATATAGAGTTTTTAAATTTACTACCATTAACCTCACTATGCAGCAACCAATAACTGCACTAAGAAGTGGATGCTAAGATTGCTTTGGCCATTATACCTAGCCTCGAACTCAGTCTTCTGACCATAATGGAGCACAGAAGATAATGAAGCAGCATTGATCCATGCAATCAAGATCATTAGTTGACCGATCCTGACCAGTGCATTCAAGACTAATCATCTTGCTGAAGCAGTGAATATACACAATGATGGCCTTCATACCTTCTTTAGGATATCCGGATTGTACAACAGAGAAAACTGTACACATTTTTAAAGAAATGTTACAGAATACAGTAGTACTGTAAGTTTCAAAAGACAACACCCAAAGCCAGATAAGTGTACCCCTCCCAGTCTCTCTCTCACCCAAACATGAAAATACACAAATGGGATGAAATTACTTCTATATTTGTAAATGGAGTTTGCAAATAATTTGTTTGGTTAGGTTCTAGAATTGCAACTATTAGTAGACTTCTATTTCATCCTGATTTAGTTAGTATAGATTTTGTAAGGATGTAGCAATCCTTACTTGCAAATGTCAATGATGAACAATAACTTATAGAAGGCAATCAATATGCATATAGCAAGAAGTGACTATAGTAAAATAAGTTACAAAAGTTATTTTTTTATATACTATAGTTTACTTCTTATGCAGTTTATAGAGAAATTAGTGAAAAGATGGCTGTATCAAAGAACAGAAGTCGATAATATGAAAAAGATGAGGATCAGAAGATTTGTTAAGCTTCAAGCTGAAATGTGTATGGGCACTGACCAGCAGATTAAAGTACAGAAATGATGGTTACTAGTTCAGTTTGGTAGAGAGCACATATGAAAATGCTTAAGCTTTTTTTTAGTAAGTTTTTTGGTATATTACCCCAATTCTGGACAAACCTAAGATTCATACAGTAAGAAAAGTTCCACTGGTCAGGAGTAGCTTTTTGTACAGAATAGTATGCCAATTTTTTTTGAAGGTTGAGAAGGCTATAGATGCGATGTGCCAAGAAAGACCAGAGTATGAACCAAGTTAGAGAAAGTAAAGCAAGTTCTTTAGCTCTGTATAATATTTGTGAGAAATATGAAATGTGTTTTGGTGGCACTAATGTTCACTAGGTTTTCACCACATTGGAAACAGAAAAAAATAAAAATATCAACGATTATGAGAAATCTTGAAGAATCATTTCAGCACTACAAAGTTTATCAAATGAAAAGGAATGAGATGTACTGCCATCAGAAAATTTTTTAATGGGATCAGAGGTTAGAGAAAAGTTCAGCTGAAAAGCCTTTACAAAAAGGTTCTTTCTATCCTATACACAGAATCTGAATCTAGGTCATGTAAAGCAAATAGTATCATTGATACCATGGAAGCTCATTTACCAAATGATGGAAAAGAATAAAAATCGTGTCTTATCAATCTATACTATTTATGGTGGCAAAGGCTATTTCTTCCATAGAAAAGGAACCACAGATAAGGTTATGATCTGAATTACCAAGGAGGAGGACCAACATTATAATACATTTGGAGGGAGACAGATTAAGAAAGGTCCAGGATGTTGGGAGGATGGTGAATTAGAGACTATTTTGGTGAGCAGAGATATGTTAGGTCATTATTAAGAGTAAATGATTCAAGAATGGTCAGTGGAAATACCAAAGATGAACTCATTGTCTGGGGAATTAGAGTGCATATTAGAATTAGAAGAGCAATAAAGATAGCAAAAGAATACAATGAAGCATAGTAAAAAAAAAACTGGAGCAAAGCATAGAGGATATGTTTATATTATGCTCATAATGGAATATTAGATTTCATAAATAATTTTTTTTCACAATTAGCTTGGATAGTTCAGGTGGACAGTAACTGTAGAGGCTGTCAGCTGTTATGTGAGTATAACAAGTCTAGAAGCGAGTAAGCAGACTTAATTTTTTTGTTATATATTTGAGCACGAGAGATTTCACAGAAATTTAATACCCCCCCACCCCCATTTCTTGAACTTAATAATTCTAGGTCTAAGTATGCATGTTTACTATTATATATCAGGGGTAAAGTCTTATGTTAAAGACTTCCCTAATTGTTTCCAGATTTCACATGATTCCTAAGTGCAAACACAATATACTACAGTTTCATGAAGAGGGCACTTTGGCATCACATTCACGTTAATAGCCCGGGTGCGAGTTCAAATTCTTAGCATTCTAGTAGTTTACCACTTAGAAAGCAAGGCAGAGTGAGCTCTGAGACAACAGCAACTAGATGCTATGATTGGTTATTGTGTCAATCAATCCACAACTGAATGCTGTCATTTGTCATGAGTTGCTATTTTTGTTTTCTGAGTTTCATCTGTTTTGCATGCATGAAATGTGAACTGACATGGTAGACAAGTTTTTATATATAATATAGACTAGTTTTTAATATATAATTTTCGATAAATTTATAACTTTATTTTGCCCATATTTACAATGGGAAACAGTATTGTAGTCGAAGGAGGAAAGCCTCGCCTTCCTCTTCCACATTTTACACCACTGAGTAATTCAAATATACTAATCAAATATACACTAGCATTCTCCTTTATTGTTTTCTAATATATCTTAAAACAAGCACATTGTTCCCCACACTCAGTGCAGATTTGGTTACAATTATTTGATAAATTAAAGTATTCAAAGTTATCCTACAATTAATTGCATAAGATGAGCACCGATGTGCTATACCCACTCGCAACATACATCATCAACATACATTTGCAAAAATGCAAATGGTCAAACTGACGTGAATTTTGTAGCAGAGGTTACATAAGCCATGACAGCACACCCAACCAAAACGGGCATGCGACGTCACTGATTTTATATATATATGTGTGTGTGTGTGTGTGTGTGTGTGTGTGTGTGTGTGAACTCTGTATAACATCCTGTTATTTTTTTGCTGATTTAGAAAATGAAACATTATAATGGTATTAGAGTAATCTTATCTGGTTGGTATAAAAGGCAGAATAGTTAGAAAAGAAATTTAGTCATTACATTCATGCTAATCAGAGGATCAAGCAAATGAATAACAAATTGCTGTGTATTAAAATTATTCATGTGCTTATTTTTAATATATATCCAAAACACATTTGGTTAGGAACAATAATGAATTTTTGTGCAGTCCTACTACAATAATGCACACTAACAAAATATAGCCATAGGCTCCTGAGGTAAAAAGAAGTTTCATTAAGATACTACTAGTAAGGCTGCAATCTTTTTTTTTTTTTTTTTTTTAAATATAATAAAAGCCCATACATTAAGGTGCTTTTGGATCATGCTCTTTAGCAAGAATTCAAAAGAATTACCATTAAACCCTGGAATACAGCAATCGCTATCTTCCCAAAAAAGGATGATAGAGCAGCCATCCAATTCACTCACCTGTTTGTCATAACAGACTTCACCATTTTCTGGTTGAGATATTCTACTGAACTCAAATTCTCTATGTGATAGAGAACAAACATTTTTATGACATCATACCTAAATGCTGCAGATTAAGTACAAAAAGCCCATACATGTCATGCATATTCATGAATAAAATATATACAACAGATGCCAACAAACTGTTCAAGAAAATACGATTTCAGGATTGCTTTGTTTGCGATTTACTGGTGCAAGGACAGAAAAGGTCATACTGCAGCTGTATACAGGATAATTAATAATAAATCAATCAATAAATAAAAAATAGCTGAATAAGTAATGTTACGTAAAAGAACACCAATTTTAAAAGAAATCTGTCAATGTCATTCTATATATAATTTACATTTAAGATTGAATATATTCATAAAAATGAATTCTTTTCAAAAAGTTAACTTCATGCAATTTGGCAGTCTGACAAAACCTTATTGTATCACTGTATATGTGCAGTGCCCATGAAAATATAGAAGAGACATAATGTAGCAACAAAACATCTATGGAGAAGTGACTGGAGGAAGTTGGTGAGGGAGGGGATCAATTAAGAATTTAATGCTTCTGTACAATCAAGTATTTTAAGAGAAATTTTTAAGTGCATCACCCCAAATGTGAGAACAATATTCTAAGGTTGGGCAGATTTGAGTTTTAAAGTGTCAGGACTTGAGTGGGAGGGACATAGAATACTGTCATTTGGAACAGAAAATAATGTTTTTTTGGAAGATGAAGTAATGGACCTGATGTGTTTATGCCAGGATAGATTAGATGTGAGAGTTAACCCAAAGAGAGAAAACTATTGTCAAAAGTGAGAGAAGAAGCGAGGGTCTTTCTAGAAAAGAGAAAGAGGACTGCATTTTGGTGGCATTAAAATTTGCCAGGTTATCCTCACCCCACTTAAGAATGAAAAGGAGATCAGAGTTTAAGACACTGATTATCTTGAAGAATGAGTTACATGAAAACAAAGTTTTGAAAATGATAATAAAGAGTGGAGAATACTGTCATCAGGAAAGCTATGAACAGGATTGGATGTCAAGGAGAGAGAGAGAGAGAGAGAGAAGATCATTAAAGCATAGGAGGAAAGGGTAGGTGACAGCACTGAGCCCTAGGGTACATACTAGCACTAACTGAAAAATCTGATGAAAGGAAACTATCTGTAATAACCTCAGAGTGAACAGCAGAGAGATGCCAACAGTCCATTCACAAAGAGAGGGAGAAATACTTAAGGATGGTAACTTGGTAAGGAGGCCAAAGCCACAATGCCAGACTCAAATGCCTTGGAAATATCAAGAGGGACTTTGTTTCTCTAAATTTTCCCATGGTCTGCATCCAAAGGTGGGTGAAGTTGGCTAGGAAATATAGTAGGGAACAAGAGTTGCAGAATCCATAATGGTGATCATGAAGTAACTGGTGGGTCTCTAAGTAGTGAAGCAGTTAGTACTGATGACCTTTTCCATTATTTTTCAGAGTATTGAGGTCAGAGCAATATGGTGACAGTTTGATGGTTGACATCTCCCTTTATAGAAATAGCATGGACAAAAGCTTGCTTCTGGGCTGTGGGGTAGATGCCAAATGAGTAAGATGGATGGTATTTAATAGAGTACCACATGCTAGAACACTGGAATTGAGAAGCATGGGGAGGGATAGTCATTTGGTAGCTTAGAGATGAAGATATGATGCAGGACTGGTGAGAGTTCTGGAGCACAAGCTTTTAGTACAACAGGAGGAATATCACAACGCCAGGAGACTTGTTGGTATCAAGGTATTGTTGATGATTTTTCTAAAATTTCAGGAAGCATACTGTGGATAGTTTGTGGAATGGTGGGTGCTGTTGTGCCTTGGCCGTCCGTGAGAGGAGATAAAAACTGAACCAAGAGATCTGCCTTTTCTGTGGGAGATGTAACAATTTCCCAAAGCAATGTAAGCTGAGAGGCCGGAAGTTTTGACTGGGCCACTGGCCCCAGTCAAAAACAATCTGGGCTTCCAACAACTTTGGAAAAGTTGTTAGAAACCTAGGGTTTGGATAAATGTTGACGATTTTGAGTGGACTGAGGAATAAAAGCACTCATCCCCGTGAGAATAATTTCTATTACGAAATCCGAGCAGATGCTAGAATTGTAAGATTGGAAGCATTAATTAAACTATGAAAACAAGGTATAAAAGTCCAGGAGGTCATCCCAGTGCTGAGATTCTAGTAAAACTTTCTTCTAAAGATTTCCATTCTTGATAAGAAACGAATTCTTTCAATAGAACAGCATGACTCTGTTAAGGAGAGGTCATGTTTTAGTAACTTTATAACAGGATGACAAATAGACTGGACAGAGATGCTATCACAGTGATTTATCTGGATTTTGTCAATGTATTTGATAGGGTACCGCATGCTAAAATGTTGAAATTGAGAAGGATGGGGAGGGATAGTCATTTGTTAGCTTGGTTACAATGATATAGTTCAGGTGTGAGATATTCAGTTGTTTGCTGATGCTAAATTAGGAAGAGCAATGCCTGGAAGAGCTGATGTGATGTTGTTACAAGAGGATTTGAATAGGTTGGTGCTTTGGAAAGATTTACCATATTGGAGGAACTTTGCTTCAGGAAGAGGCAAGGCATTTAAGCATTTTGGTGGACAGGAAGCTGAAGTTCAGGTGAACACATTGCAAAAGTTGCAAGGGCTACTCAGAAAATTGCTGCCACAATGTAAAGAATGTATGGATAAGGGGGTAATAATTCCACTCTAATACAAGGTACTAATCAGATCTCACGTGGAATTCTGGGCACAAATCTGGTCACCTGGTATATATTAGCAATAAGAAACCACTGGTGAGAGTACGAGGACAGACTGAGGGAATGTGATCTTCAAATCTTGGTGGATGGAGGCAATTTGAACGAGTTAAGTTGAGAGGAGCCATCAGTCAGTAAAAAAGTGAAAAAGATTTTTTTGCATGGGGTGTGAATGCTCCAACATTAAATGTCTTATTGTCTGAAGCATTATTGTGGTCTGTGAGTGTTCAACCTTCTGCTATGAGTCTTTGGACTCCAGGATGGCTTGGAAGTAACACTATTACAGTTATGCTGATTGGTCTATATTTAGTTGGCATGCATGTACCAGACAGATATCATGCATTACATTTACAATAATCTCAAGTCAATATAGACATTTCTAGATGGGGACCACCCTCCCTTCAAGGAATTTTAGTAATCATTATGCACGCACAACTTTAATGCTAAAGTTGAATAGTCACACTTTGAGAACTATTAGAAACACTGCTCTAATAGTTCAAAAAACAATATAGATGTCTATAGCAGCTGTCTTATTAAAAAATCACAAAATTCTTTAAGAGTGGCAACTCAGACCACCTACATGTAACTAGTCATGACCAAGCTGCATGATAAGTTATTTTTTGGTTTTGAAGAAAATTTAGAACTGTCTTACAGTCAAGGCTCGACTTTTTTTTCTTTTCTTTGGGGGGGGGGGAGGGGGTGTACATATATATATCTGTGTATTTTTCAGTATTTATGTGGAAAGATATACATTGACATTCACCTTGTGCAATGGAAAATTCTTAATAGAACGCATTGCAAGTAAGTGTTAGCAAAATTAACTTTATTTTAAAATAAAAGCAAACAGTTTCTTTAATTCTCTATCATATTTACATTTGTTTCATTATAATTTAATTTTTTTAAAAAAAATCCATTATTTTTAATTCACTGGTTATATTATGGCTATCACTAACATAGGATGGACATGCCTATCAACTAATGACCTAAAAATAGATATTTGGTTAGTTTTTATTAAAAACACATAATTTCAAGCATATTGGATTGCCAGTTTCCTCTTCATATTTCTCCACCAATGCAGGAGTATCCCCACGTTTCTGTAATCTTACCCACACTCTTCCTCCTTTCTACCAATGACTTCTCTCTGACTTCAAATCCTATTCACAGCTTTGCCGACAAAAGTACTCTTTATTCCACTTCCTCATTCAAAAAACCACATAGTACTCAAAATCATAGATGCCTCAAGGATCTTCCATAACCAATGACAAACACTGATCTCCTCAACATTCTAATTAATGTTGAAGGTGAAGCAGCAACATTAATGGGATGAAGAAAACTTAGTCAAGTTCAATGTCATAAAATACAAGCCTGCCTTATTATCCACAAGAAAGGGCCCAGCTCACTCCCTCTTACTTTTGATAATGTTCCAATTTCCTTTCAAGATCAGCTTATCTTCTTGGGTTGACTCACCGAATTTATCCTGATGCAAACAGGTTACATACATAGCCTCTAAAAAGCTTGGTCTGCTTTCCATTCAAAACATTATTTCCCTTCCTCTAAACTCATAACACTTCATAAGTCTCAGATCTGAACAATCATGGAATGTTGTTCCCACATTTTAGGTGGTGCACCTAAGACCTCCCCAAGAATTCTTACTGATATTCTTGGGGAGGTGTAGTTAGTATATCCACTCTCCAGCCAAAAGGCCGTGGGTTTGAATCCTACCCAGAGAATGAATGTTTGTAATTGTCTTTCACCCACCCACGCACACAGAGTAGGTCACCATGAGAGAAGCAGATCCAACTATCTCACAATGAGAGAGGCCTTTACCCATTAGTGGGGAAGGTCTAGGCTAAAAATCATCATTCAGAAAAATGTAATCTGTTTAATAGATGACCCTTCCCCATAGGTGTATACTGCTTTTGAACTATGCCTTTTCTATAGGTATAAGCCATGCTCCTCTGAATTGGCCACTGCCATTCCCCCACTTTCTTCTAACCACATACGAACCAGATCAGCCACTGTCCAAATGTATTGAACGATTTTCTCATTGTCTTTCTTTATTCCATCCACTTCTATTCTTTTGAATAATCTCTTCCATACTATTTTTCCCACCATGTACAACCTCCAACTCTTTAAGAAAAATACCAATAGGCTACCTCTTTTTCTTTAATCACTTACCCACACATGGAACTATAGGTCCTGTAATCTTTCATGTGTGGGATCATCTTAAAAAAAACTATATGAAGTAAAACAAAATGTACCAACAACTATGTCCAGATGAGTTTGTCTTCTGCTTGAAACAATCAAGTTCAAGAAACATTTACTGCAGATGTGGCCAAAGAATCCAAAATGGTTATCTGTTTAGGAAATGTGGTACTGTATAAGTTTTAAGGGACTAATCCAACACAGAATTATAAATATGGAGTCAGTTAGTTCAGAAATCATGGTTGCATTCTAGACTGTCAGACCATTAAGTGTCGCTAATTAAAATGCTATCTGCTTCAGTTTTAGTAACAGCAAGCAAATCAAACATCTGAAATGGCACTAACCAGCCTTTTCTTTTGGGAGAGTGTAAGGCGGTTCTGTACACAGTACCATGTTATTTCTGTATGGCTGCTAAAATATGTACATATAGTCATCGCTATGGCAAGCACCATTATAACTATTGAAAATCAAAATATTTTCAATAGTTCCATTAGGCACTGAAGAAAATTCAAAGCAAAATATCCATATGGTTCCCTGAGCATTTTTTTTACACACAGAACCGTCTAGAGCAGAGCTTCCCAAACTGTGTGTCGTGACACGTTAGTGTGATGGCTGCAGCGTGAAGGTGTGGCGTGCGAATATAAAGCGTTAAACAGAATAATCGCTGAAAATTTCCACAGCGGAATCCATTTCGCAAAGTACCGGTAAGACTTTTAGTTAGCACTGTTAAAATTATATATACAAACTATCTTTTAATTATTTTTAACCTTTAAGAATATTTCATATCAATATATTTCGATAAATAATGGAGAATAAATGCAGCAGAATTCATCCCTGTGGTTTTATCACGTAGTAGTCGCCCGGTTCTTATTATCGTTCGACCAATAAAAATAAAGCGCACCACTTATTCGTACAAATATTATTATTGATGTTTATTCAAACTGCAACGTGAATAAATGAAGAGCTGATGCTTGTATTTTATGTTTAGTTACTGTTAAAGCTTTACAATAAATTCGCACAGTTTTATTTATCAAATTGGTGTTGAATTACCTGTAAAATGGATAAGTTTCTAATTAATAAAAGAAAAGCTGAAGGTGATGTTTGTGATGAACAAAATGTATCGACTATAGAGGAAACTACGCAAGAATCAACTGTTGAACGGTCTGCATTAATACGGACCACATGACCCATCAGACTGAATTACTGAGCCAGGAAATTACGTTTGTCTAAAAAGTGTGTCACCAACATGAAAAGTTTGGAAAGCACTGGTCTAGAGTATGCAAGTATATTTCTTTGTTTTCATCTGTATATATATATATATATATAATTTTTTTTTAAAATAAATTTTATGATGTATTTTAGTATGCTACATGAAAAAAAAACCCAAAAGAACTGATGGTGATGGCTTTTGTGCATGTCTCCCCGAAAACTCCTCACTTTGTATACAGATATATATCATCCGTGTATAGAGGCTTAATATATATCATATTTTAAGTGATGAATTTGTATATGGGACATAGGCCACAAAATGAAAATATTTTATTAATAAATATACTAACAAAATTGCAATTTCAATTACCCAAAAAAACATTCCTTTATTTTAAACAGTAAAAGAGAACTAATTGTTCTACATGTTAACTTTTTGCTGAATTTTTAAAAAGTTTCAATTGCATTCTCTTTGTTATACTGATATACAAATTGATTTTAATTTTACTTAGAGTACCTTGTTCTATAGGTACTCTGGACTGCCTCAAACCAGACATTGTTTTGCTATCAGCGTGACATCAACTTGCTAATGACAAATCTCCAAGTCACCAAACGAAGATAAGGAGCTGAAAACTTTCAAATTCATGACAAATTAAACTCAGGTATGGGCTGTTGTGAAAAGCAACAATAAAGTTTTTTTGTTTTTTTTTAAAAAATCAAAAACCCATTGATCCATGTGACCAAGTGCTACTAAGAGTAAGTCCCATCCAGATTTAACATTAGGCCAAAAAGGCATTATGATTTTCTGTTGCACCAATGACATGAGTCCTGTTTTACCCTTCTTGTGATGTGCAAAACTGCTATATGCTCTTTCTCCCTAACCTCAAAAGCTTAACCAATCTGGTTGTGTAAGAGAAAATGCAATGAGAAGTTCTCAAACATACCTGGAGAACTGTAGCAAGTATATGGAAACAATCTTTGAACGCTTCTTTAATATCAGTCCAAGTTCTTGGAAATATTTATTGACAATTATCCTACAAAGGGCAGGGTGAATGCTTAGAGAAACCTTAATGTCACTGATATGACCAATTTTTGGAAGGTAGTGGAATTTTTTTCTTCTCTTTCTGAATGTCATTCCTCAAAACATAACACGGATTATTGAAGTACTAGTTCCAAAGGATCCTTTTCGCTATCAATGTCATATGGCTTTGATATATTAAATATTGGTCACTTCAGGGGAAGTTTGACTCACAACATACCCAACACTGGCCACACAAAAAACTCTGGAAGGGGAGGAAGAAAGAACATGGCAAAAACATGACTATTCTCACACAAAATAAAATATAGCAATCAAGCCTCATTGCTGCCAAAGAAAACCTGGATACATTTTAAAGTGCTACTAATGAGAAGACACTGCAGAAAGCTTAAAATGAAGGAACGAATGAGTGATGAATATTATCTTAAAATTTGATCATTACTATAGCCCTAGGAGTACTGTTTTTCAGAGTACTTCAAAAGAGATCTCTGCTTTTCTCATAACAAAATGAGTCAGATTTCACATCTAAATCAAAGATGCTGAACCTGTTTTCTAAAATTTCTGTTATTCACATCTCAGCTGCTATTTCGACTTTGCCCACTTGCCCAAGTTTTTCACATGCTTATTTCATTAACATCTCTCTTTTTTTTTATATGCCTCCTAACACAAATAGCTGGATTTGGCTACCATAATTTGATCCCACATATTTGAATGCCAAACACATGGGATCTTTTATTTTTATGAAGGACTCTGTAAATGTAAAATAAAGGCATAATTTCATTTCAAACAATGGATATGTATGTCCCACAAATGCCTCTTTTTGCAAGACAAAAACTACTGTCAGACAACTGAATTCCTAACAATAGATAATTTGTTAAGAGATATAATTATATTTTTTAACAAAACAATGAGATGTGTTTAAAGACATTTTAAACCCCCAGTTGGAACAAGTAATTTCTTAATTTAAAACTGCTGTCCTATATTAAAAATAAAGAAAAAATTTAAGTAGAATGCAAATTCAAACTTCGGCAAAGTTCAAATGTTGGCAAGGGATGTGAATGTCTATTAAACCAATAAAGAAATAAACTTACTTGTGCGCGCCCAATTTTCTGAGATTGTTGTTGCTGCTGCTGACTACTAGTAGCAGTTGTTGTAGCAGTAGTGGTATGACCACCAGGTCTCTGAATGGGTGAAGGATAATGTATACCACCTGTTGCAGTTCCATGTTGAGACTGGTGAGGACTATTTCTAACAATAGCTGGGAACATCACTTGTGGTCGTACACCAGGAGACTGGACATGGTTGAATTTCTGCTGGCCAAAATAGTAATGTTGCTGGGCTTGAGTTAAAGTATACTGAGATCCTTTGCCTGAAGTTGAGCTTGTAAGCCTAGCACCACCTGAAGAACTGGTCTGTTGACCAACTTTTCCAACTACTCCAGGGCTTGATATCTGAGGGACAGCTACAACAGATCCTGAATTAACTGTTGTTGTTGTTGTATTCCCAAGTGCAAACACCCCTCCACCTCCTCTAGTTGAGGATGCAGTGTCCATTGTGGGAGAACGCGAGTTTGACCTAAGCGAAGTTGACGATTCGACACCAGGACCAATACTGTTCATAACTGTGTTAGCTTTGAACTGATGACCACCAAAATTACGAAAGTTCTGAGTTACAGCAGATGGTGGAATTATGTTCAGTGCAGACTGTGAGCCATATCCCTGCTGAGAGGGAAACTGTTGCATTGGAGAACCAGGAGTGGCAGGAGGTTGATGATAAAAGCTAGGTGCTGTTTGACCCTGGGCAGAAGATGAATAGTATGATGTGGTAGGGCCTGGCTGGACCGGCTGAAGGCTGTGAAGACCTTGAAGGTGGTGGTTTGGGGGACCAGCAGGAGTAGGAGCTGGTCCAGGTGTAGGTCTTGTTTGAACCAACTGTGATCCCAATAAATGAGATGTTGCCAAATTTTGTTGTGCATTAAGAACCTAGATGGAAGAGACATATGTATATATATATAAAAACAGTAACACCATCTTTTTGATATTTTGTGAATTTGTCAAATTAAAAATTCCACTCAGTATGTCTAAATTTTGTAAAAAGAAACTTCTGAAGTCAATAAAAGCCTGAAATTTCATGCTCCAAATATTAGCAGCTGGCATTACATGACTAAGGGTGAAAACAGAGCAGTGTCAAGTTAACAATAAATGCATATAAATGAAACTAGAGCTGCATGATAATGCCAAGCACTGTCCATTTTAAAATGATACATTTATACTTAATGCAACACAGACTGTATGATAAAGGTGATGTAGAGGCATTTAGTTTTTAAGATGTTTGGAGAAACTGTTTCATCTAACAATCTTTCAGTGACAGAAATTGAATCAGGATTACATATCAGTACTGAGGTAGAGAAAAACCCATCAAAAACAATGAAGCCAGAGTAGATAATATCCAACCAGAAGTGATCAAGTATGGAGGCAGAGTTTTACAGTGGCATTCTGAATTCTGAAAATCTGATTCAGTAAGTCAAATTCTGGATGATTAAAGTAAAGCACTCACAGTACACATTTCTATATAAAACTCAACAAGAATTATAGAGGAATTAACCTACTTAGTATTCCACGCAAGCATACTAAGGAGTAAGAAAAATTGTAGAAGAGAAATTTTGAGAAACAAGCGTTTTAAGGGCATATAGAGGTAGTCAAGATCAATCTGACTTTTAAGACAAATATATGAGAAATCCTGGGTATATAACAGGGACCTGCATTTAAGTTTATCAGTAGGAACTGACTAAGAAAACTGAAATAAGATTGACAAAACTAGAGTCCTGACAGATAAGACTAACGTGGATGATGGATGGAAGGTTGTAATAACGCAAAAACTTTCATGTTGTACTATTATACTATCTTGCACAATTCTCTTGAGGATACATAGGAATTTAATGATTCTTAGAGAACTCGAGAATAACTAGAGAACTCCCACTTGCAAAGACTTGATAAACTTAGGGAAAAACTTTGTTTTTCAACTGAAAGTGATGTAGCTCATCTCACATGGAAGCTGCAGGCTTTTTTAACCCTGAAATAAATTAGCGAGAATTAACTGTTCTATCAGAGCATTAATTAGGTTTATATATGAAATCAGGTCTGGAGCGAATAACGAGGGAAGAAATGGTGTAGGAATTGTGGTGTGTGGCAGAATGAAGGGTGAAGTACTGGACGTGGGTAGAAGGAACGACAGGATCATGCAAATGAAATTGGGTCTTGGAGAAGAGCGGGTGGTCGTATTATATATATATATATATATGCCCCGCAAGTTGGTTGTACAGCAGAGGGAAAAGATGAGTTCTGGAACGTGTTAGATGAAGAAATGAGGGAATTGGAAGAAAATGAGATGGTGATTGTCGGAGGAGACTTGAACAGGCACATAGGAAGACAGAATAGAGACTGTGAAAGGGTGCATGGTGGCCACAGAGTGGGAATGATGAACCAGGAAGGAGAGAGGGTTGTGGACTTTGCAGTAGCGTTTGATCTGGTAATTGTGAACTCGTTTTTCTTCAAGAGGGAAGAACATTTGATAACATTTAGAAGTGGTAACAACAGCTCACAAATTGACTACATTTTGACTAGAAGAAAACATCTTAAGGTTGTGACAAATTGTAAAGTAATTCCAACAGATCAAGTAGCACAACAACACCGACTGCTGTGCGCAGACTTTAAAATAAGATTGAAGATAAGAACTTCTGGTTGCCATGGGACGAAGACAATTAAGTGGTTTCGCTTAAAAGAGGAGAGTGTGAGGAATCGTTTTAGGGAGGGAGTGTTAGAGAGGATTTCAGATGGACTGGAAAGTGTACAAGATTGGTGGAAACATAATTCAAAAGTAATCCTGAGTTGTGCAATCGAGGTGCTTGGTGAGACATCTGGAAAGATTAGAGAGCAGAAGGAGGGTTGGTGGTGGAATAATGATGTACAAGTGGCAGTGACAGCTAAGAGGAAGGCAAAGCAGAAGTGGGATGAGTCAAGAGTGGAAGAGGACAGAGAGGTGTACAAAGAGAGAAAGCAAGAAGCCAAGAGAGTTGTGGCACAGGCGAAGGCCATGGCATATCAAGATCTGTATGATCAATTAGAGACAAAGGAAAATTTACCAACTAGCGAAATGTAGAAATAAAGCAGCTAAGGACATCTTACATGTGAGGCAGATCAAAGATGCTGAAGGAAGAGTATTATGGAGGGATGTGGACATAAGAAACAGATGGAAAATATACTTTGAGGGACTTTTGAATGAGGAAAATGCAAGGACTCACAGAGGAGATGGGCAGCCTTCTGAGGGGATGGTGCAGAACATCAGTAGAATGGAAGTGACGGAGGCCACGAAGAGGATGAGGAATGGAAAAGCGGTGGGCCCCGACAGAATTCCAGTGGAAGCATGGAAGGCACTGGGGGAAGAGGGAATTGACCTGCTGTGGGACCTGTTCATTAAAGTTTGCCAACAGGAAAATATACCCGAGGAATGGAGGGAGAGTACTCTTGTTCCCATCTACAAGGGTAAAGGGGATGCACAAGACTGTAAAAATTACAGAGGAATAAAGTTGATGTCCCACACAATGAAGATCCTAGAAAGGGTTCTTGATGGTAGATTGAGGGAGGAGGTGGAGATTGCAAAGGAACAATTTGGCTTCGTGCCTGGTAGATCAACAACAGATGCTATCTTTGGGTTACGACAGATGATGGAAAAATATCGAGAGAAACAAAGGGAGCTACATCTGGTATTTATTGATCTGGAGAAAGCAGACGATAGAGTGCCAAGGCAAGAAGTCTGGAGGTGTCTGAGGGAGAAGAAGGTGCCGGAGAAATATGTCAGGTTGGTGTGGGAAATGTACAGACAAGTGTTCGGACCTGTTTGGGACAGACAGAAAGTTTTCAAGTAACAGTTGGCTTGCATCAAGGGTCAGCATTAAGTCCATTTCTGTTTAATATCGTGATGGAGGTGGTAACAGAGGAGGTGAGAGAAGATGCACCTTGGACAATGTTGTATGCAGATGACATCTTGCTGTGTGTAGATTCAAGAGAAGAAGCGGAAACTAAACTGGAAAGATGGAGAAAAGTACTGGAAGAGAGAGGTATGAGACTGAGCAGAAGTAAGACAGAGTATATGTGTTGCGCAGTGGGCGGTGGCCAGGAGGCAGATCTGGAGCTGGAAGGAACTTTAGATACTTAGGTTCAACAGTGGAAGAAGATGGAGGAGCTGAGAAGGAAGTGGGATGCAGGATACAAGCGGGTTAGAGGAACTGGAGGGAGATGGCTGGAGTGTTATGAAAGGCAAAATTTATAGGACAGTAGTGAGGCCAGCTATGACATATGCTATAGAAACTGTGGCCCTGAGGAAAAAATAACATCAGCAGGATGGAAGTAGCAGAGATGAGAATGCTTAGGTGGATGTGCAGTGTGACCAGAAAGGATCATCTGAGAAATGACTATGTCAGGGGAACAGTGAAAGTTACAAACTTAGGAGCAAAAATACAGGAGGCAAGGTTGAGATGGTTTGGTCATGTGATGAGGAGGGAGGACGAATATGTGGGAAGAAGGGTCATGCAGATGGATGTGCAAGGAAGGCAGAAGCGTGGGCGGCCAAAGAAGAGATGGAGGGAGCTGGTAGAAGAGGACTTGAAGATGAAGAACTTGGATGTGGTGACAGCCCAAGACAGGAAGGTGTAGAGGAGAAGCTGTAGAAGAAGAAGATATATGAAATCAAGTCACTCAGCCATAATACTGATTCAAGTTACTGAGCCTAATAGGTTAGGGAAAAGGTGAAGAGGCAAAACAATCCTACTCACAAAAGGCAATAACTTTTTCGGTGTGTGTTTTACCCCCCCCCCCCCCCCCCCAACCAAAAATGGTAATACCAATAACTTTTTTTTTTTTTTTTCAAGAAATGAAATTTGTATAAAATCAAAAATGACTGAAATTAAAGTGCAAAAAAATTATGTGGAAATCAAATAAAACAGAACCTAATCACTTACTGCCCACAGTGCATCAGTGGGCCGTAAAGGATTAGATAATCTAGAAATTCTGCTTTAGAGACCAAGTACTTTATTTCCCAAGTCTCTTTAGACTGCCAAAAAGTAGGGTTGAAGATTCATCAGTTAATAAAAATAACCTAACACTCAAAAAACCTTCATAACCACCTATGGCCCAGTGGGATTGCCTATCGCTTATAAGGTGGAAGTGCTGTCTCTACTTGACCACTCAGCATCTGGTCTACAAAAATTAAATCATTTTTGTAGCATAATAGAAATAAATCCTATGGTAATACATACTTCTCATGTAAGTGATAGATGAATCCTGCTCTAAGATATTTGTGTATCTTT
The DNA here is from genome assembly GCF_054136105.1 of Typopeltis vanoorti. Taxonomy (NCBI): domain Eukaryota; kingdom Metazoa; phylum Arthropoda; class Arachnida; order Uropygi; family Thelyphonidae; genus Typopeltis; species Typopeltis vanoorti. The sequence continues at coordinate 26,652,998 of NC_143574.1, forward strand.
AAAGAAAATTTCAAAATTATGCCTGGAGGCAATGAAATTTCTTTTTAGACAAATGTATAAAAACACATGTAATTCTGAACAGAATGAATGTATACAGACTTAATGAGAAAAATGGTTCTGATTTCTCAGGAATTTTATGCCACAAGATTTATTAAATATCACAGCAGCAGATGTAATGTACGATGGTGGTCTGAAAAGTTCTCGTCCTAACAATGAAAACCGAATTTATAATTTCAAAATTATTTTTATTTTTCAACATAATCTCCCTTAAGAATAATACATTTATTTCAGCAATGCTCCAGCACCATTATCCCATCCCTGTAGTGGTTCTCAGTAAGATCTGCAAAATACCCCTCTACAGCTGCAATCACCTCTTGATTTGAAGAAAAACTCTGACCAGTGAGGAAGAGTTTTAGTTTGGGGAAGAGATAGAAGTCAGAGGGAGCCAAATCTGGGGAATAGGTTGGATGTTCCAACAATTCATAGTGCACATCCCTTAATTTTCCCATTGCCAAAACACCTTTGTGGGTAGGTGCATTGTCCTGATAAAAGATGATTTTTTTTTCTTCTGCAAACCGAATCTTTTCTCACAAATTTTTTCATCTAGTCTGGTTAAAAGATCAGAATAATATTCCCCGGTTATTGTTTTACCCTTTTCAAGATAATAAACAAAATGCCTTTAACATCCCAAAACACCGATGCCATGACCTTTCCTGCTGATGGAACAGACTGTCTTTTTTGGTGCTGAACAACAACCGGCTTCTATCCACTGTTTCGATTGCTGTCTAGTGCGTAATGGTGAATCCAAGTCTCATCCATATTAATAAATCTATGTCTATGCACAAAATCAATTTTATTCTCCAAGCACTGTTCAGATTTTCATGCGAGTGCGTTTTTGATCTGCTGTGAGCAAATGCAGCACCCATCTTGCGCAAAGCTTTTTGATTTGCAATTCTTCATGCAAAATAACCCACACGTTCTTTTGAAATGCCTGTAGTCTCAGCAGTTTCACACACTTTGACTCGCCGGTCATCCAATACCATATTGTGCACTTCCTCGATTTTTGGTGTTGTTACATTTTTTGAACGTCATGGAACATCTTTAAGGCTGGTATGGCCATGTTTAAACTCGGCAGTCCATTTCTTAATTGTCAAAAATGAAGAGTGCCCATCAACTTTTATGAACTTTGAATGAATTTTTGGCGTTAAACCTTCTTTTACAAAGAATTCTATAACTTTATCCATTTCAAGGGATAAAGTTGAGTATACAGACAATACTTTTGCCGCAGAGAGCTGTACCAACTTAGAAGAAAGAAAAAAAAAAAAAATTGCCGATAGTGTAGCCATCTATGGTCCAGGCCGAGAACTTTTTCAGACCACCCTCATAGTTACACAAAGCCTCTGCAGAAGAGATCCACTGCTCAGGGTGCATCTGATGCTATGCTGATTTTCATACCAGAGTTGTCACAGCAACTATATAATTTTTATTAAAAACTCCTGATGAATCAAAGGGAATTAATTCAAGTGTATAGAACTGAAAATCCTTCATATAAATCTTAGGTTTGATACATTTTTCCTTAATGATGTGGCCCATACACCATCTTCCTGTGCACTTACCAATTCTAATGGCAGATTTCTAACTTATATTTGGAAATCAGTCTTAACAAATGAAATAATAACTACTAGTGTAAGTCATTAATTACACATAGAAAACAATTTACACACACATTTCATGTTTAAGTCTACAATTAATGAAATTATTTAAAGTTTTTTTTTTTTTTTTTTGCTGTCTAATGCACCCAATCTATGTAAAATTCTAACTAAAGTGTTTTAAGCCTGACGATGTGAATATTAAACATAACCAAATCTCACTGGAGAATGGATGTTTTTAGATGGGAAATCACTTTCACCACCTGGTGCAAGACCACTACCCTGATTAGCAGAGGACTAAAGTGACCTTGACAAGGTACAATGATTGGTGTCTGACACCTAATGAATGTTGTATATCAGATATTGTGCTTAAAGAATGTAGCAATGTGTATTACTATTATTATTATATGGGCGCCTCCATGGAGTCCGAATACTCATCATGGGAGACCCAATCTATCGTACTATCCTTGAACCCATTAACAGACAAAGCACTCACAAATGACTCTGGCAAACAATTCCACTCATTCACAAATCTAGTCATCACACCCATATTAACCACACCTGTATTCAATTTCCACAGATGACCCCTTTGTTCTGGTCCCTCTAACGAAGTGCTGAAACATTTTCCCTGCATCTATCCTATAAAACCCTTTAAGCAATTTAAATGTATCTATCATATCCTTTCTCTTTTTTTTTTTTTTTTTTTATCTCCTATCAACCAACTTCTGCAATCCACCCCCTCAATCTATCCTCATAGGGAACATTCCACAGGTCATTCACCTCTGAATCCTCTCCACTGCTTCCTCATTCCCAAGAAACCCAGGGGACAAAACTTGAGTACAAAAGTAATCCAGATGTGGATGTATCAAGGCCTTATAAAGAGGAATAACAAGTTCCTTATCTCTACTTGTCAATGTGTTCTTCAATAGCCAAGTAAATAGCAATATATCCTCTAAATTTTAATCCTGTCTACCACCACTCCTAAATCGCTAGCTTCACATATTTCCTAGATTAGTGCCATTAATGTGGTATACAGCTTGTAATATTCCAAAATGCATAACTTTGCATTTCTCGACATTAAACTAACACCCATTATCTTCTGCCCATACCGACAGCCTACTTAAGTATTCCTGCAAGCTCTCCACATCACCTTGATTAACTATTACCTCGATTAACTATTACCAGGAAAATGCTGGTCTTGAAATTCATACTTGCTCTTGTTATCATTCAGGGAGTGGGAGGTGTGATTCAAGTCTGATTAGCAGAATAATGAATTACTGACCATTTAAAACTATATATTTAAAAATTTATGTACATTTAATCATACAAATACAACATTTATTTTACAAATGATATTCTATCTTTTTCAATTTAGCTACTTGAATACAAATTCTACTCTACGGTTCTTCTTTATGAAGTGGTCAATAACACCGTCATAAAAAGTTGGTTGTAACTTAATTTTCCCAAGCAATACGCACACTTGCCAAGGTAGCTTTGACTAGACGAGCAAGCACCGGCCTTCGATACACAATGCAAAGCTCAATTATTGCCACACAAGCTTAAGATGTCTTCTGTCTACAAAAATGAAAGCCTAAATGGAATGCTTATAAATGCATGCATTTATTAACAAATAAATATTACTTTTTTTCTCAATTAATGAGCTTGTGCAGCAAGCATGGAGAATTCGCCCCGGACTATTGTGCTACTTGATTTCACATCAGCAAACAACTGAATATTTCCTTTCAGGTTATTTCCTACATCATTTATGTAAAAATTAAACAGCAATGGTCCTAGCCTGAACCTTGCAGCACACCACTAGTCACCTGTTTTTGCATTGATGCTGCCCCCTCCATATACCACTTCGATATTTATCAAGCATCCACCCTCTTATCCACATAACCAGTATCATATCCACCCACTTGTTCTAATTTGTGTAACAGATTTCCATGTGGTTTATCAAATGCCTTTGTATAGCAATTCTAAGATATGACTGACCCCTCACAAAGTTATGCTGCCCCTCATACAGTATTATATTTTTATCCACCCATTCTTGAATTCTCTTTTTGACCAATTTTTCCAGTACTTTTACCACTACACCTGAGATACTGATTGGTCTATAATTTGCTACTGCAGTCTTAGAACCTCCATTATTCTAGGAAATTATTTTGCCCTCTTTCAACTCTCTCCGAACTTTAACCATTACTGAGATTTAATTTAAAAAGCCTAGTCAAAGGCACTGTCACTTCCCTTGCACATTCTTGCAAAACCCAAGCTGATATCCCATCTAATCCAGCAGCAGTATTTACAATGAGACTCTGTAATATCCTAAGAACCTCCAATTCATCCACCTCTGTTCCCACATTATGGGCTATCACATAGGTTAAAGTAATAGCCTCGTTAGGATGATATATCCTTGCAAAGTGGTCACTCAGTAATCCGACTATTTTACCTGCTTCTGTTGCCTTGTGATCATCACTCATTAAGGTTAATCTTCCATGGTCATTTTCTCGTTACTTGCCACATAAAGAACTCTTTGGGATTTCATTTGGCCAGCTTAGTTAGATTATTCTCATAGTCTGATTTTGCCTTCCTTGCCAGAGCCTTGTGCATCATTAATAACATATGCTAATTACTAAGAAGAAAAGCAATCATCTACTTTTATTCTTAGCAGTTCTGTTATACAATCTTATATACATTGTTACTTAGTGGTTCTTCCCTTTCCCCCAAATGACCCTTGCTATCAGCATTTATACAGAGAATGACAAGTTATCATAATGCTTTCTCAGCATTCTTTAACATGCTGAAAACTTTGCTTAAGAAATCTGGAGTACTTATATTCATTCTACTAATGAGAATATCTAGAAGTGATGTATAATTCAGATTCAAAGTTAACAGAATTTACTAAATTATCTATAAATAAGAATTCATAACTGAATTTATTTCTTCAGTTAAATTCAAAACATAAACTGAATGATTATTTTAATTTTTATAATATCTGGCAAAAACAGCCTAATAAAAAAGCAGTAGTCTATAAATGCTAAAATGTGCTTTAAACCAATTTATAATTATATAGTGAGAATGTTCATAAGAGTAATATAACTATAAACAAAGCTTAACTATTATAAGATCTGAGGAATTTTCCTGCTTTACAGCCAAACATACGTATATAAATTTGCAAAACTGGAATTTCTTAACAAATCACATTTTTAATAATACGCTATACAAAACTAAAACCAGAATTACAGTAAACCTCAGTATGTGGCAATAACCAGAAAAAATTGAGTGAAACAACTTATAACAGTAGAGATCTTGTAATAGTCAGACTTTATATATACATGTTCTATTTAATGTTTAGTTTTTAGTATTTTTTCTCCTTGTAGATGAGAAAGCCAAAAAAAAGCATTTTCACCTGACTTGATGTAACATGCTGACTCTGTGGATAACCAGGCTGAACTCTAAACTGGCTTGATGAATAAATATCCTGAGCTTGATGAGCTGTTGGTGGAGGGGGGCCAGGATGAGCAGTCTGTACAAACATACTCTGCTGACCAAAGGCACTGGACAGCTGGGCATTAGGTGGTTGGTGAGAAAGACCATATGTACTAAGAGCTGCATATCCATGAGGAGGCTGTGAAAACTGGGCCATAGCAGCAGCCATTGCTGCTTGTGACTGGCGACTTAACACTTGACTACCATCCATTTGCAGATGTTGAAACAATCCAGTTTGAGCCATCTCAATGGAAAAAGAGAAAAATCACTCAGTATAAAATTATCAATAGAAAACATATATTAATTTCTCCCCAAAATCTCAGAATTTAAAGTAAAATCCTATTTCACAATATTTAAAAATATCTGCTATACAAATTTCTTATAATAAGCATGTTTTTGTTTTATACTCACTATACATGGTAGCACTTCAATGCTTTAAAAATACAGCTTTCGTACAATGTTACATGCCACTTACCTTGAATTGCATCAAATGAATCTCCTTTGATTCATCAATATTAATGTTTTAAGTGTATACCCTTACAAATGAAAATTTACATAAATAGCATTTCTGCAATCATATTTTACTCCTTAATCTTTGATGTGTGACCTTTTAAAAAAAGTTAGTCCATATGCTGAGATGGTATTTTAAGTGCTTTCCTTTTCTGCCCTCCCCCAACTCTCTTCTGCTCAGGTGTTATTTGGTGCAGCAGTGTTTGAATCATTGCTAACAGAGGAAAGCAGTAATACTTAAATACAGTAAAACAATAAGCGAACTGCACAAATTTAAACCAAGAATTTTCTTTTACCCCACAAAGGTTGTCATTTTGAAACTCAGTCATGCAGCTATGGGCTATGCTTATTGGTTGTCTCTATGAACAGTTTCAGTATTTGTGCATTTAAGATGCTATTTCTTATTCGCAACTAGTTAGCAGTCATCATAACCAACTAAGTGACTAAGACAATGCCTAAGAGCAGCAAGTATGGAGGACAGCAGAAACTCGAAAAATTGTGTGTCAACCAGAAAAACACGACTTGTTTTTAATTTTACATTTTCTGGAATATAGGGACAGGAAAATTGTGCATTTTTTGGGGGGGGGGGGGGGGGGTACCAGAACAATGATGCTGCCGGTCAGGCACAGTCATAAAGTAGCAGTCTTAAAATCCGAATAAGCCAGATGCTAATTCAACAAAGCAAAACTATTTATTAATAATAATATGGGGGGAAAGGGGGGGGGAAGAGATAAAAATGGTATTACAGTAAATACTGTATTTCTTTAGGCCTGTTCTAAATTGACTTTGCAGCACTTGCAGTTCTTTCTGATAAATTTTTATAGCATTGTCTACGATGATGTACAATGTGGATTCCTTTTTTAAGCCTGTTGTGCTTGTCATATCACGTTCTCTAGTTTCTTTCAAAATGTTTTATTTCAAGCTGATAGTCACTACTTAAGGCTTTCCTTTTTTTACTCACTACTTGGATTCTTATAACCAGTACACTTACTCTTGTTTACGATGCTGTATAAACACTTATCAAGAAATGTACACAAATTGGGAGAACAGCATGATATACACTTGTAGGGCAACATATATTGGTATACTGGAATAAGAGAGAAGTTGAGATGTGTGCAGAGTTTGTGTATTCCTCCATAGGTCACTAGTTCATTATTTAAAACAATAATGCACCTACAAAGACATGAGCAGGTAATATTTACAATGGCCAATATATCAAAATATTGAGCAAAATCTGTCACAAATAAAAAACTAATTTTACAGTAGTTTCAAATAAATCATACCCAGCAAACAGAAAATATAAACAATATAAGACATTATCCTATAGAAATATTCCATATAAAAAATAGAATATTAATTGAAGAGTTTGAGTTATTCTGAACTATAGCTGAAGCAACGAGAGTGAGAAGCAATTATGTCTGTCCAATGTGTGTTCTGGCTGGTTTGCAGAACGAAAAACATGAGTTTTCAGGAAGAAACACTGCCACCTATGTACAAGACCATTCAACTCATCTCCAACTGGAAACTGAAGATTCTTTGTGTCGTAGATGAATTTGAACCCAAGTCTTTTCATCAAATGAGCTGCTCAGGGAGTGGACACAGAAGTGACAAACCAAGGTACCCTGAACCAAGCCTTATTTCATATAATATATATCTGTAGACTGGTTGGTCCCTCCTCTTTTTTCTTGCTCCTTCCCCCAATGCTATCAGAGTATTCGAGAGCTAGGGATGTCTTTCCTGTCTTGCTGAATTTTCTTCACAGCAGCGGGAGCCTGCCTTCTCTCCCAGGTAATTGCCTTACCTAAGTAAAGTAGGCTGCCCTTCCACAAAGCCAGGTCAGCAAGGAAGGATTAGAAAATAACCACATCAAATGATGGATAATATGTATAAAGGAGGCAGTAGATCCCAAAGCCACAATGGTCATATAAAAAGCACAAATGTGACTCTATCCCAACCATATGACAGACCAGACTTAAATCCTTTGAAGAGGTTTGCTCTTGAATGAGGAATACTATATGCAGGCTAAGAACATAAAATCAAATAGAACTAATAAAAAATTATATGTGCACACACCTACTACTGTAGGTCATTATTAGGGCAAACAAGATTAGAAGAATTACTACTGGAAGCAGAAAAGATAAAATAGCACATCACTGGATTGAGTGAAACTTGGAGATTTGGTGAAAATAGTATCGATCTAAAGAATGAACATCTACTCTATAGTTATGGCAATAATCCAAGATCCCAGGGAGGAAATGGCTTCCTAATTAACTACTCCATAAAAAATCAAATACAAAAAATACAGTATATCACAAACAGGACTGAAGAACCCAACCTTAGAATAAACAGCCATTATAAATTAAGAATTATCCAAGTTTATGCACTAACCTCAGGCCACAGGAGAAGAAACAGATGCATTTTATGAAACACTAGACCAACTGGTAAATAGCAATGATATATTCTTTATGATCTTGATGGGAGATTTCATTGGTAGGTAGATGTAAAAGATGCACATCTAGCAACAATTGCAAAATATGGACTGGGACAGGGGAATGAAATTGGAGAAAGATTGATTAATTTACTGAAAGTAGAGGGCTTTATATCATGAATACTTTCTTACGAAAAAAAAAAAGAGAAGGAACAATTGCAAATGGACATGGCAAAGTCCAAATAGAGAAGTGTTTAATAGATTAGTGTGAAATAGATTTAATAATGTGTGAAATTAATAGTGTGAAATAGATTATATTTTAACCAACAGAAAACATATTGTCCAAGACACAGATGTAATATATAGTTTCAATAAAGGTAGTGACCAGAGATTACTGAGATCAAAAATCATTATCAACAAAAGATGAGAAAGACAGAAACTGATCAAAAGTAAAATACCCTCTATTAGTTTACCAAATCTTGAAAACAAAACAAAGAGCTCTTCCAGAAAGAGACAGAAGGAAAGTTTTATAATAATGATATAAATGAAACCTGGATAAAAACTATCAAATGACACATTCCCATCACTGGGAGGTCCCCTCCACTATGAACAGATGCCTCACATGGAGAAACATATCCTTCAGGGATGCTGTAGTAGAGGGAGTGATTGACATCCATATCAATGTCCAACTGACTTTTTTTCTTTTTTTACAGATACCTTCTCACTGTAAGAGAATTTAGCAGATTTTGTTGCTACTGTTGTGTATTGCCTCTTCCTCCTGATAAGTGATGCATTGCTGTTTTTAATTTTCTAGATCTCTTTCTCATTCTTCCAACTACAGCATGCTCAAATATTATGGATGGTCTCCCTCACAGTTAAAGCATTTTGGCATTCTACTTCTACAGTCTTCAATCTCATATCTTTACTGCCACATCAGGCACAGATGGAAGATCCGTGACAGGCAGTTTGAGAATGACTAGAGCATCATAAGGGGTTTTGGGATATAGAGCTTCACTCAGTGGTTGTGATATCCCACTCTGACAGATATTGATGGTTTTGGTTGAAGGTGAAGACAATGTTTCTGATAAGAACCTGATGCCCATCCCTATGTATCATGATTTTTCTTATGGCTGTCACTCCTTGATCTTTGAGTTCTGAGCGTATAAATTCACCGGGAACATTAAGGAGGCCCCACACGGATACTGCACCTTGCGTGTGTGTATGTGTGTGTGTGGGGGGGGGGGAGTTAATGGTAATCAGTATTCCCCCAATAGATGTTAGATGGAGTAATTTTTCCGAATGTACTACTATAGTGCTTCAATAAGGATATCTCCTGAACACAACTTCTTTACAGATTTTGGAGATCCTGCCAACTCCTTCAAACCTTTATAGATAAAGAAAGGTGACATTTTCCCAATTGGACATTCATCTGTTGAGAGTATGATTAGAAACAATGGTGTATTTGTTGCAGCTTGTTTTTTTTTGTTTGTTTGTTTCTTACTTTGCTTTTCTTTTGATATAATGTGGTTTCTGAACTCAATTCGGGCTCGTTGAAGGACCTAATAAACAAGGGATGAAGAAGTGTTTCTTCTCAGGAATTTTGTTCAGCACCAGAGCTTCCCACCATCATGGAGCTACACATGAACTCCTACTGACTGCTTTTGGGAGTAGAATATGACATCCTTGTATAGCATCCAGAGTTGCAAGGGCAACTCTGGATGCTATACAAGTGCCATGGCAAGGTGTCCCTGCACCACAGGGTTGAGACTTACTGAAACACTCTTGACCATTGCAGGCAATCCCACTACACTGATCCAGGACCACCTGTCTTAACGAAGCATTGGCCAGAGTGCAACATTACCAGGATCACACTTTCCTGATATCCTCGGGTTTTGCCACACAGCAAACATTGCCTTGCCACCCACTGTGGCAAGGCAATGGATTCCAGTGATGGTATTCTGGAAGATGGAATAATACCAAAAACCAGAAGTAGAGTGAAGAATACAGGAAGAAAAAGAGAATGAATGTATGAAAAGGACCGTATTCTTCCTGGGAGGTCCCCTTCACCATGAATAAGTGCCTGGGTATGGAAAGATTTGGAAAATAAAAAAAGCCAGAGTTTCTGGGAGGAAAAAATAAATAAATAAAATAAAAACAATGCCTCCATGTATGACTGGCTAACTCACCACCAGTTGAAAAGCACAATAAAGGTTCTTTGGGTGATAGGCTAAATTTGAACTCTGATGTTTTCAATTAAAGAGCTTTATCTATACCACCTCAGCTATGGAGACTCTTCACAGATTGCTGATTTCAAAATTTCAGGGAAAACTGCAACATCACTATTTGTTTGGCAAGCCATAAAAGCTGTCAAAATGACCCATCCACAGGTCCACTTGACTTCATCGATAGCCTTTTGACAATATTCAGGAAGTAAATATTGCTGTTATTTGGAATTACTAGCCAAAGCAACTTAAGACACGTGACCAATGTATTGTCAGTTGCATGTATTTTCTGGCCAGTATGCCTGTTTTTGTAGAATGAGAAACACACCCAGGAGGGATAACTACTAATTTTTTATAAGACCATCTAACTCACATTCAACTGCAACATCCTTATAAAAGTTCTCTGAATCCTAGAAGGGATTCAAACCCAGGGCATTTCAAGCAAATGACATCACTGATAATGGAGCTACATAGGCACTTTTTAAGCTAAGGACTAAGTTTTTCACACTAGCAATAAGTCCTGAAATCAGAACTGCTTGCTGGAAACTGATTCTGCAGGCTATTCTTGAATGGAAAAGTGTTTTATTCATTTTGTGCAGTTATAAAATGGACACATCTCTAAGAAAGAGTTTATATACTCTTTCTCAGCACACATCCATGACTTGAAGACAAATTGCCAATGAGTGTGGTGTTAGTTTGGGTACTGTTAATGTCATTTTAAAGAGGTTTAAGGAGACAGGTACCTTTTCTGCTGAAAGAAAAAGGGAGCAAAAAAGGAAACTACACTTACCCAAGATCATTTACTAGTTAGGAAAAGCAAAATGAATCCAGGATTGTCTGCTGTAGGGTTAGAGACTCCAGTGGACAAAAGTGTACAAAGATTGGAACTGTTGAGAAGTGGAAGGTCATTTTCTCAGATGACAGCCATTTCTTTGTCTGAGAGAGTGAGTACCCTATGTTTGCAAGACAGCAGCTGAGAAGACCTCCCCACCCACCTTCAACAAGCTCCTAAACACCTAAAAAGAGAGTGTGGTTGTTTTACAAATGCCAGTCCAAGATCACTTGTGCCTGTTGACTGTATGATGAAAAGTGGCCAATATATAAAAATATCAGAGAAAAGAGTGGTCCCACAGATCCAGAAAGACAAAGAGCTCATCTTCCAACAGCTCCATGCCACCCTTCAAAAAAAGTTCCTCAAAATCACAACTCTCCTGACATTATCTCAACAGAAAATTGGTGGGCCATTGTGAAAAAGAGACTTGGAAAATTAAATTGTGATACGAAGGATAATTTAATATAACCAATTATGAAAGCATGGTTTTGAGATGCAGAAATAAGAAACGTGTGTTCTACATTGGTAGAGTCCATGCCTAAGAGAATTAATTAACTTATTAGGAACAGAGGCAAACGTAAATTATTGAGTTTAATTTTTGTACTTATTTTCATGCAAGACTAAATTTAAAAAAAAAATAAAAAATAAAAAAAAAATTCGATTATTCAAAGTAATTTGTTTGCTACTACTGTATGTCTTTGTACCCATATTTAACACAAACACAACAACACCAACTGCTGCATTTAGTTATATCCCATTAGTGGAGTATAGATTCCTCTTTTCCTATCTAAGAAAATTTCATTATCATACACATGAAGAATGATGCATCCTACAGATTAACATACAGAATATCTGAGTAGAACCACTCATGGCATGGAAAATTAACAGCAACCGAGGCACACCTACAAGTTTTAAGAACTCCTACATTTAATACCAATTTCACTACTTTGAAACTGGATATATAAAATTCAGCTTCAATTTCAGAGAATACCAAGATATTTCCAAGAAGCATAAATATACTTAAATATCATTTGAGCAAACTTGCAACACAGCTTACATTGTAGTAACTTCTTTTAAATTCATGTTATTACTACAAGGCTTTGGCTGCGACTTCTAGCTATTTTACAATAGTGAATGAATTCACTGTAAGGAACAGATTTTAGAATGTTAAGTATAGTTTGACATGCTACTGAAATCATCCAGAGTATTCAGTGCAGTTATTAGATCAATACCATTATTCAGGTCTATACGTATGAAAGAATTAATCTGCTTATTAGGCATGAGAAATGTCAGCAACATTCCAAATAATCTAAAAATCATACCTGTTGTGAAGAATTGAACAGCACTGTAGGAGGACTCTGAATTGCTGGCATGCTTGCCACTTGAACAGAACTTGCCATACCTGCTAAAGTTCTGACACCAGGAATTGTAGAATCTAATCCACATATTGGTGGAGGACTAACAGGTCCAGAACAACTATGGCCAGTTATCTGATTATGTTGAGTCAGCTGAACCTGTTGAGGCTTTATGGGACATACTGTGTTTGAGTCAACACTCAATGGAGCCTTAGATGTTAGTGCTGAACTGAGGCTGGTGGTACTAGACTGCTGCAATGGTGAGTTGGTCCTGAATATGAAATAAGTATTTAATAAATAAATGCCAATTAGTTTTAATGATTTACAGATTTAGTTCATATACTTATATTCTTAATGCTAAACCTGTGTATATAAAAGCCTTATATTTCAAGATGCATAAGAAAGATTTAGGTCTTTTAAGTTTATTTTCAGTTAAATTTAATGAAAAACATACTAATGGTGCCATGCATTTCATCAACTTAATCTGCGATTAAGTTGATGAACACTCACTACTTATTTGTATATTCATTTCATAAGCTGATATGCTAACTCAGCTTTGATATATTTTACAGATAAAGCATAGAGAGAATACATTAAATTAAACATACCAAGAAATTATAAACTTGGTTTAATCCTTTATCCAAGTGTAAGCAAACAAAGTTTGCACCTGAAGTATTTTCAGGACTGGGGTAACTCATGGTAAAGGTGGTATTACACATCACTTGCCTTAGTATCCCATACTGCAAAGCACATCTCCTTGTGGACATGTATAATGCTATGCATTATGGGAAGAGTCAATACCCAGACTGGTTTCGACCTTTATTGAGGTCTCTTCAGTGTGAGCCAGGCCCAGAGATGATACCAAGGTTGAAGTAATGCAGAAGTCATATTTTTACATACGAGTTGCCAAAAGGTGTCACACATTATTATTATAATACTCTGGATTAGAGATATAGTTGTTGAAAGTTTTTCCACTTGGTTATACTATAAATTAAAGATACCAAGAAATTATAAACTTGGTTTAATCCTTTATCCAAGTGTAAGCAAACAAAGTTTACACCTGAAGTATTTTCAGGACTGGAATAGAGAATTTATTTTTCAGGTAGAGGAGAAAATGACAAGTATTTTGTTAGGTGAATGATAGCTGGATATTACATAAAATAGATGAATATTTTACCAGTCTAAGTGAAATGAATAATAAAAATTTGTACTTTTTAAAGGGATGTTTAGTAAAACAAATTTCAAACCTAGTTCAGGAATGGCTATCGCAAATGTCTTCCATAACTAATGATTATTTTTAAGTTTTTGCTGAATACATTGATGTTTCTTTTACTGTTTGAAAGATAACTATTGAATCAATAGTTATCAATAGTTAGTGATGGCACCCTTGTAATGAAAAAATGAAAAATGTAAGCAAGATTGCACTTATCATTTCCTCTACATTATTCTTAAAGCTTCATTTTCATACAGTTTGACTTAAAGCAGTCAATGTCATATTGATTACTTTATAGCAATAAAGTGAAGTAATCAACCTGACATTCTTTCAAGAGAAACGCAGTAGAACTTATTTTCAAAGCAGCACAAAGGATTTGGGACCCTGGACAACCACAGAAATGAAGACTCACTGCAACATCACTGACCTTTACAGGACAGCCCAAGAACTGACTGATCCTAGCAAGCCATTCAGGACCTGTGTCTTGCTATAAAACAGCAACCACAAAGTAGTGCAAGGCTGCTAAGATCTTCCTGTCTAGATGTTCTACAGGTAGGACTGCATGGAAAATATGGTAGTAGGACATTGTATCTCAGCAAGAGAGGTATGGAAAATAGAGTAGCAAAACACAGAAGATGTAGAGTGAAGAATATACAAAGAACAGAATACACCAAGACAAAAACCAAAAGAGGAAATTGTTGGGCCTAAGGAAATATACTGAGACATGAAGTTAATCATTTATCTGTTCCAGAACAAGAGCTCTAGAAGTGGTCTAAAGAAAGTATGCTCATTAACTTGTAATATTAGGGCATGGTTTGATAAGCAAAGACTTACAAGATCTTTTTTCCGTCCCCACAAAGGTTTGGTGACAATTTTTTACACATCATGTTCATATTGTAACTTGATTTTAAAAGGTGTTAATCAGTGGACAAAATTTAATAAACTTATTAATATTCACCATGTGTTATACTGATAAAAACAGTAAAAAGAATTCCACAACAGAACAGCATTTCCTACCTAAAAGATAAATCTCTTGCTTCTACTGCTGAATCATTCCTTGACTGCGATGTAGTTTCTAAACTTGTGGCAAAAGAATTAGTCGATGGATCTGGTGTCGCAGTAAAAGAGCTAAATGATGTTGGACATGTTTCCTCGACAACAGCAGAGGGACCATTAGGAGGATGTTCTAGAACTGTGGGCATAGGTGGAATACTTTCCCAAACCTTAAATAAAAAGATGCAACATTTCAGTATGAAATAACAGATTTATTATTATTATTTTGCATTACATGCATGCTATTTTTATTTTTTTTAATCAGAAATAATGAATAAAAGTAATCCTATAATTTGTACAATTAACATTCAGAGAAAAATTTTAACCTTCAATATGCCATATTAGCTATTTATTCCATTAATTAATGCTGGGCAACTTCATCCCTACTCCCTTTCTGACATGAGAGTTTTGCTTTAAATACTTCACAATTTGGTTCTGATTTATGCAATATATCCATTCCCTCTCTGTAGATGGTAATAATAGTCCAGAAGCAAGTATTTATCAAAAAGGAAACAACTTTTGATGAAGTAAACCAAACATTTTTTTGTATATCTATATTGTATTTATTTTTTTTTGTATCATAATAAATAATTCTCTCCTAGGTATATAATATACCTAGCAATTATGTGCTTTCTGGCCAATAGATATATTTTTACAAAATAATAATTACAAATTTACTGTTTGGGGATTACAAACTTATGTGAATAGTTGAAGAGATGATAAGACATACTCTAGTGAAATGTTTACAGGATAGAAGTAGGTGACAAATCTGATATGCTATAATAAGAGAATACAAGGAGTAAACTGAGTGCAGTGAGAATTGGGTATCAGAGCTAATTTTTGTTTGCTAAGAGTGAAATGAACCAACAGAAGCGGAATCTGCAAGTATGGTATGGTTTGTGAACTCTTTACACACATAATTTAAAAAAGTAACTTATTTTGCATCCCAATGAGATGCATAATAATGCTTAGATTTGTCAAGGAATATGACAATGCTTTAAAAGAGAATAAAAATACCATCTTAAATTACTCACCTTAACTACCAGGTCAATAAATATTTAAAGAAAAACTGGAATTTCACTACCAGAAGATCCAAGGCTTCAAAAGTCTCATGAAAAATTAAAGATTATCAAATTTTATCAAAAAAAAATCAAAGTTTATCAAATTTAACGCTTCACTAATTATTCCCTTCAACCGCAGTGCCTAAAATGGTAAAAATCAAAAGATGCACAAATGAACATGGAACTAGAAGTTTATTGAAGTAAAGACAAGATCATCATAGAATGAGTATTTCTTGATTAGTAAAAAAAACTTCATGCACAAGTAGCCTGTAATGATGTGAACAGTGTATATTACTTGCTAGCCTTGGTCTATCAAGCAGATAATGTTTCCTCTTTCCAACAACAAATTATGAGTTTGAATTATGCTATAAGCATGGATGCCTGCAAATATCTGAGTGGCATGTCATAAAAAAAAGTTCTTTGGTATCTAAAAGAGTTTCTGGATTATCTAACTCTTATTGAACCCGAGGCACTAATGAAGCAGACCAACACTTTCACAGGTTAGATTCAGGGGAATAAAATCAATTGCAATCGTGGCTACACAAACCAGCTATAATAAAGAAATATATATTACTTTTCACAGCAGATAAATCAAGATACTTATAATTAATCAAATAAATCTTGAAACTAGGAATCTATAGAATATTTTGATTTACTCAGTCCAAATGATATTTCCAAAGTTACCTTTTTAACAGAGGCAATTTTCATATTTAATTCATCAGTTGATGGAGACATAGGTGACTGAACACCAACTGCAGATGTGCTATTAGAAACTTGAATATTGTGCCCTAAGTTAATAGCCTTATTATTTCCTGATTTTTCTGCCAATTGAGCAAGTTCTGAGTCAAATGTGAAATCCAATTTCATATCTGTACCTTCTTCTGCCTACAAGAAGAATGTATATTACTTTTAAGGAAGACTTTCTAATGAGTGTAAAGCAACCAATGCATTCTAATTTGAAAAAAAAAAAATAAAAAAAAAATAACATAATTGCAAAATAAATTTAGTATTCTACAAACCAAGAATTCATTTCTACCATTTAAGTTTTTTTTTTAAAGATTGGAATAGGGCAAGGGCATGCATGGAAGGGATTAGTACACTCCAGATACTGATATTAACAAATAAAATTTAATACTGACTGAAATGGTGAATTATACAATTAAAAACAATTTTAATAATTATACAATTATTAAAAATATAAAATACAATTATATTTAATAAACACATCCTGAACAATAGAATATGAGACAGAATTTTTGTTTCTTACATGGTTTCAGGTTATCTAAAAAATTCCACATAAATGGACTGAAATGAAAGGGTTGGCCATACTCTTAACTGTCCTCCATGCTAAAAGTTTCAAAGTTAACACACACAATATATATATATATATATATATATATATATATATATATATATATATATAGGTACCATGTCTTACAGCTAAAATGATTATAAAGCTAATGTACTGTATCTGTTAATTGTGAGTGCTTTGTTCTAGCTAGTTTGGCTTCTTTGTGGGATGAAAAACCCTTTGAGTCTTGATAGTGAACTAGAAAAAATAAGAACTAAGCATGACAGAAAAAGGACAGGATTATGTTTCGGTAGTACCGATGGTGACCAGAACTGTCATCACTCCACTAAAGGATAGTAATGAAAAAAAAAAAAAAAAAAAAATCAGCTAACGCCTTTTTATTCCCGTATATACGGGAGTAGGCGAGGCCATTTAGCCCTATCTCACTTTTGGAGACTGAGTGGGCAGTTCAATCTCCACTGGTACCCAATCAGAGACAGATGGCCCAAGGCTATCACTAATTAAGCGGTACGCAGTGAAGAGAGACGGCTCAAATGTGCCGCCATCTCGTGGTCTCTAACCCTAACACAATATATTTAATGTCTGAAATAATGTGGGTTCTACGGTCGATTTTCTTGAGTTTACAGGACGAAAAACCCGAGTTTCCGGGAGGAAAAACCTGCTTGCCCGTGCCAGAGATCGACTAACTCGGGAACCGGTCGAAAAAAGGCTTAGAAAAATTTCCTCTAGTCGCCGACTAGACTCGAAACCAAGACTTCCTTCGTGCGGCCTAGCGCGGTGGTGTGCAAACGCCACATCCACTGAGCTACACAGACTTAAAGGATAGTAATGAAACCAGTGCAAAATTTTTTTGTGTGTGTCTAGTCTTTTATTATTAAATTCCCATTGACTATGCCATAGTAAAAATATAAGTCACTCATTGAATTGCACCATTTGTAAATTCCCTTATTTGTTTTGTTCTCTAAGCTTCTCTATCTTAAATTTTGCCCCCCTTCTCCCTTTTTTTTTACCCTTTGTTCCTACTGCACGTAAAGCAGACATTAATTTTAGCTATCGCCACTTATACAATTGTAGTATATTCAATTTCTCATGCTCTGCCTGACAAATTTATTTGATTTACGACTAAAGCAGCCAGGCAGATTATTAGACACTAAGAAATTAAAGAAATGGAACAAAGGCAAGATCTTACCCAAAACCTTCTTAACCATACAGCAATTGCAGACCTGTGAGTACTAATTAGTACTCACAGGTCTGCAATTTTTTTTAAGATAGTGCATTGGCAATGATCAGATCAAATTGTTGTTCAAACAAAGCATTTTATTCTAACTAAAAAAATTGAGGTTACAAACTAAACAAATAGTTGGGAATAACTGTTCCTCCCAGCATAGCTAATTCCAGCAACAACATCACATAATTAAAACAAGAACATTCTGCATTTACGCAACCTAACACGCTATTCAGTACTACACAATACATTCTAAACAAATAGTGAGGAATAACTGATTTTCCACAGCATAGTTAACCTCAGAATTATACCATATACAAATACAACATATATGCCACTCTAACACTCTACTCAGAATTTCGCAAATATTTTAACACAGACACTTTCCTATCATAATTAACTATGATTCTTACATATCTATAATCCACGAAACATCAATATGATGTACTTACAGTTCTTTCTCTACATGAACAGTCCTTTTCCATGAAAAAGTTTCTCTCGGGACATCTCGAATCTTTACCTTGGCTCTGGATAATTTCTTGACTGACATTTCTATACTCTGCATACTGTAGCAGTTGCTTTTGGCCTGAGTAGCAAATGATATCCTTCCTTCTACAGCTGGCAGCTGTCTGTTCACTACACTAGTGGGCATCTTGATTTTTGTAGGGATAGCGGCAGGATGCATTTTGTCAGACGCACCTTGGAAACTATCCAGGAGACTCACTGTCGATAACCCATCAGGGTCATGAGGTACAAACTACCAACCCTCCAGCCATGAGATCCGAACCACTGTCTCTTCTCTTTTTTCCATACCACCAAATAGTAACTAAAAACCGACCTGATCCCTCCCCACCCCATTCAGCCCCTTAAATATCCTTCTCATTCTTTGTTCTCACTCTGGAGTATCTGTGATTACCCTCCGGCGCGATGACGTCACTCCGGTCTTCTCTTGCCGAAAGGCTTTGTTTTAGGAGCATAATTTGTTCGCAAGTTGTTCCCTTTCTTCTATTTTCAAACAATAGTTAAACAGAATAAACACATTCTGCCTTCATCCTGTGGTGTGCATTCTGCCTTCTGTTTAACAATAGTTAAACAGAAGGCAGAATGCACACCACAGGATGGCAAAATGCTGAGAAATTCTGTATATTCAAATCTTATCAAGGGTCTCAAAAATGTGAACTGCAACTTTGTAGTTGCATTTCACACCTCCAAATCTTACCATGGCATGAACCCAGATGTGTATCATGAGTGGAAGAGTAATCTATACTGACGGTTGATGATTTCCATCATCACTGGAGAGTAGCATGGTAAGGAGTCTCATGATACTTTTATTTTTAGAAGGGCTGAATGAAGGCTTCCCTTCTTTGCTGCGAGATAAATATACAATACATATAGATGAAACACACACAAAGTAAAAGTATTATTTATTAAATACATTGCCATATATTTCAGTCTGAAATGAACAGACAATCGTCAGTAGCTTTAAATAGTTGTTCCAAGGTAGAATGCAAACAATTGATTTTCCGAAATAGAACGAGCTGTGCGATGTTAAATCGCTAATAGCATTATGCTTTCACTGAAGAAATAGCTAATTATAAAAGTGTAAAATAAATTGCATTATATATACATATATAAAATTTATAATATCATATTAAACAGATCATCAGATAGATGTAGTATTTAGTTGGTTTCTTAAGGTCTTATGTCTATAAAATATTATTTTTGGTCATAATTAGTAAAAATTTTAATGATGAGTTATTTGAATCAAGCTTTCCCATATTTGGGGTAAGGATAGGCAGTCATTCCGATTCAAGTTAGGTGGTGAATTCACTCTCTTTAAATAGGCATTTGAATTTGTACTGACATCTATGTAGAAGACGTGCTTCAGACCAAAGAATGTTGTGGTCTCCCTTTATATCATGGTGAGCTAATCCAGATATATTGGATCTTTTGTGGACAATATGATTGATGTTCTTGTATTCTTCTTTCTATTATAAACTGAGACCTACAACTTTCCTATATAGCTCTTAATGCAATTAAATGCTCTCTACAACGTTCCTTTAACCACGCTACCAGCCAAGACGTCTACAGACATTAAGGTTATCATGGATGCGAAGTTCATATTAAAATTGTAATACCGTTGATATTGTTTTGAAATATATGATGGATATGAAGCATATGAGGATGTGTATCTGATCCATAATGGCCAGTAAGATGGTTAAAAAACAAAATCGACATCTAAATTGTAAATTCAATGTCCTTGTTGCTAGGCAAATCAAGCCTATGTGCCAAATAATTGGGTTATGAACATTTTTAGACATCCTTTAGCTGACAGTGAAACATTTATTCTTTCAAAAGTATATGAATTCTCCCTAGTTCCAAAAAAGATATCCTATTTAGATTTCCTTTTTAGCATCGAACACAACTTATTTAACCTTTCCAGTGAAGAGGCTAATAATCTCTGCTTAGAAGTTGCATCCATCCTACTTAAATCTAAGCTTCCACCATCTAACCTATCTCCAGCTGAAAAGAAAGCTTTACATTCCCTAAGACACAACAGTCACATTGTTATCACCAAACAGACAAGAGAATAGCTACAGTAGTTACGGATTCTGCAAATTATAAAAGTAAAATCTGTTTTACTACAAGATTGTTCCAACCTACCAGGAACTGGATTATAACCCCACTAACAGGCAATTTGGGAAATTAAATCCCTTCTAGACAAAGTTAAGTTTAGATGCAGACACCATAGAAAAGTTAAAAACGCATTTTGCAAGAACACCGAGGTTTATGGTCTACCAAAGGTTACATAACCTTTCATTCCTGAGGTGTTGTAAATAGAATGACCACATACCACATTATTACTCTTAAAAACAAATAGCACAGATTTAATCATCGTTCCTAAGTGGTGGTGATAAACATGTATTCTTGAAACATATCCATAAGAAAGACATTCCTCTCCGTCCGATTTCAGACTGCATTGATTCACCAACGTATTGCACAGCCAAATATTTAGCAAACTTGCTGAAAGCACATATAGGCAAGTTTTACTTTTTTTTAAAAAAAACCTCTTCAATTTCTTAGGCATATTAAAAAAATGTCTCCATTCAACCTACTCTTGTGAGCTTCAACATAGAATCCCTATTTTCAAGCATGCCTCTCAAAGGGACTTCACAACTACTTTCTGAAATATTCCCACAAGATATAGTAAAACTGTTCAAATTCTTGATGAATTCTGGGTACTTCGTTTGTCAAAATAAATTTCACAACCAAGTAGAAGGAACTGCCATGGGAACTCAACTCTTCCCCCTGCTTTAGCCAACTTTTATTTAGAGCATTTAGAAGACATCCTTTTTTCATCGATATACCCTCAACGTTCAATTTGGGTTAAATATATAAACATTTTGTGGTGTGGCCTCACAATATAGATACCTTACCAATGTTTTTAGCTAATATGAATAACTTTACATCCTTGTATCAAATTCACTATGGAAATTGAAAGAGACAACGAATTATCATTTTTAGACATTCTTCTAATCTGCTCAGCATCAGGTAATTTAACATCAGTTTATAAAAAACCCACTTTCACTGGACATTACATTCTTCAACAATCTGCACATCATCCTTCTCAAAAGACAGGAATCACAAAGTGTTTAATTCGATGAGCTAATACTAACTGCTGAACTCACCATCATTTACAGAAAGAACTGTCAAACATATGAAATTAAATGGCTTCTCCAAAACTCCTACAAACCTAAACCAAACAAGAAGAAATCAATGTCAAATTCTAATCTCATACATCTCCAGGAATTTCAGAACCGATCTCAAGAATTCTGAAGAAATATGATTTAGTAGCGACTTTTATGCATATTAATGAACTCAGCTTAGTTTCTCTCTTCTAAAGATAAACGCTCACCTATGTCTCTTCCAGGTGTATACCAAATTCCATGCAACTGCCCTCTTTCTTACTTTGGACAAACTGGATGCTCAAGAGAAAAAAGAGCACAAGAACTTCAAACATATATTTTCCACAAAAAAATCCAATAAGTCTGGATTATCTCAACATGGAATACGGACAGACCACAACATTCTTTAGTCTGAAACAAGCCTTCTACATAGATGTCGGTACAAATTCAAAAGCCTATTTAAGGAGAGTGCTGAATTCGCCACCCTAACTTGAATCAGAATGATTGCCTATCTTTATCAAAACAATGGGAAAAATTGATTTGAATAACACATCATTAAAGTTTTTTTTTTAAACTAATTATGACCAAGAATGATATTTTATAGACATAAGGCCTTAAGAAACCAACTAGATACTGCATCTATCTGAAGATCTGTTTATTATGATATAATAAATTATACATACATATATATATATTCATATTTTTTACCGACTGAATTTCGAGAATTAGACAAACAATTTTATTTAGCACACAACATTTTCGTCGAAAAGCTGACTTCTTCAGGCATGAGAACATTAAAAGCAAACAAAAAACACCATAAAGAAACATTGTATCACTAAAAAATTGACTAACTGTAGCTACAGTTCGGGCTAAAGTTCTATTGTTAGGCATCTGCGAGTGTGTGACTTTATGACTGCGCCAGTATTTAATAGCAAAGCAAAATGAGTCTAGTAAATTAGAACTAAGGTTACTGTTTATGTGATAAGAATCCAGGACAATTTCTTTAGACTCAACTATGCGCCATTCTACCTCGTCGTGGCATATATGAAGGGTTGATGTGGTGGTCCAGTTTATTTCATGTTGGCAGCCTTCACTATTTGTGTTCACTGAGAACAGGACATGGCTTGAGAGGGCACTTGCTCTAGTTCTGTTGTAAGCAATGTCCCTTTGATATTCCTCGAGAGACGTAGGAGGATGGACTTCTCAGTTTGGCCATAATATGGCTTCCCACAGTCACATGTGATTTTATACTGAAGATGGTTGTGAGCCAATTTTGGTTTGCTTAGAATTGATCTGAGTTTAAGAAGAGTGGAAAAGCACGTTTTTATATTAAATTTTTTTAAAATTCTTCTTAATTTCACTGATTTTATCAACATTAGAGGTCTTATTCACATATCAATTATGTTCACCAACCACCCAAAACTGATGTTATCCATCGGTGAACCACAACTGGCATCATCCACAACATCCCACCTCAACTTCTCTCGTTGCACCTTCGATGATGCCTTTCATAAAGGGGCTCGTGCATTTGTCTGGATGATATCCAATGACAAAGGTTAACAGATCTGGAATCCCCTTTATATGATGACTTGACTGATCTTTGACCATCTCTGAACGCTGATCAATCTAAGTTATGCAAAGAGTAAGATAATCTTCCTCAGTGATTGATGTCCACTATTCAGATTGGCTTCCCTTCTCCAATTTTACAGACTAAGCTGGAAAAGATGCTGAACTGTTTGCCATCAAACCAGGATTCATATCCTCCTCATCGTCCCAGCACTTTCGACCTTTTCTTAACCAGCTACTCTTCACCAATGATGTTTGCTCTCCTCTTGACAAACCTTATCATAAGTTTGCATGTATCATTCTCTAAATGTTGTTCTTCTGATCATTCTCAGTGTCATATCTTGTGGCACTACAGTGGTGTCAGTTATGTTGACCATGGGAAGTTCTGTTTTGTTCTCATGGTCTGATTATTGCTTCCACTCTTCTGATCGAATAACACATCCCTCACTAGGATGAGTGTTTTTATTCCCCATTCCACTAAAGGTTTTTGACCCTTGTTCTCTAACAATTGCATGAAAACAGTCAACACCATAAAATCAGCATATCTCTAATCACTCCAGTCCAAAATTCCACCTCTTATTCAGCTTACGCCACGGCTCATAACTGCAATAAAACAAACCCAAGCCAAACGCTTGTCTCCTATTCAAATGGCAGTCAAGTTTTCTGATTTCTTGCCAAGTCAACTTCTCTTCTTCCATGTTGCACTATTTAATGTGTACATTGCCAACATCTCTTAAAAATAACGCAGATCTGTTGGTATCAGTTTTTGACTAAATCTCTCATATAGATGACCAGGGCAGATCCCCTCACAATTTCCCAAACTATCCACAGTATGTCTCCTCTGAAATTTCACCAGAAGGACATTAGGAAAATACTCAATCAGCCAGACACCAATTTGGATGTCTCATAGCATTTTTCCTTGCCTTAGTGAATTGATTGCAAATTTCCTCTTTGATCATTAACCTCAGGTCAGGTGGATTTTTTCATTAATGCTGGTGTTTACCCAAACTCAGTACTGTCACCTACACTGTTCCTCTTATACATCAATGCTCACTCTCTCTGACATCCAATCCAATTCATAGCTTCACTGATGACACACTCCACTCCTTTCATTTTCAAAGCCTAAGGGTGTCCAAGTAATTTATACTTCAAGATCTTCAGTTAATGCCTCAAACACTGAAGTTTTTAATTTTCAAGTGAGGTGAGGATAACCTGGTGAATTTTAGTGCAACGAAAATGTAATCCTGTCTCGTTCCAAGAAGGAAGACCATATCCTTTGCTCCATCACTTCTAACAACATCTTTCTCATAAACCATGATCAGTGTTCTCTTCTTGGGTTAACTCTCACATTTAAGCTAACCTGGCATAAGCCTATCAAGTTTATAGCTTCCCAAACAGCTTGGTATTCTTTTTTGTTTCAAATAGTACTTCTTTCCTGCTCAACCCTCACACTTTATAAAGTTCGAATCTACCTAACTGAAGAATACTGGTTCCAGCATTTGGGGTATTGCACCTATGACTTCCCTCAGAATGGTTAAATATATTCAGAATCAAGCAATCCACTTAAGTACTGTCTCGTAACTCCCTCCAGTCACTTTCCCACAAATGCTCTGTTGCTGCATTATGCTTCTCCTATATAGGTATATTTCCACGGATGCTGCTCCACTGAACTCGCCGCACACTTTCTTACATACGAACACAAGCAGCTGTTGGTCATTACCCACCCCACAAACAGTTCAACTCCAAATTCATTTAAATAACAACTTATCATTTACTGTCATTCCCTACATCTCTACTTTTTGGAACAGTCTTCCATAAGCTTTAGGTCTTAAAAAAAAAAAAAAAAAACTTGCTTGTCCCCATATGACAGTGGTGTTCAACCTTTTTTACTATGCGATCTACTTTTCTATAAGTTATTCGGCGATCTACTCTCTTATATAGATCCTGTTCCCCCAACCTGATATCTCATTACACACAAATAAACAACTTAATTTGTATATTTAAAAATTTATTTATCACTTTGAATTATTTTAATACAACTAAAAAAAAAAAAAACTATATTGGAATAAAATATTCATTTTTCTATTTTGGAAAACCAAAGTTAGAAAAAACAACAGATTAATTACAAACTTACAAGTTACAGGAAATGCTGGTTAATTAAAAAAAAAAAGTTAATGTGAAATTTCGTATTGTTTGGACCTTGCAATATTTTCATAGTCAAGTTGATATGAAGAAGTGGCCAATCGCAGACAATCATCCAAATGATCATTTGTAATTTGGTTTCTTACTTTTTTATGATGGTCATATTTGAAAAAGTGGATTCTGATAAGTATGTCGATCCGAAACACGACAGAATTTTTCGCGCAATATCAGTTAATATTGGGAATTTTTCATGTGCATACTTCCAAATGACTTCATTATTTATTGATTTTAAATGTAAACTATTCTGAATGTTTATTATCTCAAGTTCTACTTCAGCTAGGTTTATATCAAACAGCCCACTAATTTTATTTGAAATTTCTGTGATGTTCAAGTTTTCTTGAAATGGATTATTGATAAAAGATACAATCATTTCAGTTTTATTAAAATCTTTAAATCATGAATTTATTTCTTCCTCAACTAATTCTATTTCACGAATAAATTCTTTTAAATCATAGTGAAGCATTTCTTGGTTTTTGTTCAAAAATTTTTAATAAATATGGGAGATGTCTAAATTCGCGGTCATTTATATTTTTCTTTAATAAAAGAAAGTATTGTTGGAAAGTTTTTATTGAACTTAACATGTCAATTAAATTTTCATCTCTACCTTGTAACTCTAAATTTAAATTGCTTAATTTCGTATAGAAATCTACTAAAAATGATAAGTGTAACAACCATCTTTTATCACTCAATTGTGGATAAATATCTCCTTTTTCATCGAAAAATTTTTATATCATTAATTAATACTAGAAATCTTTCTAAAAATTGACTTCTGCTGAGCCAGCAAACATTACTGTATACAACAGACGTTCCTTATCATCATCTGCCTGTAATTTAAATAACAGTCATTGCAGGGCTTTTCCTCAAAGAGAATTTACTATTTTAAATGTAATATCCAAAATATCTTGTGTTTAATCTATTACTACACAGTGCTTGTTGGTGAATAATACAGTGGTACGTTAAAAAATCTGGATATTTGTCATCGTTTTTACATAATGAAATGAAGCCTAATTTATTACCTATCATTGCAGGAGCACCATCAGCAATAGACAAGTTTAAAAAGCAGAACTTTGTGTTGTTTCACAAATTCATCAAATGCCAAAAAAAAATGCCTTGTCCCCTAGTCCTTTGCAATAATGGTATAATTTTCAAAAGTTGTTCTTTACTTGAATAATCTTGAAATACCATTAACTAAGCAATATCAGTGAAGTCGTTTGATTCAAATTGTAATGAAAACACAACAGACTGGTGATTGTCTGACATTAACCTGGCCTGGAAACTTTTCTCCGGCAATTGGAACTCTTCCTTTTGGTAATTTGAAACCTTGTCAATGGCCTAGAAGTAGTCTCTCTCTCTCTCTAGCGACGCCTCGAACCGAGAAGCTCCTTTCTGGGTGCGGGAAACTCCTCTCCCAAGCAACGTGGATCCAGGCAGTCTCTCTGACGGCGACTCTGGACCAGGCAACCTCCTCTCTGACAGCAATTCTGGAACTGGGACCCCTTCTGCTTGCTTGAGTCCCTTTTTATTAGGCCTCCTCTGAGACCTCGCATGAAGTTTGGCAACTCCCAAAGAATCAGTATGAGTCTTTCATCTTAAGTTTCAAGTTCAGCACGCCTTTTGTCCTCCGCTTTCTTCTGATTGCAAGTTGCCAGCCATCAGAAAGTTGTTTGAACTCTTTCTGACTGACTTCGGAGATGTTTACACTTAGAGCCTGCAGCCTTTCTCATACATACAAGTTTCAATAACAATCTTTCTAATGCCGCCATGTACAGCTTTGGCGACAAAAACATTGCCTTTATTTTTAACACTCTAACATATTCTTATTAAAGCAGTATATACAGTTAGCTTCAAAAGAGTTATTTACAAAAACATCATACAAACTATATCGAGACAAACAAAGTTTATTTTTTTTACAATATTCACATGGGACTTAATCTAAGTAAAAAATCGATGTAATGTGCTTTGGAATATTTAATATTTAAGCTACAATCGAGTTCTTACACTTTGCTTATAATCGTATTCACTCGGCTCGCTGTTTGACTTCCAGTGATCCAAATTAATTCATTTACCCGGATTTATAAGAAAATTACTGATTTGACAATTTTAACCAAAAAAAAAAAAATAAACAATAGCAATACACTTAAAGCAAATTAAAAATAATACAAAATAATGATAAATAAAATATTATGTTTTCAGTTTTAATTAAATTTGTAAGTAAAGAGGAATAAACACGAGATCGACCAAAAATCGTTCTGCGATTGACGGGTTGAACATTCCTACCATAGGACCTTTTAGTGCATAGAGCTAGTAAATAAGTATTTTTTACATATATATATAAATAAAAGTGGTTTAAGCTAATTAAGCCAACCCAGCATAAAATTTGGTTGGCTGTATTCAGGTAGATACCTAGCATCAAAGAGCAATCCAGAAATATAAGTACTGGAAAGT
This sequence comes from Typopeltis vanoorti, assembly GCF_054136105.1. Taxonomy (NCBI): domain Eukaryota; kingdom Metazoa; phylum Arthropoda; class Arachnida; order Uropygi; family Thelyphonidae; genus Typopeltis; species Typopeltis vanoorti. The sequence continues at coordinate 26,681,246 of NC_143574.1, forward strand.
GTCTCCTGTTGACTCAGTAATTCTTGCAGGCTATATGGAGGTTTCTTATCTTTCTAATAGTAGCACATATGAAATAAAACAGTTACTCATGGTTTTTGATTTATTCTAAAGTATTTTTACTCCCCTCCCCCACCTTGTAGCACCATATTGAGTATCATGCAAAAATTAATTTTATAATGACTGATTCAGCAATAATTCCATTATTGCTAAATCAGCCAAGGAATATAATAATAAAAAAATATTTTAAAAAAATGAAATACACTTACTTTACCAAATGGTTCCTTTGTGAAAGAAACAGCAAGATGTATTGCCTTTGATTCATCTGATTCAGGTGATTCAGATGACTTGGAAAGTCCAATAGATGGCAAAGTAGTTGGAGTTGGATTTGGCACTTCCTAAATTGATAGCAAGAATAATGGTATAAGAAAGAAGAATCTGTTCATTACAAGAGATCTTATAAAGTTTCAAATAAATTAGCTTCTTTAGCTTAAAAAGCTGAAAATGCAATTCTTCTAATCAGAATCTAAATATACTAGGCTGAGATATGTAAAAGGAGGGTTGATATAAAATAGGTGCAAAAGTGCATGCTATCTCTGTTATTCATTATCTACATGGATCACATGATAGAAATGGTCATCATATAAGACCCAAAAAACATTTGTGGAGGTATATATGAAAAAGGTATAACACAGAAGCAGAGCAGTGAGACTGTGTGAGAGCAAATCAGTCGACCAATCAGATTATCCTGTTCTGTATAGCATGATTTTTAGGAAAGGTGGGATTTTTACAGAATCAGAAGTTGTACAGGTGAGATGTCTTGGACTTAAGGACACTAACTGATAGATATGATATGCATTTATTAGAAAAGAAATGTAAAGTATGCTAGTAAAAAAAAAAAACAAAAAAACTGAAGACTGAATTTGGGAGCATTGAACCTCACAAGGCAGTCTTGAACAACCAATAAAGAATGACAAGATCAGTATTTAACTACCACAAGGTTTGCCAGTTTGATATGTGGGAAGAGCAATTTATGTTCACCTTGCCTATCTTTTCTGAAAGTACGCTGGATATTTGGGTTAGGAATAGTGCTACCTGGTTCTTATTCTCAGAATTAAGATAATTAATGATATGGAAGAACACCTCAAACTGAGACATACAAAAATGTCAAAATTAGAAATTATGATCGACAATAAATGAGGCACCTACAATTAATCTTCCCATGTAAATACATACACAGATGTGTTCCACATCATGAAAGAGGCTAAACTATCTACAGGCAATGGTTCACAGAGTTAGAGAGCAGCAGATATAAAATATTGTTATCACCACTGAGTTAAAGGCAGTGTTATTACTATATTGTATAGATAATAACAAAATGAAACATCTAGTCTCACAGACTAGATCAATAATACACGAGATCAGTGAAAAGCATGGTGATAAAGTGACATCAGAGCAATATGAAGGATCATTGCTACTGATTAACACACCATGTATTAATATGACTATATCAGGAAAATAATCCAGATATATTTTTAATTCTATCTAAATTTAGATCAGTATGGATAAGATTTTCATCCTTTTTTTTTTTAAAGCATGGCTTTAAAAAAAAAACAGAAGTTTTAACTTGTAAAAGTTAAAACTTCTAAAAACAATAAATAAAATTCAGAATGTATGCTAATTTGACAATGATAAAAATGAAATAAATAAAATAGTATTTTTTTGTTCATGCAATTTTCAATATGGCATGAATATGGTTTGATAAGTGACTTGAAAGATGAAACAGCACAAGTCTAGATGACAAAAGAATTAACAATGCAGATATTGGTGCAAGCAAGTGCAGTAAAAGGTTTATAAATAAAGAGTGCTGTTAATTAATATTACTTCAATGAGTTTGTTATAAATGGATCTGTTCATATCTGGACAGATCCAATTATAACATATCCATATACAAACTAATAACAGCAGTCTGTGCTTATTTTACAGTCCATATATAGTTCTGTCCTAAGATTGAATGAACTTACGAAAGAAATGAAATTCAAAGATGTAAGCAAAAAATACTGTATTATATTAAAAAATACATATTATATGAAACCCCCCCCTTTTTTTTTTAGGGGTGAAAAAAGAAAATTTGGATTTAGCACCTCCAACTTCATTAAGCTATCACATAAATTAATGGACTGGTGAGAAGATACTCTTTTCTACATTGCTTTTTTTTTTTCCAGTTTATTTTTAATTTGCTTCCAGATTACTGTCCAGGATTTTCCAAAGTATTTTGTTTAGTTATGTTTGTAGCATGTATCTCAATTTTTCCTGATGTGCTTTCTATATTTTATAATGATGCACAGTGGGGCACCATGCATCCTTACTTGCTGAGCACACATAATAGAATTATTTTCTTTTACTGGATTGCTTTTTCTCATTTCATCCTTTTAGTGTTGATCTTTGCATACATCTACAGCCACATTACCTTTATTTTGATATGGATACAAGTGCAATGCAGTAATAATAGATATAATTAAGCTAATATTTCCTTTTGGTAATATGGTAACACTGTGGTTTATGTTATTCATTCACCTTTGTGATACTGATAAATTAGAGAGGTTTTAGCCAAAGATATCCAACACCCCAGATTTTTGTCAGAAAAAAAAGAAAATACCTCTCTTCTATCTTGACATGCATTTATATATCCAATGGATACTTGGACCACTGGCTACAGAAATGCACCTATACAGGCATAACCACATCCATCGTGCCAATATACCCCCCCCCCCCAACAAGACATTATTAAAAGATTAGTTAATAGGGCTGATTTGTTTAGCCCCCGATTCCACTACCACTGGAATGAACTGCACATGCAACACTTTCTTTCAGCAATACTAAAGAAAAATCTAGACGTGTCATCTCCAGAAAACATACTGGTCTCACTCCCATCACTTACAGAATCATATTCCTATAAATAGGCTGTTTTGGACCGCATATACAGAGATAAACATAAACTGGATATACATCCAGTCTACATATTTTGATACTGTTGACCATGACAATGAATCAGTACATGCCCAGAGAAGGATGGCAAGATATTCAAGATGTGAAGAAATGTCTAGGTGTAATTTACTATTGTTCCCATGAAGATACCTTGGCATCCAAAATAAAACAATCCCTTAGTAGTTACAGTTAATTATGATCCTAGGGATTCTGTTTTATGTATTAAGCCACTCAAATGAATGAACTTCTTTCACTAGTTCACTATTTTCTTCAGATTTTTGATTTCCAACATCAGCATGACACATGAGGAGGGCGGAAAGATAATTCTATCACCACGGATTTAGGAATGATTCAGCCAATTACAGCAGCTGAAGTAGACGTTAAAGTACCAGAAGCTCATTAAAAGCTGCAATTCTGAGGATTACATGAGTTTATTAAATGTATGCACTGATTTAGCAACCTCCTCCTCAATGCTTTACAACATAGATAAGGGGAATGGATATAAAAATACTACTGGACTTTATACAAGTTCCAGGTGGGAGGTTATTATACACAATCCAGAGGAATGGGTATGCAAAACAGGTTTGTACATATATAAGAAAGTGGCTGACTGATAGGTACAGTGATAATAATATTATATCACACCTCCAGGGAGTCCAAAGACTCATCGAGGGAGGGCATCAACTCTTCGTCTCACTACTCCACCAACCTTCATCATCTAACACAAACGCCATCTACCACCAATTACCACCACTAGTGTTTTCACAGGCAATCACCAACATCCATGGCCACGATGGGATTCAAACCTGCAGCCTTTTGGTTGGAGAGCAGATACGCTAACCACTCCGCCAATCAGGCTGGAATATATATATATATATATATGTATATACACACACACAGTAAAACCCCGAAGTTACGCGATAGGAGGGACCAACAAAAAGTGCGCGAGTCGAATTCACATAACTCAGGGTATAATTTTGCATGTAATTTATATATACAAACATACAATTGGGACCAAAGGTTTACAAAAACACCTATTTTTTTAAAGAAATATAATCATAATTGTAGTTTTCATACATAAAAAAAAAAGAAAATTATTTCGATGTAGATGGTTTCATAAAATATAACAGATTTGTCTGACAGCATAATGTCTTTTTCTTGTCACGCAAAATTTCTTCATAGCAAGCTAATGATTTTTTTTTTATTCCTTGCCTTGTGGCTACAATTCGTTCCTCGTTAGAATCTATGTCCTCCAAAATCTGTAAAACCTTTCTTTTATGATTGTTCTTACTGTGGATTCCTGTAGATCGATCTTCTTTGCTAGCTCACAAATTTTCATTCCGCCTTCAAAATCCTTAATAACGTTGAGTTTTGTTTTCAAAGTCAATGTTTTTCTTTTCTTACTAGCAGTAGAAGAACCAGACTTGCTTCTTTTGGATGACATTATTATTTTTTATGTGATAAAATTTTTATCAAGAACATAACATTAAACAATCGCAAGGTTTGTAGACTATAAAAATCGTGTATGAATGGAGACATGGGTAAAACACGTCAGTGCTTGTTCGCAGCATGTGCGACGGGAATACGTACATATAAGAAACCGCGTAACTCCGGATTCGCATAAGTCGGGGTACGACTGTATATATATTTTAAAAATAGATATTTAATGACGTTAAACCGAGATAAAATATTAAGTTTTAATGAAAATGATACAACTAGTTTCAGCCTTCATCAGGTATCCACTAAAAGGTAGAACACAATAATAAAAATCAAAGTTACAAAAAACTGAGAATTACAGGCAAAAATGCAATACATAATTGACATAACGTATTTTTTACGTTGTTCTATCCAGCGCGGATTGTTTATTGCATGCGTGCTTGTAAGTTCTCGTGAACGCCAGTATTGAACAACTTCAGCATGGCTATCAGGGATGTTGTAACTTAAATTGCTGTTCAAATGTTCAGGATAAAGGAGGATTTCCCTGGATTCTACAATTTTCCTTTCAAACTTATCACTGCAGCAAAAAATGTTTTCAGATTTATCCCAGATTTATTTGTTTATGTATTGCATTTTTGCCTGTAATTCTCAGTTTTTTGTAACTTCAATTTTTATTATTGTGTTCTACCTTTAGTGGATACCTGATGAAGGCGGTAAAAGGCTGAAACTAGTTGTATCATTTCTCGGTTTAAAGTCATTAAATATCTATTTTTAAAATGTACCATAACAGAGTAGAAGCTCAGGAATACATACATACATATATATATATATATATATATATATATAGAGAGGTATCAAGTCTAAGTAAAGAAGGGCAACCTAGTGAGATATTACAACAGTCTGTGCTTGGACCACTGCTGCTGTATGTTAATGACAAAATTAGTCTAGAGAAAATATGGGTTAGATAATAAGGGATATGCTTGATATAGAATCTCTAAAAGATGAACACAAACGCCACATTAAATATCTCCACTATTGGATTCTGATTATGTAGATATTAGAGTAATTATTATTTGCTTCAGAATCCAACATGATCTTCCATCACAAAGGCTACATTTGTAAATATTATTTAATGTAAATAACTTAAATTATAATTTGATATCATGTAATTACCTTAATTATATCTAATATTTAATTGTTTAATCAAAGATATGTGTTAATAGTAATAAGATTCTGTATTAAATATTATTAAGCTATTTTATTTATTGTTATGTCAATATTATAAGAACTTGTAATTGTAATTTAACTACGCATTTATTGAAATGCAAATATTCTATTTATTCTTGTTTGTGAAAGTTTAACGTTATGTAATAACTGAATGTAGTGGTATAACCTTATGTAACGTTAGCGAAAATGTTTACGTTTATTTGTTGTCGTGGAAATGCATGAAATAAACGAGCGCAAGTGGAACAGAGCGAGGGCTGAAAAAAGAATAATAAAAAAATATAAGAGGTAACAAGAGAGAGTTGGGACGGAAACTTGGAAGTGAAAGGAAGCAAGGGCATAAACTAGAGAAGTAGAAGTAAATGAAAGGTTCTTAAGGGCAGGAGTTAAGAGGATAATTTTTATAAGTGAGCAAGGACGAAGTGAATTTTATAGTTAGCTGAAAGTGAAGCCAGCAGTAATAATAAAAGGGAAATTGATGCTGTAATCGGATAATATAAAAAGCTGGACGTTCAAGGAAGAATTCTGAATAAACCCAGTTGGTCTAGAATTGCGGCTTATTTCCGATTTGCCCTAAGGAGAACCGCACAGTGTTTTAATTAGTTTATGAGTGGTAACAAGGATAGTTGAAGTACCCTGCAGTCGATGTCTGGATTTCTGAAGCGCGATTGATAGTGTTTTAATTATAACTGTGGATAAGTCTTGTAGATGTGTTCTTAAGTGAAATAAAAATAATTTAAAAGTTTGCTCACAACGTATTTGATGTACTAGGAACTATTTCCGGTAAGGACTATCTTAGTGTATTATTTCAATGCTTGAAGAATTGAGTGTTAATTACGCTACGCTTAACCTAACCTCAACTGTGGAAACTCTTCGTGATTGAGAATTGAAGTTAAGACTTGTTAGAGAGATATTTTCAACTATTAGTGCCTGCGATATTTTGAACTTATAGCATGACTGAGAAGTGTGTGAAAACTGATTAGATAGGAAGTTCTATTATATTTATATATGTGTAGGAACTTTGTAACTCAGAAGCTGAGAAAGTGTATGTGAAGGCTTGGAAGGTTGAACTAATGTGATTGACTTGGCTTAATGTTTGACTTGTTTTTATTGTTTGAATTAGAAGTAGAATTTATGTATGTGTTATATAGCTTATATTAAATGTTTGTTTTTGTTAATCAAAAGTTGTATTTTGCCTGAATCTCTTTTACTGCACCATTCATAAAATATTCGAACCAAAGCGGGTAAATTAAGTAAGTCAAATATACTCGGCCAGTATATATATTAAGGAGAAATAGTTGAGGGTTGATTTTTCTTCAATTCTTGAACTAATTCAGATATAGAGTGGCGCAGTCTTTAAATATAAATTTTCTCTATATTTGAATTAGCAACTATTTTTAGGTTAAGAACATCGTAGTAAATAACATGTCGGATCCGAGGTACAGATTAAGACGAAGTAGGATGCAACAAAATATTTGTCGTGACGTTCTCTTCTTCATGTTCGAATCCGCCATCTTGTTACAAGTCACTTTCATAAAAAAAACAACTAATTGTAAATTGCTCACCAATCCAAGGGTAGAGAAATTTCTATTATACTGCGCCACTCTATCCTTAGATTAGTCAATATAAAATAGCAGGATCAATTCATAGTTAGTTAGTTAGCAGTCTCCTCATTCATTCTGGCCGAGGTATTTTATTTTCCACTTGGGATTCCCGCAAGATTCGAATTTTTATGAACGGTGCAATAAAAAGGAATTCAGGCAAACACAATAATTAGATTAACAAAATAAAACATTTAATATAAGCTATATGACACATACATAAATTCTACCTCTAATTTTAAACAATAGAATAAAGTTAAATATTAGGTCAAGTCAATCACATTAGTTCAATCTTCCAAACATTACATACACTTTCTCGGTTTCTGAGCCACAAAATTTCTACACTTAATTAAATACAATAGAACTTCCCATCTGAATGGTTTCCACACAGTTCTCAGCTATGCTATACGCTTAAAGAACACCACAGGCACTAATTGTTGCAAATATCTCTCAACAATTCTTATTTTCAAATTCTCATTCGCAAAGAATTTCCACAGTTAAAGTTAGGTTAAACGTAGCGTAACTAACATTCAATTCTTCATACATTGAAAATGATCAATATGTCAGTGCTTACCAGAAACAGTTCCTAGTACATCAATTACGTTGCGAATAACTTTCAAAATATATTTGTTGCACTTAAGAACACATTTATAAGACTTCTCCGCAGTTATAACTAAAACACTATTAATCACGCTTCACGACTATGGATATCAACTGTAAGGTACTTTGATTATCCTTGTTACCACTCATTAAATAATTAAACACTGTGCAGTTCTGCTTAGGGCGATTTAGAATTAAGTCGCAATTCTACATTAACTGGGTTTAATCAGAATTCTTCACTGAACGTCCAGTTTCTTCATATTATCTGATTGCGGCATTAAATTTCTTTAATTATCACTGCTGACTTTACTTTCAGCTAACTATAAAATTCACTTCGTCTTTTTTCGCTTATAATTATTATCCCCTTTAACTTCTGACCTTGAGAACTTTTTATTTACTTCCACCTCTCTAGTTTATACCCTTGCTTCCTTTCACTTCAAAATTTCCGTTCCAACTCTCTCTTGTTACCTCTATATAATTTTTTTTTATTATCCTTGTCCTAGCTCACACTCTGTTCCACTCGCGCTCGCTTCTTCATGCGTCTCCATGACAACAAATAAAATATAATAAAATTGAGCTATTACATAACTCTAAACTTCTATAACAGAAATAAATAGAGAATATTTACATTTCAATTAATACGCAGTTAAAATTATCAAGTACAAATTCTATAATATTAACATAGTAATAAATAAAATAACTTAATAATATTTAATACAGTATTTTCATCATTAATACATATATCTTTGATTAATTAATTTAATATTAGACAAAATTAAGGTAGTTATATGAATATTTAATTGTAAAATAAGTGATTTACATTAAATAATATTTACAAGTTTTGCCTATGTGATGGAAGATCATGTTGGATTCTGAAACAAATAATAATTACTTCAATCTCTATATAATCAGAATCCAACACCACTATGGTAAAACAGGCCTATCAGACCATACATTCCAACATGCCACAGAATTGACTGGAAAGGCACCAAGTCCCTACACCACACTACATCAAAACCTGGTATGAAAGAAAATTCAAAGACGCTTGTGAAATGCTAAAACACCATCCAAATCTGAACAAAAATGGACTAATTATTCCAAGAAAGTGGAGGACCGATCTTCAACCCATATAGCAACTAGAACCTCTGATAGAAGAAAATCTCAATATCAAAGGACTGTAGAAATTGTTTAATGTAGTTCTTTTTTTTTTTCCTCACCAGAAGTCAGGCTAAGATAAATGATTAACAAACATTGATTCATTTCATTTTACTTTTGTATAGTGTAGCTTATATGTTGTACATATGTATGTTTCCTGATGACCTCAATACAGAAGTAGAAACATCAATTGTTACTTGCTTAATGTTAAGTAAAGTAATTATTTTAAGACGTACGTTGTGTCTCCATAAATTCTTCACTATGAATGCTGACCACCATGTAACCTTAAAAGAAAGAATCAGACCTAACATGCTTCCCAACCAAACCCGTATTCGGCTTCCTGAGAGATGAGTTTGAAAGCTTTTAAACACTGAAATAAGCTGTGGATAATGAATGCATCTGAGGTGAATATTTTCAAAGAAAGTTATGGGAAGTCTTGAGGCATTTTTATGACTGGAAAAGGACTTTTCATCAGTTAGACCCCATAGAAACAAGTATATAATAATTTTCCCACCAAATTTCTAAGGCCTAGTTCTATTTTTGAATCTCTTTTTAATCCACTGATACAATTACTGGAATGTGCAATTAATTGCTGAAAAGCTTAATAAAAATGACATTTAAAAAATTAAAAATTTATCTGCACTGTGCATAAATTCACAAGTGTTCATAATTAATTTACCACCATAATATAAGGGACATCCCTGTCACTATGGAGACTTCTCTTTCAGGTCGAACGTCTTCTGATTCTATAACACCTCTAAGAATATATATATATATATATGGCTGCCCTCTTCACTTCCCCTGGTATCTTTCCTACTAATACATTAGTAATCCATTTGTTATGCATCCAATAATGTCCCAGGAATTTCATCTTTGTTTCTGATTGTCTTCAATGCTTGATTAGACTAGTTTATGTCCAACATAAAACTTCAGATACTTATGATCTGTTATTTTTCTCATATGTTTGGTCTTTATATTCTGCTGTATAGTTAACACCCCCAAAGCAGGGATTATCGTTTTTATTGTTTTGTCAGTGCCATTTATTACCAACACCATCAATGAACTGTAGATACAAATAATACTGAAATTTGTTCTTACCACTTCATTAAACTGTCTTGCATCCCACAAGTTCACCACATTACATCTGGTCACAGAGCTGACAGTCCCCTCCCACCCAAGAACTTAGTTTTTTTGGTAAAAACTATAAGTTATTTACCAGGAACAACATCCTAAACAAGATGACAGACACAACTTGGTGTTGTAATGCTGACTCTTAGAACAGCAGTCTCAGACTCTGGTCTTCCCTGTTGCAAACTATTCTTCAGCAGTTTGGATTCAAAGTCACTAGAACTGTCATGAACACAGCTTATCACAAGAACCATCTCTGGTACCTTAAAATCCACAAAATAAAGAAAATCAGACATAGGTCCAAGATCTCTTCATCTCATCCACCTTATCTCAAGATCTCCCATATAGTTAGTGGAAGAACTAGATGATGGTTAGTGAATTTCTTAACTAGCACAGCCAGAGACTGTAAAATGTAGCAAACCACCTGCCATAGAAGAATACAATTGTGTTTAGTGCAGGTAACATCAATATTCAAGCCCACGGCTTGCATAATCCTTTTCACATGCACACTTTGTTCTTTCAATGTACAAAGTGGTTACCAAAATTCTGCCAGTCTTTCCCTAAATGTCTGCAAATGCTATGGGATTCAGCAACCACACATCCGTTATGTTCCAAATAACAGACAAATGCCATATTCCATATCTACTGTTCATTTTACAGATTTCATCCTTAAAAAACGTACACACCAGTTGCATAACTGACATATGATGTAACATATCCCCAAGCATGTTAAAAAGCTACAAGATTTGTAGTAGAATATCTCCAAAATATACCCCCCCCCCCCACACGGTCTTAACTTTTTTTTTTTTTTTAATTTTTGGCTGCTTGTAATTTCCCCATGGCTATGGTTATTGTGGAAACAGTTTTTGGAATTGCAGTTGTTGCTGCCTAGACATATAGTACTCTTTCATTAATTGAGTGTTTAGATGATTGCTTCAAGAATTCTGCAATAAATTTTACAATGGTAAAACCACTGTAAGATTTATTGCAGAATACAAGCAGGTGGGCACATGAAATAAAGTATCACATATGCTATTAAGGAGAGAGAGAGAGAGATAACCTCTCTGTTCAACAAATACAGCTTCACTCATTTGTACTGGCCGCCACAGGACACTGTCCATTAAAAGGTACTCATATAGTTGCAATATCAGACTATCAAGGTTGATCTGAGTTAAATCAGAACCCAATGATAAATAAATTGGAACATATTTTAATAAGAGATCTTACTGAGTGGCAGATGGCTGCAACTCCCAGAGTGTTAAACTAGAGAGATTAAAAGGGGGGTATGGTTGCCCATGGTAGCGACTCCTCCATGAGCAGGTCTATCTCAAGTTCTGTTATTAAGAATAACAGTGATATGCCTAAGGTAGGGTCCTCACGAGATTTTAATACATCTTCTGCAGAAGAATCCAGATAAACATTTTAAGGGAAATGCCTTAAATGGACACAAGCCTCACGTTTGTATGGCTTGTGTCCATCTTTTCCTTTGGAAAAATATATGTTTAATGCATCATTTGATATGTTCAGTAGATACAGAAGTCAGGGGCGAATATTCAAAGTGTGCTAGGTGTGCTGTGCTCATCCACCAAATAGCAAAATAAAAAGCTTGTAATATAATATCACCGATATTATATTACATTTTTGCATTTATTCCTATTAAAGACTTCCCCAATTGTTTCCAGACTTCACGTGATTCCTAAAAAGTAAACACAATAGACTAATGCTTCATGAAGAGGACACTACGACGAATAAAAATTGCATCACATTCGCATTAATAACCCAGGTGTCCATTTAAAATACATACAAGGGTTGTTTGAAAAAGTTTGGTAAATTTCCAATAGATGGTGACACTTCATTCACACCAGTTTCACCATGACCCCTGGCAAAATTTAGTCACGTGCGACGTGTAGTTCTCATTTGGCAAACATTTAAAATGACCGTGTTAGCATTTTTCATAAAAATGGAGAAAAATGAGTTTCGTGCAGTGATAAAACACTTTTATTTAAAGAAGTGGACGGTGGCAGAGATCAAAGCAGAGTTAGATGCAGTTCATGGGGACTCTGCACAGCATTAGACTATTTATTTTTGAATAAACAAGTTTAAACGTGGTTGTAAGTCCATCGAAGATGAAGCATGCTCCGGACACTAGACTGAGGTCACTACGAAGGAAATTATTGACAAAATCCATGGTATCGTTATGGAAGACTGCTGAGTAAATGTGCGGGAGTTTGCTGAGATTGTAGGCATCTCAACTGAATGGGTGTATAATATCCTGCAAAAAAAAATTGCACGTGTGTGCAATGGGTGCGGCGATTTTAAGGGCATGTTGACCATCAATCAAAAATGCATGAGAAAAGACATTTCAATGCAGTGTTTGGCAATGTTTAATCGCAATTCGCAGGATTTTTTGCATCTATTTGTGACTGTAGATGAAACTTGGATCCACTACTACAACCTGAGTCCAAGCAACAGTGAAAACAGTGGACAATGTCTGGCAAAAGAGCACCGAAAAAAGCAAAGCCTGGTTTGTCAGCTGGGAAGATGGCCATTGTTTTTTTGGGATTCCCAAGGAATTATCGTGATAGACTACTTGGAAATGGGTAAGACAATAACAGGAGTCTATTATGTGTCATTGTTGGACCGTTTAAAAGAAGAGCTGAAGAAAATGAGCCAAGATTGGTGCACAAAAGTGCTCTTTTGTCAAGACAATGCACCGTCCCACATATCGGCAATCACAATGGCAAAATTGCACGAATTGAGGTTCAAACTGGTTCCACATCCACTGTATTCTGCGGATATATGGCCCTGTGTGATTTCTTGTTCCAAAATGAGGATATCATCAAGGGATGTCGATGACTATTTTGCACAATTTGACAAATCCTACTTTTTAGATGGGATGAAAAAATTGGAAACTCACTGGACCAAATGTGTAGACCTCGATGGAGGCTATGTTGAGATATAAAGGTGATTTTTCCCACCCAAAAAATGTGTTTAACTTATTTTTTTACAAACTGTTCAAACAACCCTCATACACTTTTGAGCCTTTTGAAAAGATGCAGCACGTCAAATTGTTACCATTTTAGTAGTTTTAAACCACTTAGAAGGTGAGGCTGGGTGAGCTCTGAGACAACAGCACCTAGATAGAGGCTGAGATTGGTTATTGTGTCAAGCAATCCAATTGAACGTTGTCATTAGTTATGAGTTTCTGTTTTTGTTTTCTGAGTTTCATCGGTTTTGAGTGCATGAAGTGTGAACTGACGCGGTAGGCAAGTTTTTATATATAATATAGACAAGTTTTTAATATATAATTTTCGATAAATTTATAACTATTTTGCCCATATTTATAATGGGAAACAGTATTGTAGTTGAAGGAGGTAATGCTCGTCCTCCTCTTCCAAATTTTACACCTTTGAGTAATTCAAAAATACTAACCAAATAGAGCATTCTCCTTTGTTTTCTAATATATCTTAAAACAAACACATCGTCCCCCCACTCTGCACAGACTTGGTTACAATTAACTGATAAATTAAAGTATTCAAAGTTATTCTACAGTTAATTGCATTAGATCAATGAAGATGAACACTGATGTGCTATGCACTCTTAAAATTTCTATACATCGATAAAAATGCAACCATACAGCAGCCAAACTGATATGAATTTTGTAGTGCCGGTTGCATAATTGAAATGGGTATGTGATGCCAATGATGTGTGTGTGTGTGTGTGTGTATTACCTACCACCTTCTGTGCTTAAGATTTCAGGATAGGTATTGCACATGTTAGCTTCCTCACTGCATTCTATAATATTTTACTGTTTAGTCTATGAGTGAGGGGGGGGGGGGGGCTGGAAAGTTCTGATAAACACAGACAAAAATGATATTAAAGCAACCGATATAATCACAAGAAAGAACATACTAGTAGCAAAGTTATAAAGGTAACTTATGTTCTAATATCCTTGTATATTCTTTCTTGTGGTAATATCAGCTACTTTAATACAATTTTTGTTCATTTTCCAGAGTTCAATTTGTTCACACCTCCATATCTTTCCCATCCTTCCAGCTTTAGCATACATGGGAGTAGGCAAGATTTATTATCATACTCCACTACTACATCAGTCACAGATTGGTAGAGCCATGACAGTTTGCACAATACCATATTTCTGCCATTTAAATCTTATTGGATTACAGATTTAGAGTATAACAGGACTGTACACATATCCAGCGTTTACAAATGGAGGTCTGGATGTGTCAAAAGTAAAGATATCCTTGTTGTAATGATGACCATCCCAAAGATCGTATCTTTAAACTCTGAACAAAAAGAGATCCCATCCTGACATCACACATCTAAAAGATGTCTTTTATGAGATGCTACCCTATTTGGTATTTTCTCCCCAATGAGGTTGCTCAGTTTCTGAATGTTGCTGGCATGATGAAGTTTCAACAAGAATGTCACCCAAACATAGTTTGATTTGGTTTAGGATCTACTGTCACAAGACAAATAAATAGCATCTCATGCACGGAAAAACCAGATGCAGTAAACAAAGAAGTGTAGAAAAAGGGAATATAAAAACAGTATAAAAAATAAACACTGCAATAAGTTTTTTTTATATATTATGAACTGCCTGTAATCAGTATAAGGGATGTAGATGGAGAAACAAGCTGACCTAGATACATCATCTGCAGCCTTGTTTCCCTTAAATCATAACATTGTGCTTGGGATTCAACAATCACAGATCCAAAAGTGGCCTCCATAATAAAGATATTGGACACAAGAGTTCACTGGATGTTTTATGGAGGCACAAACTTCTTATTGACTTTATAGAGAGCTTCATAAGTTTGAATACATAATACAAGTTCTATGGCATGCAACTCAGCAATAAAGTTGCAACATTCTCATGGGATACGAGTAGATATGTTGTCTGGGAAATCAGCTGCAAACCTACAACTAGAGCCTCTAAGTCTGAACCATCTGTGTAGAAAGATATAAAATCAGAGTATTGACAGTCTACAAGCAACTTCAAAGAGCTACTGGTAGGCCATTAGAGGTGGAAAGTTTGGGTAAACAGCAAAGAAAGGTTGCAAGGAAGTCCGCACAAACGCTGCAGTAGTGGTGTATTTGGTGGCATCTTTGCAATGTCGTCTACTCTTACCAAGAGCCTCTAGGGATGCTTTTGTTTGCAAACCAAAGGGACATTGGCAGATAAATATTGTACAAATTCTCCCAAGGTGAGCAAAACAACTGTCAGTTATATAGGATGGTTTGACAAGGAATTTATTTTAGCAGACAACTGCTGATATCAACAATGATAGTTCAATTACTTCAAAGTGAAAGGTCCAGTTGCAGTTTTCATTGCTTGGTGGTCCAACCATCATAGTGCTGATTGTGGCAGAAGCATGATACAAACAGAACAAAGAACATCTGTTGGCACCCCAAGAGGTGGAAGCTATGGTGAGAAAAATGTTCTCTGCTGACTAGCACTTGTCATGCAATTGGTGGATGAATAAGAAAATTTTTTGTCAAATACAAGTCCCAAGAACTTGGTTTCCAATATAGCTATGATTATAACGTTCACCTTAGTCTGAGTTCCAGATCAGGACATGTAGACCATGTCTGCAGCAAAAAATGTCCTCTGCTGTGAAAATCTAAACCCATTTACAAGTGCCTATTTAGAAAGAAGTTCAACAACTTGCAGCAACCATTTATCTATGATCCCCAATATTACATGAATGACAGGAGATGATGAAGTCATCCACATACAGGGCATTATGTTCAGATGGAGGAAGTTGTCCAGTTATCAAGTTAACCCTGATTGCAAAAAAACATGACACTTAGAAATTGTGGAACTTCCCCTTTCCTCTACCTTTTTTCATGCAGTGAGTAAGATATATCAAGGGCATGCAAACAATGTGGACAACCCAAAAACACCACCTGCCACATAGCATACAGAACCAACTTTGAAGTCAGTACACCAGGAGACTTCCCAACCAACTGGTGTATAATTGCACTAACCCCATATTTTGCTATTCATGAATGAAGGAGAGTTGGAGTAGTAGTATGGAGTGGTAGTGGCAATACGACCATGGTCTCATCACAATCTGCTGAGAATCTTGTCTACAGCACCAGAATAGCTACAATAGTAAGGTTTGAGGTGCAAATTACATCTTCAGAAAAATGTGAAATAGTTTAAGTTAATCAGAATAACAATCAGCTTTGGTGCCTTTTGTCTGTCAAATAGGATATAATTGCTCCTTCATTTCTGTTATTTAGCTCCAGTATCTCCACAGATATTTCTAAAAAAAAAAAAGTCTAGGCTATAACTTTTCATAATGTAAACTATTATCTGATCATGAGGTCTTATCATAGCTAGCTACTTATTGTAATGATTTTATTTTCAGGTGTACAATGAATTTTACATCCAAGTTTGAGACCACAGCTTTGTTTCCTAGCGGCTGGTAATAAATGGATTGAAAGTTCTAAGTTTGGTCCTCAAGAATTTTCTAATCAGTAGCTTGCCCATGGTACTGACACTAAGGTATTGTAGATTTACAACTTTTAGCAGCAGAACTCTGCATTAAAAGTTGATTTTGCTACCAGCTGACTCATACGAAACACATGCTTGGATATATATGTCTGAAAATGAGAATAGAATATAATCTTTAATGTCAAGAACAATATACTATCCTGTGCACTTCTACTATAAAGATTTCAAATCTAGAATATTATACAAAATTTCAAAACATCCCTTTTCTACTTGTATGAGCATATGACTTGTCAACTCCAGCATCTTTAAAGGTTTATGAAAAATGAAAGAAAAGTGAATTTCTTGCAAAGTATGAGGATTTAGAACCAACTGAATTTAGGATTCATCAAAAGTTAAAAACTAAATTCAGGTGGTTCTAATCCTTAGTCGTAAGGTATCTAAAGTTAGCATTCCCCCCTCCCCTTTAAATGAAGAAAAATGATAATTATCAGTCTCTTGCATGTAATAAATTATATAATAATGAGTTCTATATATATAAGAAGTGGTTTTATAAACTGCTTGAAAACTAAATAATTCAAAAACTAAAATAGTTTAACTCACCATATCTGTACAACTGTCTGTAGCTGACGAATTTCCAGATGACACAGAATTTTTTGGTGGAATGATTTTGCAGTCATTGCTAGGAGAAGATCTTTGTGAAGATGCTGCAGAAGCTGGTTGATCACTTACGTCAATACCACTATCGTGTTGGTCACTTCGATCAAAACTACTAGATTTTGATGAAGTAAGTGCCTGAATTTCAGTTGTTACAGTTGATGTGTTATTACTGCTCGTACTTATAGTAGTATTTGGGCATGAAGAAGTAGATGATATGGCATTGTTTGTTATTGAACTTGGAATGCTAGGTGAATGAGACCGCAGGGTATGAGTTATGGGCTTCTCCCAAGCGTTTACGGGTGGAGGTGGTGCTGGAGCTGTATCTGAAGAAAAAAAAAAAAAAAATTTTTTAATTAGATGGTAATCAGTTACTTAATACACACAATACCTGGAGTATTCAATCACCCAAGTTACCATAAGGAAAATATTCTGATTATGACCTTTGTTTATCCAGAAAATCAACATTGCCTATGGACAGCACATATAGCCTAGTATAGTTGCCATTCATTACATTATTTGAGTTCATCAATGGTTCATTTGACAAGGTTACATATTTTACAGTATGTGGTTTATTGAAATTTGCAAAGGTAATAAAGAATGCAGATGTATACAAAATCAAGAATTATGCAGATCAAGTCCCCCACCCCCCCATCTGATGGTTTTATTTCAAATAAACCATTATTATGGTTGAAGTTGGATAGTAAATGGTTGTTAATCAAATGCTTCTCATGTTCTTACCAACTTAATTCAAATGCATTACAAATCAAGTAAATATAACCATATTTCTGTAAAATGAATTCTAGTAGCAGATCATGCTTACCTTGCTGGTCATGAGATATTGTAAAGATGCATAAAATTTCCAAAAACATTTATGCAAACATGGGTTTTTATTTTGGGTTCTTAAGAGAGAAAGCAATATAACTGAGAGGAGACCTCCACATAGACATCAAAAGGAATGCAGAGAACCGACCAGGGCTTCTAAACTAACGTCCAATCCTCACCTTCTTGTGGTACACCTTGTTATGTATCTATCTGGATACTGAACGGAAGAGGATGGGCTGACAATTTGGGATTTAGCCGACCAAATTGTTTTCTTATTGGCTTAAACCAAAATTTCAAATGATGGTACAACATGACAGAATTTCATGCTGGCTGGGGCATTGCCTGGTTAAACAAGGCCCCAGCCAGCATGAAATTCTGTCATGTTGTACCATCATTTGAAATTTTGGTTTAAGCCAATAAGAAAACAATTTGGTCGGCTAAATCCCAAATTGTCAGCCCATCCTCTTCCGTTCAGTATCCAGATAGATACTGAACGGCAAACAGCAAAAAGTCTGCTACTGGAACAAATCTGAAAACACATCCCAACTCAACATCACCAGAGCTAAAGATCGGTGCTATCAACATAAGAAGCCTGAATGGCAAAGAAATGGAACTAGCTGAAGAATTAGATAAGTACCAGATCGACATAATACGAGTGACCGAAACAAAAAAGACAAACACTGGTGAGATCTTTCTGAGCAATAAATACAAAATGTTATATTCAGGTAATGACAATCAAGGAAAAGAAGGAGTAGCCATAGTATTCAACACAAAATACGAGGCTAATCTTCTTGAATGGCAGGCAGCCTCAAGCAGAGTGATTGGCAAATATCAGAATAGGGAATTGGACAATGAGACTTATTTGTGCCTATGGTCCCACAGAAAGTTCTACTAAGGTAGAAGTGGAGGAATTTTTTGATGCTTAGTATTCAACACTAAATATGAGGCTAATCATCTTGACAGCCAGGCAGTCTCAAGTAGAGTGATGTGGGCAAATATCAGAATTGGGGAACAGGACAATGAGAACTATTTGTGCCTATGGACCCACAGAAGGTTCTACTAAGGTAGAAGGGGAGAAATTTTTTGAGTGTTTAGAGAAAACAATTGACACAACGAAAAAGAAAAAGATGGTCCTTGTTGGGGATCTAAATAGCACAGTAGGAAACGATTGTGAGACATACAAAAATATTTTGGGAAAATTTGGAGAAAAGAGCAAAGCTAATAATAATGGCAAATACCTGTTGGATTTCTGCTCAGGAAATGGACTGGTTATTACTAACACCATGGGGATGAATTATAGATGATTGGAGTAGAGCTCTCATAGTATCCATATATAAAAAAGGTAAATAAAACTGAATGTGAGAATTTAAGAAGTATTTCATTACTGAGAGTTCCTGATAAGATATATGCAAGTATACTTGAGAAACGGATTGTGGAAGAGAAGCTTGGTGAAGAACAAGCTGGATTCAGGCCAAATAGAGGCTGTCAGGATCAGATTTTCACTTTACGACAGATAGTTGAAAATCATGGGAAAATAACAAAGATCTGTATTTAATATAATAAATTTAGTTTAATCCTTTATCCAAGTGTGAGCAAACAAAGTTTGGGCCTGAAAATATCTTCAGAACTGGGGTTAGGTGGTACAACACCGGGCAACTCGTTGCAAAGGTGGAGCAAGTTAACATCACTCCTATATCAGTATCTCCCATAATGCAAAACATCTCCTTGCGTTTATGTCTAATGTAATGCATTAAGGGAAGGGCCACTACCCAGACTAGTTTCGACCTTTATTGAGGTCTCTTCAGTGGGAGCCAGGCCCAAGTGGAGATACCAGGCAGAAGCATTAGCAAGGTCATCTCTACCTATAGGAGTTGCCAATCTGTATTTAAGTTTTGTAGGTGTGGAAAAGGCATATACTATTAGAGTGGACAAGGTGCCAAGAGAAAAGCTACTCAATACGCTACAGTTATATGGTGTCAATGGCGCATTATATCAAGCAATACTTAGTCTTTATTTGAGTTGTAAGTCAGCAGTTAGAATTGAAGGAAGTACAGTAAGATGGTTTAATGTTAAAAATGGTGTCAGACAAGGATGTACATTATCCCCTCTCATATTCATTATCTATATGGATCACATTATGAAAGAAAGTGGTATTAAACCTGATATCAAAATTAGAGGTGTTAATGTCAGCTCTTTGCTTTATGCAGATGATGTTATACTTCTAAATAAATCCACTACAAGTCTGCAAGATTCCCTGACTCAATTGAATAACTATTGTAATAGATATGGTATGAAGGTCAACATTAACAAGACAAGGACAATGAAAATAGACAGAAACATTGAAAATATCAACTGCATTGTGAATGGAGAACCTATAGAACAAATTAAACATTTCATTTACTTAGGCACGATTTTTAGAGAAGATGGTAAGTTAAATATGGAAATAGATAAGAGAATCAACAAAGCTGGTGTGGTAGGAAGTTAATGGAATAGATTTATATGGAATAAGAGAGGAATTAGCAAAACACTAAATTAGCTGTATACAAGACAGTGTTCAAACCAGTTTTAACTTATGGATCTGAGAGCTGGGTAAGAAATAAAACACTTGACCAAAGACTAGAGACCGCAGATATGAGAGTCCTGAGAAAGATTATGGGCATGAAAAGATGGCATCAATGGCAATATCATATTAAAAATGAGGATATTAGGAAATAACTTGATATTGTCACCATCCAGGAATGCATTAGCAGAGCCAATCTCAAGTGGTATGGTCATGTAAGCAGAATGGGAGAGGAAAGATTAGCAAAACAAGTGTTCTCTGCCAGTTGGCAGGAAAAAGACCCAGAGGAAGACCAATATATAGGTAGGTTGATACAGTAAAAAGTGCCTTAGAAGACAGAAATATAAGACCTGATAATATTGGAGTCTTGACATTTAACAGACTGATTTGGAGGAAAATTGTAGATAGGAAATTAGTAATGATGTAAGTTTTTCATGTAGTACTATCATATCCTGTACACCCATGGAGGATATATATTAGGAATTTGATGATGGGTTTTATTTCACAATCAGCTATTCTATGTTCAGAAGAGATCTTTCTCTATATTTACACAGCTATTTCTAATATTTCATATTTTTCTACCATGGGATTCAGACAACAAGCTGCACTGAATAGTGTTCCCATTTGAAATCTGAAAGTCCACATCACCTGATTTGCAATTTTTTACCATGTTTTCCTGTTTTGCACTAAATAAAACAGTTGTTCCTTTATTGAGAGGACATCACAGAATCTCCATCTGTAAGGTGAAGAATTGTTAATAGCACTAATTAGCTCAATCCAACACTTGTACTTTATTAAGTTAATCTCTTTCCATAAGAGATTATGAACATACACATTGGAAAAGAAGTTCTAATTATGATAATGTATATGTATGGAGATTTGTTTTGGGATATGATTTTGATGACCCCTAAGAGATAAGCTTCATGTTACACAATCAGCAGGATTTAGAGGCTGTTATAGCCTTGATCAAGAAAATATCTTTGGCTTTTGGAAACAATTTTAGAATAAGGCAGTTGCTCATATGCATACATATATACAGTAAAACCATGTTTTTACGTTGCAATTTACTTTATTTTCCGTTGGTCCTGCCTTAAGGCCTATTCTTACGATATATTGTTTTCCCGCCATTAACAACTTGATGTGGACGTTATTTCCTGTGATTTGCATTTTTTCCCCCTTGCGTGGCAATACTGATTTTCGAAGCTATTTCTGCGGAAATCTATGCATTTCTGTTCCCAGATGGCGTTGCTTTCGGCTGTAGTTTCACTTCCACCATCACGGTGACCTGCACGCTTGTAGCAGTAATGTAGTGATGAGCTATACCGTGATTTTCCAATCACAATATGAATTGATATTGCAGAATTTCTGCTACGTCATTTAGTGTGTGAAAGTTGCTTTCAAGTTGCGGTGGTGGATGATCCATGTTAGTAACATGGGGGAAAAAAATGTATTTCGGTAGAAGAAAAGATGGTAATTCTGTGACGTGTAGATTGGCATGCTGGAAGACGTGTGCATTTAGTAAAAGATCATGGATTCTCTGTGTCCACTTTGAACAGGATAGTTAAAAACAGGTCAAGCATTGAACTCAATGCAAAGCAATCTGGTGCTATGTCAAAAAAAAAAAAAAAATCAACAATTAAAGATTTTTTTAAATAGATAAATGTAAGTAATTGTAAATTCATTTATTTTCAGTTATTAAATTTTGTAATCTAGTATATAAACTCACATACTAGCAGTAAGTCATCTTTTAGCCTTTTTTAAATTTTTTTTTACATTTCCTGCTATTTACACCTTTTTTCCATAAGTCCCATGAAAAGTATAAAAAAAAGGGGTTTTTACTGTATATGTATATATATATTGTAAAATAGAGCTGAATACTTAAACCGAGAGTTAGATAAAAAAAAAAAACTAGTCGTGTTTAATAGTAAAACACAACTAGTTTTGGCTTATAACAGACTTCATCAGACGACATTATAAAAGAAAAGAAAAAACACTAAACACTGATGGTTAAAAAACTATAAACACCTTAGAATCTCTATACATAATTAGCATGAAAATTGTATTTAAATTTATATTTAAAGCTGTTCTTTCGTTTATTGCATTGTTGGAAAGTGCGTGCTTGCAGCATCACGTGAACGCAAGTACATGATTACAGCTGAATGACTATCTGGGGGGTTGTAGCTCAAGTTAATATTTAGATGTGCAGGTTTGAGGATGATTTTCCTTAATTCTACGATTTTTCTCTCCAATTCATCATGGCAATGAAACTGATCCTAATGATGAAAACTTGGGTTTTGATAAGGCACTGGCTCGCTGTCTCTTGTAAGCAATGTCCCTCGTGTGTTTCTCCATACGTAATTCAATAGATTTGTCCGTCTGGCCAAAATAAAGAATATCACAATCACACCATATTTTGTACACACCAGGATATTTAAGATGATGATGAAAAGGTTTTGGGTGGTTTATTAAGCAGCGGATTTTTGGAAGTGGAGTGAACAAAGTTCTGATATTGTATTTTCTTAGAACCTTGGCTAATTTTTGTGAAATTGAACTTATGTAAGGAATAGATATATTGCCTTTAAATGCATTTATTTCTTCTATGTGATGACTAGGAAGATTAAGAAGGAATTTTTCAATAATTCTTTCAGAATATCCATTAAGTAAGAAAATAGTTTTGAGATAGTTGATTTCTTTTTGAATTTCATTTGTGTCATCAAGAAGAGAGTGAGCTCTATGTCCCAAGGTAGAAATTATTCCAAATTTTTGGGGAGGAAAGTGATGGGACTGACTATGAAGATATCAGTTGGTATGTGTAGGCTTTTTATACATCGAAATTTTAAGTTTACCAGAAGAGTGGGTCAGTTTTACATCTAGAAAAGACAGGGAACTATCAGTTTCAAGCTTGGCTGTGAACTTTATAGTTGGATGTTGACTATTGAGATGTTCCAGGAAATCCATTAGGGAATCATGTCCATGGCTCCAAATGAGGAAAATGTCATCAATATAACATTTCCAAACTTTAGGTGTTAAAGCAAAGGAAGAGATAGCCTTGGCTTCAAAATCCTCCAAGTAAATATTTGCAAGAACAGGGGATAAAGGATTACCCATCGCCAGACCATGATTTTGCTTGTATATAGTATCTTGGAATCAAAAGTAACAGGGCTTGATGCAATGGGTAAGTAAGGCCAACATTTTTTTGGATAACTTGTCTTTGAGTAATGTTATGACTTCATCTGTTGGGACATTAGTGAACAAGGAAATTATGTCAACGTTAGTCATGATTTCATCTTCATTAACTGTCACATCCTTAATGTACGAAACAAAGTCCATTGTGTTATTGATAAAGGATGAAGACTTGTCTGAAAAACATTTGAGGTATTTTGCAAGATGTTTAGAAAGTTTGTACATTGGAGAATCAATACCTTCCACAATGGGAAGTAGTGGGGTGTTTTCTTCATGGATTTTTGGAACTCCATATATGCGTGGAATAAAAGGATGGAGAGAGCGTAGAGACAGACGAATGTTTCGAGACAGTTCAGTGGTAGTTTTTGATAAGTTGTTGGTACAATTTTGAAGTTCTCAAGTTGAATCTCTCTCAAGTATTGAGTAGGTATCACTTTGTAGTAATTCAAGCATCTTATTTTGGTAATCTTCAGAGTTGAGGATAGGTGTTGCATTGCCTTTGTCTGCAGGAAGAATAATCATATCTGTTATTTTTTAACCTCTTAATTGCTTTGCGTTCTGTCAAAGAAATGTTATCTGTGGGTGGTTTTGCATTATTGATAATAAAGATGGATTTAATATGCAGAAGTTTTGCATCTTGTGAAGGGAGGAATGAAGTAACTTTTTCTATTTTGGAAGGAGTGATTCTTTTGGGATAAATTTTGGAGAAGGAATAAAATTTAGACCTCTACTAAGGATGCTTTTTTCTTCGTCTGAAAGTATGTGAGAAGATTTGTTAATTATGACTTTGTCAAAGTTGATGTGGGGTTTTGAGAAGTTCCTATTATTTTGTACTCTTTTTAATGTTTCAAATTTTCTGATAAGATTTACTTTGTTATCATATTGTATTTGGGCTGCTTGAGATTCACAGTTCATATTAAAGATATGCCAACTCTCATTATCTAAAGATTCTTCTAGTATTTGAGCTAAAGTTCTTTTTTTTGATGAAACAGAAAAGAGAGAGTACGTTTTGTATCGGAGATTCTTTTGGCCAGATGGACAAATCTATTGAATTACGTATGGAGGAACACATGAAGGACATTGCTTACAAGAGACAGCAAGCCAGTGCCTTATCAAGCCATATCCTTTTCTCGGCTGATCCTAATAATGAAAACCCAAGTCATACAGTCTGCTGGGATAGATCTACCAACATCTTTCGTTGCCATGATGAATTGGAGAGAAAAATCGTAGAATCTAGAGAAATCATCCTCAACCCTGAACATCTAAATAATAACTTGAGCTACAACCTTCCAGATAGTCATTCAGCTGTAATCATGTACTGGCGTTCACGTGATGCTGCAAGCACGCACTATCCCAACAATGCAAACGAAAGAACAGCTTTAAATACAACTACGTTTTCATGCTAATTATGTATAGAGACTATATACATAATTAACCATCAGTGTTTAGTGTTTTTTCTTTTCTTTTATAATGTCATCTGATGAAGGCTGTTATAAGCCAAAATAGTCGTGTTTTACCCCCCCTCCCTTTTTTGTGTGTTTCCACTGGTCAGTTTGAAGGATGAAAAATTCAAGTTTCTGGAATGAAAAACAACCACCTCTGTATGAGACAGCCAACTTACCTATATTTGAAAGCTCTAGGATGGGGTTTGAAATCTGGTCTTTTCATCCAAAGGGCTTTCTCAACACTGAGCCACAGAGGCTCACTTCATGCTGCATAGATGACTTAAGACTTTCTAGGACAATTAATTTTTATAATCTAATTATAGTCTAATAACAATAAATTTGGATGGAATAACTTTGTGTCCTTAGCTGCATTTTTACCTCTGTACAAGATAGGCTCACAAAGTTCTGATCGGTTGTACATGAACGAAAATAACATTTTCGTTATGACTTTCCTGTCACTACTTTAAGCATATATATTCACCCTCTCCCCATTTTAAAACAAGTCTCATACTTCAGCATGTTTTTGTACCCCCCCAAAGTAGTCTGCTACCAGTGTTTTGACCCAATCTTCCATGGCTACTTTCATGCCAGCATTGCGGGTGCAAGACTTCCCAGTTGAAATGTTCAGTCAGTTTGCACGTTTAAGCAGAAGCTTGACATCATGCATTCTCAAAGATGAGACCTATTTCTTTTGTATGGAATAGACAGCTGCAATTATTTAAGCTCATAGTAAGCAGCGATGTTTACTGTTCCTTCCTTGAGGCATAAGGTCAATGAGCAAAATGTTACATGTGTTTCACAACAGTGCACAGAATCTTCCAGGAGGTAAATGTGTAATCCCCCCCCCCCCCACACACACACATTGGAATCCCACAACTAGGAAAAATTTGATTTCTTATTCATTTCACAATACAATAGCGAACTTGTGGAGTGTGAAATATGTTTTCCGTGTCTGTCTTGACTCCTGCAACATCAAACAGGTTTATCCCCACTACTACCACATGTGCTACTGATATAGATGACAGTGAAACGTAGTTTTTGGATATGCCTTGTATTTTTTAAGATAAAACTTCACCTTTATATTTTATTATTAAAATTATCTTTCCCAATTCTAATACAATAATTTTAATTTTGAGCATCTGTATCATATCAGGCATAAATGTATGCAATGTACCATCTAAGAATGCAAATGACACAAGATCCACATTTCTGATATCTTAAAAGGGATTAAAATGCTTCTAAAAACAGGGTAGATTTTCAAAATCCAACACAAGCATGTTGTGGTGCTACTACACCTCTCAGTTCTTGATGAAACAATAATATCTCCTTAAATTTAAACCAAATACAGTAGTATAGTACAGTTATGCTGTGAAATCTCGTAAAAGCATGGCAGTATAAAAAAAATAAAAAATAAAATAAAATGAGAGAGAGAGAGAGGAACGGGGGAGGACAGGGCAATCTACATTTGAAGTAAAACTACTGAACACACTGACATTTTAACTCTGGATTGTTTCCTAACAATTAAACTGATATAATTCATATGCTTACAAGAACTAAACAACAGGAACCATGATACCAATTAGTCAAAAAATGACAACCGAATGTCAAATTTCTTTATATATATTTTTATATTTTAATTACCTTTGACTGAATATTGCAAATTCTGCTTTAAACCAGCAGATTCTGAGGAAATTTCCCACGAAGTATTAGTTGAAGAAACTGTGGATTTGCTGAAGGTGAGCTGATTGTTTTCTCGCTGTTTTGCTAATCGTGGTGGCAGTCTACTCTGACGTGCCCTTGATCCACTTTTGTTTCGACTTCTGGGCTATAAAAAAAGAAAAAAAAAAACATGAAATATGGAAATTGATTATTATCAATAAGTAAAACCAAATTAGTTCAGCATCTATAGCTAGAAATACAATAAACTGATGATTATGTAGGATTTTTTGTAAAATGAAAGACATTTACTATGGCATGCGTGCTTGCACTTATAACTTTAAAATACGAAACTGAAAGTAGTATTTTATATATGTATATGAGCTCCATTCATGCAACTTGCCAAGACTTGTGTCACAAAAAGCTCTCCGAATATATAACCGTGCTAGCTACGCGAACAAATCACCGCCACGCAGTCGCTCTTAGCGGACATTAACGAAGCTATTCGTGCCGTCGAAGATGAGCTTTTGTACACTTTAAACCACGAACTTGGTCGATTTTACATGACGTCTCATGTACCGCTGCCGAAAAAAAATTGAAAAAAATACGAGGCCGACAGATGAAAAAATTCGAAAAATTAAAAAAGAACTCTACCCGCTTTTCCAAAACGTGCTACCAACACGGTAATCAACCTTTCTTCAGTCACCCTGAAGCACTTAACGCATTGTCAAGTGGACACAACTTCGCCATTGCTCCCAATAAAATACCTAGTGAGGATATGATGACCCAGATTGAACGCAGAATCCGCCACCTTCCACATCAAGTCGCCAACAGTGTACGACTGGATGTAGCCTGTGTCCTTTCCAAAGCAAGACCACCAAAAACCAACATATCCAACAAGGAATATAAAGCTCTACAGGAAATGAAGAATAATAAAGAATTAGTTATCACCAAAGCGGATAAGGGAAATGCAACTGTAGTACTTAACCAAAAGGACTACACAGGTAAGCTGAATGCTCTTCTATCAGATTGGGCCACTTACCTCCCTATCAATTACAATCCCACCAACTCTCAAATTAGAAAACTTCACAGGCTCCTTAAGAGAGTCACTTCTTGGCCTGTAGAAGTTACCAACAGATTAAAGCTGTTTAACTCTATACCCCCCCCCTTCCCCCCGTATTTACAAACTCCCAAAAATACACAAAGAAAATGTGCCATTACGTCCCATAGTGGATGGCATTGATTCCCCCACATACAAATTAGCTAAACATTTGGCCAAAGAGCTCACACACTATACTGGCAACACACCATCACACATAAAAAACTCAGCCCATTTCAAAGCCAGCATAGAAAACCTTACACTCCAACATACTGACATAATGGTCAGCTTTGATGTCTCCTCTTTATTTACAAATGTCCCACTCAAGGAAACTTTATCTAAAAAAGAGCTAATCCAAGCTAAATTTTCTCCCGATATCTCAGCCTTATTTCAGTTCACAATGAACTCAGGCTATTTCGTTTGGCAAGGAAAATTCTACAAACAAATAGAGGGGACAGCCATGGGTTCACCACTCTCCCCACCCTAAGCCAATTTCTTTATGGAGACCTTTGAAGAAAAAGCCTTAGCCTCTGCCCCACAAAAACCAACCATATGGTTCGCTACGTTGATGATGTGTTCGCTATTTGACCACATGGCTCTGAAACACTTCTCTCCTTCTTAACACTTAAACAACCAACACCCCAGAATCAAATTCACTCTGGAAAAAGAGGAAAACAACAGTCTCCCTTTCCTAGACACACTAGTCACCCGCCAGCCTAATGGAACCTTGGTTTTCTCAGTATACAGAAAACCCACCCATACAGGCAGATACATTCACAACAACCCCCCCCCCCCCCACACACACAACAATATGGAGTAGTGAAAACACCACTATACAACAGGGCTAAACTAATCTGTTCAAACGACTTGGCCCTAAACACTGAACTAAATCACATTCACAACACTTTCTCAGCCAATGGCTACCCCCCCCCCCCAAAAAAAATTAGAACCTACAAACCACAGACCCCCCCCCCCCCCCCACAACAAGGATTACTCTAAATCCATCACCATTCCCTACATCCGAGGCACCTCGGAAAAGATTACCAAAATCTTAAAAAAACATGACCTGACCTCCTGTTACAAACCTTACAGAAAATTGGCATCCCTTATCCGCTCCACTAAAAACCAACCACTTCCCCTAGACCTACCTAGTGTATACCAGGTCCCTTGCAGTTGTAAACTGTCTTACTGTGGCCAAACAGGCAGGACAGCAAATATCAGAATTTTGGAACACAAGGACTACATCCGTTTTCACAAATACAGTCATTCTGGGCTTGCGGACCATGCTCTGGATACACGCCACAGAATACGGTGGAAGAAAGCTACAGTAATACACCGTAGCAAATACAAATTTGAAAGACTCTTTATGGAATCAGCCTCAGCCCTAAGAAATTCTCCAAACCTCAACAAATTTGGCTGCATGCGACTGCCCCAAATTTGGGAGGCCTACATCAGCAGACCTTCAGCCCAACGGCCAAGAACACCTACTTAGCCCGCTAGAGGGCACCATCAGGACTGTTAGGAGAACAATAGCTTCATCTCTTCATTCCCAGTTTCTGTGTTGTAGTGCCTACGTGCACGTAACTTTTTTTGTAAGTTCCTTTAGAAGATGGCAATGTGACGTTGCCAAAATATCGGAAAATATTTATTAAAGTTTAATTTAATTTATATCCTTAACTATGTTGTTCAATTCCTTAAGTGTTTTAATAATGCATAACCAACGTATAAGCCTTTCTACAATAATCAGTTACTGGTTAGGATTTTTAAATGCAACTTACTTGAGCACTAAAAGGTTTTGATAATGAAAGAGGAGTGGAGAGTACTGCCATCAGTAGAGCTGTGAACAAGACTATATGTCAGGGATAGACGTTTCATTGCTGTTTAGAGGGAAGAGTGCAGGTCATAGTACTTGGATTAAATCAGCATGATTGAAAAATCTGATGAAAGGAAATGATACAAATGGAGTAAATGACTGAAAAGGATTCAATCTTGAGATTGAATACTGTTAAATCTTGAATGAAGCAGAAATCGACTGTGCTACATTTCAGTCAGATTTAACAAGTATCAAAATTCTCGGAGAAATATTTGTATATTGGTAAAGGTGAAATTGATTGTAAAATAATGATAAAGTCCATGATTTAAAATTCTTCTTATGTATTATAATGTTAAGTGTCTTTGTAAGTACAACAGAGGTTGAAAATAGGAAGAAATTTTTAGTATGCGAAAGTTTAGATCAAAGTTTCAGACTAGATAAGCGGATTAAGAACATGTCCGGAGGCAGTCACGTACGCAAAGTCTAAAAAGGCGTGCGAGAGTTTCCCGTGGACACACAAGGAGGAGTGACAGCACAGGGTGCAGAAGAATTAGGTGCCGGGTAAAAAGAATGACGTAGTAGGGAGAATATCACAGCAGTGAATATATAGAGCTTGGCAACGCAGACTAGAGGCTTTTATCATCTTGTTCCTGTCATTCCCAGAGAAAGAATTTCGAGTAGGACGATGTCCATAGGCAGCTATTTGGTCAGACAGAGATCCAGCACGAGCATAGGCCTCGGCACAGCGGTGAAATCAGCGTAGAGCAAGATAGTATGCAGAACCAAGTGGACCGATCCCCGCAGACCAGCTTCGCCTACATCAAAGGAAGTGAATCGTGAACATATTCGCTAGCCAGTCTTTTCTGAAAGCTGTAAACCGAAGGAAGAAACGATGAGCCGTAAGAACATAACAGATGATCAAAAGAGAAAGCCAGAGAGAGATCCTAATGGCCCGGTAATGTAAGAACTTTCATGATGATGCAAGTTCTTAGGGACAAACATGAAATGCATGTATGGTTTGGGTTTGTGCAAAAATAGGAACTAATCAGTTATTGGACTTTCGAAGTGTAACAGGACTTTAGAATCTGATCCACAAGCAGAATGTTGTAGCTCTGTGTATGAGGACCTGTAAAGAGTTGTGATTGAATATATAGTTTTATTACAGTCAAATAGTCCCTAAGACTAAGATTTGGTAAGTGACTTTCGAAGTGTAACAGGACTTTAGAATCTGATCCACAAGCAGAATGTTGTAGCTCTGTGTATGAGGACCTGTAAAGAGTTGTGATTGAATATATAGTTTTATTACAGTCAAATAGTCCCTAAGACTAAGATTTGGTAAGTGATTACCCAAGAATGTTATGTAGTTAGAAGGAATTCATAATTTGTTTAGTAATACATTTTGCTTCATGTTGAGAAAGATTAAGAAAGCCCAGGTTACACCTGCATGATTGAATTAGTTTAGATAAGTAATTATCAGTAATTGTACCATAATTTGCGAGTAGCTAGACCAAATAAAACTATTTGGTCTAGCTACTCACTGATGAAGCCTCAAAAAAGGCTGAAACCGGTCTGGATAGTGACCTCCCACCATAATGTAATAACAGCATACATTTCCTAGGAAATATGTTTTTACATTATGGAAAATACCAAGATTAGCGATCAGAACTTTCCCCACCTTTGCGACGAGCTGCCTGAGATTGTACAACGTACTAGGACTACTTGCATTAGCTCATGCTAGTAACCGCCGATACTTTTATAGTTTACTATATTCGGCATGAAACTCTCTGATTGCAATCTTTGAGTTTCTTATTCGGTTTTAAAACAATGTGGGATTTAATATCCCCTTAATTTGAATAATGTTTTTTATATTATTAGTTGCATGATATTTTCAACCAATAGTGTAAAAGATTAGTCGAGAGATTTTATTCCAAATGTTACATACAGTACTTTGAGCACATTTAGTAATGTAGCTACTTGTTGTTCAGATATTCAATCAATATTTTAAATCACTTGAAAGTTCTTTCACAAGAGCCATTCTTTGATACTGTAGAAAGAATTCAGATTTCACACCCATGATTCTGCTCCTTATAAACATTTTCTCTATGCTTTACATATGCAAAGACAATTGTAGATTTGTATATTGAGGAATGATACATTTCCTCACTTATTTTTTCCCAACTGTCAGCTTCATGGGATACTTTTTTTCTAACACTGATAATTTATTTTTTTTAAAATTAATCTTTAAATCATACACAGTGAGCTATTTCATTTATTGCATTTTACATGTGTATGTTAAACTTTACAAGAAATATACGGTGTATACTGCAGCTGTACAATGGAAAGAAGTCAAATGAGAGGAAAAAAAGAGAGGAGGCAACAGTGTTGAAGTGGAAAATAATTGTGCTGCTATACTGATGTTTATGCAGGTTTTTGAAACCAATAATTTCATCAAATTCTTAGTTTTCAAAAATCATCATCAAATTCCTGATATGTAATCTCACACCGTGTACAGGATAATTATGATATAAATCTACAATAATACTACAATGAAAAAGTTGCATTATTATTAACTTCTGATCAATCATTTTCTTCCAAATTAATCTTATCTGCCAATGCATTTAAATTATGATAAATTCATTCTGCTTAGACATAAGATCTCGTTGTGCATCAAAATGAAATTTATGAATCTACCAATTTATGCAGAGTTTTTCATTTATTTAGAGTAAAAATAAAGTAAAAAAAAATCATTTATATACGTTATTTAAAGTATTTTCAAATAAACATATATTTAGTTCAAAAAACGTTTGGCTGAACATTACCTCTTTTTTGATCTTTTTGACATCACCATCAATCATTGCTTTATGCCGTTTTTTGGATGTTACTTCTTGAAAACCATCATCTGCATCACATAAGAAAGGTGAATCATCCATGTTGACTTCTGGTCTGTCATCAATAATTACTACACCTACAAGCAAATAAAAGATAATCGCAGTATGTATAACCACACTCTGAAAATATAAAATAAGATGGTGGAGAAACTGATTTAAATACCAATGACTTGCACTACAGCAAGCTTATGTATTTCTTTCTGTTATCCTGCAAGATAGAGAAACTAACTGACACACACACACAGAATATGCATATAACATTAAATTTCCTGACCCCCATCATTCTCTTAATGGAATGAATTAAGGAGATGATTGCAAATAAAATATTTGGATATCACTAAGCAACAGTTAAGTGGTTGCAGAAATTTACATTTCTGTTCTGTGATGTGATACATCACAGAGAAACTGAAATATTGTTTTGGGAATTATGGCCAAAGAACTAAATCTATAATACTAGTGTATTATGTCTTAATAATGTGTGTGCTCTTCTAGAAGAAAAACATGCTTCCAGAAAGTAAAGCCCTGCCATTTCTATAAGAATGACTATCTCAGTCTTCAGGTGAAAGAATAATAAGCAGCACCTCTTCTCATAAAAAGAAAATCGATTTAAAATATTCTTGAAGGTCTACTCTCATTTTCTAGTAAATTCAGTTCACTAGAAATAACATTGTTGGCTAAAAATAATATTCTTAATGGACTGTGATTGGTACCTTTTTTCAGTAATACTTAACAGCACAAGAATTATCAAAATGACATGTGCTATATAGTGTGAAATGTGATATTACTAAATTTTCCAAGCAGCAGAAATCTAATTACATGAAAAGTGACACGTTAATAGTGAAGTCCATGAAGTGCCTGTATAGCTCCAGAAACATATCTGATTGGCAGAAGACTGACCTTAGTGCATTTTAACCCTGAACTTTCAGGAGTAGGTTCTACTAGGTTATCCATTTATCCTTCACTGCACACATACTGGCAATGATAAAGATGGAGACCAGCTGTTAACTGATTTTAGAAAATATAAGAGCCACTTATTCTGAAGCATACACTCTAAAAACTGGATTACTTCAAGTAGAAGATCAAAGTCAGAATACTGCTTTATCATGACAGGTATTCCCTTTATTTAACATACTGGTATTTGGTTCATGATAATACTTTGCTACTGTTCCTCATTATATCATAATCAAATTCCTGCCATGTACCCTCAAGGGATGTACAGGATATGATAGTACTACATGAAAAATTTACATCATTACTAACTTTCTATCTACAATTTTCCTCCTAACCAGTCTGTTACTTGTCATTATTATATCCACTATATATAATTCAGTCTTACCTTATTCAGAGACAAGACTATTATTATTATATATCATATTATTACTTTCTGGCAAAGTGATTTTGCATATCATTAACATCTATTACAAAACAGGTGATATTTCAGCATGCAATAGTACTAACTCCATGTAAACTTATTCAACTAGCTGCATAATACTACACTTTAATTATTTATGTTCTAATTTAGTTTAATTCACTAAAATTTACCCATAATTTCTAACTTCAGATTTGAGAATGCAATCAATGCATTCTGCTTCTTAATTTGGTTGTATTATAACTACTTACTTTAAAGATAACATTTAAAAAAAAAGTATTAATGACAATTATCTCCTATTTTTGCTTTAAGTTTAGTGTTACTTACTTTAAAAAGGTGATCCACATAAGAGTGAGAGCCAATTTGTACATAATCAAAAGGAAAAACATTTCTCTGTTCATATGGCTAAAAGTCAAACATGACTTAAGAAATTTCAATACAGAATGGGAGAACAATTAAAACCGTTCTCCAAAGCTTATATAAATCCACAAGTGAGAAGTTGTGAACATGTAAGAAGATAAGCAACGTTAAGAACTAAGGGTTCGATGATCTGGAAACTAAACGGAACATTGTCCAAGCCATATCATTCAATTTTATGTATGTCATTGCAGACATGATCTTCTCGAAAATAGCCATTATTTGTTATGCAACTGGTAATAAGGAAAATAAACATGTATACCTGAAGCTTCAAAGATGAGGCTAAACTAGAAAGCCTAATTCTGTTACCTTTAAAGAGACATAAGAACATAAAATCATGAAATAAACTGAAACAAAAGAACAGAAATTCAGTACTTAAACTATAATGGTGCTCAGCTACCTACTTATAAGTGGAACTTACCACATCTCAATTATAATGGTTATCCTGGTATAAAAGCAGTCATGCTTTCACACGTGATACTACTTATTAGATACTTACGTGATACTATTTACTGTTTTAAATAGTTAAAAGATTAACACTTCAGATTATAATCCATTATGATGATGATTAAATAGACTTTTGGCCAATAAAAATAATTCTACATTAAAATAGAATGGCTTATTCTGGTTGTAACAAAATAAAAATTAAAACCTACTAGTTTTACTTCATGATATCACAGATACTTGTTGTTTCTTCTAGGTTAGGATGAACAAAAAATATGATAAAAGGCTAACATGAACCATAACACTAGTAAAATACATAAAAACATGTAGAAACCATTACACTACAAACTGAAACAAAACCACATCGACGTGGGAACTGGCACAAATTAATTATTGTTCAGTAATATGTGCATTTCCAAATATCACACAGGAGCAATCCTTGATTCCTTTTGAGTGTGACTTGTGAAAGGATGATTATGTAGATTCTTCATGACCAGTGAAGTTACCTTCTCTGTAATGCATAGAGCTCTTATTGCATTCAATGTTATGGTAGGTCTGGGTCTAACTTTTCATTTTTCCCACACATCACATATCATTGTTTGCAAGGCACACTCAACAGAAATCAAGGATTGACTCCGTGTGATATTTTGATATTGCTCATTACATCTTTCAGAACTAATCAATCAATCAAATATCTGCACCCAATACTGAACAATAGCTAACTCAAGCCAGTTGCCACATTTCTCGTGGTTTCATTTCAACTTATATTGTAACGGTTTCTACAGTTACGTTAGCCTTTTATTATATATTTT
Organism: Typopeltis vanoorti; assembly: GCF_054136105.1. Taxonomy (NCBI): domain Eukaryota; kingdom Metazoa; phylum Arthropoda; class Arachnida; order Uropygi; family Thelyphonidae; genus Typopeltis; species Typopeltis vanoorti. The sequence goes on from NC_143574.1 coordinate 26,717,019, forward strand.
GTTCATCCTAACCCAGAAGAAGCCAAGTATCTGTGGTAAAACTAGTAGGCTTTCATTTTGTTTTATAACAACCACAATAAATCCATCATTTGTTATGACATAATTTGCAAGAAATTTCTTACGCTGCATCCACCACTGCACATAACATACAACCAGAGAGGGAAAGCTGTGGATCCAGTTGCAGAAGTCACAAGAAAGGCCTTGTGAAACAGCCTCTGCATACTGTTTCAAGCAGTATGCAGAGGCTGTTGACTTTAGCATCTAACAAATGCAAAAACACGAGAAGGGTCATTAGTCACTACCCACACTGGTTTTGATCTTTACTGATGTCTCAACAGCAGTAGGCAGACTCAAGAAGATACCAATTTAAATGTTCTGGCATGATGAATTGACTGGACCTGTGGTCCCTTATCCCTTTGTCAGATATGCAAAGAAATCACTGGATTAAGGGTGATCACTGAGCATCTGGCTCACCCACTGTGAGCTATTGGAAAAATTTAAAAACTTTACTTGTTCAATGTAGTGTTTTGGGATGTTTGCTCCAAAGTATTTCTTATTGTAGTCAACTACTAGGTGGAAGACCATAACTTTTGAAAACTAAAAAACTGTCAGATAAAGGCCTTTCTAAGATGACTCCAAAATTGTCAGTCAACTACTCTTCCTTCCCCATGTCACTCCTGCAAATCTGATGATTTCATCAATCCACTGCAATTTTGGTTAGCACTGTGGTTGTTTTTCCTCCCACGGAATCCAGTAATTCTTTTGCCAATTGTTGGTCTTCTTGTTGAGTAACATGCCAAGGCCATTGTCATATTAGGCATTTCACTCTTTCTATAATGTTGAAGACTGAGTTCTTATCCAAGTATTCCTTTTGCAATCCAGTCATGTGATACCAAGTACAAATCTTTCTATACTAAATAGTATCCTTACATTGAGTTTTCTTTGCATTTAATGTCCATGGTTCACAACTATGTCAATATGCAAAAACTTTCCTTATCACACATAGTGGTAATTGGCTTTTGAATATTGGCTGCAATTTTCGAAAAGATGACCAGTGCTTTCCACCCAAGCACTGGTCATCCTTTGATCCAGTGATATCTATTGTCATAAGTATAGGTAATGATCTACTTGTTCAATTTTATCATCACTGATTGTTATTTCTGGTTATTATTATTACATAGCTATTGCACATAGTGGTAATTGGCTTTTGAATATTGACTATAATTTTTGAAAAGATGACCAGTGCTTTCCACCCAAGCACTGGTCATCTTTTGATCCAGTGGTATCTATTGTCATAAGTATAGGCAATGATCTACTTGTTCAATTTTATCATCACTGATTGTTATTTCTGGTTATTATTATTACATAGCTATTGCAGAAATGTCATCTTCTGCAGATTTATCTTTAAGTCAGCTGTGTTGCTAGCAAAGGTGGAGTTCAGACACGAGTCTAATTCTTGTGGACTTGAGGTAAAGATACTGTACGCCCACAGATGCGAGACCCTTCAACACTTCTGTGCATGTCAAAAGAAGGAGAATCCATTCCGATATTAGGGTAATCAATGTGTTTCGTAGGATGAGTGTGTATTATTGTAAGTCGGAAAATTAGCTTTTCTTTTATGAAAATTCTAATTCTTAAAGTGGTAACTATTTTGCTTGTACAACAGTTGGAAAATTTATGTAAAAAGCACGTGATTTCACGTGTTGGTGGCCAATTCATACAGCCTTTATTTCTTTCTCCCCTTCAGCATGAATTGACTATTCTTGACATGAAGCCAAGTTTGATTCTACGAAGTTCGGATGTACAATAACACTTCTTCTTGGCATGCTATAATTAGTTTTGGAGAACTTATTTTCATGCATTTCTTTATTTTCACTGTAGAGATGTTTCCAATAAAATGATCTGTTGCATTAGTATATGCTGATTTCTTGGTACTAAAATATGGTTCCTCCACTTGTTGGTTTCTTAATGCTTTAATGCACACATTTTTGATGAATCAAAGGCTTTCTCATAATGAATAAAACCAAGACAAAATGGTAGGTGGTACTCATTAAACCAATATATGTATGTATCAAGGCAGTGCCACGTGTATGCAAATGATCATAAGAAACGAATTTGGTATCCATTGCCTGAAGACTTGAGGATTGTAATCAGTGAGAAAAACAACAAGAGACTGTTCCAAAGATCAGCTTTGTAGGAAATAAAGGCAGATGAGATACTGGTTCAATGAGTTGGGAGCAAAATTGTAAATGGGTAAAGTAGCAGATCCAAGTGTTCAAATGTGACTAGAAGAAAGTGGATTAATACTTGTGGTTAAGTGAATGGAGCAATATATGGCAATATATATGGAAATGGCAATGTAGCAACAAAACATCAATGGAAAAAAGACTAGTCGGTGAGAGAGGGGTCATCAAGTAAGCAAATTACTCTGTTCTGAATACAATCAATTATTCTGAGTAGTCCTAGGTGAACTACAACAAATGTGAGAACAATTTTCTAAAGTCAAGCAGCTTTGACCTTAATGGTGTCAGAAGTTTATCATTCTGATTTTTTTTTCCAGTTTCTCAGTTGCCAATGTAGGTTGGCGGGAGTACCATTATAGCAGTATCATCAGCATATATAGCCACTGTGGTGATAAGCGTGTGTGGGATGTCAGCCACATAGATGGGAAAAAGCAGAGATAACAGGGAATTCTGGGTGACACATACTCTGATTTTGCATCTAGACTATCTTTCACTCAAGAGTTTGAAGAAACTCTTGAGTGAAACCGAGTTTGCTGTGCAGTTCAAACAGTTTTTGGCTGCTACAAGTTTCTTAATTATATAGTCCATTGCTAATTCCTCTGACATTATTAAATCTAAGATCTTAATCCATCTAACATGTTCATATATATTACTTCAGATAAATATCACAAAGTTACTACAAAAATTTAATATTCAGTTCTTTCAGGCTGCAGTCAATATCACTACTATAATACTCCATTAATAATACACTATTTGATCAAAAGTATCTGGATACCCCTGTGTAATTTGTAAACTGATATCTAGATGTCACGACCTCACTTACTGGTATAAAAGGAGCGGTGGGTTGTTCAGTGATAAGAAGTACGAGCAGAATGGGTAGGTTAAGGAAGCTCAATGACTTTGAATGTGGACTAGTTATTGGTTGCCAGATCAGTAAGAAATCTGTCAGACATTTTAACCCTCTTCAAGTTGCCCAAGTCAACAGTTGGCAACGTGATTGTGAAGTGGAAACGTGAAGGCACAACCACAACAAAACCACAGTTGGGTAGGCCGCATTTAATGACAGACAGGGACCATTGAGCGTTGAAGAAGGTGGCTCGTGGAAATCACCAGACATCAAGTGAAACAATCACCTGGGAGTTCCGCAGTGCTACTAACTGTCCAGCAAGCACCATGACTGTGCATCGAGAGTTAAGAGGAATAGGTTTCCATGGTCAAGCAGCTGCCCATAAACCAAACATTTCTCCTGTGAACTAAGTGCTGTTTGCAGTGGTGTAAAGAGTGATGCCCCTGGAGAACTGGAAATGTGTGATTTGGAGTGATGAATCATGCTTTACCATGTGGCAGTCCGATGGGAGGGTGTAGGTGTGGCGGATGCCTGGAGAACGATTCCTGCAAAGTGTGTATAGTGCCAACAGTGAAATTTGGAGGAGGTGACATTAGAATGTGGGGATTTGTCATGGAATGGACTTGGTCCTCTCTTAATACTACACGGAAATCTAAATGCGGAAGGGTAAAAGACATTTTGACCTGTTGCGTACTGCCTATGGTAGAAGATCATTCGGTGATGACTATTGTCTGTATCAGCATGACAATGCTACCTGCCATAAAACAAGGTCTGTGAAGGAATGGTTTGTGGACAATAACATTCCAGAAATGGACTGGCTGGCCCAGAGCCCTGACCTGAATCCCATAGAACACCTTTGGGATGAATTAGAACATCGACTTCGCTCCAGACCCCAATGACCCATGTCACGAACTGCTCAGGCTATAGCTCTTAAGGAAAAATGGGCTGCCATTCCTCCAAAGACATTCCAACATCTGGTAGAAAGTATCCCTGGCAAAGTTAGAGCTGTCATACAAGCAAATAGTGGACCTACCCCATATTAATGTTCACTACTGGAAAGTGTATCACAGGGAAAGTCTGATAACACTTTTGAGTAGGTGTCCGGATACTTTTGATCAGATAGTGTAACTTGCTTATCCTTCTCTCTTTAAGTAATAGTCGCATATTATTTTTACTTCCTCCATTATGATAATACACTCTTAACTGTACAGATACGCACACAGATCTTTCCTAGTATGTAGTGTCTCTTCTGACATAATTACCTTTTCTTGATGTAAAGAAAAGGGGGGGGGAGGGGGAGATATCCGTTTTTAAAACAGATAATTTAACAGATAAAACAAATAGAGTTCGTGATGTGGGTCATTGGGAGTCTGGAGCGGTCGGCATTCTAATTCATCCCAAAGGTGTTCTATGGGATTCAGGTCAGGGCTCTAAGCCGGCCAGTCGATTTTTGGAATGCTATTGTCCACAAGTCATTCCTTCACAGAGTAGCTATTTCCCCCAGTTAATTTAAATTATTCATTCTATAAATATTAAGTAAACAATATGAACATATCAATTAAGTCTTTCTATAATATGCAACTAAACATAAAAGAATTCAATAACTTGTTCTTTCAATTGTTTTTATACACATAAAATAGAGCAGACTATGTTTCAAAATATTACAAATTCTATATTTAATCCACCATCAACTAATATACCTAGATAAGCTACAGTTTCTTCCCCTTCGAAGTAGAATATGGTCCACATTCAAGTAAAATAAGGTCCACACTCTTGCAAAGTCATCAAATCATGACTTGCACTCGCCAACCAGTCTCCATGGACAAAGAACCAGCTCTTCACTCTCTTGCTCACACCTTCCAGTGATGATCTCTAGTTCTATCCTCGTCTCCATTTACTCTATGAATAATCTACTACAAATTAACCCATCAACAATCCTCTACCAATTAAATGTCTGTCATACACATCCCCATCCCTCTCTCTTTCTCACACATGTGCTCCTATTCAAAAGGCTTTGCAAGCTGCATTCCTTCAATATGGCTTTATATCCAACATCCCAAAGACTAATTATCACCATAATCTTCTCTGGACCCTCACTAATATATATATCCTCTAATATAGAGGGGCCAAATCTGTGTACAATAGTCCATGTGCAACCTGATGAAGGCTTTACACAGAAGGGAGTTATAACTTGTCTGCTTCTGCATGTCAAGGTCCTCATCATCATCGATGCTTTCCACCACCACTGAAAGATCTCTCCATCTCTTCAAAATTTCCCCATTAATTGTATAGTATGCACCCTAATCTTGCCTACCAAATTTCAAGAACCTGCACTTTGTGAGATTAAACTATCAGCTCCACTTACATAATCTATTTAGATCCTCCTGCAAATCCACAAGATCTGCTCTGCTCCTCACAGTTCTTTTCAACATTGCATCATCGCAATATTATTAACATACATGTTGAATAATAATGTTAGTGACTTAAGTATATCACTCTCCTATACACAACCCACTGATACCCAATTATCTTTGATGGATTGCTAGCTTGTCACGTGGCAATCCATCAAAAGACTTTGAAGAATGTAAGTATATCATTGTATATGCCTCTCTCTCTCTCTCTCTTATCAGTGAAAGGTCACCTTGTTGTAGCACATAAGCAGATTGCTAAAACATGACTTACTCCAACAAAAAGATTTTGACCATCATAGAGAATACTGTTACTATAAACCAAATTCTGAATCCCAGTCCTCTTAATATTTAATCATCATCAAATTCCTGACATGTACCCTCAAGGGGTGTACAGGATATGATAGTACTACACGAAAAATTTACATCATTACTAACTTCCTATCTACCATTTTCCTCCAAATCAGTCTGTTACTTGTCAAGACTCCAACATTATCAGATCTTATATTTCTATCAGTTAAGGCACTTTGTACCGTATCAATCCACCTATATCTTCGTCTTCCTCTGGGTCATTTTCCTGCCAACCTGGCAGAGAACACTTGTTTTGCTAATTCTTCTTCGCCCATTCTGTTTAAGTGACCATACCACCTGAGATTAGCTCTGCTAAAGCATTCCTGGATGCTGACAATGTCAAGTTCTCACCAGTTTTTGTCTTTTTTGTTTCAGTCACCCCTATTATGTCGATCTGGTACTTATCTAATTACTCAGCTAGCTCCATTTCTTTACCATTCAGACTTCTTATGCTGATAGTACCGATCTTTAACTCTGGTGATGTTGAGTTGGGGTGCGCTTTCAGATTTGTATTTATTTACTTAATATTTAAAAATATACATTATTTTATAGTTGACCACACCAATCCACAAAGTCTGGGTTATTAGATGGTAAAATGTCCTACAGATGGTGTTATGGTTAACATTAAATTATCTACAGAATACTTACATTAAAGTAAGACACATATACACGAAGAAAACTTTTGATGGAATTATGGCTGGAGCAACTAATGCTTGGTATGTATTAGGTGTTATTTGTATGTATTCTCCAATTGCAGTGTGACGTTTTGTGCAGGATAAACTAGTTTCAAACAAAAAAGTCCTCTTGTCACCTTCATATACAAGACAGCTAACTGATCTTCAGCTTCAATGAATAAAAATATGTCCGAGTAAAGATTTCATAGTAAATTTATTGAAAATAGGCAACACCTTATCAATACAAATTTTCAGTATCAGTTGCAAATTGTCAAATCTTTACTGCATTGATCATGTTTTTAATCTATTAGCAGACACAGGTGTCACATGTACATCTTATGAAAGATTGCTTACATTCAAGATGCGATTTAAACCCATTCGTTGCAAGTGAAAGTCAACTACTGCAACTATAGTGGAACTCAAGAAAAGAAGCATTTCTATAACAGCAGAAGGAATATCATATATAAACAATGATGAATTTATACCTGAGTTCATAGTACATACACACACATCAAAACAGGTAGTTTTGTGAAAAATGGTAAACCAAATATTTATACAGATTTAATACAACATTGAAATCTAAAGTTACCATACAAAAAAGAAACATTGTATTTACAATGATGGATTTATCAATAATGCAAGCAAACCAAATAAGTTAAAAGGAAGTTATGAATAACTAATTTCACAGCGCATGCCAAAACAGGTGGTTCTGTGAAAATTGGTAAACCAAATATTTATCTAGATTTAATGCAATACTGAAAACTAAAGTTCCCATCCAAATTGTTCCAATTCATATGCAGTTTTTACGTTTTATAGTTCCATAAGATCTTACATGGACAAATGGATACTAAAAATGTAACAAACTGAATATCCAGTTACATCTGTTTTAAGATTATAGAATTACCAATATATGTGGTGAAGATCTATAAAATTCTAAGTAAATAAGTTGCTTACTGGCATAATTATTAAGATCATAAGCTTCTAAAGCACTAGTTTTATCCTTTTCTGGTTTTGAAGTCTTTCCCACTGCAGTTGCTTCTGATTTTGCATTTCTTCTGTAAGAAATTTGTGTAAGAAAATAGCAAATTTTAAGACAAACAACTTCCAAAGATACATCTGCAAAAAAAAAAATCAATGCTAAGAAAGGGATAAATTAAAACATTTATTACTGCTTCAAAATACATCAAATCAGCAACAGCATAGCTTGATTTTATCATCATCATGATACATGCATGTGTTTGTTTGTTTGCTTGCACGTGCACACACACACACACACACACACACACACACACACACACACACACACACAGCTAAGTGACTGGGTGGATACCATAAGTGATACCCAATGCGACGTTAGAAGCAGTCTGAGAACAAGCAAGACTCTTTTCTATTCTCAAATCTTATTCCAGAAATGTAGTGACCAAAACAAGGAAGTATGCATTTGCTTCATCGACTTCAAGAAAGCATTTGGCAAAGTCCAACACGCTAAAATGAACTATTAAAAAAATTGGATGATACTTATATCGAAACCAAAAGGTATCTGTTCAAGTTGATGCCATTATTAGAGTCCATTAACATCTAAAGAGGAGTAAGACAAGGATGTGTGCTGTCGCATCTCCTTTTTAACATATACACAGATGTCATATTTCAAAAAATCTTAAAAAGGAAAGGATTAATGTAAATGGTGAAATCATCAATAACATCTGATATGATGATGATACAGTTCTTCTAGCTGACAATAGAATCTTCAAAATCGTCTTGGAGAAATTGAGTGAACTTTTAAATACCATAAAAAGAAAAATTACCTATCTTGGTCACATCCTTCGTAATGAAAAATATAAGATACTTCAATTGATTATAAAAGGGAAGATAAATGGAAGAAGAGCGCAAGGAAGATGAAGAGGATCTTACCTGGCATACATCAGACAGCGCAAGAGCTCTGCAAGACCATACAGAATGGCTGAAGATCACTCAAAATTTGCCAAAGCAGTCGCCAACCTCCAATAGGAGACGGGAGTCAAAGAAACTTTTAGTATAAAAAATAAAGTGCATTCTTATTGAATAAAAAGTTATTTGTTAAGTCAAACCAAAAGAAATTCCAGTTTAAAAACAATCCATTACAACCCCCTACACTTTCATGACTGTAGGGAGATTGTGATAGTTGATTTCCTTAGTCAGTATGTGCATATCACATCTTAATGACATTTTATTCATCCTGCAGTAGAATCTAAGCTGAATGGACATATCTCCTAGTTAAATAATACAGCTATATGTAATATGACAGATCTGACCAAAAGTTAATTTTTACATACTTCCATAAGTAAATATGCAACAATAACATAATTTGCACATTTTACAGAAATAAAATAGAAATTAAGCAAAGTGGTTTTTTCAGGGATAATCATATTCCAAGTTGTCTTTCTATTACAGGCTTGAACATAGATATACACAGTGGATGGAAGTGGTCATGAGAATTATGAAAACTGCATTCTGACAACATATGGCAAATGTGGTACTTGCTGTTGGATGTTTAAAATTTTTTTTAACAATGGCGGGTTGGAAACATTACATTTACTATCTTGAATATGCAAAACCTTTCATAATTCACCAGTCATACTTCTAAAGGATATGCACAGTCAATTTGTTAACCCACTTCAAGCTACCAATAAACTGCATGTGGTGGTGATGATGAAAACTATCACTGAGTTTTTAAAGATACATGTAATGTAAGGTGTGAACAACAATAACTGATTTATTCTTAGCATCCTTTATATAGTCTGCCTAAAAAATATTTATAGAAAATGTGTTTACATAGAAAATGGTCAAGTATTATGCCTGCATGTTCCAGGAGTCTTAGGAGAAACATACTGAATGTTGTGACTCTTAAGTGATCTGAAAAAGACCAGAGATCAATTCTCACTGAATCAACAAGAAGATTATTTTTTTCCTCCCACCAATTGAAGGCAAGTTAGCTGGTCAATACAGAGGGAGGTTTTGCTTTCTCTCAGAAACTCTGGTTTTTCATCTCCCAAACTGGCAAATTAATCAGAGAACAGATCATTCACAGACAAAAAAATATGATTAGTAGGATGCAGATGGCATTATGTGTAGATGGAGGATTAAATGTGGGAGAACAGTGGGTTGTATGAAATGTCCCCCACCAATAACATTTGAAGATGTCATATAATATTCTCTAATTTTTAAGTATTTATATAAAGATAAAATTTTAAAAGTTAAATCTCCTGCTAAATTATTCCTCACAGACACAATGAAATCTTTGTCCAATTCCTCATTTTCAATTCTGCCCACATCATTACATATGATTCCATAAAGGGAGAAGTGGAGCTTTGAGTCATTAGAGAATGCAGCTAATAAAGGCAAAATATAAAAAAGGGAAAAACTACTAAAATGGTGAGTACCTGCTTGTTTCTGTTCAGGTTTAAACAAATTCACATGGAAGGATGTACAAGAAATAAGCAATGACTATGTTATCATTGATAGTAACATTTCACTGGTTCAGCATAACAGGTGATTTGAAATAGGAAATGAAATCACCATTTATTATTAGGGTTACAAATAATGCATTCAAACAAGAAACACATTTAACACTACAAGAATCAGTTGTGTTCTTTTAGGGGTGCATTGCACCCTGTAAATATTATTTGCAATGGGGATAGGAATAAACACTGGAGACCAACCTGGAAGAATACAAAAAAAAAAATTGATTTGCCCAAAAAAAAATAAAAACATTTAGAGAAGATGTTTTCAAGGACAATAAGTGTACCTTCATTGGGGCTTAAGAAGCGAATCGCAATCCTGAAAAAGAAAAAAAGTTGTCTAATGTTCCTAGCAAGTAACTGAGCAGCCATCATGTTCTGGATGCTATTGAAAAACCTATAAAATGGAGTTAAGAGTACAATAAAAAACTGAGAATAAAAGTAACGTAAAAGCTGAAGGGAATGATATCTTATATATTTATAATAATTACTTGTGGGAAAGATTCCTGATTTTTGAATGGCAGGATGTATTGTAGTATGCAAAGTTTTGAGTGCTATAGCTACTTTTTCCTTTCTCTGATTACTATATTATGCAAATATAATATTATAAAGTTATTTACCATAATCTCATATTTTAGTCCTCAATCTCAGTAATGCAAATTATACTTATTATAGGTTTGAATCCTGTCATGGATATGGATGTTTGTAATTGCCTTCAGTTTGAGATCACCGTCTCGGTTATTAGAGGCTTAAAGTGGCTCAAAAAGTTCCACATTTGGTCTCTAGAGCAGGGTTTTCCAACTATGTAAAAATAAGTTAAAACAACAACAACAACAAATATATACATATATATGATTCTCAGCTATATTGACTTCGTATGTAGATATGTTCATATTATTTACTGACTAAATGCCAAGATTTAGAAAAACAAATTAATTTAATCTAACACACAACATTTCGTCGGAATGCCGACTTCTTCAGGCAAGAGAACATTAAAAACAAACACAGTAAAGAAACATTGTACACTATGATAAGACTATGAACTGAAGCTACAGTCTGGGCTAAAGTTCTATTGTTAGGCATATGCGAGCGTGCGACTTCACGAGTGCACCAGTATCTGATAGCAGAACTATGTGGGTCTGCCAAACTATAACTAAAGTTACTGTTTATGTGAGAAGAGTCTAGGATAATTTCTCTGGATTCAACTATGCGGTGTTCTACTTCATCATGGCATATATGAATGTTTGATGTTGTATTCCAATCTATTTCGTGTTGGTGGTCTTCATTATTTGTGTTCCCTGAGAACAGGACATGGCTTAAGAGTGCTCTAGCTCTGGTTCTTCTATAAGCAATATCTCTCTGATGTTCTTCGAGATGCAGGAGGATGGACTTCTCAGTTTGGCCATAATATGACTTCCCACAGTCGCATGATTTTATATACACCTGGAAACTGAAGATGGTTGTGAGCCTGTTTTGGTTGGCTTAGAATTGACCTGAGTTTAGGAAGAGTGGAAAAGCACGTTTTTATATAAAATGTTTTCAAAATTCTTAGTTTCCGGGAGAGCGAGCTGATGTAAGGTAAAGAGATAACCCTTGGGGCTGTCCTGTGTCTCTGTGTTTTGAAGACGGCAGTATAGTTGTTTATTGATGGTTTTCACACTTATATGTTGTGACAAAAGGCATTAGAAATTTTATCGCTTTTTCTGCTAAAACTGGATACTACTCCTGATGGCAAGGTAGCCAAAAATCCATCAGTGGTATTGTGTTGAAGATATCTTTGAGTGCCATATCACACCACAGTTCAATTATAGATTCAATATCTGAATCTGGCAATTCTGTCTCAGATTCTGCATTCACTGTAAAAGGGTTCCTTATCCATGCTTTGTTGCTGTTGATTGGGAGGAAATATTCCTTCAGACTTGCCTACAGTCCTAGCATATGTTCCTTGATAACAATTGAAATATCATCTGGCATGGAACTCATATTATACTCTTTTTTTTAATTCTACTGTAAATCTATTGTCTTATTGCTGTAGTTCGGATGTTTCAATTCCATGGATTCGTTTGAAAGTGCCGCACAACAAATAACACAATGGTTTGTCATCAGCACTCTTGATGAAACCGAATTGTATGTAATCCTCAGAATACTATTGGGTCCGGAATACCTTTTCTGTAATAGTAAACGACACGTACGGCCGTTTGTTAGTGCTGTTCTCAGAACTCGTGGCCGGCTGATCATCACTCAATTGTTCAATGATGCTAATCGAAGAGTTTGTAATCGCCACATTGTTTGTTTGTTGCTTTATTATCCATTTATTCATCGTTAAATGGGTAATGGCAAGCGAGATAAAAGAGTGTGCTTGATGTACTGAAGTCTTAATGGTGCTGGATTTTTGAAAATTATGGTGTGAATTTTCAGAAAAACCAGTGTTGAAAAGCCGTGTTGGTGGCACAGTTGCTACCGCACAGCCTCACCATTAGTTGAGCTACTTTACAACGAACAAAGAGACTGAAATGGCGATGCAGAAGGTTTTTCGTCTCTATTAATTAAATTATTTATTCATTAGTCCAGATTAAATGCTATTTATTTGCATTTTAGAGTATTGTGAAAAAAAGAAAACCCAAAAACGAAATATCTAGGTTTTCGAGAGTTTTTTTTTTTAGGTGACCCACCATTTGGGATTGGGAAACGCTGCTGTAGACTAAAATACACAAACATTATTCAAGAAAAAAACTAGAGTTTGAGAACAGGAGCCAAACCTTAGAAATTCAGTGGCAAATCCTGAAGAACACATTGATTCAGCCAGAGAGTTTTGTGGTAAGGTTGTCTGCAAGGATAGAAAAATCAGAACTTCATCGTGGACATGGGAAGTTAAAGAGGCAGTGAAGGAAAAGAAGAAAGCATATAAAAGTTCCTAGTGAATAAGTCAGCTTGTGCGCTTAGAATATAGAGACAAATGTAAGAAATCTAAACACTATGGAAAACTAGCTAAATAAAAGTAAATAGGAAAATATAATATAAATAGAAAACAAATATCAGGAAGGTGGCAAGATATTCTGGAAGCTGTTGAAAAAACTCAGAAATGGAGGGCTGTAAAAGGAATTAGAGATGATAAAGGTGACACAAAACTGGAGAAAAAGATATCCCTGATTACTTCGAAAAATTGTAAAATGAAACAATCTAATAAAATGAAAAATGTTCATTTTAGAGAAAATGTAAAATTGTAAAATAGACAGCACAGTGGTTAAAAAAAAAAAAACCTCAACAGGGGCATGCAATCAGGAATACATATCTATGGTTGAAGTAAAAAAAAGTTATCAAAAGCCTAAAATGTAAAAAGGCAGGAGTAGATTATATTCAACCAGGAATGCTCAAGTATGGAGGTATGAAAATCTTGCAGTGGCTACACCGCATAGTTCAGAAGGCCAGCATAGAGGGAGGAACTCCAGAGTAGAACTCTGATAGTGCCCATATATAGAAAAAGGGAAATAAAACTGAATGTAAGAAATATAGGATTATTTTCCTACTGAGTGTTCCCAGAAAGATTTATGCAAGTATACTTGAGAAACGGTCAAGAAGAATTGTGGAAGGGAAGCTTGGTGAAAAACAAGCTGGATGGTTGTCAGGATCAGATTTTCACTTTACGACAAATAGTTGAGAAATTGTGAAAATATAACAAAGATCTGTATTTAAGTTCTGTAGATCTGCAAAAAGGTATATGACAAGGTGCCAAGAGAAAAGCTATTTAAAATGTTAGTTATGTGATGTCAATTGAGCATTATATCAAGCAATACTTTGTCTATTTGAGTTGTAAGTCAGCAGTTAGAATTGAAGGAAGTACAGGAAGATGATTTAATGTTAAATCTGGTGTCAGACAAGGATGTACATTATCCACTCTGTTATTCATTATCTATCTGGATAGCATTATGAAGGAAAGTGGTATTAAACCCAATATCAAAATTGGAGATTAATCTCAGCTCTTTGTTTTATGCAGACAATGTTATACTTCTAAATAGATCTGCTAGAAGTTTGTAAGATTCCATAACTAAATTGAATAACTGTTATAATAGATTTGCTATGAAGGTCAGCAATAACAAGCAAAGACAGTGAAAATAGTTAAAGCATTAAAAATATCAACTGCATTGTTAATGGAGAACCTATAGAACAAGTTAAACATTTCAGCTACCTATTTTTAGTGAAGATGGTAAATTAAATATGGAAATAGACAACAGAATCAATAAAGCTGGTATGGGAGGAATTGGAAGGCAATGGAATAAATTTATATGGAATAAGAGAGAAATTAGTCAAACACTAAATTAGCTGTATACAAGACAGTGTTCAAACTAATTTTAACTTATGGATCTGAGAGCTGGGTTAAAATTAGTTTGGAGGAAAATTGTAGATAGGAAGTTAGTAATCCTGTATGCCCCTTGAGGGTGCATGTCAGGAATTTAATGATGATGAAATAAAAATCTGAGGGAAATATGTAAATATGGCAAGAAAAGACCAAGATCAAGGTAGCAAAAGTGTGCAAAAAGACAAAAATATAATATCTGGCAATATTGGAGTACTGACAAGTGTTGAAATTATTTGGAGGAAAACTGCTGACAGGAGATTAGTAATAATGTAAAGTTAATGATGAAGTATTCTCAGTATCCTGTAAATCCATCTCAAGGATATATAAAGAAACTGAAGATTGTAGGCTAGGTCTGTTAAAATATTTCCAAGAATGGTATCCTACCTATATGGATTCTCAAGAGATTTATTAAATATTTGGGGCAGCATGCAGGTAAACAACATACTGTCAATGATGGATGGCAACTGCAATCTTTTACTTAATGTCTTATTCCAAATGCTCATATCTTGATGAATATCACTGGCATCCAAATTGAGAATAACAATTCTTATACTTTTTTTTTAATTGCAGTCAGCAGTGACGAGTGTCATTTCTTTTGTCACCTTCCTTCATGACCCCCTCCCCCATTCTTAAAAGTTTCTTTATCATTTCATTCAAAGATGGAGTCCTGATATTTGCACTTTAACATGCAATATGCTCAAATTTGTTAAATATATGAATGCCTACAAAGGTGAATCATAACTAAACACTTAGCTATATTGTTAAGAACTCATATGGATACAACACCAATTTCATTAAAATTTCAACTGACCTGGCTACCATGTCAAGACTTCACACATCAGAATATGAACCCTGAATGTGGGTTCCCCCCTCAATGGAAGGAGTCAAGAGGTTATAGACTTGATGTAGTAGAGAAGGCTGGCGATCCTGTGTGTACAAGAACCAAATGGAAAGGAAAAACAGCACAAGCGATTGGAGAAGGATACAAATTATTGTGGCATGAACAGACAGAGAAATGGAGTGGAAATTGTGCTCAATGAGGAACTTAAAATGTTAGAAGTGGGTGGAATATCAGAATAATAGAAGTGAATATAGACCATGGTGGTGAAATTCTGATTTTAGCGAGCATATGTGCACTTCATGATGGCTGTGAAGAAGGTGAAAAGGAAATTTTTGGAGAGATCTAGAATATATAATAAGCAGATTACAAAGTAAGGATCTTTGTTGTGTAATGTGGTGACTTTAATAGCCATGTTGGTGAAAGTAATGAAGATAGGGAGACAATGCAAGGAAAATATGGAAGCGGTGAAATGAACAAAGCAAAATGGAAATCTTGCTACATTGAACCTACAGCAAACCACAGGTACACATTCAGCAGTGGGGGGAGGGGGAACTCCCATGTGGACTATATACTCTGTAGAGGAGAATACACGAAGGGGGTAAATGATTGTGAAGTAATACCAGAAGATGCAGTGGCAGAACAGCACAGGCTTCTACTCTACCAAGTGGAAATAAAATGGATAGAAGAAGCAAGATAATGAGCTCATGGTTGAAGCCGATAGAAAATTATCTTAGAGAAGAGTTCATCAAGGAGGTACAAGAAATGGGAGATGGAAGATGGGAAAATAAAACATCAGTAATAGTGAGAAAAAGGTGCTGGGCCAGATAACAGGAAATGTGTGGAACAAAGAAGGTACAAAGGTTTATAAGGGAAAAGAAAATGGCCAAGCAGAAGTGGGACAGAGTAGGCAACAAGAATAGCAAAATAGAATATAGACAAGCAAAGAAAAAGGCATAGAGAACAGTACCAAGATCTAAAGCCTGATGTGCATGTTCACCTGTATGAAAGTCTGAATAATGAAGGTGCCAAAAGAGCCCTCAGGATAGCCAGACAAAAGGAGTGGGAAAATAAGATATTACAAGCCAGGATGATACCATTCTCTATGAAGCAGAAGAAAGATACAAACAGGGAAGAAAGCTTTGGAAGACAGTGGTTTGAGATCTATTAGAAATAAGACAGAGTACATGTGTTGAATGAAGGAGCAGGAAGTATAACATTACAGGGAACAGGCATGCCACGAATGTTTAGGTTAATGTATTCAAAGTAACGAATATCTGCACTCGGAACTCAATAGGAGCTATTCAGGGTGGATAAACTAGAAAAAGGTTTCAGGTATGTTGTGTGATAAAGAGCGTCTAGCAAGTTAAAAAGATCTACAAAATAAGACTTGCACTGATGTATGAGACCTGGCAGATAACCAGGAGATGGAAGAATGGACATGGCTGAAATGAGAATGCTGAGACTTGTAAGTGGCATAACAAGATTGAATGAGATCAAAGGTTCACTGATCAGGGGAACAATGAAAGCAACTCATGAATCTGGAAAGATTAGATAATCAAGGCTGGGTGGTTTGGTCATGTTATGCAATGGGATAAAAGCTATATGGGAAGGAGTCACCAGGCAAAAGAAATAAGGGGAGGCTTAAACAATGATTGCTAGAAAGCTTAAAAATGAACCTCAGACTAGAGCAGGAAATAGCCTTGGCAAGAATTGAGTGTTGATCTGCTACGGCAAACCCTACTCGAGTGGAATGATGCTGAAGAAGAGAACTACAGCTTAGCAACTAGATCTCCAGTACACTGAATGTTATGTGTGTGCTGATGGCATTTACAACAATGATATTAAAATAATATAGAAACAAAACAAAAAAATTAGAAAGATTTCCCATATTACTAAACCAGTGATACTCCAAAATAAAGTTCACCAGTTATATTGAAATGATAGGTGTAAATTTTCAAGATGTTGTGATTAACCAACCTATAGACAGTAGCCAATCTTGACCACCGAGGGTGGACTGAAAAGTTTTCAGCCTAACAATGAAAAAAAAAAAAAGAATTTATAATTTCAAAATTATTTTTTTTTTTCCTTCATAATCTCCCTTAAGACTAATACATTTATTCCAGTGATGCTCCAGCACCATTATCCCGTCCCTGTAGTGGCTCTCAGTAAATTCTGTAAAATACCCTTCTACAGCTGCAATCACCTCTTGATTTGAAGAAAAAAGCTCACCGGTGAGGAAGAGTTTCAGTTTTGGGAAGAGACAGAAGTCAGAGGGAGCCAAATCTTGGAAATAGGGTGGATGTTCCAACAATTTATAGTGCACATCCCTTAATTTTCCCATTGCCAACACTTAATTTCCCAACACCTTTGTGGGCAGGTGCATTGTACTGATGAAAGATGATTTTTTTCATCTAGTCTGGTTCAAAGATCAGAATAATATTTCCTAGTTATTGTTTTACCCTTTTCAAGATAATTAATAAACAAAATACCTTTAACATCCCAAAAACAATAATGCTATGGCCTTTCCTACTGATTGAACAGACTTTAGTCTTCTTTGATGCTGAACAACTGGCTTCTGTCCATTGTTTTGCAGCTGTTTGGATTCTAGTGCATAATGGCGAATCCAAGTCTCATTCATAGTAATAACTCTATGTACAAAATCAGTTTTATTCTTGTTAAAACGCTCCAAGCACTGTTCAGAGATTTTCATGCGAGTGCATTTTTGATCTGTTGTGAGCAAGCGGCACCCATCTTGTGCAAAGCCTCTTCATTTGCAATTCTTCAAGAAAAAAATATTCCACACGTTCTTTTGAAATGTGTATAGTCTCAGCAATTTTAGACACTTTGACTCTCCATCATCCAATACCATATCGTGCACCCGATCAATGATTTCTGGTGTTGTTACACTTTTGGGATGTCCTTCACGTGGATCATATTCAAGGCTGATATGGCCACATTTAACACGTTTGCTGCCATGCTCCTCGGGCATAGCTTTTTACTGCATGCCAAGCACTTCCACTTCTACAAGGTCAGTACGAGTTATCTTGTAACTGGCTTATCAGACAGAATTTTGTTTCATACACCAACTACGAGTAATCTCGCATCATCCCCACCTATATCTTACATGCATTGACAGCTGTGTAACTTGAGTTCAGAGTCAGTGCAGTAAGGTGTATTGCATCTAGTCTTACAATTATTTAAAATTATCTAAATAAAAACCTTCAATTACGCTATGGCCAGTAAAAGAAAGCTTACTGATGAAGAATTAGAAGCTTATGCTAATTATTCATCTTTTTGGTTCATATTCCGAAGATGATTATAATCCTACAGACGACTCTAGCGATGACTCAGATGATGATATATATTGTGTGTGTGTGTGTTGAAAAAAAAACTTCAAAAAATTGTTTTATTTGCACTAATAAATACATAGTTTACGCAACAATACCTTTTATAATATACTATACTTTTGCTGAAATTACTTTCCTTCTATCCCCAGATGTGCTCTCCATTTTATTCACAAGCCAAGAGTCCAAATTAACGTGCTTATACTACAGGTTAACTCTTACTTGGCATAGGAGGTCAGCAATCGACATACGAGTATGTTCGTAGTTGGCATGTGAGGTTCATATACCAACTACAAGTATACTCGTAGTTGGCAGAGAACGTGTTAAACTCTGAAGCCCATTTCTTAATTGTCGAAGACAAAGGAGAAGAGTGCCCATAAACTTTTATGAAGTTCGAATGAATTTCTTTTGGTGTTAAACCTTCTTTTACAAAGAATTTTATAACCGCACGTTACTCAATTTTATCCATTTCAAGGAATACGGACAACACTTTTGCTTAAGACCGCATATAAAGCAAACTACTTGATAGAATGACTTGCAATTTCACATGGATGCTTATGACAGATGTACCAACTTGGGGGAAAAAAAAATCTTGCCGATAATGTTGCCATCTATGGTCGAGGCCAAGAACTTTGAGACCACCCTCGTATAGTGAACACAAAGGAACTTATGTACTAGTCACTTCATATCAAGACTCTCCCCCCCCCCCCACACCCCACAAAAGGCAGGAGTGGTTTGATTGCTACATACTGCTGTTGCTTCAAGCACATAAGCAGAAATCCAAACTAAACCAACTACAATAAATGCAGTTTACTATTAAACACCCTGGTCATGAAAATCTATACAACATAATGGGTGCTATGCAAATTAATGTATGCTTGTAGCACTGTAATCCAATTGCAAAGTGTGTTGAAAGGAGCACAAGGCATTTTCAAACTGAACAACTTAAAACTGGTCCCTAAAGGTTTCCCCATTAATTGGGTATAGTTGGGTGTAAACAAAATTAGCAGCTGCCATGGAAAAACCATTGGTTAACATGCCAATAAATGGAAATTTTCACTGGAGAGCATGTCTAGTACAGTACATAACTATGGTCTGACAACAAATACTTCCATAGCAGACCATGGAAGAGCAAGATAGCATATCTATTCCACTTGCAATGACAGTTTATTAAAGTAATCATGAACAGATAACCAGTATGCTTGCTGTTGTTTTCAGTATTATTATAACAATCTTCTGAAGAGGCCAGAAAAGCACTAACTGCCAAATAGTGATGTGTAGGTTATGCATAAATCACTTTTTGTGTGTGCACATTTCAAAAATATAACTTCCAATCAAAATAATGCATACAAAAAAAGATGGTAAATGGAAATAAGCTTTTATCAATTCTTGAGAAAAAAATGAATATTAATAAACCTTGATAGATTAACAAGGTTTCTATTTTTCTTTTGATATTTTCCATGTTGAGCCTGATAACTATACAATTCAGACCATACTGTTGTAATAAGGAAAACATTACATGATCCAGTTTCTTAAAAGACTGTTTATTTTCAACTTTCAACACTTTAAAACTGAAGAGATGATTTTTAATTTATAACATGGAATAGATTAAAAAGCAGTATTGCCTCTACAACCTTAAATGGTTCTCATTATCACAAAAACATTGGCAAAATTATATCTTTACACCCATTTATGGAATTAAGGAAACAAATTTTTAAAATATGAAATGCTATGGAGTGTGCCCCTTTTACCATACAGTCCTAAGTGAGCGACACCAATGCTTTTCTGCAAAACAGCCGACATGCAATTTCTGGCAGAAAATTGAGTATTAATGATTCTGACTTGGAGATGTAAGATGACATTCACTAAATTTATATTTTGGGTCATGATGAAAGATTGAACTGCTGCCCTTAGTAACAACTTAAGGAAAGCATTACCTTCCTTAGTGACAAGATACCAGTGACCTCTGCTTCATACTGCTAGTCAACTGATGCAGCACAAATCAGTCATGCTTTAGTGTAGCCAAATTCTGTAACATTTGAGCAATGTGCTAATATAAGGTTAAATTCCAATCATAGGAGCCATCTTATTCGCTAAATTTTTCCAACTGCTCAGCCTTATGCTTATGAAAATGAGTTATGGTGTTTGGCTACCCACTTTCTAATCTGTCACTCATATCACATTGACCACAATCTTATTCAAGTCTCCTTTTCTAACGTTCTTCCTCCTTCCAGCTTCACACCCCATAGCACTACGATTGTGCCAACTGGAATGGTCTCTGGAATTTTCATGCCGATTTTCCATTTCCACCGTTAGATTATTACTTTCATTCTCCCAATCCAAACATCTGCACGGTACTAATAACTAAAATAATTCTCACTAGAATGAGAGGAGCCTTCAACCCATCCCTGTGCACTGCAAATCCAGACCCATATCCAAACCCTGGTTCTAAAAAAAAAACTTCTGCAGTCCGTAATAAAAATGCAGCATATGTTCAGTGATTTAAATTAAAAACTCTTTAACTTTTAATTCAGCTTACACAACAGTAAAAAAAAAAAAAAAGTCCAAATAGACTTCTTCATAATGGAATACAATAAACTTGTCTCCTGCTCGACTAGTAGTTGATCCTTCTGGTCCCTTGCTAAGGCTGTTGGACATAACTTCTGCCCTTTTCTGTTTCCACCACTCTTGCATCATTAATCTTGATACTAATAAGGCTCCCAAGACCTGCGTGTCCCTAGAGTTTTGCCCAAAACTCGTGTTCCGGAAATAACACCCACCGTGTATTGCCTATATAAGCAATCACATGCTACGGGTATCTACCCAATAGCATGGAAGTAAGCCTTCATCCAGCCTGTACCCAAAAAGGAAGACAAAAGTCAGCTATCTAACTAATGCTCTCTCATGTCGGTACTTTTAAAAGTGATGGAGAAGATTATCACCAACCAGCTTCTTCACTACCTGGAAGTGCATCAGTTAATTAGTGGTCACCGATATGGATTCTGCCATTCTCTTTCTCCAGCAGACTTCCCAACTAATCTCACCCACATTCAGACACATGCTATTGAAAGATTTGAACAAACCTATGGGTTTCCGCCATGGATTTGGAGAATCCCATGTTATCACTCTAAATATTTCAAAGGCTTTCAAATCATGTCTGGAATCGAAGCACCTGAACATGCTACTAACTCGTGGCCTCCTTCCTGCACCATGATTCAATTGTCAAGCTCCCTCACTGATTATATATTACATGACATGGTGGATGGCCTCTTCATCAGATTTCTCAATGCTGGAGTACATCAATGTTCTGTACTCTCACTCATACTCTTCTTCCATTCCATCAATATTTTCTCTCCAACTTCAAAGTGCCTATGGGAAAGGAGCAGAGTGCCTTTCCCATAGGCACTCTGCTCCTTTGCCAACGACAGTACTTTTCATTCCTCTTCCTCATTCGATAAACCCTGTAACTCAAATGATAACCTCAAGATCTTGCATGACCAATGGCTTAAACACAGATCTCCTCAACATCATCAAATGGGGTGAAGATAACTTATTCAAGTTCAGTGCTATAAAAACTGAGGCCAACCTTATTACCTGCAAAATAAGATCCTTCCTCACTCCCTCTTACTTTTGACAATGTTCCAATTTCCTTTCAATATTGGGTTTCACTGTTTGGATTGATAGTTACATTCAAGTATCCTGGCACAAATTGCCTCCTCAGCCTCTAAAAAGCTCAGTGTGCATTTCTGTTCAAAACATTACTTCTCTTCCTCTCAACTCATAACACTTTGTAAGTCTCAGATCCAACCAACCCTGGAATATCATTCCCACATTTAGGGTGATGCACCAAAGACCTCCACCCTAAGAATTCTTGATGACTGTTCATCCCTTCCCTTACAGACTCCCTTCAGTCACTTTCCCATAGGCACTCTGCTCCTTTTTTTACTGTCATGGGCACTGTTCTTCCAAACTGGCTGCTGCCATTCCTCTATTTTCTTCTAACCCCGTAACAACAAGAGCAGATGCTGGCCAACACCCATATTCTGTCCAACTCCAAACACACTTGTCTTCATTCCAACCCACCTGTTATTTGGAGGAGTCTCCCCCATATCGTTTTTTTCCCATCAATCTTCAACTCTTTATGAAACATATCAGTAGGTTACCTACCTCTTTCTCCTTGATCATTTGCCCACACATGGCACTGCAGTGTTACAGGACCTTTCATGTGTGTGTGGGAGTCATCATAAATATATATAGAACATGTACCATCTTTGTACCCATATTATGGACAAACTGAGAAATCAATTGAGCTTCGTATCAAAGAACATCTCAAAGATATCACCTGTGGTAGAACAGCATCAACTTTATGCAGTCATGTTCTTAATTCTCCCGACCCTGATGACGAACAATACACTATGATTAAACTGTAAATAAACTGGGATAGACCTGAAATCATGCAATGATGAACTTGAAAGAAAAATCTTGGAATAAACAGAAATTGCACTAAATCCTATTCACCTTAATGTTAACCTCAGCTACAGCTTTTCTCACTGTTACTTATTCCTCTGTTTCAGTATGGTATTTGTGAGACCACATCCTCATTCCAAGAACTGATTCATTTGGTATATTTCTCATTTTTTTCAATTCTATGTAATGCACCTGATGAAGTCTAGAAAGAAATATATATATATTAACTTTGCCAATGCTCTCTCTCTTGGTTTTCATGCTTAATGACACAGTATTTCAATAGCACTTGTTTTTGTGATTTAGAAATTTGACCACTGAATGCTGTTCTACATGCACCAATAGACTTCTAAAAGACCCTGTGTTATATGCCACTGATACTAAACTGTAATGGAGGAATGAGTGAACAAATCAGGACTAGACATGTTTCACAGTTTATGTTCCAAACATTGTGTGCATAGGTATCACTTTCAGAATGCCAATCATATTAAGTATGCCGTAATGAGAGAACAATTCATCATTCACATTTGAAATGTGTAAGTATGAAAGTAAATGACCTCTCCAACTGGAGTTTCACAATTTTTATATTTGATGTTAAAATATTACCCTCATCAATTAAGAAAAACTAGAAAAATTACAGAAACTGGTCACTGAATTAAAAAATTAATATACTGTGCTTAAATATATTGTATAATATGCAGGCACATAAGGGTGTTTTCAAAAACAATGAAACAGGCACTCTTGTACTCTATACTGACAAAACAAAGTAGCAAGGGTGTTACCTAACACTAAACAGCATTGCTTTCTTCTACCACATCGTTCTGAAATTCCACTGCACATTTCCAGTCCTGCCTCTTGCAAATAAGAATGCTATTGTAAATCTGTGATGCAAGGACTTCACCACAGGCCACCTAATCTATTAACAATGACCTGTTACTTTATTTTTCAAAACACGCTTGTATTTACTTTATGGAACAGCAATAATGTAAAACACTTACTTATTTGTAAGATCCGAAAGTGCTGCCTGAACACTAGATGGATCTTGTAACTTGATTTCGTCCATCCTATAAACTGTAGCAGTACTTTCATTTTTTGGAGGGAAAGGAGAAGACTTTGCAGATGGATGAGTACCTCTTCCACTGTTCCTACCAACCATTCCACCACCAGTCTGTCCACTACCACTGTTGCTGCTACCACCGCCAACACTGCTACCACCACCTCCACTAGCTGGTCTTGAGTTTCCACTGGGGCCTATACCACTAGAAGTGCTATTTGAAATAACAGATCTTTTATCATCTCTGGGCCTTCCTCTTCCAGCCTCTCTGTTGTGACCATCCCTATTAAATCCATCCCTCTGTCTATTTCTGTCTGGATTTCCATGCCTACGTTGTTCTGAACCTTGTCGACGGCTCTGATTCTCATTAAATGGCCTCTGATTAGAGAAACTCTTTTTGGATGATCCTTTGTCTCTCTGTTCTTTCTTTTTAGGTTCGTCTTTGGTGTCATCTCGCCTATCCCTCCTGTCAGCAACATCACTACTTTCAGAAGCAGTTTCCCATTCTTCATTAGCTACATCAGATAAGTTCTCTTTTAGCAACTGATTTGTCTTGTTTCCCGATAAACTTCCCTGATAAGCACCACGACTTCTTCCAGGTGGATCAAAGGTGTCAAAACGCCTGGTCTGCCGTTTCTGAAAACGAGGAGGGATATGATCATAATTTCTATTAGTTCGCCTTTGTAGAGGTCTTTCTAAAGACCTAGACTTATTGGATGATTCTTTACCACTCACAGAATTATTTGTGGATTCACTTGGTACAGTATCTTTGGATTCTTCATTATTGTTTTCCTTAGACATCTGATCGTTTTTTGGTTCATCTGATTTAACTGGTCTTCCTGATCCAAAAGCAGCTTTTGAAGGTGGAGGACCATAATTACTAGGACCATATCTAGGACCGCCTCTTGAACTACGAAATGACACTGTACTTCCACCCCTTCCTCGCCGTGATGGTTCACCTCTAGGAGCAAAACCCTTTTCTTCTCTACATTTCTCATTATCACTACTGATCTTTTCCTTTTTTGGCAATTCTTTTTTGCCATCTTTTGATTTTAATGAGTCATCATCATCTTTAGCAATTAAGTTTTGTAGAGTTAAATTTAATTTATCATCTGCTAATATATCAGAAGACTGGTATTTTTCAGCCTGTGCACTTTCTGTAGTTGAAGCACTTGCTTCATCTACAGAAACTTCACTATCTTCATCTTTCTGCCTTAAATGTCCTAATTTCCTATCTTCAGCTTCTGAAGCTGAAGTCTCATCACTAAGTCTCTCTTTTGTGTCTTTCTCTTTACCCTTATCTCTTTCTTTATCTTTCTGTCGGTCAAAACGAGGACCACGTTCTACTCTGGATCTACGATATTCTCTACTTCTGCCTCTAAAACCCTGTCCATAACCAGGTCTCCCTCTTCCTCTTGATGAATCGAATCTGGTATTGCCACCACTTCCTCCACCACCACTGCCACCACTCACACTTCCACCCCCTCTAGAACGAGATCCCAAACCACGTTCTCTCCCACCTTCTCGTTTTTTATCTCTCTCAGAATGTTCATCTTTTTTAGGTAACTTTTTTCTCTCCTTATTTTCATCTTTCCCTTTATCCTGAAGCAGTGGTGTAGTTTCTTTGACTGAAATTTCTAACTTTTCCTCAGACTTTTCTTCTTCTTTTTCAGTAGCCTGAGTTTTTGTTTTTTCTGTGCTTTCTTCTTCACCTTTTTCTTCTATTTGTTTCTCAGTTTCTTTTATTTCAGCATCAATTTTTCCCTTTTCTGGTTTATCCTCTTTGATATCTTTTTTTGTTACTGGATCTGATTCTTTTCTGTTAACATTATCATCTTTAGGTGAGTCAGACTTTCTTTCAGATGTACATGAAGAACCAGAGGCACTAGAAACAGATCTTCTTAAAGGAGTAAAATTTTTTTTTGTTGGGGCCATACTTTCAAATTGCTTCTGGGTAATAGGAGGCGGATGATGAGTATGCCATTCACGACCTGCAAACAATAAAAGTAAATAAATTGAACGTGTAAGCAAAAACAAATACAGCATTAATCAAGTAATCATCCATCTCTTTGCATATACAATGCTTAATTAAAAATAAAGTCCATTCTACTAGCACTGTTTTGCTAGTAGAATGGATTTTACTTTTAAGTAATTTCAATATGTTTCATTGTAATTAATTAAAATTCCATTAATTCCAATATGACCTACAAATGAAGATGCAAAGCTCAGAACTAACAGGAAGAAACCCCAGAGAGTCTTGAAATGAAGAGAAAGCGCCCCATTTTTTTTATAGAATTTATAACTTAATTTAAATTGGCTAGTATATGTTGAATATAACAGTATAATTTAAGGATTTCTTTTTTTAATGTGATGTGTTTGAAATCTTTTATTGTAATTTATTATTTCATAATTGATTAACTGGAATCTATATAGAAATACCAGAATTTCTAAGAAAAACATTCTCAGGTTCAATAAATGATTGCCACAACTAAAACTCTCACAACAGTGACACTGAATAACACAATAATGAAGTATCAAAAGATCCTAGAAAAAGCTACATATATTAATACAAAAAGAATTTTATTGCAGAAAATTACACCATGTTATTCCTTGTGCTTCTAGAATAAGAGTAGACTGTAGACAGTCTCCAATGATGCCACACACTAAAAGAAACAAAAATGATGCAGGTTTGCTAATGCCAGAGTTTTGTGAAAATAAGGTGCACAATGGAAAAAGAATGTATAAAATTTGAGTCCCCTCGTAACCCCCCCCCCAAAAAAAACCAAAATAAACAATATCCCTTGCCCTATATATTTTGCATATGCAAAAGAATAATGTGCCATTTATCAGTAAAAACATAATTCCTGTTGCAGAGAAGCGAAAAATGCATGACTAAATTGCATAATATGTTGTCCATTACTGACAGCTTCTACATATTATACAAATTGAGAATTCCAAGTCTGAGTGATACATATAAAGCCTAAATTAGAAGGGAGTAACCTTTGGTTACCATGGGAATATGCTGAAGGACCCTAACTAACAAACAAGTAAATAACATGTGAACTAACAAGTAAATAACATGGTTCGTAGGAAAAAAACAAATGTAATTTATTGAAATAATGTGATTTCTCCTAGAAGAGAAATTAAAAATAAGAGTATATAAGACATCACTAATATGTATGGGAAGTATTTTCCAGATAAGTTGATTGAATACTAATTTCTTAACAAGAGCACCTGCCAAGTTCTGACCTATGACAGTAATTTCAAGTCAAAATGTAGCAAACAATAATCAGCAAACCCCAGCTATGAAGTAATATATACATTTAGAGAATATTCTAAAATACAACATAAAATAAATCCTTAGAAGGCCAGATGGGCCCAGCTACTAATGTTTGCATCTGAAGTAATGTTAGAAACTGTTATCAGAAAAGCATTAAAAGTAATAAAGATCCCCCCCCCCCGTTTAAATAAACTTCTATGAAGTTCCACACAATGTTTTAAAAAGAGATTTAACAAGCTGCAGTCAAGAAACGGATTATTCTTTCAAATATATAATTTGACAGAAAGAATACACTTTCCCTCTGTAATGCAAAAAATTTTAAATGAAATCAGTGGTGGCAACAACAACTCTACAACCTAATGTCAACTGAATGATCAGTACAGTTCCATCCAATAATGGTTACATACGTTTAGTTTCAAGAGGATATGATGAATCTCCCCAGTCAACACTGCTGGGCCTTTCCTTTTTTTCTTCTCTTACAACTCCTGTTTTACGCTCTCGTTCTGAAGTTTGGTTATCCTGCCTTTCAACATTATGCCTGCAAAATAAATAATTGAAATTCAATTATTAAACCTGTAAAAATAATTAGTTAGGATCAAGCTAAAATATACAGAGGATTTGAATTATAAAAATGCAAAGAAACTTCTTAGGATGCAATCCAATGCTCGCTGAAATATTCAAGCACTATTTTATACTATCATGCATGAATATTAAGGTAAATAATTCTTAATAAACAATGAGGCATGCACCAAATGCATCATTCCCCTGTGTTCCCATTTGGGGTAATGTTCCAATTGCCAATTCAAATGATAAAGGAATTGTGCACCAAAGGGTGAAGCCAACAAGTGACAAGATGTTAGTATCTTACCATTAAATTCATGAACAATGAAAAAAACATTACAGTGAATTGTTTTCCTGTGGGAAAATTGATGCACAGGTATGGATCACCACTGATATGTATAGAAAACAAAAAAATAGAGTGAATAACATATGAATTAAAATCTGATAACTATACAAACCAGAGGAACCTATACCAAGCAAAATATTGCAGGTATTTTGGAAACACGAGTAGGAAAAGAAAATTTCTCCACCATAACTCATTCAACAATACCTGTCTTACAAACACATGAGCCATTCCCCGTATCTCTCTCCCCATCTCATTCAGCTGAGCTCACCCGTGTCTTTATCTGTTCCCCAAGATGAAATTCCAGCAGAAAAGGCACAAGCATTTTTGACATAATTGAGAAGATTAGGTAGAATCATAGGAGCTGCTTAACACAGCCACAACCGACTTCCAGAAATACATGGAATCATGGAAAAAATTCCTGGGTTCGCTGCACATATGCCCAAGGGGAATGCTTTGAAGGTGATGTAAAAATTAGTAGTTGGAGCAATTCCCTCCACGATCAAATTTCAAACTTCTGGGTAGCATCTCGTACATAAGAGCATTTTTTAAATCAGATTGCTTTTTATCACTTCAGTTAGCATTCATTAAATAACATTTAGTGAATAATTTATTTATTTTTTTTCTGATCTTCAGCTTATGAAAATCTATTTTATGAAAAAAAAAAAAAAAAAAAAGGAAAAAAAAAAAAAGATTAGCAATATAATTCAATTCTTGATACAGATATTGTTCGCCCACCGATTAGAGATCCTGAGATCCTTCAACACTTCTGCGCATATCAGAAAAAGGGGAATCGATTCCGATAATAGGGTAATCAGTCCGTACTGTGGGACGAGTTGTTTATTATTACAGGTCAGAAAATTAACTTCTCTTTCATGATTATTGTAGTTAACTATGTTGCTTGTATAACAGTTGGAAAATTTTACCTATAAAGCACGTGATTTCGCGTGTTGGAGACCAATTCGTACGTCCTTCACTTCTTTCTCCCCTTCAGCATGAATCGACTATTCTTAGCAAGACGCCAAGCAGAGACCTACAAACGGTGGGCGCACTATAGTATGTCCCAGAAGTGGCTTGAAAAGTTCAATACAGAAATAATCCATGTAGAAACCCTGTCTGTACAGCAGAGTTCTCTCATGAATAAGGTTTATTAGTTAAGTAATCATACAAGAGTGCCAAGAGTTTGTCATAGTTTAGCAAACTTACACTGTCTCTCATCAGGACATCCTCTTACTTAGTAAGAGATCACATTAGCCAAGTCACGAATATGCTATCTCTCTCTCTCTCTCTCTGGCTAGGTTACCTATTATGGACTTTTTTTTTATCCACCTTACTAGAAAGAGGAGCTGAAGTTCAGTTCCTTTTGAGACTGAAAAAGTACATTTTCAATTAGCCATGATTCTTTTCAAAGCTAAACTACAACCTTGTAAGCTAACTCCATCAGAATTTAAAGCACTTAATTCTTTAAAAAATAATATTAGATCAGGATGACAAAAGCAAAGTGGTGGTCATACAAGACAAGAGAGAATATTTTAGATTTCCTTAATGCTACGTTACTTCTCTCTCTCTCTACTTAATGTCTCTCTCATCTGATCCAAGTTCAAGCCAAATTAACAAAGTCAATAAATTGGATTAATATCACCAGTTAGGATGAACAATTATATTATATGGTCTTTCCAAATCTCCATATATTTTAAAAACAAACATTCATAATCAACATTTAGAACCATCAGATATTTTGTTTATCTTGATATAGTCTCTTTTGACTAACATTCCTATGACAGATACTATTAATTTACATAAAGAAGATTTTTCCTCCTGATATTATCAAACTTTTGAGACTAATCCACTCTGGTTATTCCACTGTACAAGGCAAATTATACCAAGACCTTGAAGTAACAGCATTTGGTGGTCCTATCTCTCCTTGCCAATTACTACATGGCACATTTTGAAGATTATCTCCTTAAAGACATTTCTCCTAAACCTACAGTGCGGTACAGAAATGTAGATATTTTTGAAACTGTGTTTCAAAAATCAATATAATTCATTCAAGAATTTAGTAGAATGAAAAACTGCTTTAATGAATCCTTTATCAAGAAAGCCTAAATCACAAGAATCACACACACATATGATAAACGAATTTCTTAACATATTGATAAAGTTCTAAAACTTCTTAATATTGCAGTACCCTTTCATCCTGTCAGGAAGTTTTCTTTCTTTCTTTGCTTAAAGATAAGCTTTCTCCATTCAGCTTTCCAGATCTTCTGATCCTGTGGTATGTCTTACTTTGGCCTAGTAGAACAGGTCATCTTGACTAAACAGTCTTTTGGAAGAAAACTAAACGTTTACATAAAAAGTAATTTCTTATTGACTAGTTATTTAAGGAGAGCTGTGAGGCCATTATACACTTATCAAACTTAAACCGATCTGATGGCCTTCAGTTATCGTCTTTATGAAAAATATTATTATATGCACTGGTTGCATAATTGATCGATGATGTGAACTCGAGTGTTTTTCACCGATGACTAACATTACGTGTTTTTGGTCACATCTAAAGTTATGAGATCGGATGTGGTAAAGTATCTGCAAGATATACCACATGCTCTTTCAATTATTATTTACCGACTAAAATTTCTTTTTTCTGCATTGAAGTCTAGGTTCCATCACGGCTTTGGATAGATTAGATCCTGAGATGATTTTGGAATTGCAAATAAAACCAGGCAGGCACGTGGAAGAAGGTATCAAGTCCATTATTAAGAAGGAAAAGGTCATCATTAAGCATATATGCAATGTTATTGCTCTTCCATTCATGCAGACCCCACCCCATAGTGTTGTCTTCATTAAACTCACGGGGCAACTGCAATAATAGATTATCAAGGTTGATCTGATTTAACACAGAACTTCATTGTAAATAAATGGTGAATATATTATAATAAGAAATCCAATTAACAGGATACTGCTTCCTTTTTGACTATCTTTCTTTACACCTGCCATAATTTTCTTGAGTAGGATACTTTTAGTTTTCAGAATGGGTGCAATAGATTGATCAGTTAATGCACTCTGAGGAGAAGCACTCAGAAACAAAGTTGAAGTATACCAAAATTGCTATAATATTTAATGAAATATTTAGTTGGGTTTTGCAATAGACCTGGTAAGTTGGAGGGTAATGGGAAGAAAATGTATAGGCAAATTGGCCTAGTTAATAAGGAACAAGTGATCATTATGGGAACATTAATTATGATAATATAGAACTCTGATCAAGAGCCTGTATCTGGGGGCAAAGAATGAATTTTTGGAGTTTTTGAAAGACAATTGCATTAGGCAGTATGTAACCAAGGGTACATGAAGATCAAGAGTATTGGATTTGATCATCTCATCAGATGATGTTATTATAAATGGGGTGTCAAATCTTCCACCAGTTGGTGAGTGATCATGAGGTGATCACCTGTTTTTGCTGACTTCCTTGGCATAAGGTGATGTTATACCCAAAGTTAAATTAAACAAAAATTTAAGACAAGCACAAAAAGCTGAAGTTTACCTTTCCTCTTTGTTGGAATCTCTACTTGTTCTAGAATCTCTACTGTCTGGTCTTTGTGGCCGATCTCTGTCCCACCTCTCTTGAACGGGTGTAATTTCTACTGGCTCATCAAATGGATCCTGCAAGGAGAAATATGTTGAGTTAAATGCCATTCTTAGAATGCACATCTTTCTAAAATAAACTACACTATTCATCAAATTAGCAGAAGAATGCAATTTCGATTTCCAAAAATATTGGTATCGTTTCGGACCTATAAATAAAAGAACGGGACGAACTTTCCATGCCTTCTAAAATTAACTTGTGAAATGCCGACCAGCACATCTAAATTGAGAACAGCGATCAACAATAAGTTCAAGAAAACTTGAACCCAACCGTACATCCGTGCTTGACCTGAACTAACATTTGCCCAGAGAGAACAAATTCATCACCTTCGAAAACAACTAGAAGAAAAACACCAAAATAGAGAAAACAACTGGATCATAGGCTACAAAACAAGCTAAATTAGTGCAAAAATCAAGTGATGCCACTAGCAGCCACCACGCAGACCAGTATGCAGGCACTGCACAGGATATGTACAAGACCCTTGCGGTCAAATATATGCTTCACAGAACCTTGCGTATCCACTTCAATATTTGTGGCCTCAACTCCAACCTTAATGATGTTCACTACTATCTTCAGTCTACCAAATCCCACCTACTCTTCTTAGCAGAAACTCAAATGTCACCTCCCTGTAGCACTATTCATCTCATCCTTCCAAACTACACACTCTTTAACTCCCTTCGAACCAAGTGGTGGCTTCTGCATATACATCTGCTCTGATATACCTTGCCAGAGTGCACCCAACCTAGAATTGCCCAACTTTGATCTTCTTTGGTTGAAAATATCCCTTCCTCACTCAGTCAAATTCATTTGCTGTCTGTCACTAACCTAATGCCACCAACCACTCTGAGCGCTTTAATTTCCTCTCCTTAAAAATTGACTTTCTCCCGTCCCACTTGCCCAACAAAAGATCGTCCTCCTATGAAATTTTACCATCTACAACACCAACTGGCTTTCCTCCTCCAGATGCACAGATCTTGCAGGCAGAGATGTTGAAATATTTGTCATCACCTACGACCTTACACAACTTGTTCACATGCCATCCAGAATACCAGATAACCTGAACTTACTCCCCAAATAGCATGGATCTCTTCCTCACCAACAACCCTTCCAAATACACAGTGAATATAATGGGCCCCTAGGTAATTCTGGCTACAATCTGGTGCTCACCTCCTCCCCCATGCAACAACACTTACAAAGCCACAACCCATACAAGAGTAGTTTGGCATTATGACAGTGCCATGTGGTACTGTTATAATGGCAACGACTTCTGTGCCTCATTCCCATAGTTGGACTACAGCTTCTAGCCTTGCAGCCCAAACATATGCACGAAACTTATCAAAGTAATCCTCACCGGCATGGAAACATTCATTCCCCATTCTACTCTCAACTGCCATTCCATAACTAAACCTTGATTCTCCACAAAAGATGTGACAAGGCTGTACAAATGAAAAATCAAACTGGCTCACATCAAGAAATCAATCCTTTTATAGCTTATACTCAAGCCCAAAACAGGTGGAAAAAAAACCATCACTGATTCCAAAACAGAGTTCAAAAGAGTAAAAAGCAGGAAACTAACGCATCCAAACGGGCAGCTGAGCATTTTGATCTCTTGCAAAATGCAAGTGGTCATAACTCGTTCCCAACAGTATTTCCGTTACTTCACCTCTGAACAGCTGCTAACAAATCATAAATCTGCCCAGCTATTGAATATTGCTGTAACAGTTGGAGTGGGGCTCCTAAAACCTCCTTCAAAATGCTTGACATAATACAAAGGAGAGCAATCTTATTAATAACCCATCTCTTACTTACTTACTCAATATGTGTATTCTATAAACATTTCCATGGGAAATGTTCGTCTGAAATAGCATCAATAATTCCCGCACTTAGTATTAAGTTTGTTGGAATGGAACACGTGCAACTGCTGCTAAACATTGCGCCTTGAAACCAATAAAACAAGTTTCTTTTCCTCCACCCCTGCTACTGCTGTACTGTGGAACAGTCTTTCCCTTGATGTGTTCCCCAAGGAATACAATATACAGTATTTTAAATCAAATGGAAGCAAGTTCTTCCTTTCCCAATCCACTACCCATATATGGTACTAATGTATTATAGGTTGATCAATTTTGTGCATGGACTTAACATTTCAAAACTATACATGTACTTTACTGGCAGATAGGGAAACTCGCATCATTCTTACAAATTACAATGTCTGAGTAACCAATTCTAAGCTGTAATAAATGTAATTTAGATTTTCATCTGTGTGTGTGTGTGAGAGAGAGAGAGGGAGAAATAAAAAGTATAAATATCTAGGTATAAACTGACAGTATTAGTTGAACAATGCAACTTATAGTGGTGCCATTTTATCTTTTCACAACTCAGCCTCCTGTTTCGGGTCAGGCTGTACTTGTACAATGCATGAAACAACTATTAAATTTTTAAAGTTTGAACCTGTAGACATAGCTATAACTGTAAATTTGTCTTCAGAGGGATTAATACATCCCGCCTGGAAAGCAGAAATGGAGCTGAATTTTTCAGAGAAACTTAAGCAATTCAGAAAAAATATGTGCGTTCCAAACTTGGTCAAATAATTCCAGCTCTAGAGTGACTATGCCTTCAGAATGCAGTATAGTGACTGCAAAACTGCAACCACCGTGTTTTAGGTCTTTAATGGATTTTTATATATTGACTATGAAATATACTACTAGATGCACTTTCCTGCAGGATATATTCTCCAATCACTTGTTACTTCATTTAAGAACTTCTCAGAGTAATTACTCTATATATTTATATCTAAAGTGAGAAAAAACCTGCAGTCATCAGCCCTCAGCAAATAAGAATGTATGAGATGACTGATATATCCAGATCTTAGCAAGAATAACTTCCTCTCTTCTGTATCTACATTGACTAGCCTGTCAGTGCTTCCTGCCGTGAACATTGACATTGTGCAATTAACCTGCAGCTGCATTTGCACTGACATTTCTCTTAATTCCAATGTGGCTGGAAATCCAACACAACCAAACATCGGAATTAAAGTCTTTATTGTGTGAAAGATTTAAAGCACTTCAAGCATTAGACACCAGAGGAGATAGCCTGTAGAGAACTAAGAGTGCATAAATTATACACTTCTGGTAAGCGTTTTACACACACACACGAGCTGAATGACATGCACAATTCTGCTGTATACTTACTGTCAGGTGAGATAGAGACTGTAGTGTTAGGGAACAGCAGCAGCACAACCAACAGAAATCAGAATGAGCTGCTCTGTGTGCATTGAACTGAAGGCAGATAGGTTAGTGCAATATGAGATTTCTCTAGATGACAAAGTGAGGATGGGGATACAAGCCTACCACGGAGGAATGCTGTTTTGTTTGGTGCAGGTGATGTTGTCAGATGACGAACTCTTTAATGAAAAGATAGCAGGCTGGCATATGTAATACAGGACCTCTGAGTGTAGAGAAAAGAGATTAGTCCGTGTAGGGTGATCCGGAAGGGAGTTTATTTTTAGGGTATAATTAACAGACATATTTTCGTCTAAGTGACATAGGGCGTTCATTTGATTCAACAAAGGCTTTCAATGACTGATGTGCAAAAAGTACTGGTAGCTAATCAGATAGCTTGATGGACCAGGTCAAACCCACAGGAGCATGCTCTCTCTTGCAGAACTGCAAACCTGGGACGATTCGTAATCAAGCTTAGGATGTGCAAGATAAATGCTAAGCATGGAATATAGATCAGTATCCCACTCGGTAGAAGATAGTGTAGAAGATGTTCAATAACTTATTTGTACTTATCCCGAAGATAGCGAATGTGTGTAAAGAAAGTCAGCTTTCTATGAAAGATGAGTCCCAAAACCTTGGCCTCTGGAACTACAATAATAATAATTTTTTTTTCCTCCTTCCTCAGCAGATCACCTGAATGTGTGAAGAGACAAGGAATATTAGAAAGGTATTTTGTTTTATGAGAAAGAGCTTTACTTGACTATGAATACAGTACTGACACAGGAGAACGAAAATAAGGAAATTAGGAAAAGAGGCTGCACCTCTCACTTCAGATTGTTGTTGAGACCATGACTCATCTGTGTAATAATTACAGAGTAATGACTTCATAAAAAAATCATTTATTAAGATGCATGACATTTTGTTTGCTTAAGCTATTCAAAAGAATATCACTTCAATTAATTAGTACAGCGTGAGGGAACTCCCCCCCCCCCCACTAAAATAGTAAGTATTACCAGTTCTATACTTCCTGATTCCAATAAAGTTCAATTTTAATGGCTTTTTTTGTATGCTAAATGGAGCGAGCACATATTTTCTAGAATTGTATTCTAGATTTTAACTCCCATTTTTATCCTATTTCAGTTCTTTGATTTTAAATTATTTTATGTGAAATACATAGTAAGCTATAGAGGATTTACACCATTAAATATGCCATAATTTAAGGAATATAAGCACTCCTTGAGTGTCTCTAAGTTTACTATAATTAATGCTTATTATTCCTCCCAGTCCAACTAGAGTAATAGTAATGTTGTGTTTCAGGTAATAGCATTTCCATGAACAGCAAAAATGGCAAGCAAATAATTTTACACATTTCAGTTTCTTTCATAGATTATCATCATTAATTCATTAGGCTGCTGTTTTTTCGATGATCTACGATATGTATTTCTTGAGAAGTACAATCTACAGGTCTTCAAATTATGCAAACTTTTTTTCTATGTAAAGATCATAATTCTTTCATGGTGACACTCAAAAGTCTCTACTTGATTCCACAGGACTCCATTTATCATAATGCGCCTCTAAATTTGAATTAGGTAACAATTCATATCTTTATCACGAGTGCCAGATTCATGCAATATTGTCCCCAAATCACTCAAAATTATGTAGTTGATATTCTGTTTTTGAAGTTATCTGCACATATCTTGAGCTGTTTATCACCTTGTCACCAGTGGGGGAAAAAAAAGTAGAGAATCTCCTCACACACACACACAACTAAAATATTCATTTCTCAAATGGATGTATCATAAAATTTAAATACATTCTCTGAATAAATTCTGAAAAGTTAGAGACATTCTACTTCCTCTCCTTAGTCATTGGGATAAATCACAGATCATTATCAGCTGGACATCTGCTTTAAGTTTCCTTATTATCTTCCACAGCCAGAGAATGGGCACTGAATCAGTCTTTTCTATGTATATAAAATACCTATAGTTCCTGTCCTTGTCTTTGACATCCAATGAATTATGAATGTTATCCACACAGGACCTCCATAAATCCAGGCTGCTGTTCTGAAATGTTTGCATAAACCACGACTTTCATTTTATGTTTTATTATTCTGCTCAGTAGTCTGCATTTCATTCATTCCTCTGTAATTATTTAAATCCTTATATGCCTTTTACACATCCACGGCTTTCCTTTCATTTAGGAGTTTAACAAGAAACGTGGATTGTAAAATATATCAATTAGACAACTATTCTGGAAATTAGAATAATATTAAATTAGAGTGAAAGATTTGGAAAGAAAAAATTTATGCCTACAGTAAAGATTAAACAGATTGTTAGATCCTAAATGAAGGAATCTTGGAAAGAAATCATTCATTTAGGGTCTAACATATAAAAATTGCAAACAGAGAAATACCTGCACATCAGTTGTAATTTAAAGTGAAACTTCCTCACTTTATGCTAAAATTTGTATTCTTTATTTAAACGCCTTATATTTAAGCTATTGTGATTAATTTGAGATTTCTTTTTGTATATCTTACAAAAGAGGGATAATGTGAATTAAATTTAAGCCTTACTTAAACTATGTAAAATCTATTGTGAGTCATCATAAAGCTGTTAAGTATTGATTCCTGGAAGGCGTAAACCTACACGCGTACAGCGTAATGCTGGCGGGTATAGCTTATTCGGAAAATCACGTAACCATGTAGTCCATGAATCCAAGTATATCAGCGTCGTAGAAACAAAGGATAAGCCAAAGGGTGAAATTAGAAAGGATCATGTGCAAAAAGGGGCTGAAAAAGAGGGCACTATAGGAGTATAAAAGGGGGGTTGACTGGAACACAGGGCTTTTCTCGTGATCTCTTGTCATATCGTTTTCCTGTTGGGTGGTTCGGAAGTTGGCGAGCAGTTTCGCATAAGAGGGGGGGGAGTGAAGTCTGTGATGTCGGGCAGCGAGAGTTTGTAAAGAAATGAAGCTGGATTCTATGCAAAGTTGAAGGAAAAAATTCCAGTCCTAGCAGAATCAAGCCGTCGCTGAAAAGCCCCATCGAGTTGTTCCTGAAACACAAAGATTTCGAGTCCGTTTCCGGCAGAAAGAATGAAGTAGCGTAACCCCTACGTTGGCATATAGACAACCAAAGTAGATGAGAAATATCCAGAAAAACACGTGGTGAAACGACGCGGAAAAAAGTCGGTAAGGTGCTATTGCTCTAATTTTGTGTGAATGTTCATTAGAAGAAAGAAGATTGTTTACGATTGTGAAATTAAGAACTTTATAGTAAGGAACTCTGTGGACAGTCACTATTTAGAAAGTTAACCTCGTTTGTGAGTAAGAAGAATTGTTTAGGAGAGATCTTTTGTAACTTGTATGTGATAGGATTAACTTGATGCGATATGAAAGGTAGAATTCAGTGTCAGTAACATTAGAATGGTTGATAGTTTGTTCTTCCAAGTAATACTGCTAGAAGGAATTTAGCTTAACTTATTATCATTTGATTTATATCCCAATGTGTAATTACTGTGTTTAGCATGCCTTATAAGTTTTAATTAGTTTGAATGTGTTAATCTCTTAGTTCGAGTTTATTTAGTATTGAACATTGTTAAGTGTATGAGTTTGTATTGTGTTTTAGATATTCCAATAAACATGTCATATTTTCCTGAACCTGAGTCATGTCTGATTACGATTCCAAATTACCACTTATAAAAATCGAACCTATTTTGGCGGGAAGGATTTAGTGAGTGAATATAAAATATAGATTTAGGTCACGACTGCAATAATCTGAATCTATACAGCAGTTAAAATAAGATATTGTGTAGATAATCTTCAGACTCTAGTATTGTATCCCTGAGTAAGGATCTTTTCTGCTATAGGATACTGGCTTGCGCAGCAAAATATAAATTTGCCAGTATCCGAAGAGGAAACAATCCTAGATATAAAGATAAGATTTAAGAAAACAATGAATTGAGTATAAAGATATAATAAGTAGAAAAACATCGCTATAACAGAAGAAGCCACTTTTTAACAAGATATTTCAATTTAAACTTTATATTATCTTCCCATCAATAGTATGAATATATTATGTGTTGAACAACCTCTCATGGATGATATCACCATTAAAGGAGTTATGAATGAGATCCTTCCTCACTGTGTGCCCACAGTGAAATAAACCATCTTTTTGGTCCTTATACATATTTCATTCAATGCAAAAATTAAGCTTGGATGCAAATCATCTGAACTATTTTAGGCAAACATATTATATAAATACAGAAACTCACAGGCATTTTCTCTTCGTATTCTCTTGTGTTTGTCCACAAATCTACCTCTCTAGAATCTCTCTCTCTAGGTTGTTCTGCTTTCTCCTCATAAGTGTCAGGCTCACGATACTGGAACTCTGTATCTTCAAAATCTCTTTCCCTGAGGAAAATAAAATACATTAATAAACTAATAATTGCAATTTCTCATCAGAGGTCAATTCCATTCCTTTTAGCATTTCACAGATTGTAGACAAACCTTAGGATAAAAATTATCCTAAGTATATATCAAAATTTATCTTAATTGTAGATTTTTATCCAAGGTTATTCTTGTATATTAAATTTATTTCAAAATTGTCAAATATCAGTCCACCTTAGAGGGCTGTATGTGCAATTAAAAACTAAAAGAAATTGACAATTATTTTATTTAAAATAAGGTTTAAAATTTTCAGAATCCCCATCTCAGTCAATTTCCATGATATTCCTTGGGTAAAAATATATGAATTAAAATCCTGTAAAGTATACGAAGAACCTTTAACATTACTTTCTTTCGAATTGAAAATGAGTTAGTTGGTCTCAGATGGGCATGGAAGATTTTTACTCTGAAAAACTGGTTTTCATCCTACAAAGCTAGCAAACCTGGCCAGAAGAACATGAAAATGACAGCATAATATAATACACTATTAAAATAGAATTAACTGCACTATCAGAGCTAAGTTACTTGGATAATTTAGCTTTGAAAGGAGAGGACAATTGGACTCCCATAGAAGGGAAAATAGGATATTCATTTATTTTTGCTGTGTGACAAACTATATTTGCGTTAAAGTATTTGTTGGTTGTGTACCAGTTGGTTTACTGAGTAGTTAATTATCCAATTAAGATAATCCTTCATGGGGTATTGTTGGATTCTGAATATATATATAGAGATTTAAGTAATTATTTGCTTCAGAATCCAACATGATCTTCCATCACAAAGACTAGACTTGTAAATATTATTTAATGTAAACAACTTATTTTACAATTTAATATTCATATAACTACGTTAATTTTATCTGACATTTTATTATTTAATCAAAGATATATGTGTTAATAATGAAAAGACTATTAAATATTATTAAGCTATTTTATTTATTACTATGTTAATATTATTAAAGTTTGTATTTGATAATTTAACTGTGCATTAATTGAAATGTAAATATTCTCTATTTATTCCTGTTTGTAAAGTTTAACGTTATGTAATAGCTCAATTTTATTATATTTTTTGTTGTCATGGAAACGTATGTAAGCGAGCGAGCACGTTTTGGAACACCACGTGAGGTTTATTGAAAAGAGTTTTAGAAAGAAATCACGAGAAGAATTTAGGCGGGAAGAACGGATATAAAAAGGGAAGAATGCTGAAATTATTTATTAGAGATTTATAAGAGAGAGATTGGCATTAGGTTGGAATCGGAGCATTCGGGAATCACAGTGCGATAATAGCAAGTCGGCAAGTCACTCAAGCAGCTAAATAAAGTCTACTAGTCGAGAGGCGGTTAGCTAATAAGTTGTAGAATAACAATTATGGCAACGGAAAACAGCTGAGTGACTACTAAATAGACTAGCAATACTTGAGTTGAGATTTAATTTCAGGGCCGACCTTTCAAGGACACACGGAAACTTGAAGCATAGCACGAAGTAACTAGAGAATAATTAGAGGCAACAAAGTTGAGTTTAATGATAGCGGTGTTAAGAATTATGGTGCCTAAAGGATTAAATCGATGTTGAAGGAGTAGGCAACTGTGCATATTAAACTTCAAGTTAAGGAATTATTGTGTTACCTTAGTACAAGAGTTGTTAGTAGAACACTGAATTAGTTAAGTGATGTCAAATGTAGTGCAAACGGTTTGATTGTGTGTATTGTGACCGTTAATTAATCCAGTTATTTCTAAGAAGATTTTTTTTTTAAATGAGTGCCGTTAATTGATTAAAGTGTATACAGTTACAAAAAGTGCTCACACATAAGTATATGAAGAAGGAAAATTGTCGGTAAGAATATTCCAACCATTAATATTCCTACGCAG
Source organism: Typopeltis vanoorti (assembly GCF_054136105.1). Classification (NCBI taxonomy): domain Eukaryota; kingdom Metazoa; phylum Arthropoda; class Arachnida; order Uropygi; family Thelyphonidae; genus Typopeltis; species Typopeltis vanoorti. The sequence goes on from NC_143574.1 coordinate 26,758,448, forward strand.
AGATATGAGTGTGTTTCTTCCTAGGATATCCCTATACTAACAGTAACTGTTGCGAAGGTTAGCTGACGCGTAGATTTAAAAGTGTAAGCTTGTGAAAAAGTATTGCCACCAATAAATTGTATATGAAACTAAAAAAAAACTATGAGATGTTAATGTAAATGATCACTAAGGAATTTTATGACATTAAGCTTTATTAAGTGTTAAGTGAACTGTGTGAAGACTATTTCATATAACTGATCAATGCCTGAGTTTGTATGACTGTATTATCAAAAGAGCTAAAGCGTTTGTAATATCTTAATTACTGATTTGAATTTAAGTGTAAAATTTATGATTCTAAAATTAAATGTTTGTTTTTTGTTAATCAAAAGATGCATTTTGCCTGAATCTCTTTTACTGCACCATTCATAAAATATTCGAACCAAAGTGGGTAAATTAAGTAAGATAAATATTCTCGGCCAGTATATGTTTTAAGGAGAAATAGTTGAAGGTTGATTTTTCTTCAATTCTTGAACTAATTCAGATATAGAGTGGCGCAGTCTTTAAATATAAATTTTCTCTATATTTGAATTAGAAATCAACTTACAACTTATCAATCAGTTAAGAACATCGTAATAGTAATCATGTCGGATCCAAGGTAAAGATTTAGAAGTAGGATCCAACAGTATCATGTTAACAAAAAAAAAAAAAAAAAAAAAAAAAAAAAAAAAAAAAAAAAAAAAAAATGAAGACAATGAGAAAAAGAAAATAATTTCACACTAATGTCTTTATTTACAAACAGGGGCTGCTCGTGCATAGGCACTGCAAAACTGCAGAACCCCCAATTTTTCTCGATATATAAATATATTTATTATTTATTTATATTTTGCTTGTAATATATAATTTTATCATCAACAATCCTATACAATTCTCTTATTTTGTATAAAAAATAATAAAAATCCATCTTGTAGCGCTTAGGAGGGCGAAGGATGCGAGCAGCACTGTGTTTACCACAGTGTTATATTGCTACGAGCGCAAGCATATGCACGTCAGTGAGATGTGAGCTATTAGCGTAATGCGACACTGTCTGTCACGCAGTTCCACTGTTGTTTATATGTAGTGCTTATCGTGTTTACTCTATCTCTTTAAATATTTGGACATTGCAATTAAAGACATTTGTTATAGTTTTTATTTTAGAACATTATTGGGGTTATTGACAATTATGACCTCAGAAATGCAACATCAAGGAATAAGTTCTGTGACAGTAGTGAACTACAAAAACTTACATTTTCACTATTAAAATAAGAGGGTGTCCTTTACCCGATATTCAAATATCTCAGCCAGGAATAAGCAATGATAAGAAGTACATCAGAAGTTTTAATACAGAGTGGTATAAAAAGAAAAGTTGGCTATGTGGTTGTGAAGTGAAATATGCACTATTTTGTTTTCCCTGTTTGTTGTTTGGAGGTGATATGAAATGGATAAAGGATGGTTTTGTAAATATAAATAAAATGAAAGAAAAAAATGAAAAACACGAAAAGTCAAAAAAACATATTGAAAATGCAGTTTCTTTGTCACTTATAGGAACTGTAGATAATAAACAAAAACTTAGTGAGGCCTACAGAATTTCAATTAATGAGCATAACAAAAAGGTTGCTAAAAACTGTGAAATTTTATCCAAGATAATTGACTATGCTATTTTGTGGAAATTTTGAAATTCCTTTACTGGACATGACAAAAAAGATGATTTGGCAAATCCAGGTCTATTTAGTGGATTAGTGAATTTTGCATCTAAATTAGATCCAGATTTAAGAAACCAGTACAGTCTTTAAAAGGTGTTTCTAAGACTATTCAGAATATGATACTCTATTGTCTTTTTCAAATATACCAAAATGAAGTAAATAAGAATATTGAAGAAGCTTCATTTATAGCTGTCATCAGTACTTATTAAATGAAGAAATATTTGAATGCTTTTGGGGATTCTTTATTCCAGAGAATCAAATTGCAGATGGCTTCTCCAAATGTATTCCAGAGCAGTTAGATATTATCCTTCAAGGTAATAGAGAAAAACTAATAGCTCAGACATTTGATGGTGCAAATGTCATGAAGGGTAAAAAAAAAGGGGGCATTCAAGCAAAAGAATTTTATAATAATGCACATTTCACTCATTGTTATGCTCACCAACTGAATCTTATAATGAAAAATGCAGCAAGTGTTACGCATAACAAGAAATTTTTTCTCCAATATTCTGACTATATCAACATTATAATCGAGATCACCACAACATGTAACAATTCTTCATAAGCATATAAACGCTGCCATTCCATGCCAATGTACTACAAGATGGAACTTTAACATATGCACTGTGAACAAAGATTACAAAAATTTGCATCCATTAAAAAGCTGCCTTGCTGAAATTCAGTCAACATCAAATGCAGATCAAACTATTTCAGAAGCCACAGGAATTTTACACTATCTAAATAATGAAAAACTCATGTTCTGGTTGGAACGTTTTCATCAGATAATGCCTCATATTGAAGTAATTTAAATTGCTATTTTGGCAATAAGAAGTACTGTGAGAATCCTTCAAAGATGCTCACTGCTGAATCAAAGGAAGTATGTGACTGCATATGTGTTAATATGGAAGAAAGGTATTCTTTCACTAAACATTTAGTAGCTGCTAAATTATTTAACAAGGATAAATTAGCTAATTTTAAGAATAAACTGCCTACAGAAGAAATAAAATTGACCACTGAAGCATATCCTGTGATCAACAAAGAAAAACTTGAAACTGAACTTCGAATATTCTACAATAAATCCGTCATGTATGATTATTGTAAATTAATTGACTTGTTAAAATTAATAACAGAACATAATTTAGATTGTATTCTTAGTGAAATTACTGTATTGATAAATATTCTCTTGACAATTCCTGACTACATCAGAGTCTGAACGCTGTTTTTCAACATTAAAGAGAATAAAAACATTTCTGAGGAGCACTATGAATCAGGATAGGTTAAATGCACTTGCGATGATTTCAACGGAGAAAAAATTCTTCAAAAGTCACACAAACATCAAGGAAGAAGTTGACCTTTTCACTCTAAACAAAACAAGAAGAATGGATTTTATTTTTAAGTAATTTTGAATTATACCAAACTGTATAATTTTAATTAAAAATAAAGAGCCAACAGGCTTCATTTCGGCAATATAAACATTAATTAAATTAATGGAATATTAGATCCCACATCGTTTTAAAACCGAATAGAAACTCAAAAAGATTGGAATCAGATGGTTTCATGCCGAATATAGTATAAAAAACTATAAAAGTATCGGCGAATACTAGCGTGAGCTAAGTACAAGTAGTCCTAGAACGTAGTACAAACACAGGCAACTCGTTGCAAAGGTGGGGAAAGTTCTGATCGCAATTCTTGGAATTTTCCATAACGCAAAAACACATTTCCCTTTGGTATCTATTTGGTCTAGCTACTCACTGATGAAGAGCCTCAAAAAAGGCTAAAACCGGTCTGGGTAGTGACCTCCATACCATAATGTAATAACAGCATACATTTCCTAGGAAATGTTTTTACATTATGGAAAATTCCAAGAATAGCGATGAGAACTTTCCCCACCTTTGCAACGAGTTGCCCATGTATGTACTTCTAGGACTACTTGCACTTAGCTCACGCTAGTATTTGCCGATACTTTTATAATTTTGATACTATATTCGGCATGAAACTCTGATTCCAACCTTTGAGTTTCTTATTCGGTTTTAAAACGATGTGGGATCTAATATCCCCTTAATTTAATTACTGCATAATTTTATCGATAATAAACAATATTTTTTCATGTTTAATTTTTAAAAAAATTTTTTTTTACCATAATTTTGATATTTTATCCAAACACATATACACTGTACTTACAGTGTGTATGTATATTTCAAAAGTAGCAGCACCCCCACGATTTCAAGCCAAGAGCCGCCACTGTTTACAAATAATATCAATGTAAATTAGGGTATTGCATCAGTGGAACAGCTGGAATGCAAAATGTTTACATAAAATAAGGGCTATATTCAATATAAAACAATCTAAAAAAAGAACAAGACATCAGACATTAAAGCTAACATCTCACAAAATTAATTCCAATCACTTTGCTTCAAGATCACAAGATTTGATGAGAACAAACAAAAACAGTTAATTCCTTTAAGCTTTTCTTTATTTCTTCCTTTATCTCCTGTAGTCCCTGAAATTAATTAGATAATGCACACCCATTTTTCTTCCAAATGAAAACGATATGGCATTTCTAGAATAAGACTACTAGTATGTTTCTTCTTCTGTCATTAAACATCAGTCCAAGTCTTTTCCATTTTTCTGTCTTAAATGGCTCACACTTCTCCCCAAAACTTTTATCTTCCATTAGGAATCCTGTCCTAACCTACAGCTGTTCCTCTCATTTCTCCCATATCAAACTTCCTGTTTGGAAGTACAAATTTTTCACAAATGTATTACTCCCTTGTGCAGCAAAACATGGCAGTGAAAACAAAAGCAAAATCATCACTTGTTGTAAACAAGTTGCAATTCCCTAATGGCATAAGAACTTAGGAAGTTCAATTTACAAGAGACAAAAAACAAGGCAAGTTGTTTTTCCCTGATAGGAATAAATGTCAATTAAATCTCTCTGAGATAGGCTATAAGCTATACATATTTCTTTTAAAAAAAACATTAAACGATACCAATAAAAGAAATAAAACATTACCCATTTAGTTAAATGTTTACCTAAAAACTAAAATTTCTTTACAAATAGATAAAATTCTAAATTCTAGAATTTTATCTATTTGTATAAGAGACGTTATGTGAGAGAAAGGAACAATTCTGTAATTACCACTATTAACTGTGTTACTCTGGATGAATGGAGTAATCCATGATTACATTGTCATTTAAGCCAGAAAGACTAATTGTGGGAATATAACACATTTTTGTAAGAATTATAGATCTTGGAAAGGCATAAAATTCCCACGAGAAAAGTTGTTTAAAATTCCAATTACTCTAAAAAAATGATTAAATGAGAAAGAATAGTAATAAGCAGAAGAAAATATTAAAAAGAAATGCAATCAAGAGTTCAAATCAATGTTTGATATGCACACATGAAATGTGGAAAGGCAGCTGAGAACAGATGCAGTAATGCTCAAATATGAAGAAATAAGTTTTAACAGGCACTAAAATCATTCAGAAACACTTAGGCAAGAACAAGGCAGGTTCAGGCCAAATAAGGATTACATTAAGCAAACAATTCATGAGAATATGTACACCTGCAAAATGAATATAAGTTGCCATGAAAAAGCTGTTCAAAACACATCAGTATCATGGTTTAAATCGGACTAAATACAGATAAGTGGTAAGTTTGCAGAAATTTTATGCAAAAATTAGATATAAGGACTTGTGCTATTTACACTTATTCCTTAACAATTCCACCCATGAAAAATTTAAAAATGCTGCTGTAGAGAAAACCTTTTTTAAACCACTCTGGACTTTCAAAATTGGAAGATATTTTCACATCAGATAATGAAGGTCATAATCAAAAGTAAGTGTACTATTTACTCAAACATACAAAAGACAGTATAACAGAGTGAGAAGAAGACCCGTTCTGATATAACAGAGTATGGTATGGTATGTCACAGAAGCAACTGATGTGTTGCAAATATGTATAAACACAGTACTGCATGCTGCTCTCAAAAATAAATTAATAATTAATATTACTCACCTTCTTTCATTATCTGGAGAATGAGAATCAAAATTATGTGCATCCTTATCTGGTGTTCTCTTCATATCTGACCTCGTTTCAAAATTCCTACTTCCAAATTCAGAGTTCTGTTCATAATATCCAGAAGCATTTGGCAGAGTTCTCCAAGTGTCATACACTGGGGGAAAAATAAATAAATACACAAGGTCAGACTGCTGGTAAAATCAGGAAAATTGATTTAACATACTGAATTTTTTTATATAGTCAGCTTTCACTACAGCAAACTCTAGGGACCAAAGGCACAGTTCTATAGTGCAATGTTGCTACAGTGAATTTTCTTCAGCACTACAGTGATGCTGCAGAATTTTGACTGAATTCACTATAATTAGCTAAGAGAAGGCTTTCAATATACACATTAACCTGACAGCAATATTTTTAGTACATTTTTCCAGTTTTTCTTTTTCTTAAACAGTTTTTAAAAACCTGATAACATGTTAATTTAGCATACCACTATCATACCACTCCTATAACTCACTGACCGTTCTTGTCTAACCACGCTCTCAGGCAATGCATTCCATGGTTCAACCACCTTCCACGCAAAGAAACCACTACTCACCCTCTTGTTCACCGCTTCCTTTTGTAACGTCCAGGGATGGTGCCTTGTATCACTCCTACTTCTCTCATAAAAAATAATTATACCAATGTTATTATTATTCAGGCTTCCACAGAGTCAAGAGACTCATCGTGGGAGGTCCTTCTTAGGAAACACGAAGTCTATCATACCGCTCCTATAACTCATTGACCGTTCTTGTCTAACCACGCTCTCAGGCAATGCATTCTATGGTTCAACCACCTTCCACGCAAAGAAACCACTACTCACCCTCTTGTTCACCGCTTCCTTTTGTAACGTCCAGGGATGGCGCCTTGTATCACTCCTACTTCTCTCATAAAAAATAATTATACCAATGTTATTATTATTCAGGCTTCCACAGAGTCAAAAGACTCATCGTGGGAGGTTCTTCTTAGGAAACACGGTCTATCATACCACTCCTATAACTCGTTGACCGTTCTTGCTCTAACCACTCTCTTAGGCGATGCATTTCACGGTTCAACCATCTTCCATGCAAAGAAACCACTACTCACTGGTTCCTTTCGTAACTTCCAGGGATGGTGCCTTGTATCACTGCTTCCTGCCATTCCACCAAGCGAAAAAAAAACAACCAATGTCTACCCTGTAACTGCCTCTCAACAGTTTAAAAGTCTCGATCACATCACCTCTCCTTCTATCCAACAAACTTTGCAGTCCACATTCCCTCAGTTGATCCTCGTAACTGACATTGTACAGTCTTGAAACTCTTTGTTATCTGCCTGTGTACCCTTTCCACAGTTAATTTATTACCTTCAAAATCCTGGGGATAAACCAAATTTGAGAACAATAGTCCAAGTGTGGTCTGATCAGGGTCTTATACAATGGAATGATAACTCTTTTATCTCTACAGATCACTAATTATAGTCAACAATTACAGTTAACTTCACTGCAGCAAATACTCAACTATTCGTAGTTCCCAAGGAGTCTGCCACAGGAAGAGTTGACTTTTTTTTTTTTTTGGTATATGAAACTAATGTGATCAATTCACATAAATTTCAATGTGAGGAACTGAATCTGTAACAAAAAAAACTGATTACAAAAGAGCTTCCCCCACCCCCAATTTAATACTTTCTGTAGTTAAGAATATTTCATGCAGAACACTTTTAAAGATACTCAAGGGATTTTAGAAATTCAAAACAGACATTCTGAACTTGTGTCTCGCATTGAGGAATGCTGCAGCAAATTAGACTGTTAGTTCTGACTTGCACTCAAATGGATCAGTCTAATTGCTCTCTTATGAAATTACTTTTAAAAGTTTGAGGGTTGCAAATGTAAACTAAACGTTCACAGTTTTTGTTGTATTATGTTCAATTTGTTTACAAGTATTCAGCAACAAAACATCACTCAAATGTTAATGACTGTATGCTTTCGTTACCCTACATAGAAAATAGATGAGCAAAATAAAAATGTCTCTGTTGTTATTGCTGCACATCTTGTAAAGTTAATTTGACTCAGTGGATTAAGATGAAAGGCTAGTAATACTTGAAGTATATTTATGATATGTAAAAACCATCAAAAGATGTAATAGATTGTTACTCTTATTTTACAAATTATTTGGATTTTCAATGAAAAACACCTGATATTATATCCAAATGCAGGCTCTGCCATAAGAGCAGGACCTCACTCTTCAGATCTAGCACCTGCTTCATCACTGCCATACTGACAAATGAATATTTCCAGAGGATGAGAAGTCATTGATCAGATGAATGCCACTTTTGTTAGCAATTATCTAATAGAACACAATTTATTAAGTGTAATGAAATTTAGCTCCAAGAATGAAAACATCAGTTTTTAGCAGGAACACAATAGTTTTGTTTTCTGTTAAAAAGAAAGGAATGTTACTGTAGTAAGATATATGGCCTTGCTAGGTAAATTAATGAAATTCAGCAGTTGAGAGAGAGAGAGAGATGTTTAGGGTTAAGCTTAAAGGAAGTTTTGTTGTACTGCATAATAGCAGCTTTACATCCTTCTCGCAAATAAGATTTGGGAATATTTAAGCTGTTCAAAAGCAATAAGACATGGGTTCTTTTCCAATGGGAAAAAAAAAAAAAACTTCTATATGAGAAAGTATCTATAGCAAATCTAAAAGAAATCACCACGGCTATGAACTACCCTCTTCTGGAAAGATGTTAATTACTGCCATTTTAATTTAGTTTTGTATAAACTAGATAACATTAATTGATTTGGCAGAAGAACTCAGGCTGCCCTCAAAACTAATGGGTAATTGGTTGCCATGCATAGCAACCTGATTCTTATGTAAGAAATATGGTGCGAGTGTGATGGAGGTTAGAGATTTTCAGGCAGGTCTCTATATCTGGCAATTCTAAGTTTATAAACATTTACCATTTCAGTAATTACATTTATTAGAAAATATGACAAATTAATAAAATTAAAATAGATATCAAGTGACTGCATATGCAATAGGTACAGTGAAAGGGCCAAATTGAATGCGTTGTTCAAAAGTTTCCCCTTTTATTCTTGCCCTTATTCCTATTCATGGTTCACTAGGTTTTAAATTATTTCACATGCTGTAGATTTTAGCATAAAATTTTTCATTTCTGTTGTATGTAAACAACTTCTATCAAAAAGATATAACAAACCAGGAGGAGGTGCTCCAGGTCTTCTTTCTCGACTCCAATAATGATCTCTTGAATCTCGTTCATATGGTACGTTGTGATCAGGAGTTCCCCTCCCGCTATCATAACTGTCTGTACCAGAACCCTGACTACTGGAACGAGCACGTGACAGGTTCTTAGAATGGGTTGGCAAACCTATTACAAGAAAATTTTAATTTCCAATGCATTATATATAACATTCAACATATGAATGCATTATATATGAAAAACATCAAGGCTAAACTTAGTTGATATCAGTGAAGCTGGGAATATACTGCCACACAAGACATATATTATGATAGCAAATCAACATTTCTTTTAAACTCACATCTTGCTTGCAATATTTTCACTAAGCGCAGTACTGTTGGTGCAAATTTCACCTTTAGATACAAAGTTAAGAAAATAATTGGCCACAATAATTAAGAACATCACAAGATCTCTGTAGCTGTCATGAAACACACCAGAAAACATATATAGCAATGAAAGTTTTCAATACTGCTTTTTTCAGTTTTATTTAAGATACCATCAAAAGAACTATTCTTTATAAATATACATAAATCTGATGGCCAATAAAATACCTTCTTTAATTTTTAAATCACCTGCTCTTTGAATACTGGAAACCATCAATCTTCTTAGTCTTAACAATATCATTTTTAAACTTCACAAAGGAGAGGATCTCACAGAATTCCTTCATATAAATGGTGTGCAAAACTGGAATGGGAGATGTAGAAGCATGGTGTTGTACCTAAACTTCAGCGTGTGTGTGAAGCCTGTATTCTCCCAAGAGTTTCCATAAACCCAACAATGTACATCTCTGGAAAATGCTGCTCATGAGAAAGGAATATTAAAATTTTGTTAATACAGGTAGTTCCTGTCTTTACAAATGAATTCCTGGTAACCATTCTTAAATCGGGAGTTTATTTGCCTTAGAAATAATGCTATAAATGAGAGTTACGTTTATAACAAAAAATATATAAAATGATTAAATGATAAGAAAAGACTTTACTTGCCAAAGATTTACATATTTAAAAAATAACACAAGAAAAAATTTTAATTAAGAAGATTTTTTGGTGGGGAAAAAAAAAAACTATTTTCTATATCACTGGGTGAATCGGCAGCTGATGAGGTAGGAGGAGATATATTAGGAAGCTTCGGTTGTTGTTGTCCCCCCCCCCCCAAGGCCTCGAGTTTCATCTGCTTAATTGACTTGTTTCTTTTTGTTTAAAATAGCTCAATAGCAAGCAGAAGTATTATTCATTTCGAAGGAAAATTCACTAGTTGTTCAGTCTGAATCTTGTGATTCAAAGATTGCTCGAGCTTTTTCGAGAAGTTCAAATTCTAGGCCTTTTAAAGTGAAAAACAGAGTTGGAGCTTCATATTCATTATCTTCTTTGTCTTTTTTTTCTTTGTTTCTTTCTCTAATTCAAGGAGAGCATTGAGTAAGAGGTCCATAGTGTGATATTGAAGCAGCTCATTAACAATCTTTGTTGGATCTTCAAAGCCTTCGAAATTATCATTAAACTGAGGACAAAGTTTATGCCATACTTTTTTCAACTTTTTTTTTGGAAACTTTATACCGGGTACTCTGCATTACTCGAATTGCACCTAAAAATGTTGAATCTCTTCCAAAACTCTTTGATAAAGTTTCCATCTTTATCAGTTGTTTCTTTCAACAATTAGAATGTAAAATAAAAATTCCTATCCAAAAAATCCATAAAGCAGGAATTCGTAAAGTGAGAACTACCTGTACTTGTCAAACGAGAGGATCTTCATGCACTTTATTCGAAGAGATTCCAACTTGGCAATCTAAGTGCTATGACTTAAGTCTGTTTTGGTAAAAATAAGATCTCTCAAAATAACCCAACCCTGCTTGTACTATCAAACGTGATGCTTACATAACTTTCGGCTGAAAGTCCGGGTTATCTATGAATTAAAACACAATACTGTTTTATTAGTAGAGTTGTCTTCATCCAAAGTCCATGTTTTGAGTCATTTAAGAACTAGCAATGCACTATGTTGAGTTAATGGTCTCACAAGGCAATATATTTTATTACATATTCTAGCAGAAATATTGACACTTAAGTGTAACAGTTCAATGCATGGTCTCTAGGCTCTGTCTATACAAGCAAAATACCCATCATTGATGGCTGTGTATCCTTAACATCCTCTAAAATACCACACAGACACACACATGCTGCAACACATCAGGGAGCCTACATTATATCTAAACTTATTTCTTGATCAAGAGCAAATGATTGTTTTGCAAATAAGTCACCACAAAAAAAAAAAAAAAAAAAAAAGCTTGCAATATTCATACACTTATAATATAGGGCCTTAGCTCTTTCTGTCACTATTTGAATTATGCAACTGCCCTATGTACAGAGAACTATTTTTGTTCTTTTAAGCCATTCATCTCTTTTCATGGAATCAACATCAAAATCAATAAATCATGCAAATATTTATTAATTCTAAATGTCTTGCAATGCTTTCTATATAACTTTCACAAATGATATGGCACAAGACCCATATCAAATAAATGCCATGTGTGGGCTGAGATCAAGTGCAAAGTAATCTGTCTATATTTCTTAAAGAGCTGGAGGATGTACCTCTTGGGAAGCAGATCATGGGGAAGGCTGTTCACAAAAGGGTAGACAGAACATAACTGATTCGGTGAGTTTGCAGGTTCAATGCAAAAGGAAGTGCTGCTGCTGTGTTACTGTAGATTCAGCAGAATATGGGACATAATAGATACTAGTTTTTTCAGACAGCAAGTTTTTTTCAGTAAATATCTGTATAAGAGAATGCATAATTGTCTACGAGACAGTGGCTGAAGATCTGTAAGAGAGGGTCATCAATGAACGAAACTTCTCTGATCTAGATCAAGAATTTTTAGAAAGATCATCTGTGTACCACCTGAAATGTCAGTAGTATTTCAACGTTGGGTGCATTTGAAATTTGTACAGAGAAACCAACTGTATAGAAGAGAAGTAAACACACACACACACACGATTGCAATAGGAACTTAACTTTTCATGCAGTTCTTTTAAGGGAAGTGTGTGTGGGGAGGGGAGGGTGAAATTCTCAATCATGGTCAGCTAAGATATTCTACTTCACTCAGTGTGTATTAGCTTTGTTGCTAAAATAGTAAATAAAAAAATTTCTGAACTAAATCACAGCCTACACATGTGATTAGTATTATTCCTGAGTGCAATAAAATATTTATAGATTTAATACCATGCCTAAAACACATTGTTATAAGCCAGCACAAAAATACAGCAGAAATCTCACCTGACATTTGGTTTATATAAGGAGGTGGTGGAATATTACCCCACCTAGGGTCATAATTCATGCCAATTGCTAAAGTTGTTGTTGTCGGACCATGTCCACCTGCAGGAAGTGGCGGTGGGGGAGGAGGTGGAGGTGGTTGTCCTTGACAGGCCGACTGCTGCTGTCTAAGAAAATGCTGTTGAGGTTGTTGCTGCTGCTGCCTAATGATTTCTGCTTGTTTCTGGAATCTTGGTGGTACATTTTTTTGAAATTGGCGAGAGAAACTGTAAACCTATAAGACATTTTGATATATAGCATATTAGAACTCCTGTTGGCATCATGTTCCATTACTAAACATACAAAATTGACTCACTTGAGAATTATGTAGATAAGAGAAAATTTATATAAGGTAAAGTAACAACAACAGAAACCTTACGTAGTGACAATTGATATGAATGAAAATCATGTTCAGGCAGAATTTTAACCTAGTATTAAGTAGCCATACATGAGTCAAATCAAACAGTTGAAAAAGAATATGTAAAAAAATTGGGTGTACTAGAGAATCGTGACATTACGGATTGGGGAAGGGATCTAAAATACTAAGTGCAACAGATTACACAGGCCTGCGATGGAAAAGTTGTCTGAGAAGTAATAATGATTCTTATTGATTTTTAGGTGTTGAGTTCACAAAAAATAATAAAAAAAATTCCATCACCCCAATTTTACCCAATTTCTAATTTTATAGTTTTTATTAGTAGTATTAGGAGTAGTAAAATCAGTGCATTGGTATTTATTTTCATTCTGTTTTATTTACAGCTAATTAGTTGTATAAGTGCTTTTTTGAAATGCCTTTTTATGGTAAAGAAATTTCCATGAAACTTCTCATTCTTAAGATAGGAGAGAGAGGGAGGAATGCAGATAAAAGTGCAGGTGACTACTTTGAATCTGATTCACCGAGATAACATGACTTTCCTGTTGTCAAAGACACATTTTCATGTGCGATTCTTTAGTTGAACTTTAGTCGTTGACTACTAAGTTTATCATATTTCTGAAAGGGGGCATATTTTCTAAGTTGGTGTGAAGATTTAATGTGTTTGCGGGGTTTTTTTAAAGTTTTTATGTAGTGTAGTGTAATAATGTTGATGTCATTCGTTAAAATTTGTTTAACTGTGTTTTAAGTGGCGTTTGTAATGGCTTCAAGAAGTTGCAAAAATTCACCTAACCTTTTCTGCTACATATGCAGGGAGTTAATGGTAAAAACAAAGAAGAAACATTACAGATTTCGTGACAAAAGTGCACTATGCATATTTTGGGATGAAACTTGGTGACTTAGATAAGCCATGGGTGCTGCATATAGTATATTCCATTTGTGTAGAAGGTGGTCAAAGGGAGAACAAAAATCTTTCTGATTCAGAATTCGCATGGTATGGCGGCAACCCCGCAACCATACTGATGACTGTTACTTCTTTTCTTTCAATGTTCGAGATTTTAATGTGAAAAATAAAAAAGACATTTCCTATCCTAATTTACCATCTGCAATAAGCCCAGTGGAACATGGTCCTGAAATACCCATGCCAACACCTTCACAAATTTTAGAAGAACCACTCAGCAGCAATTCAAACGAAGAAGTTGAAGATTTCAATGATGGCGAATACAAAGATAGTGGCCCACCTGGACTTTTTTCATAGACAGATTTAAACAACTTGGTCAGAGATTTGGGTCTTCCTAAGGAATCTGCAGAACTGCTGGGCTAGAGACTAAACGAAAAGAATTTGTTACCCCTTGGCACTTCTTTCTCATGGTTTAGATATAGAGAAAGAGATTTTCTTCCTTACTTTTCAGAGGAAGGTGATTTAGTTTACTGTAGCGATATTCCTGGACTGATAAGCAAATTCAACGTAAAATATGAAGTCATCCATTGGAGGTTGTTTATCGATTCCTCAAAAAGAAGCATCAAAGCTGTGCTTCTTCGTAAGTATGATTCAGTACCAGCAGCACAGTCCGTGTTGAAAGAACGATGTGAAAATTTAGCCTTCGTTCTCAGCAAACTTAAGTATATGATCATGGATGGACAGTTTGCAGTGATCTTAAAGTCATATCTATGATTTTGGGACAACGAAGAGGATATATCAAATACCCGTGCTTTTTTTTGTGTGTGAGTGGGACAGCCGAGATCGAGAGCAACAGTGGATCAAGAAGGAATGGGCAGACAGGGTCACATTAGAACCTGGAAGTAAAAATGTGTTACACGAAACTTTGGTTGCTCATGAAAATATCCTTTTATCCCCACTTCACATAAAGATGGGATTGATGAAACAATTTGTCAAGGCTTTGTCAAAGGAAGGAGAGTGTTTTAAATACATCTGTGCAAAATTTCCAGGATTATCTACAGAAAAATTGAAAGAAGGTATTTTTATCAGTCCGGACCAATAAACTGTTTGAAGAATAAATGGCAAACGATGAAAAAGAAGCATGGAAAGTTTTGAAAGAGGTGGTGACCATTTTAGGAAATCATAAGGACCCCAACTATAAAATGATTGTGGAATAAAATGATTGTGGAAGACATGCTACACAAATTCGAGGATTTGGGATGCTCCATGAGCTTAAAAGTGCACTTTCTCAACTCTCATTTAGACTTCCTGAGAATTTGGGAACTGTCAGTGAAGAGCGATTCCACCAAGACATCAAGGAGATGGAAAGAAGGTATCAAGGGCAGGTTGAATGTCAACATGATGGCAGACTATTGCTGGATGATGCACAGAGACTACCCAGGAGAAGAATTTCACAGAAAAAGTTCAAAAGAGGCTTTGTAAAGACACCACATTGAAATATAAAATATGTACTAAAGATTAATCTTTAATTAAAAAAAATTTTCCCGATACTTTCATTCCAAAAATGTTTACGGAAAATTTTAAATACTGTGATTTTACTTAATATAATGCATTTTAAAGCTATTTTACTGTAATTTTGAGATCATTTTGTGAAAAATGTGATAGAGAAAAATAGAAAAGATATTTGAAATCAGCAGTCAAAAATAAATCAGAAACAGTTAATTGTTTCCAGACAACTTTTCATGCCTTGAATTTTGCAGGCCTGTGTTATTGATCATTTTGAATTCTACTACAGTAAATGCACTCTGTGGCAAACAGCACTATAACAAAATGCACTATAGAAATTCCCAGCCTAAATCCCATAAAAGTAATTGTATTTTAAGGCCACTATTATTATAAACAGTAAAAGATAAAAAACGTCACTATACTTAATCATTTCCTGGTAAATGATGCTGCAATCCATAACCAAAATGTGTGAAGCTCCACTATTGATGGCATTGATTCGCCCACATAAAATTAGGCAACATGCTTCATGCATAAAAAACTCAGTCCACTTTAAAGCCAATATATACAAAACCTCCCACACCAACACACTGATGTGATGGTCCGTTTTGATGTCTCCTTTCTGTTCGGCAATGTCCTACTTTAAGACATCTTAGATGTAATCCAAGACTATAGACTAATTTTCTTCCGATATCTCAGCTTGGTTTCAGTTCATCATAAACTCTGGCTATTTCATTTGACAAGGAAAATTCTACAAACAGAAAGGGAGACAACCACACGTTCACTTTTCTCCCCGGCCAACTATTTCATGGAGACCTTCGAATAAAAAGCCTTAAATTCTGCCTGATGTGTTTTCCATTTGGCCACATGGCCTGAATACTCTTAACATTTTCCTAAAACATCTTAATGAACATCCTAGAATCCAGTTCACTGCAGAAACGGAAAAAAACAATGGCCTTCTCCTTCCTACACACTCCGATTACATGCCACCCTGATGAATCCCTGGCTTTCATCATTTATAGTCCACCCATATGGTAGATAACATTTACTAGCAGTCACACCCTAGCTTCCCAACAATAATGTTGGGAAGTTAATGTGCTTATAAAAAAAAAACCTATGTAATGTAGCAAAATTAATCAGTTCTGGTAGCAGTGCCCTAACCACATTCTGAACACTTTCTTAGCCAATGGCTACAACCCACACAAAATATTAAAACCCCATAATTTTATCTCCTACAGAACCGATTACACAAATATCACAAACCATTCCATATATCTGGGGCATATCCAAAAAATTAACAAATATCCTAAAGAAACACAACCTTCATTGTAAGTGAAAATAATCACTTACAGACCATATAAAAATTGATCAATAAAAAATTAACCATCCCTTCTCTGCTCCACCAAAGATCAGTTAATATCCTATACCTATCAGGTCCCTTGCAATTGCAAACTGTCTACAATGGCCAAACAGGCAATATCAGAATTTCTGAAAACACTGACTACATCTGATTCCACCAATGCAGCCACTCTGACGATGCTTTGGACATCCACCACAGGATACATTGGAAGAAGGGCACTCTATTGCATGTAGCAAATAGAAATATGAGGCTATTCCTGGAATCTGCCTGAGCCTTGAGAAATTTTCCAAACCTCAACAAATTTGGGTGCATGAAGTAGGATCAAATTTAGGAAGCACTCATCCTCAGACCATCCAATTTAGCCCACTAGGTGCACCATTAGGAATCCAGGTTCAACTTGATTGCCCTTCTTCGGCTCTTTTACTCAGTGTTAGTATTTGCGTGCACATACTGTTCTGTGATCCCGGATGATGTAATGTTGCCAAAATATCAGAAATATTAAAGTCAGTATAATTAATATTCAGTACATGTTGTAATTAATAGTTAAAATTAATAGTTATGAATTTAGTAAATACAAAAAAAAAAAGTTACTTTTCAGCTCTTGATAAATATGAAACAAAAATATTCAGAATTCAGAGAGAGAGAGAGAGAGAGATTATCATTAAGCTCCTAATCGAAATGTTACATGCATGCAGTCTCAAGTTCGTCACTAATAAGAGAACCAGATCTGCTATGTTAGTTGATTATTATTACCAAAAGTTAATAGGAAAATTTGCATTACTAATTATTGTTGCAGTTGGAAGTACTTATGCTTACAAAATAATGTTAACATTTGTATCTTTTTAGTATGCCATTAGGCCTTAGAGAACTTTTATACAAACCCAAATTTCTCATTCTTGATTATTCATCTGATTACCCTAGACCAGGAGTCGGCAACCTGCGGCTCTTTGAATGAATAATTGCAGCTCTTTTCGTTATTAAATGATCTATCTAAACATAGAAGTAAAAATAAATATTTTGTAGGTCAAATGACCCCTAACCATATGCCGACACTCAAAAAACGTCAGTTTACATTGGGCGCGATCAGCCAGGCAGAGCGCTACTTTGTAGCGAAAATGAATCGCTACAAATTAAATTAATTTGTAGTGAATGGCAATCGCTATAGTAGTGCTACGATCGAAAAGTTGGCTCGGACACATTTATGACGTCACGCTAGGCTAGCACATGTAGCGCTACAGTCGCGCTTGCCTGTCTGAACGTGCCCATTGTCTTCGCATATAGTGCAGGTGTGGTATGTAAATCTGCTCACTTTGTTAAAACAAAGTAAAAGTTTTGTAGTGGACGTTGCCGTGCTGGTGATTGTGTAAGGTAACATGAATATTGTAACATTCAATTAAATATTTGAATGTTACAAATTTCAAATTAAACAAAATAAAAATATTTTTATAGTATTTAAAATGTCAGCAAAGAATAGAACAAGAAAATCTGGAGTTTAAAAGTGAATGGACCGAAACCTACGCATTTGTAGCAAATACAGCAGGATTTCCAATGTGCTTAATATGCCATGAAAAGCTTTCAAATATACAAAGAGATTATTTAAATAAACACGATACATTTGACAAAGCATATCTACGGGAAGATGAAAGAAAAAAGGCAGTAGAAGAGTTGCAACGCAAAGTAAATCTAACTAAATGTTCATTTTCCAAATGGATAAAAGAATCAAGAAATACAATTAAAATTAGTTTTGTGGCCGTTCAAGAAGTTGTTAAATGACGAAAACCTTTTATGGACGGCGAATATGTGAAAGAATGTTTTATTAAAATGTCCGAATATCTTTTCTGTGATTTTAAAAACAAAGCGGAAGTAATTACAAAAATAAAAGACATGCCATTATCTGCTAAGATTGTAAGGGACAGAACTATACGAATGGCAGAAGATATAACAAATCAGCAGGTTATAGATCTAAATTCAACACCAGGATTCTCCATTGCCTGTGACGAATCATGTGATGTGGATGACATTGCACAGATTGTACTTATTTGTAGATACATAAACTCTCAAGGACCTCAGGAAGAATTACTCGATATACTGCCACTTACAGGACAAACTCGTGGAGAAGACATTGAATCTTCTGTTACCACTTGCTTGAAAAGTAAGGGTATCAATATTAACAAAATAATATCTATTTCGACCTGATGGGGCGCCGAGCATGAAAGGTACAAAAAAAGGTTTTGTTTTTTTATTTAAAAAACAAATTTTGCATGATGTGTTTTCCTTTCACTGCATAATCCATCAAGAGATACTTTGTGCACAAACTTTTCCAAAAGAGATAACAGTAGTGATGGATTTGGTTGTAGAAATTGTTAACAAAATAATGGCAATACAGCTACATCATCGGAAATTTTGTGAACTTTTTAAAGAAATCAATCGTGAATATTCCAATCTTCTTTTGCATAACATAATAAGATGGCTTTCCAGAGGTGAGGTGTTGATGCGATTTGCCACCTGCCTTGGAGAGGTTAAGTTGTTTCTAAGACAAAAGGATCTTGAATATGCACAGTAAGAAGATACTCATTGGTTACAAAAATTCTACTTTAGGTGGATATGACTTTCCATTTAAACACACTAAAGAATCTACAGAGAAAGGGAAATACAGTAGTTTTGCTTTTAGAAGAAGTGATTTCATTTGAACAAAAATTATATTTGTTTGCGACACACTTAGAGAAAGGCACATTACATTTTCCTACGTTGAAGAAATATTAACAAGAACAAGCTGATAATTCCATAAATTGAAACCTTCTTCAAAGAAATTGTGGTAAATATGCAATTTGAATTTAATGGGAGATTTGAGGAGTTTAGAAAGAACAAGGCAACTGTGTCATTTTTATTGCGACCACTTGAAATTAATCCTGCCGAATTAAATTTTTCACCTTTTGTTGGAATTGATGAGGCTGCATTTCAACTTGAGTTAGAGGACCTGAAAACCAAGGATTTGTGGAATTCAAAATTAAGAAATCTTAAAGCTGACCTGGAGGAGTTGGAAAGACAAAAATCTACCCTTGCAATACAACACAAATGGTTCTGAAATAGAAGATCTTAAAAAGCAAGATCAGATTGTATTTGACACATGGAATTGCTTACCGAACACTTACATTCAGTTAAAAACATACGCATTTGGACTTCTATTGATTTTCGGATCGACACATTTGCATGAGTAAATATTTTCTAATATGAATTTTATTAGAAAGTAAGTTGAGAAACCAACTAAATAACACGAGTCTTTCTTCATGTTTGAAAATGAAAATTACAGCATATTCGCTGTATCCGAAGAAGTTCAACAGCAAAAGTCGCACTAAGATATTTTAAATTAAAAAAATTAAAGAAATAGGTATGTTATTGGATTTTATACATATGCTTTTGTAAGGAGAAGCAAATCTTTGTTTTATTAAAATATCATATAATTTAATGTGACATGTCACCCCTGTGTTGTGTTTTACAAGTATGTTAACGTGTTACTGTAAAAAAAAAAAAAAAAGTGCTGCTCCCTAATTTTTTTTTTTTTTTTTTAACAGATATAATTTTAAAAATGGCACTTCATTCCAAAAAGGTTGCCGACCCCTGCCCTAGACCTTTGCAATTTCACAAGAAAAACAGAAAGAAATGATGGTAATGCATCAGAAATACAAAACTGAAGTACTGCATTGGATGGCAAAGAATATATTCATCAATGAACAGGGTGCAGGAATACTCAGACACTTCATTTTGCTTTAAGTGTTATTCTGCTGAAGTTTTGAGTGAGGAGGGGAGAGAAGAAGAATCATTTATAAGAAAATGCTGTCGAGGATATATCAAGTACGTAATACTTTTCAGAAACCACTTTTGCCAATGCTTCACAGTATCTTAAAGAACGCATCTTACATTATATTTAATTGCATAAAACATTCCCAAACAACATTTATGAAAAGAATGTATTTGGAAATGTATGATGGAGCCATTCCATCTCACTTATTATTCTTTGAAGACTGGAAATCATTGCATTAGATTTTTAAGAGTAACAATATCTGCAAAAGAAAATCATGATTGGAAAGATTTAATTTCAAAGTAATTACCAATAAAGAAAGCAGTAAGGTGCACTTATTATTAAACCTGAAAGATCTCAAAAACAGCATATGCCGAAGCAATGTATTACTTTATAAATCACAGACATATTCTGTCCATCCCTTGTGGGTACATATGAGGAAACTAATCATCGCTCATACAAACAGCAGCAATGCTTATAGCAAAAAAATGCTGGGTGTGGGCAGGGATCAAGTGCAGAGTAATTAGTTTAATATTCCTCTTGAAGCACTGGAGATTGTACTCAAAGCCATCATGGCAGCAATTCAGCTGTAAGAGGATGCTGGGCAGCTGTTGCTTATGTAGGTTTAGCTCAAAAAAAAAAAAAAAAAAAAAGGAGGGGGACATAATGGATACTAGTTCTGCTAAACAACAGAACTAGCATCTTCAACATGAAAATAACTGTAGAAGAGAACAATGTGGAAACTAACCATATAGGAGACAGTGGCTGAAATATCCTCCTCTGAACAGTTTCAATAAACCTCTCAATAATTTCAAGAGGTTTTAGATGCATTATCATCCCAAATGGGAGACCAGTGTTGCAAGGATAATGAATTTTGGTTTGTACTAAGTAACTGGACAGGATGAAAAACAGTCTTGTACAAAAAATAATTCCAAAGTTTTTTCTGGAAGTTAAGAATGTTATAGAAGTAATGCTAGGAAAAGCTATGAATAAGAGTCTGTATAAAAACAGATGTTATCTTGATTGTTAAATTGAACATTATCAACAGTACAGGTAGCAAAAGTATGTTGTTTTTCTACCCCCCCCTCCTCAACTGATAAGATACCGATGATTAGTCAAACACTGATCAGTTAACAATTCTTACCTGCCTTATCTATGCAGGAGATGAATAGCAGGAATAGGTGATATTGCAATACCACCATTTGGGAGGGGGGAGATTGCAAGAAACTGTAAGGGTCGAAAGAATCATAAGGAATTCTAGCGAGATGATTAGTTACTACAAATACTGCAGATTCTACTCTAGCATGATCAGTGGATTTGGAAGTGGTCCTGAAATTGCAGATATTCTGTTCACCAAGACAGCTTGGGTAATTTGTACCTACAGTCATTCTTAAAGTAAATGCAAGATGTGTCGCACAGAATAACTGATTCACTACGATTTTATTATATTGTCTTACATCCTGCCTGAGGTGAGTCAGCAATGACAAGTTTTCGAAATAGTTTATTTTGATATGTTAATAACAAATACAGGCAGGCATCCAGAAAAACCTGTATGGTAAGAAATTCAAAATTGTACTTAAAAGAAATAAGTGTGCATGCATATATATGTGAGTAATGATTAGATATGCATTGAAGGATGTTAAATTTCCTTTCAACATAATTGCAAAATTATAACAAACTTACTTGATAACTGCTTTGTAATCGTTCTCTTCCATCACGACTTGGAGGCTTATCATCACGACTTTCACTACTATGCCGAGACCTATCATCTCCTTCTAAATTTTCTTTGTTCTCCTAAAATTTATAACAGAAATATTACTCACAAAAATCTATATCAAATACAACTTTACTTCCATTATTTCAGAGCAATTCCAAATTTTATGTAATGCAACTCATCTTAGTTTCACAAAAATTGTTACTGAAACTGAGGGAAAAGTGGAAGTATTTATTTTATTTTGTGAGGAGTACAGTGATCTATCATAGTATTTTATTTTGCCGAACAGATTAAAGAATCATTGTAAAATGAGGATATTAGAAAGGAACTTACTGTTAGCATGCAGGAATGTGTGCGCACAGCAAACCTCAGCTAGTATGGTCATTAAACAAAATGTAAGAAAAAATGTTTTTTGCCAACGTGGCAAGGAAAGACCCATAGAAAGACCAAAATCTAGCTGAGGTTTGCTACTGTAAGAAGTGCTTTAGAAGATCAAAATATAAGATTTGATAATACTGAAGTCATGGGAAAATAAGATTGATTTGAAAGAAAATTGTAGATAGCAAGTTAGTAATGGTGAAATTTTTTTCATGTAATACTATCATAATATGTTATACCCTGCCTCCCCAATGATACATCAGAAATTTGATGAAATTAAAAAAAAAAAAAAAAAGTAAAAAAAGTAAAAAAAGTAACACAGTTGGAGTCCAAGATTTTAAGAAGATATGCCAATACAATCAATGACAAAGTATTATATGTTTCAAAACAATATACAGGCGGTCACCGGGTCACAGATGACCCGACTCACAGCGTTCCATACTTACGAATGGGCTCCCCATAAGGATAATTAATAAGTAAATAATTAAATCAATAATTCAGGAGCTAGTTTCTTTTGCACATGTAAACAAACCCGCACATCACAGCATTATTAAAGCAGCTTTTCCCGTTATTTGGAAGTCAAATTTAAGGGCCTGGGTCACACTTACCATGTTTGAAGATTGGATCTTGAACTGTTTTATTCCTGCTGTGGAGCATTATTGTTTGTAAAAAAATTCCCTTTAAAATTCTGGTTGTGCTGGACAATGCTCCTGGACATCCAACATCTTTAGATGACCTTCGGCCTAATGTAAAGGTTGCATTTTTACCACCCAACACTACATCGTTATTACAGCCAATGGACCAGGGAGTCATTTCTGCATTTAAGGCTTATTACTTATGCCGTACATTCCCGCAAGCAGTCTGAGCTACGGAAGAGGATTCGATGATCTTGAGAGTTCAAAAAGAATTATAACATCCATGATGCCATCAAAAACATTGCTGATTCTTGGGAGGAAGTGAAGTATTCAACAATTAAAGGGATGTGGAACAAACTGTGCTCTCAATTTTGTGAAGCTGTGGTGGATAGTGGCAATGCACTGCATTGATATCCATTGATTGGATATTGATGAAATTGACTTACTAAAGTCCCATTCACAAGAATTAACCAATGAAGACCTTATGAAGATAGAGAAGCAGCTGACAGACACACGAACAATCAGAAAATATAGAGCAAAGAAAGTTTACAACAAAAGAATTAGCTGAAGATTTACGATGAAGCAGGATTTGGTAAGCTTCAAGACCAAGATCCTAACTTTCACCAGTTTACAAAGGTTTATCGTGCAATTAATGAGAATATCAGCTGCTACAAGGCCATTTATGATGAAAAAAAGAAAAAGGCTATGCAAACAACCCTATATAACTTTTTGTTGTAAGCTCCCGTCCTCCAGAAACAGAACCAATTAGTGATTCTATAGCACCAGTTCCATCCTCTCTAGCACATCTTCCCATTAATGTTAGCCTACCTTCTTGCCTCAAAAATTCCCCTTCCAGTAAGTTAGACATTGATGCAACCTTTAATATTCTTTTTTGAAATTTCTCCTATCTAAACATTATGTATGAGTTTGTTTGAAAGAAAGAGAAAGAGCATAATAGCTCCTGTAACGTATTATTACAGTACTGGGGTATTATTAAAGTATTACACTTTTTTACTATTATTATTGCATATGCACTGTTCATCAGGGATCCAAGTTATGTACAAATCTAACTTAAAGACATTCTCAAGAATGTATCTCGTTCTTAACCTGGAAACTGCATGTACCTATGACTAAGCAAATGTCATATCCTCAATTTAAACTGAAAAAGCTCACAAAAAATGTTCTATGGTCTGAAAAGATTTGGCTGTTATTTGGTAATTCATTTTTATTATGCACAGATTATTCATAAAAATATAACTTTTTGTAGTGTGAAAGTATATAGCATGCTTGTAATAGCAAGAATGTTCTATACTTCACAAGTGGTAAAAATAATAAGTCATTCGAGTCATCGCCGGACATATCTGAGTAACATTTCATGTTATTACTTTGTGTTAATTTTTATTACACATTAAATCAAGCACATGTACAAATAAGGTCAGATGTCTCATTATACCTGTGGTAGTTTCATATTGAAAAAGAAGTGGCAAAGAAATATTTTACTTACAAATTTTGTGAAAAATAATGGATGTTTATTTTCCATTTTTCTTCTGAATTTTATTAGCATATGTACAATTTTGCCCATCCAGATACAAGTGGGTAAACTTCAACAGTTTTGTTTTCATAAAATCAGACGTGTCTACATGATACTGAATTTACAGTTTGGAAAAGTTTGCTCATATGTCCTAGCAAAGATCTTGTCACGGAACATCCCATTAATTCCCACAGATAGGGCTCTGGTGAGTTCCAATGAGTGCAGCTACCATAACTGTGTATTCTACCTAGTTGGAAGAGATGCCAACTGGACCCACTGTATGATACTTTCATCATATAGCAAAACACAAATGTTGCTTCATGATAGCTTCATTAATATGCCATACACAAACCCACTGAACTCCTATTTCAGGGGATAAAAGTAAAGCAGCTTTGCAGGGGAAACTGTTGAAACCATGCAATGGAATGGGGTGTTGTCTTCTCTATATGAGAGGTTCAAGTCTTTCACCTATACTATATGCTCCTACTCTAAATCCTTTCAACAGAAAACAAACAGGCGAATCAAGTTAATAAGGTTAAAAAAATTTCCCAAAATAAACTCCAAAACACAATGAAATCCAAAGCGAATTAAAAAAAACCCACTTTTGACATTCGTGGTCCAATATAAAAAACATGCTGCAACCTTCATGACTGCTTCAACCACAAGAAGGAAACGTGTATTCCTCTTTATTATAAATATATCCAGATAAATATACTTACTGATCATAACCACACAAGATTATTTTCTGCAGAATTGCTTCTGTAACCCAGCCATGCTGTCTTACGTCCCCTGGCAGTACAATACTGCCCAAGGACATGAGTCACCTACTCCTTTTCCTAGGACTGATTACTGTTTCTAATTCAAAACCCTACTTCAACCAAATAACTAATAAATGCGAACTGAGGGAGACTTTGTCCTCTCACTGCACCTGAATGACCAGACCTAAATTTTTTCCAAGATAAATAGTGAATCCAATAAGAGAATTTAATATATCACTAGAGGCACAAAAACTAAAAAATTCTAGCATTAAAGTCACCTGGCAGTGCACAATGCAGCAATTGCAAAATGACCATGAGACCAGATGCAGGAATTTTTACCAAATAACTCCTGCTATTAACATTTAAAAAAACAGTTAACAAAATATGCCAGAAATATTATTTTGAAATACATGCCACCCACAGAGGGACAAATATCCAAGTGTATGGTGCTCATCCACAAAATATCAGAAAAACTGATACAAAGAGAAAACGATATTATCAGAAAAATAGCTTACGTGAAGCATTTGACCTTTATGCTTTTCATATTTAAAATTATATTAACATGTCAGGTTCATACTTGGGTGTCTGTCAATCCTTTATTCCCTGGAGATACTAACTTTCAGCATACATATGCAGCTTCTGCATCAAACGGTCACATCTTCACAAAGCTTATATGGCATGCTAGTCCAACTTCCGTGGTAGGATTTTATTTCTAAAATTAGCATTTGTTAAGTGTCTGGATGACACTGAATATCTCAAATGCAATTCAAACTGATTTCAAGTTATATATATCATCATCATCAAATTCCTGCTATGTACCCTTAAGGAGTGTACAGGATATGATAGTATTATATGAAAAATTTACATCATTACTAATTTCCTATCTACAATTTTCCTCCAAATCAGTCTGTTACTTGTCAAGACTCCAACATTCTCAGATCTTACATTTCTATCGTCTAAGGCACTTTGTACTGTATCAATCCACCTATATCTTGGTCTTCTTTAGAGAACACTTATTTTGCTAATCTTTCCTCGCCCATTCTGTTTACGTGACCTGAGATTAGCTCTGCTAACGCATTCCTGGATGCTGACAATGTAAAGTTCTTTCCTAAAATCCTCGTTTTTAATATGATATTGCCATTGATGCCATCCATTCATCTCTCTAATCTTTCTCAGGATACTCATATCTGCAGTCTCTAGTCTTTGGTCAAGTGTTTTACTTCTGACCCAGCTCTCAGATCCATAAGTTTAAAACTGTTTTGAATACTGTCTTGTATAAAGCTAATTTAGTGTTCCGACTAATTTCTCTCTTATTCCATATAAATTTATTCAATCGACTTCCTACCATACCAGCTTTGTTGATTCTGTTGTCTATTTCTATATTTAATTTACAATCTTCACTAAAAAATCTTGCCTAAGTAGCTGATTTACTTGTTCCACAGCTTCTCTGTTCACAACACAGTTGACATTTTCAACGATTCTTCTTATTTTCATTGTCTTTGTCTTTTTATTGCTAACCTTCACAGCATATCTATTACAACAGTTATTCAATTTAGTTAGGGAATCTTGCAAATTTATAGCGGATTTATTCAAACGTATAACATCGTCTGCATAAAGCAAAGAGCTGACATTAACATCTCCAATTCTGATATCATGTTTAAGACCACTTTCCTTCATAATGTGATCCATATAGATAATGAATAACAGAGGGGATAATGTATGTCCTTGTCTCACACCAGATTTAACATTAAACCATCTTCCTGTTCATCCTTCAATTCTAACTGCTGACTTACAACTCAAAAATACAGACTAAGTATTGCTTGATATAATGCCCCATTGACACCATATAAATGTAGCGTATTGAATAGCTTCTCTCTTAGCACCTTGTCATATGCCTTTTCCAGATCGACAAAACTAAAATACAGATCTTAGTTATATTATTTTTTATTATTTGTTAACATCAAGTATACTTGCATAAATCTCACCAGGAACACTCAGTATGGAAATACTTCTGTAATTCTCACATTCAGTTTTTCCCCTTTTTTTTATATATATACGGGAACTATGAGAGTTCTACTCAATCATTGGGAATTAGTCCCTCTGAACTATGTAGCAGCCACTAAGATTTTTATACAACCATACTTCAGCATTTCTGGTCGAATATCATCTACTCCTGCTGCCTTTCCACATTTCAAGCCTTTGATGGCTTTTTCCTACTTCAAGTAGGATATGAATTCCTGACTGTATGCCTGTTGAGTGTTTTTTTCTTCTTGACACTGTGCTATCACCGCTTGTTTCATTTAGCAATTTTTTGAAGTAATTACTCCATACTTCAAGGATATCTTTTTCTCCCGTTTTCATGTGGCCTTTATCAACTCCTTTTACAGCACTGTTTCCTCCATTTCTAAGCTTCTTCAACAACCTCCAGAATATCAAGCCACCTTCTTGATATTTATTTTCTATATTCTTGCCAAAGTCCTCCCATGACTTTTGTTTAGCTAGTTTTACACACTGTTTAGCTTTCTTACATTTGTCTCTGTATTCTCTAAGAGCACAAGCTGACCTATTTGCCAGGAACGTTTGTTATGCTTTCTTTTTTTCCTTCACTGCCTCTAACTTCGTGTGTCAACCATGGAGTTCTGATTTTTCTATCCTTGCAGAAAACCTCATCACATGCCTCTCTGGCTGAATCAATCAGGGTTTTCTTCACGGCTTGCCACTGAATTTCCAAATGTATTAGTGGCTGTTTATTATTGGTTAGTTATCTATATTTTGCAAAACAAATCCCTTTTCCTCTCCTTGTCTTTTTTTTTTTTTTTTTTTAATTATGCCATCATAAATTCACTTATTCATGTCTAGACTTTATAAGATCACATGCCTATTCGCTCTACCAAGCAACTTATTGGACACACATTACACAAATGTCAATTATTAATAATTTGTTTGCTATTAATGCAAGTATTTCTACTCATACTTATTCTTTCCTTTCCCATTATAATGGTTCACATATTTTCACTTTTGAGTAATTCAAATATACCAACCAAATAGAGCATTCTCCTTCATTGTTTTCTAATAAATCCTAAAACAAACAGATACCCCCACTCTATGCAGATTTGTTTACAATTAATTGATAAATTGAAGTATTCAAAGTTATCCTGCAATTAATTCCACTGGACCAATTACGATGAGTGCTGATGTACCATACACTCTCAAAGCTAACATAAAATTTGACAGAAATGCAATCATACAGTCAAATTGACATGAATTGTGTAATGCAGGTTGCATAACCCACACAACAGCACATGCAACCAAAATGGGCACGTGACCCCAATGAGATATATCGTATGGTGATATACAGACATGTATAGTACAGTCAAATCTCACTATAAGAAACTTGGAAGGTCAGAAATTGTCCCCTCTTGTGATGGGAAAGTTTGCTATAGTAACTTTTATACTGAGCGAGTTTGTCATGTCTGCTGGGATGAGTTTTGACTGTAATATAATTGTATTCTTAATATATTCACATCAGGCAGTATTTTATATGTACTTGTCATCTAGCATACATATTTTTGCATAAATTGTCTATATGTGGTATGCCAATTTCAAGTTTTTTTTTTTTTTTTAAACAGAATTTGTTTAAAATTCATTTATGAGGTGTCTTCATGATATGGAAAATCTCAAAAGTAATTTTTCTTGTTTATTGTGTGGATTTTACCATACACATTTCCTTTTTAAAATATTATGAATTACATAAAAGGTTTTTGCACCAAGTATATAAGAATATCTAGCAATATTTACATGTTTTATGATTATATCACATTGCATTACCTACAAAAACAAAAGAAAACGACAATTATTACAATCAGTAGAGTACTGTCCATCTCCAATCTTTAGAACTGCACCTTCATATGGTAGTATGTCAACTTTGAGCTATAGTTTTACTTAGAATTCTAGACTTCTATTTAATTTAATAAGACATTGTTTTGAGAACATGTAAAAATATTTAAATACCTTCATGTAATTTTTGTTTACGGAAGATTTTGCAATTTGTTAAATAAGAGTAAAATAAAAGATGTACAATTCATTATATTTATTAAAATGAAATTCAATAATAGAAATATGGCAACAGTGGAGTACTTTCTCTGTTTAAAACACAGGTGAAACTATTTTCCAATTTAGCAACAAGATGTATATACCTACCTACATCATTGGAATTAAAATAAAGTTTTCCTTTTTCTGAGTGCATGAAATATTTATCAAGTGTAAAACAAATTTCATCACAATTTAATCAGTCCACCATTACAAAATAATTGCTGTTTCATTCACAGAGTAGCAAATAAGAGAAGACAGCATATGCTCTATTGTAATAAATTTAGTTTAATCCTTTATCCAAGTGTGAGCAAACAAAGTTTGCGCCTGAAAGTATCTTCAGGAGTGGGGTAAGGTAGTGCAACACCAGGACGACTCCTTGCAAAGGTGGAGCAAGCTACCAACACTCCTATCTCAGTATCTCCCATAATGCAAAACACATCTCCTTGCAGATATGTCTAATGTTATGCATTAAGGGTAGGGCCACAACCCAGGATAAAGGATTAAACTAAATTTATTATACTCTAACCAAGTGAAAAATAAACTTTCAACATCTTTCTCTAAATCCAGAGTAATTTATTAAAAAAGGGTGGCACACAATGTGGCAATTCCTATAGGTAGAGATGACCTGCTAATGCTTCTGCCTGGTATCTCCACTTGGGCCTGGCTCCCACTGAAGAGACCTCAATAAAGGTCGAAACTAGTCTGGGTTGTGGCCCTTCCCTTAATACATAACATTAGACATATCCGCAAGGAGATGTGTTTTGCATTATGTGAGATACTGAGATAGGAGTGTTGGTAGCTTGCTCCACCTTTGCAAGGAGTCCTGGTGTTGCACTACCTTACCCCAGTCCTGAAGATACTTTCAGGTGCAAATTTTGTTTGCTCACACTTGGATAAAGGATTAAACTAAATTTATTATATTCTAACCAAGTGAAAAATAAACTTTCAACATCTTTCTCTAAATCCAGAGAAATTTATTAAAAAGGTGGCACACCATGTGGCAACTCCTATAGGTAGAAATGACTTTACTAATGCTTCTGGCTGGTATCTCCACTTGGGCCTAGCTTCCACTGAAGAGACCTCAATAAAGGTCGAAACTAGTCTGGGTAGTGGCCCTTCCCTTAATGCATAATATTAGACATATCCGCAAGAAGGAGATGTGTTTTGCATTATGGGAGATACTGAGATAGGAGTGTTGGTAGCTTGCTCTACCTTTGCAAGGAGTCGTCCTGGTGTTGCACTACCTTACCCCAGTCCTGAAGATACTTTCAGGTGCAAACTTTGTTTGCTCACACTTGGATAAAGGATTAAACTAAATTTATTATATTTTAACCAAGTGAAAAATAAACTTTCAACATGCTCTATTGTGATATGAAACAAATAGTGATGGACATGGGGGGGGGATGTAAAATAATGGAATGGATGGGGAAAAAGGGAGAGTTATAAATGATAAATAAGAAGAAAAAAAATTTTTGATATCATCCAAACCTAACAGCTCTGAATGCATGCCAGTCTCAAAATTCTGGAAAACAACTGCCATTAACTGTTTCCACCTCTAATATTGAATAAGTTAATTAATTCTGAATGACACAAGATATTAATTTTGTTCCTTTGAACTGTAATGGTGCATCCTCCTGATAACTTTGCTATAATCGAAACATAAGTTAGTAAGCACACGGCATATACATTTTGTGATTCCTATTTTCAATTTAATTAATGGACATCTCTTTTCTGGCTTAAAACGTGCATGAGTAACAGTGGAAATATACACGAGGTTTTAATAAATTACATTTTTCTATACATGTTCACATTCATAAATGTATACATTATATGTCTAATATATATTTATATTATGTAACGTGAAGCTTTAAAACAAGCTTCATGTTACATAAAGCAGTCAGTGGGGAAGTTTTAATTTTGATGTATGGAAGCTAGTCAGTGTGAAAAATCTGATAACAGAATAACAGACTGCAATGGCCATCTCATATGAAGAGAGACAACTACCACAACACTGTTGCCACTGTACAATTTCACAAGCTTCATGTAAGGCATCCTGTGAATCTTAAATTGGGTTCTTTTCTCCTAAGCTTTCTATTTTGATGCACAGATCACTGCATAAAATCTGACCCTGGTCTCAGATTTTATTTTATTTTTTTGCCATTTTGAATTCTTTCATAGGAAAGGAACAAAGGGGGAAAAAAAACAATTACACAACATTTTTATTCAAGAGTCTAAATTACAGCTGACAAACGTAGAAACTTTTAAATCATTTTACTAACTATATACACGAACACATGCGTGCAGTGTGCAGAACTTTTGAAATCACCAGTGTCACAGTTCTGAGTAAACATGGGCTATGAATAGATAGTATCAATGGCAAAATCCTATTAAAAATTCAGATATCATTATTCAGGAATGAGTTAGCAGAGTTAATTTAAACTGGTATGGTCACTTTGGCAGAATTAGACAGAAATTAACAAAACTTTGATGGTGGGGATTTTTTTCTTTGCTGGCATGGGGAGGTGGAGTTTATCCCAGAGGAGTGCAAGATCTAGAAAGAAGACAGAACTGGAACCAATATTGAAATCCACACAAAACGAAATTAAGAGGGATGAATGAAAAATCTAATGCATTAGTATCAATAACGCTTGAGGGAAAGGTTACGTAATATGATTCCCCCAGGGCCGGTATCATTAGGCGAACCTAGGCAACCACCTGGGGGGGGCTTCAAGGCGTCAGATTTTGCTATGTAGTTCAGGGGAAAATTACAGCCTTTGAAAAAAATTAGTAAAACCTTGATTAAAGTTTGGTTCTCTTTTAAATATATATGAATTTCAAAAAATTACTTCAGCAGAACTGCTTAAAAAATTTGACATTGGAAAATTAGTTAACCCATGATAATTCTAGAGATATTGACGGAACAGATTTATGTAGTGAATTACAAATAATAGCAAGGTGAATTCCAGAAAATACCTCTTCATTAGATGTCCTGTCATAGATATGCAAAAATAATTTAGAAAATAGTGTTCCAAATGTGTTTATTGCTCTGAGAATTTTTTCAACATCGCCAGTATCGGCAGCAAGTTCAGAAAGGAGTTTCTTGAAATTAAAACTTACACTCGCTCTACGATGGCTCAGGAACGACTCACTGGTCGTTCCTGAGCCATCGTATAATTATCGGCAATAATATCTATAGAGCATGAAATTGCATCTACAATCAATATAGATGAATTAATTCAAAACTTTGCCAAAGCAAAAGCCTGAAAGATTAATTTTTCCTAATTTTTGTGTTTAAGATGTAATAATTTTCTTGTTATACAGATATTAGGAGTAATCATATATGTATACAAATATATTGGTTTTGATTAATAAATTTTTCTAATGTTCATAATGATATTATTTTTATAAATATCCACACGTGTAAGGTGTACGTGTGCTTGTGTAAGTATGACAAAATATATATAGAGAGACAATGTACAGGGGCATCTAAATTTTTTTTGCCTAGGGGCATCAGATACTCTCGGACAGGACTTTGGATTCCCCTAATCTAGAGAATAAAGATGGAACATTTTCATAGCCACATCAGGTTTTCAAATAAGCATGATAGGTCTCACAGTAAGAAACAATCTTTCATAATTTCAGAAACCATTTCCTCAGTCAGATTTCAGGAGAGAAAGTATGCTAACCACAGGTCAATGAAGGGAACTTATTATTAAAAAATCATATTTCATGGTAAGGTGCACCCCCCCCCCCACAACTTCATGTGAAATAAAGGTCCAAAACATAACTCCTAATCTGAAGGACTGTTTAAGTCAAAAGAGAAAAATCACTTTCAACCAATAAAGTAATAGCTATACTTTATTAATATATATATGGTTTCATTCAATACACACATTAAACTACTGAAGAACTTAAATACCTTCTCTGATTTCTCTGGGAAACTTTTAACTTTTTCTTGTCCAGTTTGTTTACTCTGTTCATATCGCTTTTCTTCTTCTTCCCTCCTCTGTCTTGCCCTCTCAACAGCTACAGTCATCTCATCTGACTGCTGTTTACGTCTCTGTCGCCAAAGCTCATCATCATCAGCCAATGATGTTGGCCGAGGACCGGATCGACCAGATCTGGAGGGATATACTGCATGCTATTAAAAAGAGAAAAAATTTAGTAATGAGAAAATTAAGATGTTTATCAATTTTTGTCACAAATGCAGTTTGTATTTATGGTAACATGCCTATCTAGTTTGATTAAAGGATTTAGTAGTCCCATTTTCTTTCACACTCAAAACAATATGTTCACAAATAGTTATAAATGGATTTAAGATTAAAATACAGCACTGAATTTATCTCACATCACCTTCTAATCTTTGGACTTTCATTTTGAAATAATTTTAACACAAGTGAGCATTAACCATTAAAAATCAGCAAGCAGAAAATTTTAGAAACCACCCAGAAGTTTATCTAAACATTGAATCCAATGGGGAAGAATGGTGGATGGGGGCTGAGGTAACTGGTGGAATTGTAAGAGTCTAATAATTAAATGATCCATTCCAAATATTATAAGATACACAAAAGCTAAAACTTCCTAACGCACACAGCAGAATTTAATACACCACCTTTGTAATTTACATTTTACTTTCATTCAATTACCAGCAAACAGGCTTCTGCAATGAATGATATTTGCAGCAGATTCGTTTCAATATTTTAGTAATGACACCAAATCCAAAAAATATGAAACTCCCAAAACCAACACTGCTCCTCCTCCTCCACCACTTACACGTGATCACTTACAGAACCATATAAAAAACTGAAATCCCATATTTACTCCCTGAAAGATTAGACTCACCAGATATCTGCCAGATACTATGCAATAATTAGCTTTCCTAGTATGAACAGGCATGACAACCAACATCCAAATTGCAGAAAGCAAGGATTGCATCCAGTTCCATCACTGTGGCCACTTAGGACTTGTTGACCATGCCTTGAACACCCACCACAGCAGGGATGGTGAAACTATGGCACATGCAACAAGTGATGCATTGGATCCCAATGATACTTATAAAAAAAACTAAGCCTATTT
This sequence comes from Typopeltis vanoorti, assembly GCF_054136105.1. NCBI lineage: Eukaryota > Metazoa > Arthropoda > Arachnida > Uropygi > Thelyphonidae > Typopeltis > Typopeltis vanoorti. Next base: position 26,792,868 of record NC_143574.1, read on the forward strand.
ATGCAAAAATAGGTTTAGTTTCAAAGTTATGGTGAATCCAACAGGAAAACCATTATGCATTGTTTGTGAAAACACTGACTTCATAAAAGACATGATCTTAATACACTATAAAACAACATCAGACTGAAATAGAAGGAAAACTGAAGATGCTAAACCTATTTATGCAAAAATTATTAACCAAAAACCAATTTCTAGGAGGAAAAAAAAAGCCAAAACATCGTTATTTTTTTTAAATGATTTTATTGTTTCATGGGTATCTTTTGCACATTCATTTGTTTGATCTTGTGGTGTCAAGCATTACTAACAGTGGTGCATTGCAGGCTTTTGTAAGTCACTTTACAATTGATACTCGTACACTATGGAGTTGTGTTTTGTTAGTCCTTTGTGAACATTCACAGTTTGTACTTTTTCGAAAATTAAGCTTTGTTATTGTTATCCATTACAGTGCAAAAGGAAATGAGCAAAAGAAAAGCAGGTGATAAGCATGAATTCAATGATCAGTGGGAAAACTGATCATTGAATTTTTGAATTTGAATCATTGAATTCAAAGTTATTTATGGTGAATCCATCAGGAAAACCATTGTGCATTGTTTGTGAAAACACTCACTTCATAAAAGACATGATCTTAATATACTATAAAAACAACATCAGACTGAAATAGAAAGAAAACTGAAGATGCTTGGATCTGAGTTATTGAGAAAATGTGATTAAGAAAAAGAAAGAAAGAAATTAAAAGACAAAATATGTTTGTTCAAAGTTAATATGTTAAAGAAGTTTGGAAATGACAGAAGCATCTTACAAAATTTCTTTAGCATTGGCCAAAAAATGGTAGTCTTTCTCTGATGGAGAGGAAATCGTTAAGCCTTGTCTTCAAATATTTGTAAGATGTCTTAGTGATAAAAATATTGAAAGGGAAGTAACTGAAATTGCTGTGATTGATTCAAAAGTAAAAAAAATTTCTGCTGCTCTCAGTAACTAAATTAACTCTAAACATTAAAAGCTTGGCAAAATCAAAAGAGATTCAGAACTTATTAAAGTAAGTAATTTATGTTGTTTTTATATTAAATCAATATATCATGTCTATATTATTTTAACAGGGAGTTTTTATGGATACAAGAGTTGTATGGTGCATCTGAACTGGTAAATGGCATGCAATGTAAAAAGTTGGCCATCCCTACCCCAAAGAATATGATGGGAAAAAAAGCCCACTTTATTCCACGGGAGCAAATTTAAATATGAAAGATTTTTCTTAGAATCTGCTTCAACCAAAAGCTACCAAAACCTAAAATTTAGTTGTATGAAACTGGCTAAAATCTGGTAAGCACTCATCCTTAGAACTGCAGTCCAAAGCAAGAACACATATTCTAGTCCACTAAGCAGGCTAAATAGCTAGTGCTATTCAGAGCATTGATTTACCATCACTGTTCTATTTTGGGCATACTTACTCTATGTAGTGCCTACATGAGTATATACATTTGTTCATTGTTCCCTGCTGGCAATTTGACTTTGCCAAATTATTGGAAATACTAAATTATACTAATTAATACAGTGTACATTGGAATTTCATGAAATAATATTGATATGAGAGCTAATTCAATGGCAAAAGTTATTTTTATGTGCAAGTAGCAAAATGGCATATCACCATATTATAATACCTCTGGATGATATGTATGTATATTTGTGGGAGGAGAAAGAACTAAAAGCAAAATTACAGCTGCTGATAAGTTATATTCTTCCTTTCATCCTTATTTTATCCAAAGCATTAACAAACTTTGCATATGAATTATCATTATGGCTAAGCTACTTATGCGAGGACCCACCTTCATGCTGTCTCCTATAGCCCAGTAACAATCCTACATCGAAAGAATGTCAAGCACAGATATCTGAAAGATACCTGTGCTTGACATCAGACAACTCTTGACAATACACTACCATTATGACTGCACAACAGCTAGCAAGCATCTCACACTCTGTAAATGAAAAATTCAACAGTCAAGAGTTTTGGAAGCTGCAATCATTGTGACTGAGCAGTCTCCCCCCCTCCCAAAACACACTGTTCATCTGATACTGGAAGGTGACTACCGAAAGGTGCCTTAAAATAGCCAGCTTCATTAACTCCTCACTAGATTCAATGAGATCACTATTCAGCAGTCAAAACCAATGGATTTACTTAGCAAGTAGGAGAATGCTAACTGGTTGATAATGCTACTGCAGACCAACCTGAAAGGCATAACTGCTTCTGTTGTCTATGAACTGAAGAGATTCAAAATCTAAAATGAACTTGTCAGCCATGTCAGAACAAGTAACCAACTGAATCAATGAATGACCTTACAACTAAACCTTATATGCCGATACTCAAAATTTTTGTCATATTGGACACCATTTTGTGTAACATCCTAAGACAAGATAAGTGGCTTCAAAGCTAAAATTCTGAACACTAGAAAGAAACAAGTAGTAAGGAACATGTGGAAAACTCAAATTTAAAGAGCATGGACCTATGACCCACAGAGTTTCACGAAATGAGGAAAACTGACCACATTCGTCATCCTAATGATGTGTCTATCAGGAGAGAAGTGACTAGTCACTTCTCTCCTGATAGAGAGAGAAGTGACTAGTGTGGCCACTGCCTGACTGATCATCTTACTTGCTTTATAATGGATATCAATATTGATCTTATGAATGGTTGAGATGCAAATTCCAGAAAGATCCAATATTTCTGGAATTACCATGTTTGGTACATAAAACTCAGCTCCTTGATTATATCATTCTTGGCCACAGGCATTGCAATGTGCTATTCAGTTTATTATCTTTCATTCTTGTCAGTTTTTCAGTTCTGGACATTTTTGAACATCTACAGTCTACAACTGGCTGCACTGTAGGATTTTCAAAAATCCTACAGTGCAAGTATTTCAACAGCATCAAGTGTTTGGTTGCACAGGTTGGCAATTAAGCTTAATATCCCTGTGACCTGCAAAGACATCTACTTGGAGAATTTCAGTGTGATTTCAGGCCATCTTCAATGTACAAATTCCAAGTAAAATGTCATTTCTGTCTCTCATTCTAAAAAAGTAATCTCTATAATAAGATAAACAGGACTCTAAACATGGCAAGAATAACTTTTGTTCATTCATATGTTCACTGGACATCCATAGATGCCATGTGGTCACTCCGATGCTTGGTGATGTGCCACACCAGGCCTCAACCATGTACTACTGTTGTATACTTTTCTGGAATTACATAAGGCTCTCAAATCTCATTAGCATTGTAGTGACAAAGACTAAGAGGATGTAAACATCTCAGATATTCCAGTAGAGAAAAAAAATTGAAATGAGATTATGATCCAAATTATGAAGAGGACAGATAACCTCAGTATAGCTTAGAAGAACTGATGGTGGCTGAGCGGAGAGAATTGTCAGGTATTCCAGTTATTAGATTAAAAGAATGTTTTGCTTCTGATGTCACTGTTACACCAATGATCTGAGCTTCTCTTTCAGTTTAGTGAGTGAAACTGCTTTAGGTTGTTGCTTACAGCAAGCACTTCAAGGCTCTGTCTCCTTTAACTTGTCATCAATCAGAAAAATGGAACCAGGATGGAGAATGAACATTAAAGTCACCCAAGGAAGAAGAATTCACTTTAGAATAGATGTATAGCATTAAGAATTAAAAAGATCAGAGTGGATTTTGGACAGTTAAGATCGAGTTGGTGTTTATATCCTAATAAATAATCATCAAAAATGGTGTGAAAATCATCTTTCTTATTATACGTGCATGTGAGAGGGGGTTTGAAATACATTAAAAAAAGTACCATATTTGGTACATAAAACTCAGCTCCTTGATTATCTCAATTCTTTGTCACAGTCATTGCAATGTGCTATTCGGTTTCTTACTACCTTTAATTCATGTCAGTTTTTCAGTTCTGGACATTTTTCAACATCTTCAGTCTACAACTGCTATTAGAGTCAGCAAAAAAAAGGATAGCTCGTACTGTAAGGTGACATGGGATATATACAAGCAGACAGAAATATTATTGAAATAAAGACAATCCCAACAGCCATTTAAATATTACCAAAGATCAATAAAAGGCAATTAATGCTGCATTACTCCTTGTAGAGTAAAATTTGAGCTAGTTGCAGATAGTATCAACAATAACAATGGCATGTTCACAAATCGAGATTAGCACCTCACTCATGGTATCTATGCATTTCTGAAGAAATGCGAATGCACTGTAAAGAAGGCTGATTAATATAAATCCTTTAAAACACTTTTAATGATAATAAGACGATTTGATGTTTCTGAGATTACTATTAACCAGCCTTCTTAGCTACACCACAAGGCATAAGACAAAAGCAAGTAAAAAAACTTGATTTTACAAAATGGATGGACTGCCCTCTATTCTATTCCATTACATTTACGTTGATTGGATAAAGCTTCCTCTCAGTATGGGTGTTCAACAGCATTGTGCTGAGAAAAATTCTTGCATTCCAGGCTATATCTGAATAATGTATGACAAACTGTATGCACCTGATGAGCCACTTTTTTTAATTGCTTTATTACTAAATTATCTTTAAGGCTTCTGCTATAATTTAACTTCTGGTATCCATATATGTTTGTTAAGACAACATTAAGGCAAGAGACATTCATACATAACTCGGCATCCCAAGTTGAGAAAATGTTTAGCAACAAAAGAGAATACTTTTAAACTAAAAGAACTTAAGAAGTTAAAGGAGTAGCTGTATATTTCAATAAATAAAAACTCATAAATACCATTCATTCAGTCTGTGAAAAGCAAATACAGAGATGTTACATTTTGGAATCATTTGGCCTCAGTCACCAGCAAGTATAACCGTTGGTTTAGTGCAGTATGACCTTTGCTGCCCTTGTGCCAATAAATCCTGAATCAACCAACCAGTAAAGAATAAGTTTACTGCAATTCTCATGTCTAATGAAACTATCTGCTTATAGTACCTCATGTCACCCTGTGTTTTAAGATGAAATGGAAAATTAACATAGTAAACATAAAACTTGACTTCAAGTCAAAGTTAAAGTAAGAAAATAGATGACTGGTATTTGTTATATTTCAAGCAAACAGAAAAACATCATTGTTATGGAAAAAAATAATTTAAAACCCAGTTATATTTTGTACTGATACACATACTCTCCATCTTAATGCTTTTTTTTTTTTTTAATTTTGTTTTTATCGCAGAAGGCTTTATATACACACACACACACACATATTGTGATTGTTCATTTTTACTCGGTAGAAAATATTATAAATTAGTTTAAATGACTGATACCGAGAAATAAAGAGGTGACATGGTTTATTTAAAAAGAGTTTAAAGTCTAGTTTCGTTGAATGGATCAACTTCTTCAGGTATCACAATCAAAGAAATATACAAAAAATAACAGACTTAAAAATTGCATAAACAGTACTAGAACAAAAGACAGTAATGCAAGCTTGAGTTCCAAATAAAAGTTGACTATGTGTTGTCACGAGTGCACCAGTATTGAATAGAGGTAATGTGTGTGTCAGAGAGATTGAAACTTAGGCTGTTGTTGATATAGAAAGAATCTGAGGTGATTTCTCTAGATTCAACAATCTTTCTTTCAAGTTCATCATAGCACACATGGATATTAGAAGTTTCTGTCCAGTCCACAATGTGTTGGCGGCCTTCATCTGAGTTAACAGAAAAAAGAATGTAGCTAGAGAGAGTGCTGGCTCTAGTCCTGTTGTAGGAAATATCTCTACGGTGTTCTTCCATACATAAAAGGATGGATTTAGCAGTCTGGCCATAGTATGGCTTTCCACAATCACATAAAATCATGTAGACTCCTGGAAACTGAGTGGGAAGATGTTTCTCTTTAGGTTTACTAAGTATGGAGCGAAGTTTTGGGAGTGTAATGAAGCAAGATCTGAAGTTAAATTTCTTGAGAATTTTAGCCAGTTTTGGTGAAAGAGAGCTGATGTAAGGCAAAGAAATAACTGCTTCGGAAGATCCCCCTTCCCCCAGAGCCTTTGAGTGACAGAAAAAAAAATCTGTCAATCTTATTAGGAGAGAAACCATTATTAATAAAAGTCTTTTTAAGAAAAGGGAGTTCATTTTCAATTTCTGTTTCTTCTGTTAGTAAAGATTTGGCCTAGTGTACTAAGGTGGAAATAATACCAAATTTTTGCAGAGGGTAGTGATGGGAAAAAGCATGAGGGGTATCTGTCAGTATGAGTAGGTTTTCTAAAAATTGAGATTTTAATACTTTCAGAACATCTGGTAAGCTTCAGATCTAGAAAGGGGAGGCTTTCAAGCTCTCATTACTGTTTTTAAAATGTACTACTGTCTTTTGTACTAGTACTGTTAATGCAATTTTTAAGTCTCTTTAAGTTATTTTTTGTACATTTCTTTGATTGTGATACCTGAAGTTGATCCATTCAACGAAACTAGTAGTATCTTTTTAAATAAACCATGTCACCTCTTTATCTCTCGGTATCAGTCATTTAAAGTAATTTCTATATATATACACACACACACACACACACACACATTATTCCTCTCCCAAAAAGTTATACATGTCATACCCGGCCAGGTGTTAAACAATTCTTTTTGGTATGTTTCTTGTTGAATCACTCAATATTCCGGGACTAATTTTGTGGAAATTAGCAGCATGTACATATTTAATTTCATGTTTTTATTAAATTAAAAAAAACAACAACGATATTCCCATATAAGTACTTGGGTGTTGGAAATGCAGCAAAAGTAACAAAGGTATGTGTCAGTAAATATGTTTGTAAATTACATGTATTCAGGCCAGTTTTGCTTGCCTTCCATTACAAAAAAAAAAAAAAAATCCTTCTGTAAAAATCTTACTATATATTGCTTACTATTGTACTCCCTGTTTCACCTGGCTGACGTGGTAAAGAAACAGGATTCTGGAGGGTAAACTTTGCCTGAATATGATACCGTACGAAGAAAGTGGAGTTCGTTAAGCAAATGAAAAATTATTCTTGCACTATGTGAGATTAATATCTTTCCAAGTAATACAATTTTTCTGACTGGATCAACTTTAATTTCAAATAATCTGATTTCTAAGAACGAAATTAAAATAGTCATTTTCACTGGAGTAAACAACGATTTCTTGGTTTAATTGCTGTCATTACTGATGATGATGATCAAAAACATTCAAGAGTAAACATTCTGTAAGGAAGTCAACAGTATCAAAGTGACAATCAAATTGGTTACTTGGCGGCATCATCTGATGCCACTCATGGAGGAAGGGGGTCTGCCATCCACGTTATCCATGGCACTCCCATTCATTCCAATATATGCAGTCCATTTGTTTTATCCAACTATGTCATTTTATTATAAAACATGAATAAATTAAGACTAGATCAAACCCTTCACACAGCTATGAAAGCTCACTCAGAGTACCATCCTCCTCTCCACACACTTTCTTTTGGATTTAGCTAAAGTTTTCCAATAGATTTATCAATACTTCTAAGATACTAATCTTCTGTAACATGCACCTATCTCCAGATCTTTATGTAGAGAAAAAAAACTGTCTTTTTCCATTTCAAAAGAATTTTGAAGAGAATTCTAGATTAATCAGCTCGACAATTGATTTCCTGGCTGCTACTATTTTCACATTGGTTTTGGTCACATTGACAACTGCAGTATTCCAGATGGATGACAAAATGGTCAGAAAATGTCAAAATGATTGACCAGAAATGACCAACAAAAAATTCACTTTGAAATGAAAAAAAGAAAAGAAAAAGTATATGATTCCAAATAACTTCCAAATAAATGTAATAAAACTTCTTGAAATATATCTCATAAAAGATTCCAAATACCTAAAAAGGTCATGTAACTCCACTTTATTAACATTTAATTTGAAGAGCTTCATATGCAAAACCCCCAATTATCAATAAATGACAAAATTCACACAAAACAAGTAGAAGGAATAGTAGTCTTAATAAGAGACTCATCAAAAGATAGGGTTATTCAACTTCAAACCCACTGTGTTCCAAATCAGGATCTAAAGCAATATTAGGTGCTTTCAGAAGAGCTGTTAAAAATATTTTCAAAAACTGAATATGCATTACTCTGTTCAGACAAGTGATAGATCCCCCCCCCTTCACTACCATGACAAAAAGAAATTCAAAAAATATATGTTAGTCATAACAATTAACCAATTTCAAAAACATTTTTGAGATAAATGTCTAATAAAACTGAAATAACTGTTCACTACAATTTCAAAGGTCTAATATATATTTAATATCAATTACTTATGCTACACAAGAAGTTATGAATTTGTCTAGTTAAAATATTCCATTATAGTTGCAATCTATGTAACATAGTTATTTGTTTTGGGTATATGTGAATCGCACTCATCTAGCCATGATCACAAAAATGTTAACAGGCTAGGTAATAAAAAACATTCCATTTCAATCATAAGCTGGCTGGACTAGTTTATTCTGGTGTTATCCTGCATTGCTGCAAGGACTGTGAATGCCACAGTCCATGAATAATTCCAATAGGGATTTTCATATAAAATCAATTTTGGTTTCACATAGTTTAGGATTATTTAAATTCCTGCAACAAATCACAAGTAACCTAGATGGATCCACCACCACCCCTAGATCTTCAAGTATTTTCAACTTAAGAGAAATGCATTCTCCATATGCTAATGATTACTGTTGATCATGTCACATAGCTGACAGCACAATGAATGACATGTAGAATTGATTATGTATCTCAGCAAGAAATTATATTCTTATATCCATCACTGTTCTAGCAACGAGGCAAATACTACTTTATTCATGACATCACCAAGCATAGCTGCTTTTCTCATTGATATGAATTTGGTGAAGAACAAAACTTGTTGAAAGATTGATTCATAGAAAGAGAGAGCATTTTTCACTGGACTGGATATAAGTTACTTAAATGTTTTGTTTTCTCCACAGAAAAAAATGAGGATGAAAACCAGTATACAATTTTGGATCAAGAATAACACTATGCCAAACAGCAAACAAACCTTCCACATTTAGCAAGTCATACCAATACTAAATAGGCAAGCTTCACCTGTGTGTTAAGTATTGGAACATACTATATTTCAGAAACATCTAAGTAGCACATCTCAATGGCATCTTGGCCAGTACGTAGACATGCAAAACTTTTTGCCATTCAAAGTGTACCATTTTACATATTCTTCATCAAACAATCTATGTAACAATATATGATGAACTGTTGTGTTAGAAGCATAGTAGTATGCATAAAGTCAAAAAAATGGGGGAAGCAATTCCACACCTTTACATATTCACCAACAGACCAAACAGTTGAGAAGATGCACTCGAGAATCCCTAGATATCCAGCACATGTGATTAGAAAAGTAAGAATTCTTTGCTTCCTAAATCCTGAACTTCCAAAGCTTTACAGACCATTCATAATTTTCTTTGTGGTAGGATAATCTGTACTACTGATTGCATATCAATATTTGGTTATTTGTGGTATAAAAATCTGGTGTTTTCATATTGGATTTCCATACTACCTACAGTCCAAACTTCCCACTTGGACTGTAGGTAGCCCAATGAGCAACTAACGCAATGCCTGGGAGCAGCAAATTTGGAGGGTGGCCCACATTCGTGAAATTATATCTGAACCATGGAAACAGTTAAAAAAAAAAAAAAAAAAAAAAAAAAATACATATTTTACTGATTTTAGGGGATAAGCATATCTTAACAATGGTCCTGCTGGTTCAGTTATAACCAAAACATTCCAGATGGCTGATAATGGGGTGCATAGGTTCATTTTTGGAGATGCAGTCTTCTTTGGTATTATGATAGATAAGTCACTCATTTTTCTCTTCTTGGACTGACCTATACCTCTCATCTTTTCTGACACAACCACATTTCAACTATACCTTCTGCAGCTGCCAAAAAAATTGTACTTTTTTTGCACAAGACACTACTTCACACCTGTTAACTCTATACAAATCTAACTGATAAGCTTAGGCGTTGTTGGTTATTCATTACTTATTTTTTCACGGTATTAACAACACCACAAACACTTTTATCAACAAGGATGTTTTATTAACGCTAATATTTCGCTGATTTTCAAATCAGCATCATCAGAGCACAACACACATGTAAACGCGACAGTGAGTGAAACAATATAATTGCAGAAAGACAAAAGATCTAAAGTCCTATTTTTGGCGCCCTCTAACGGGAAGAAAAAAAAAAAAAAAAAAAAAAAAAAAAAAAAAAAAAAAAAAAAACAGCAGCAGTTATCCAGGAGTTTTTCTTAGGATAACCGTCTCCCAAATTTTTGGCAAATTAATGCAACCATATTTGTTAAGGTTGGGAGAATTCTTCAAAGCCATTGCTGACTCAAAAAATAGTCTTTCAGATCTATAACGACTCCTAAATAGCACATTCGTTTTTCTCCATCTAATCCTGTGTGAAGGAGTGTCCAAAGCGTAGTCTGCCAGTCCCGACTTGCCATAGTAATAGTAGCGAATGTATCTTTCATGTTCTTCCAGGCAGATGTTCACTGATCTTCCTGTTTGCCCATAATAGGCCAAGTCACAGTCACATGGAACTTCATACACCCCTGGGTGTGCTAAAGGGTGAAGTTTATCCTTTGGTGAGCGGATCAGAGTTGCCAGCTTGACATGAGGCTTGAAGGTGGTGCGAAGGCCATGTTTCACCAATACTTTGGCTATCTTTTCCGATGTACCTCTGATATAGGGAATAGAAATGGTCATGTTGTATTCTTGTGTATTAGGGGGGGGGGCAAAGTAATGGGCCTATGTAGTATTTTTTCTATTTTGTAGGGATTGTAGCCGTTGGCTAAGAACGTATGGCGCAGGTACTGGAGTTCAGTGGTCAGAGCTGTATCGTTAGAACAAATGGCTCTGGCTCTGTGTGTCAGTGTTTTTAAAATGCCGTACTGTTGGACTGGATGATGATGTGATTGTTTATGTAGGTATCTTCCTGTGTGTGTGGGCTTCCTGTAAATAGAAAAAGATAGTGATCCATCTGAAAGGCGGGTGACTAATGTGTCAAGAAATGGTAAACAGTTATTTGATTCTTTTTCTACTGTGAAGTGAATTTTGGGGTGTTGGCTGTTTAGGTAGGTGACAAAAGCATCCAAAGTGTCTTGTCCATGGGGCCAGATGGCAAACACATCATCTACATAGCGCAACCACACTAGTGGCTTGTATGTAGCTGTGGTAAGTAATGGTACTGCTATGGGTTCCCCCCTCTCCCCCCCGTTAGCAAATTTTTACATGGAACACTTTGAAAACAAAGTACTTACCACAGCTACATACAAGCCACTAGTGTGGTTGCGCTATGTAGATGATGTGTTTGCCATCTGGCCCCATGGACAAGACACTTTGGATGCTTTTGTCACCTACCTAAACAGCCAACACCCCAAAATTCACTTCACAGTAGAAAAAGAATCAAATAACTGTTTACCATTTCTTGACACATTAGTCACCCGCCTTTCAGATGGATCACTATCTTTTTCTATTTACAGGAAGCCCACACACACAGGAAGATACCTACATAAACAATCACATCATCATCCAGTCCAACAGTACGGCATTTTAAAAACACTGACACACAGAGCCAGAGCCATTTGTTCTAACGATACAGCTCTGACCACTGAACTCCAGTACCTGCGCCATACGTTCTTAGCCAACGGCTACAATCCCTACAAAATAGAAAAAATACTACATAGGCCCATTACTTTGCCCCCCCCCCCCCCCCTAATACACAAGAATACAACATGACCATTTCTATTCCCTATATCAGAGGTACATCGGAAAAGATAGCCAAAGTATTGGTGAAACATGGCCTTCGCACCACCTTCAAGCCTCATGTCAAGCTGGCAACTCTGATCCGCTCACCAAAGGATAAACTTCACCCTTTAGCACACCCAGGGGTGTATGAAGTTCCATGTGACTGTGACTTGGCCTATTATGGGCAAACAGGAAGATCAGTGAACATCCGCCTGGAAGAACATGAAAGATACATTCGCTACTATTACTATGGCAAGTCAGGACTGGCAGACCACGCTTTGGACACTCCTTCACACAGGATTAGATGGAGAAAAACGAATGTGCTATTTAGGAGTCGTTATAGATCTGAAAGACTATTTTTTGAGTCAGCAATGGCTTTGAAGAATTCTCCCAACCTTAACAAATATGGTTGCATTAATTTGCCAAAAATTTGGGAGACGGTTATCCTAAGAAAAACTCCTGGATAACTGCTGCTGCTTTTTTTTTTCCCCGTTAGAGGGCGCCAAAAATAGGACTTTAGATCTTTTGTCTTTCTGCAATTATATTGTTTCACTCACTGTTGCGTTTACATGTGTGTTGTGCTCTGATGATGCCGATTTGAAAATCAGCGAAATATTAGCGTTAATAAAACATCCTTGTTGATAAAAGTGTTTGTGGTGTTGTTAATACCGTGAAAAAATAAGTAATGAACTCTATACAAAGCCCAAATCCACTCAGCCATAGAATATTACTCTCATACTTGGGGTGGTGCACCAAACTCCTGTCTAAGATCGCTTGATTCTATTCAGAAGAGCAATCCAGCTAATTAATGATCCCCATCTCACAGACATTCAATTTCTGCCTTGTACCTCTTCTACAGATATTTTCCCAGACAGTGCTCTACTGAATTGGCCACTATTATTCTTCCACTTTCCTCCAAGATCATTAAAACAAGAGCCACTGTTAACCAACTTCACTGCCTCTGCTTTCATTCCATCTACTTCTGTCCTTTGGAACAGTCTCCCCACACTCTGCCTTCCCCCCAAAGACTATAATCATCGGTGTTCAAGAAAAATATGAACAAATTCCTCCTCTTTTCTATTCCTCTTCCCTACACATGGAACTAATGCACTACAAGTCTTGTGGCCTTTCGTGTGTGGATGAGATATAAAATATAACTATAACCTGCTGTCAGAGCTCAAAGTTAATGACAAAATTGAATCTCAACCATGAAAATATTTTACATATTTTATTGATTTGGGAGTGTGGGGCATATATCCTAACAATGGTCCTGCTTGGTTGAGTTGACACCTTACATCTACAAGGAGTCGGGAACTCGTCCACATATGACACATCAGCTGTCATACAGTTTTTCATTCCCACTAACTGCACTCAAAATCTCTAAAAGTGAAATCAATTCCACACACAATAAGAGAAAAATCTAGTTTGTGTTCCCTTCTTCACTGCATTCATTCATTCACATCTTTCATGGATGTCTTCTCCCCACCCACCAAAAACTGAATAATTCTGCCTACTGGTATCCTATATGATCCCTTCACTCAATCATATAAACTCCTCTTTCTCCTGTTTGCAAGTGTCTGCAGTTCCCAAATTCTAAATCAGTCTTACTAATCTGCATTGCACAATCTCAATATCATCTTTACCCCCCCCCCCCTCCTTGCATGCTCACCACTAATCAGCATTACCACAGAAGTCAGGAAACAGGACATGTGCACAATAGTCTAATTGAAGATTATTATTACATAACACATCCATGGAGTCCAAAGACTCATCGAGGGAGGGCACCTACTCTACAGCTCTCGTCTCCGCCATACCACTAACCGCAACTACCTTCATCATCTACACAAGCATCATCCACTACCACCATTTTCACAGACAATCACAAACATCCATGCCCACAGTGGGATTCGAACCCGCAACCTTTTGGATACACTAACCACTCAGCCAACCAGGCAGGCAAATTATCTGGCAATTTGCAAATATCAAAGGAGGAAATGATTTCCCTAACCTTACATGTTACGATTTGTATCACCATTGCAATTATCTTCTAAGTTGCACTTGTAATCTTTGATACATGGTGCTCAAACTTTAATTTACCATCTACTAAAACTCCAAGATCCCTAGCCTGATCCCACCAATATAATATGACTGAACATATCACTACATTAAAGTGCCTAATTAAATCCTTCTCCAAGTACTACATGTCACTCAAATTCCTGATTAACCTCCCTATTTTTGCATCCATCAGCAATCTCCTGTTAATCCTTCACAATGACATTAATTTAAGATTGAATAAAAACAAACCGAGGATTGGTCCCTAGAACACCAGTGACACCTTCAATACTGCAGTCTTACATCCCCATATACCCCATTTGATATGTCAGCATGTCATCCTATTATCCATGTTAATGTCTTATAATCCAATCTCATTTTCCAATTTATACAGTTTTCCATGCTGTTTCCTGTCAAAAGCATTAGCAAAATATCATGGTGTATCCATTCCCCCATATCTAACTCAGTAGTAACACTATTATTTTGAAACAATATGTGGATCAGATACCTCCATTCCAATCATGGGGTCATGGAAAAAGCTGTATTAGATGGATGAACATGGTGCACAATTCTAACACAAGAACCTACAGGAAGAGATTTGTGAAATACGTTATCATTCTTAGAGTTAACACACAATGTTGAGTCATTGGTGGCTTAACAATGCCGCATGCATATCCCAAAGAAATCTATCTACAGAATCCTATTAACTTTTCAAATAATACTCTTAATTTGATGGTTCATTACAGGCATTTACTTGGTGATTGACAGGTCATCATGCTGTAAACATAAAGATAAGCTGTTAGATAATCTAAATACCATTAGCAACAGAATGTTCTACATTTTATGACAAGCAAAAGATTAAAAAAAAAACCATGAAAAATTGTAGTTCCTTAGGTTTAAAATGCTTATGCTGACAATAAAACAAACTACTCTGCAACTGATAGTCATGATGTCTTTGATTTCTGATACAAAAAACCTATAACAGAGAAATCAAGGAAATATTTTATATTCCTACTAAGGGTAACATGTAAACCTCTCTAAAAGTTAATATTTTCATTCACGAGTTGTGTAGAACAGAAAAATGTGATATGGAATGCAATAGAACTAACAATTAGAAAATGGCACATATATAGGATATTATTTCTCAAAGTGATTTCTATTTTCCCCATGATATCCACGCTATGACAGTCTGTACTGTTAAACAGCTGAATTATTGAGCTACCTACAGGTTCTTCAATAAAGAATTCAATTTTGTCATTTGGTAGCATTTTTTAGGGTTTTATATTAGTCTGAATCCATCTATGAATGATATGATACAGCAAATGACAGCCATCAACATCAATCTGGATTAAATATAATTGCTCCTTATTCGATTCATATCCATCATATTTCAATGTAATATCAATAGTATTACAAATTTAATATGCACTTCAGACTTGTGGATGTATATAGGTCAAGGCTGGTTGGATAGTTAACATGTCTTACAGTGGTTCACTTCATGACCTTAAATATCCCCGATGAGAAGTTTGGTGTTAACCCAATTTAAATCCCTAAAGTCTAAATGTTTCTTTTCCAAAATATCTCAAAAATCAAACCAAATGTTACTTAAATTAAGGGGATATTAAATCCCACATAGTTTTAAAACCGAATAAGAAACTCAGAGATTGGAATCGGAGAGTTTCTTGCCGAATATAGTAAACTATAAAGTATCGGCGACACTAGCGTTAGCCAATGCAAGTGATCCTAGTTGTTATTCTGGAATTTTTAATGCACAGATTAAAAGTCAACCTCTCCACGTTTCATGGAGAAATCTTCAAATTATGGGTGCATCTCCCTCTGAGATAACAACCATTAAATTAAAACTTGCCAAGAAATTATATTCTTATTGCATCCTTTATCCACGGGTAAGCCAGCAAAGTGTGTTTGGAGTATAAGATCTACTCTCATGACAAAGATGTTATTCCATGTTTAAACAATCATTATTTTGCAGAGTGAATTTGTTCTGATTTTATAACCTTATTGTCCTTGGTTTTCCATTTTCTTGAAAATGTGGTGCCATTTTTCCCTTCTAATTCATACCTCAAAACAATCAATGTATCCACCTAAAGTACACTGCAAAAAATTTTCCCATACTACATGCTATTCCCCAAACTCTTCCATGACACTGGTCCAAATGTGAGTAACATAAGATCCAGAATTTTACAGTGATGAAATTTCTTAGTATTATGTTTTGGTCTTGTTTTTGATGAAAAGTTAAAACATGCACATTGCAGTTCTAATTTTAAAAAAACACCACTGATCATTATAACAGAATGAGTGTTTATAAAGCAAGAACTTAAAGATCTGGAATTAATGAAATGGATAAAACATTTACAGGTCAAATTTTTAGTGTAAAATTGAGGCCATTTATGAAATCACAGTTCATATAACAGCATGAACATTGTTAAAATTTAAAACAAATGTTCATGCTGTTAAATTAAAATAAAAATCATGTGTGATTTGAATTAATCTGAATTTTAATTTGTATTACATGTAGTGAGCTGGGCCAGAAATGTCATATTTAAACATATTAAAAATAAAAAATAAAATCAAAACAATGTGTTTAACAGAATTACTTCCAAAGATTGAAAAAGTCTGAGATATTCCACAAAGCCAATTTATAAATTCCTGTATAAACATGGTTTGAGAGTTATATAGAACTTGTTTTTCAGAAAGAAAGAAAAAAAAACTTTTGTGGACATGGGTTTGTTTCCAATGAGTCTTCTTACATCACCTACCTGGAGTCTTAAGTCCAGTCTTGCTTACATATTAATGTAATTGTATGCAAATAATGACCTTCCCATTTGTTCTAAGAAATGCACCCCTCTCCCCAATATAAGTAAAGATATCTAGTAAATTCTTGCATGGGATAATAGATCTTTGTCTTTAGGAGAATGCTTGAAAATACATAATTACGAACAGGGAAAAAGGAGTCCAGTAAATTTTACTGAGCATGAATCAATTTCCTCTGAATCACTTGGATGAAAGGAATAGCAATGCTACAGACTTCTCAAGCTGATAGAAAATGGTCGAAGTTTCAGATTATTATCAATTAAATTAGTTATTTTTATTTCTTATCTCCTCATTAAAGATCTAGTCTGTATCAGTATCTAAAGGAATACATTTCATTCTCTTCATGCTAGATTAGTGATGTGCATTAGAAAATGTTTTTAATATGATTGTTCTTTCATAAAGAAAAAAAGGGGAGGGGTTAGAAATGTTTCTAATTCCATGTTTTTAAGAGATATGCTATTATGAATGACATGGTTAAATTAATTAGCAAAAATCCACAAAATATTCTCTTAGTGCAGCACAGATCTTCAGCTAACATATCTAAAGCTTCATGACAGCTTGCATTAGAACCATACCTTTTCATGCATTTGAGCCAAACAGAAATTTGTTTTACACCAATTGTGCTATACATTCCCATTGTGGAATCCAAAAATCTTTGTGTAGGTCTACTAACTGCTGTTAAGTTCCACTCCCAAGCATAAATGAAGAAAGTGGTTCAAAAAAAAAAAGATTGTGTTTGGTTTCTAGATCAAAGTTCAGTTTTTCTCAGCTCAGTGCCAATGTGTTGGGTTTCAAAACTATCAAGCCTGGGATTTTAGTAAAAACACACATGATGATGCTGTTTACCAGGTAAAAGGATTCTAAAAAGGAGAATTTTCTTGTAATGTCTGTAATAATACCAGCTTATCCTTTATTTTTAGATAAATTTTTGTAGTAGTAAGAAATGAACTGTTTATTCCATTTTTTACATTCAATATTTAGTTATCCAAAAGTGAGAAATCTTCAGATGAATGATATTGTCACATAAATGCAATGCACAGGAGGAGCAGGGTAGTTTATTTAACAGTATTAATTCACAATGCAGATCATAAGAAAATTATTGAGGTTTCGAGAATGTTTTAGATCTGCTGCTGATTACATAAGCAATCTTTCTGACTTATGACTGTGTAGCACTTGTTTTTTTTTCCATCTGATCCTGTGTGAAAGGGTATCCAAGGCATGTCTGCTAGTCCTAAACTTGTCATAATTATAGTGGTGAATGTATTTTTTTTAAAAATGATTTCCAAGGTGGATGTCAACATTTCTTTCCATAGTAAGCTAAGTCACAAGTACAGGGCACTTCATAATACTAATACAGGATGCGATAAAAGGGAGAGTTTGTCCATAGGTGAACGGATGAATGTTGCCAATTTGACATATGGTTTAAATGTGGTGCAGAGAAGATATTTATTAAACACTAGATATCTTTTCAGATGCATCTTGAATGTATGAGATGTTAACACTTTTGTTGTAGGCTTGTGTATTAGGTAATGGAGAGGATATCCAGGAGCATTTCGTATTTTTTCTATTATTTGGGGATTATAGCCATACGCTAAAAAAGTGTGACAAGTGAGTTGAGTAGTAAGACCATTGTAATTGGAACAGATGGCTCTGAGTTAGTGTTTCTAAGATACTATATTTTTGAAGTGGATAATTGTGCAAATACATGGGCTCTATCCTTTCTCCCCCTTTAGCCAATTTCTATATAGAACACTTAGAAAACCTAGCTATGAATATGGCCACTCAAACCAGTGTTTATCTGCACTATATTGATTATATGTTTGCTATTTGGCGATATGGTCCAGACACATTACACACATTTTTAGTGCATTTAAATAACCGTTACCATCCCATATATTCAGGCAACCTGAGAAAAAAATATCTGGAATGCCTATAAATATAGCTCTATACCACATTTAAACCACATGTCAAATTGGTAATTCTCATGTGTTCACCTAAGGACTTACTCTCTCCTTTATCACATCCAGGAGTATAAAGTGCTCTATACTTGTCACCTGGCTTACTATGAAATCATATGTAGAAATGTTGACAGTCTTGGAGAACATAAAAAATACATTTGCCAATATTTTGATGGCAAGTATGAACTAGCATACAATGCTTGGATACTCCTTCACACAGGATCTGATGGAAGAAAACATGCTAGAAGAAAACTAGAAGTCATAAGTCAGAGAGAGAGAGAGAGAGAGAGATTGCTTTTGGAATCAGCAGCAGTTTTACAACATTCTCCAATAAACAATTATGGTTGTAACAATTTACTAAAAATCTGGGGGACAGTCATTTTCAAAAAAATAAATTATTACTTATTTTTTCTTTCTCTTCATCCAACAACAGAAAACACCATTAGGACTTGAGTTCCTTGTATTACAATTAAAAAAAACTAGTCCCATTGTTATACAAAATTGTTTTGGTTTCTACTGTGACAAATGGTTTGCGCTCCGAAGGTGCTGAAAATATTTGTTAATATTCCAGTCGTATCATATTCACTGGAATATAATACCAGTGACACATTAGCAAATAAGTTAAATAATAATTTTCTTATATTTTGTGTTGTGAATTAATACCATTAAACTGTCGTCTACTGCCAACACATAAGCCTTTCTAACTAAAAGCAGTTTAAAAAAGAGTAAACTATACTAAGAGGGAGAGAAAGCTTGCTCCAAAGAATAAAAGTAGCCAGATGACATAAAAACAAACAGTTCAAAATTTCAAAAAGGCTGTGAGGAGCCTACAACTATTGAGTGGTTGAATAGATGATGTCAATCTACATAAACAATGGCTGTTAAGAATTGCAAAACACAAAAAAAGAAAAAAATCACTGAAATAGAGGGAATAACAGAGTGAAACTCTGTTAGGAAAGGGTCAATTTAAATTAACAAATAATATTCAGTAGAGGATACTGGACAAATAAAACTCCATTCTGACTGAATTTTTTTGACAACTGTATCAAAAAAAAAAAAAAAAAACCGAATTGTAAATCCAGCAATTACAAGGGTGGTCTGAAAAGTTCTCAACCTAACAATAAAAAAACAGATTCACAATTTCAAAATTATTTTTATATTTCAACATAATCTCCCTTAAGACTAATACATTTATTCCAGCGATGCTTCAGCAAGATCTGCAAAATACTCCTCAATAGGTGCAATCACCTCTTGATTAGAAG
This sequence comes from Typopeltis vanoorti, assembly GCF_054136105.1. Taxonomy (NCBI): domain Eukaryota; kingdom Metazoa; phylum Arthropoda; class Arachnida; order Uropygi; family Thelyphonidae; genus Typopeltis; species Typopeltis vanoorti. The sequence continues at coordinate 26,812,762 of NC_143574.1, forward strand.
AAAAATGCTGACCAGCAAGGAAGAGTTTTAGTTTTGAGAAAAGATAGAAGTCAGAGGGAGCCAAATCTGGGAAATAGGGTGGATTTTCAACAATTTATAGTGCAGATCCCTTAATTTTCCCATTGCCAAAACACTTTGTGGGCAGGTGCATTGTCCTGATGAACGATGATTTGTTTTCTTCTGCAAACTGGGTCTTTTCTAATGAATAGTCTGGTTAAAAGATCAGAATAATATTCCTTGGTTATTATTGTCCCATTTCCAAGATAATTAATAAACAAAATGCCTTTAACATCCCAAAACATCAATGCTATGACCTTTCCTGCTGATGGAACAGACTTTTTCTTTGGAGCTGAACAACAGGCTTCTGACCACTGTTTTGCTGCTGTTTGGATTCTGATGCATAAGTGAAACCAAGTCTAATCCATAATAATAACTATGCACAAAATCAGTTTTATTCTTGTTAAAACACTCCAAGCACTGTTCAGAGATTTTCATGTGAGTGCGTTTTTGATCTGTTGTAAGCATGGCAACCATCTTGTGCAAAGCTTTTTCATTTGCAATTCTTCATGCAAAATATATCCTACGTTCTTTTTAAATGCCTATAGTCTCAAGCAGAATGTCCAGAAGTGAATAAAGAAGTCAATATCTGTTATATAGATTTTGAAAAAGCTTTTGACTTTGTAAAATGGGATAAGATGATGGAAGTAATCGAAAAGATTGGTATAGATTGGAAAGACAGAAGGCTAATTATTTCACTATATATGGGACAAACTGCCATGGTGAGAGACATATGGTACAACAGAACCAGGTATCATTGGACGAGGAGTAAGACAAGGCTGTTCTCTGTCACCAATTTTGTTTAGCATGTATTCCGAAGCAATGTTAAAAAAAGCACTGGAGAATTGGGAAGAAGGAATAAAGATTGGAGGTAGATAGATATTTGCAATAAGATACGCTGATGACAAGGCATTACTATCGAATACTGAAACAGGACTACAACATCCATTGAACAGATTAATGGAATCCTGTATCAATTATGGAATGAAAATTAACACAAGAAAAACAAAGGTAATGAAAATAGCAAGGAAAGAGGCAAATACGGATATCAGAATAAATGGGAAAAAAATTGAATCAAGTAAAGACATTTAATTATTAATAAGGTGTGATTAGTAGTGATGCAAGATGTAAAAGTGACATAAAGCAAGAATAGCGATGGAAAGAGATGCCTTTAATAGAAAATGGAATTTAAGTAAAATGGACAGAAACCTAAAGGAAAGACTAATAAAAGTCTATGTGTGGAGTGTTGCCCTCTATGCAGCTGAAACTTGGACATTGAAGAAAGAAGAAATTAAGATTTTGGAAAGCTTTGAAATGTGGATTTGGTGAAGGATGGAAAAATTCAAATGGAGAGATAAAATAACCAATGAAGAGGTCTTAAAAAGAGTAGAAAAAGAAAGACGTCTACTAAGGAGGATAAAAAGAAGCAAGGGAAACTGGATTGGACATATTCTGAGAGGAATGGAATCATCAGAGATGCCATCGAAGGAAAAATAACATGCTGAATGGTGGTACACAACCTTGAAAGAGAAGGCTCAGAACAGAAGAGAGTGGAAGGAGTTTCTACTACTAAAAGAACCTGCTGAATTGCAGAAAATACTCAAGAAGTCTCAAGTAATTTCATGCACTTTGACTCGGCGGTCATCCGATACCATATCGTGCACTTGATCAATGATTTCTGGTGTTGTTACACTTTTTGAACGTCCTTCCCGTGGATCATCTTCAAAGCTGATACGGCCACATTTAAACTTGGCAGCCCATTTCTTAATTGTCAAAAACAAAGGAGAAGAGTGCCCATAAACTTTTATGAACTTCAAATGAATTTCTTTTGGTGTTAAACCTTCTTTTACAAAAAAAGGTTTATAATACGATACTCAATTTTACCCATTTCAAAGGATACAGACAACACTTTTGCTTCAGACAGCTGTATAAAACAAACTACTTGACAGAATGACTTGGAATTTCACAGGGATGCTTATGACAGATGTACAAACTTAAAAAAAAAAAAAAAAAACTTACCAATAGTGTTGCCATGTATGGTCAAGGCCAAGAACTTTTCAGACCCCCCTCGTAATGGAAAAGCTTTTTTGGATGCAATATTTATCTAATTATAAATTGAAATGTTTACAAACTTTTTTTAAAAACTGAAGTACTGATCTGGATGAGTCCAAATGCAAAACATTTTTTCCATAAGTTAAATACTAGTCTTATAAAACTTCATTTCCACATGGAAAAAAAAAAAAAAATCATTCAATTGCTTTTAATGCATATTGATTTCATAATCGCCTACACAATCCAGCAATAAGAAAAGATGGTAATGAGATGAAAAGGCTTTGGAATATGGAGGGTGAGATAGAATTTCCCTGCCAAATCTGTGGAGCTTTATGCAAAATACTTACACATTACACTATCCTAAAGAGAAAGCATTTGCAGTTAACCAGGCAGGGAGTTTTGGAACTAGATACCAAGATCTGGCAGCAGTTGTGTGAAGTGTACGCTCCCTCTGATCATTTCACACAACATTGATAACTCTAGAGCAGCTGTATTCCAGACATAGCAAAATCTTCTGCAGGTGAATTAGACTGATTTGTTTCATAGGTTCACTGATGATAACCAATCACAAATATCTGCTCAAAAATGGACCAGTGCCATGACAAAAAAGGCAGTCACAAGCAAATTACCAGTCTCTGAAATTTATAATTGTCTGTGAGATTGTGAGGAAGGAATTTGATAAATTTGGATATCTGCAAGCAACTAACATGTCTGGCTTGAATCCAACTCAATGGTCAATTTCATTTGATGATCAATGGCAGCCAATTTTCTTTCAAAGGTCACATCACGAAATGATGCATATCCTGACATTTCTTCACAACAGTACAATCTCTAAATCATGTCTTATTTGTGTAGTATAGGAAACCCAGTTTATACTATAAGTAAACATGTTCTAATATCTGTAATTTGAGCACTGTTTATTTATTTTTTACCTTCATTCACCAATACTTCATAAATGTACTGATGTATCGATAACCACAATTATAATGGCAAATATTTATCAAATAACATTGCAAAAACAGTGTTTTGATACTTGATATGATCAATGGCTAGCAGTAATGTTTATATTAGGTTTATCTTGAAATGCAAATATAATCAATACCAATATAATAGGAATGACAACTAAATTATGTGTAGGCTATATCATCTGCTAAATTGCCATGTGGAATATTTCAATCTTTTCATATTATTTGCTTATACTTTCAATTTGAAGATTGCCATATAAAAGTATTCTATAGTAAATGGAGAATGAATTCTAAAATGCTGTAACAAGAAAATGTGGGTAGAAATGAAGAATTTGGTGCTGGACAAATATGTAGAAACCCAAATACAAATTCGAAAACAAATTCTGAATTAACATCTGAAACCACAAATGACAGTATTTTAAGTCCTACTGTTCACAATTAACAACTCATATTGTAAATATATTATTTAGACTTCGCCTTTTCGATAAAACTCTTAACAGACACTACCTGGGACAAAAATTTACAAGATACCTGCTGTGGTGGTGGTGGTGGAGGTGGTACAGGACCAAGGCGCATATGAGGAGGAGCAAATGGACCTCCAGGAGGTTGTGAAGGGGGTCCTCTATAATCAAATGGGACACGCTGCTGCTGAGGTGGTTGCCAGGGTCGTTGAATATCCATTCCTAAAGGAGCAGCTGGTCTTCCTTGTTGAGCCCAATTTTTCCAGCGTTCCTCCTAAAACACAGGCATGTAACTTTTTAAGTTACATAATCTCTTTCAAGTTTCCTTTGAATTTCTCGAAATGTCACTAGTGCATTTAGTAAGCCCAGCCATAAGCTCTTTACAATCTACTAAAAGCAATCTAAATCTTTCACCTCTCTTACTGAGTGTAAATTACGTGAGGTAATGAAACAATTTTAGAGGAAAATTATAAAATTTATTTTTAAATCTTAAAATATTTGCATAATATAAAATTGATTTAAAGTAACTGAGGATCTTCCTCATTGGAAAAAAAAAATCTAAAAAGGAATGGGTAGTCTAAGCATATTCAAAAAAACAGGAGGGTAAAAGTTTTCAGATTTTTTTTTTTTTTCATGAATATACCTGAAATTTTATCTGCTGGGTCTTTTTTTTTTTTTTTTTTTTTTAAAAAAAACATGGTAGTAATTATGCATATTTTATCTTGTAAAACTATTTTCAATTCACTTATTTTGTTTGTTGGTTAATAGCTGTAACTGATAAATAAGTTTGCATTAATATTCTACCAACTCTTTTATATTAAAACACTACTCTCATTAACAATCAACTAATCTTGTTTGTTAATAATAGTAAATTTAAAATTAATTTTCAAGATAGTTTGTCTTTTGTAATAATTCTGCTATAACCACAATATAACTATGAAACTAAAAATAATCTATACAAACAATTCTCTATTTACTATGGAATATTTCAGTTACTTTTTCAATTTGAAAACAATGCTTTTTAATACACAGAATGACATTAATGGCATCTAATTAGAATGACACACACACACATTGAATTTAACAGTTATATTTGCAAGATGTCCTTGAACCATCACAATTTTCAACTCTGTTCAATAAAAATCATGGTCTTATCCTATATGAACTCTCCTGAATATGGAATCAGATCAGAACAGATCATGTGACATGACATGCAGTATTGGTTTAACCAGTTTCTTTAATGTTAGACAAAGTGTTAAATATCATTCTACTACATTTTCAAATTAAATAAAATTCATTCTTCAAAGTACAAGGTCTCATCGTGGGTAGATGGGGTCTATTCAATACCCACACCAGCTGCCATACCTTTTGGAGATGCAAGTTTGGTTCATGAGCCTGAAATGAAAATCTATTCTAGAAAATCACTACCTTACCTCACAGGGTCCAAACGTCATCTTCATGTAGTACATGCTGTCTAGCCAAATGGATGACATATTTGCAAAAGTTAAGTGAAGACCTTGAAAAAATTGAATTTAAAAAACAAGACAGTTAAAAAATTCTTAGTTTATTTCACTGACAGATTTTTTTTTGGATGGAAAGAAAACTTCTACTTGCTCAATAAAAGAAAAATCTAGCTCATATCCCTTTCTTAATTGCACACAAACTTAGCTTCCACAGATGCCCCCTTATCTTCTCCGACACCTTCTATATAATGAAAAATTTTAATCAGCTAATATCCTATAATGAACTCTCCAAATTTTATAAACCTCAATCATATTGCTTCTCTTTCTGCTGTCCATATACTCTCAATCTATCCTCAAACTACATTCCATAATCCCACTATCATCTTTGTAACTCTTCTTTGCAGCTTTTCCACAGCTTCTTTATCCCTTTGGAATCAAGGGGACAAAATTTAAATGCAATAGTCCACATGCAGTCGTATCAAGGTCTTGTAAATAGGAAAAATAGATTCCATATCCTTATATGTCAAAATGAGTTTCAACATCGAATTATCACCCAAGTCATATTTGCAATTTTTTGTTGTGACGAAGTTCAATTTTCTATCCACAATAACTTTCAGATCTCTAGCCTCAATTACTACAATCATAATCCCACCAATATAATATGCTGTTGAACAGTGCATCACGCCAAAGTGCATAACTTTATATTTAATAATTGATAGCCTACTCAAATCGCCTTGTCAACACCGTATATCTGAGTGCTCCCTATCTTTGCATTTTCATCAAACAATGCAAACGTCAGTCCACTTCCAATATCATTAATGTATAGATTAATAATGGTTCACAAGAACTGATCCCTGAGGCACACCACTGGTCACCTTGAACTTTGTAGCCACCTACTTATACACTTATCAACCACATGAAAAACTGTTGTATAAGCTAGAACTGGAAACGCCTTAGCAAATTCACCAGTATAATGTATCCCACTCAGCCATATTATTAAAAATATAAGCAATTACTAAGGCATAACATTAGTAAACCCATGCTATTCCTTGCAAAGTATGTTTGGTGTGTCCACCCATTTTTGTATGAGAGTTGTTACCAACGTCTCTAAAATCTTTAGAATTACTCTTTGCACTACCCTTATGTAATGGGATCTTCATATGTTCATTCCTGTGGAATCTTTTCTGAGTTAAGACTCAAATTATACAAACATGTCAAGGGGCTAACCAGTTCATCTAAATATTGCTTTAGTACAATGCATTGATATCCCATCTGTGTCAAAGGTGGAATTCTTATGCAGGTTATGCAACAGCTTCTATAACTTCCTTCTTATGGACCTCCATTTCTTCATCAAATGTAGTTGTAGCACTGTGCACTATGTTACATACAGCAGAATTACAGATCTTGGTGAAGTGAGCACTCATTATATGAACTACCTCATCTGCTTCTAATACTATGGTACCATCTGCATTCAGTAAGGCTATTCTTCCACAGGCATTCTAATTCTTTCTTTTCCTTGCAGCGTGTTACCTTTGGCCAGCAGAGCCAATTTCTTTTCATACTCCAATATAGCTTTCCATGCAAGACACTTAACTTTTCAGTTCTGAGTTCTATATATTTCTTATTCCTCTTACTTAATTTTCACCTTAGTGATTGCTTATTTATATGGGTTTTCACATCCATTTCACTCCCATTCTATTTGTTCTGAGAGCTCCAGGAACACATTCAGATAGTGCATCATTTAAGCATATTTTCAAAGTTTCCCATTCAACAACTGATATTATGGAACCAAACATGGTATTCTCCTATGGAGACATATGGAGTCACAATTTCAAGATTTGTCATTCAGCATATAACCTGTCCTAATCAGAACATACATATAGCTGGCCACTTCTCAGGTCAGTACAGCATCACCATCTGGTGGAAAAATAGTCACGTTCTTAACTGAAACAATGTCTGAAAATATGATCAACTCTAAAAACTTTGTTCTCGAGTTGCTTCTTTCATGTGCTGCTTGAGAAAGTTGTCACGCTGATAATCGATATTTGGATAATTTATGTCACCCATAATAATTTCTTGTATGGTACTCATTTGGATAATCTGGCAATGCATTTCTACATTTCCAGCAGCTGAACTGCTAGGAGACACCCGATTATTTCACCGACTGTTAGCCTCTACTTCACACCAGATGGACTCAAACTCAGGGCTATGTGAGAAACTACCATTACTGCTTTCATGTGTTTCTCTCCTAAGTGGACTCTCGAGTCATCTGATATTATTAGGCATACTCTACTCTTCTCCCATCTTTTGTGTCATTACTAAAAATATTATATGCTTTGCACTCAATTTTGATTACAAAATCTGGTTGAGAGCCAGGTTTTGCTAACACCAACAATTTTAAGCCACAATATATTTATCAGAGCAACAAACCAACCATTGTTTCTAACACTCCTGGCATTTCTGTAGACATATCAAGTTACCTCATTTTTTCTTACACTCAATCTACAAGTGGCTTGAACCAGTTGGGCAACTTTTTCTTTTTCCTCCTTACACACACTCAAAATGCCTGACCCAAAAATGTAATCCATCCAATTAAGCAGATTCATAAATGTGTTCATTGACATTCACTATTACTTCTCATCCTAGATGAACTTATCTACACATCCGCAACAATCCTCCCAAAATAATTAGTTTCCCTGACTCTGCATCTCATTCCAATAACTAATTTCTCAAAGCACCTAATGCCAAATCAATTCAACTGCAGGCCATCCCTTATACAAATCTTTTCTACCATTAAATTTACTCAATAAATTCAAAAACGTTTTTTCTACAAAGACTGTGCATTGAATCATGTTATCATTGCACTCCTCCTTACTTATTACTATCGTATCTTTCGTAATAGCCTAACCATGTTCACTTTCTCGCTTCTTCCAACAAGTGTTTTATACCTCCCCCTTCTCATACTATATCATACTAAATATACTTAATTCTGACTAGCACTACCATCTATTTTACTTTTCCTTTCTGTTTTACTTTGTTGCATTCATTATTTTAGCTGCCAGGAAGCTTGATATAGTGACTCCTCTGCCAAACACAAATTAGTTATTGAATTACCATATGACTTTTTCTTAGATTTTGATGTACCTTATTAGCTTACTCAAATAAATTATTTTATTTTCATAGTTATATTGTGGGTTAAACCAGAATCATTAAAATGGATAACAATCAGGAGAAGCTTGATATCAATATGTGTCTTACTTCGCAACTGGTAAGAATAGAACAGATAACTCAATAGGTGTCTAAATTTTATGTAGTATAAAAATGCAAAAGGACATTTAGAATTAACAAATATACTAATGCATGAAACTGGTACTCCAGATAAATTATCTCAAAAAAAAAAAAAAAAAAAAAACTGCATCACATTTTCAAAATGTCAAATCTACTACTTGTCCTTATTACAATATTAAGTCACAATGGATTTTGAACTCACTGGCATACCCAGTAAAAAAAAACAACCTATTTTTGATTTGTTCCTGGCCACTGTTATAAAAGATAGACTTCGAAAATTCGAGTATTTAAATTTTCAGCCTCTACAGATGAATGATTGAGCTTAATATATGTTTTGTGCAAAGGTTATAAAATTAAAATTTGTGACAACGGTAGATTTATGCATATAATCTTGGTGTCACATGCAACAGTTCATCCAATACAACACTGTTCAATGCTCACAAAGTTGATCATAATTGGAGGAATAATCAACAAAGGGAAATACATATGCAAAGAAGAATGTGGCAATTTCATTCAATTTTTTGTATAGCGTTCATATACTTCAGGCTGCTTGTCTGGTTAGTGTAATTGCAATCCAATCAACAGATACAGGTTCAAATCTCTTGATGCCATGGATGTTTGCAATTGTCTATAGGTAGGAGATGCATAACATTGCTTGGTGGAAGACAGCACCCCACGTATCGGAGGCTTCAAGTGGCTTGCAAAAGTTCAGTATTTGGTCTAGAGAAAGGTTTCTTAATTATGTGAAAATAAAAATTTTAAAAATTACATAAAATTAATAAAAAAAAAAATAAATAAATATTCAATCTTTAAAAAGGCCATTCACAGTATTAATGTACTACAGGTTTACAACCTTTCATTGTTGGGTCTCAAAAAATTATGGATTAATCATTTCAATGAATAAAATGAAATGAAATAAATGAAAAATTTTTTGTCAAGGACACTGGAGTCTTTTGATTTAGAAAAAATGTTTTTCTATAGGTGCAACCCAAAGTTATTTTACACAAACCTCTCTACCCCCCCCTGTGAAAACCTGCAAATGGGAGATCAACTGATAGTGCTTTAAGCATACAGATCAGGATTCTAATAAGCAATGCTTCAGTTTTTAAATTGTTAAAATGATTTTTATGTCATTTTTATTTGTGCATACTGCTACAATACTTTTTAGTTGATTTGTCATACTTGCAATGGCTAACAAATCCCCTTCTATTTCTATTGTAAAAAAAAAAAGAAAAAAAAAAAAGCAAAATTTAATAGTGAAAAACAATACAAAAATGTTTTGGGAAAATTTGGAGAAAAGAGCAAAGCTAATAATAATGGCAAATACTATTGGATTTCTGCTCAGGACATGGACTGGTTATTACTAACACCATGTTCCAACATAAAAATGTGCACAAATTCACATGGAGAGAAGAAGCAAGGAATAAGAAAAGTCTCATTGACTATGTTATTGTTGATAGTGATCACTATTTAGTCTTGAGCAGGATAAAATTGAATTTCATATTGAAAGAATAACATGTAAGAAAGTTTTAAAGCGAATAAAAGTTGAGCAGCTCTCAGATGTGAACTGTACACTAAAGGTGACATGAAAACGGTAGAAAAAGATATCCTTGAAGTATGGAGTAATTACTTTGAAAATTTGCTAAATGAAACAAGCAGTGATGGCAGCACAGTGATAAAAAACACTGACCAGGCATGCAGTCAAGAATAAATATCCATACTTGAAGTAGAAAAAGCCATCAAAGGCTTAAAATGTGGAAAGGCAGCAGGAGTAGATGATATTTGACTAGAAATGCTGAAGTATGGTGGTATAAAAGTCTTACAGTGGCTGCACTGCATGGTTCAGAATGCCTGGACAGAGGGACGAATTCCCGATGATTGGAGTAGAGCTCTCACAGTACCCATATATAAAAAGGGAAATAAAACAATGTGAGAATTACAGAGGTATATCCCTACTGAGTGTTCCTGGTAAGATATATGCAAGTATACTTGAAAAACGGTTGAGAAGAGTTGTGGAAGAAAAGCTTGGTGAAGAACAAGCTGGATTCAGGTCAAATAGAGGCTGTCATGATCAGATCTTCACTTTATGGCAAATAGTGGAGAAATCATGGGAATATAACAAAGATCTGTATTTAAGTTTTGTTGATTTGGAAAAGGCATATGACAAGGTGCCAGGAGAGAAGCTATTCAATACGCTACAGTTATATGGTGTCAATGGGGTATTATATCAAGCAATACTTAGTCTTTGAGTTGTAAGTCAGCAGTGAGAATTGAAGTACAGGAAGATGGTTTAATGTTAAATCTGGTATAAGACAAGGATGTACATTATGAAGGAAAGTTGTATTAAACATGATATGAGAATTGGAGATGTTAATGTCAGCTCTTTGCTTTATGCAGATGATCTTATACTTCTAAATAAATCCGCTACAAGTCTGCAAGATTCTCTGACTAAATTGAATAACTGTTGTAATAGATATGGTATGAAGGTCAGCATTAAAAAAGACAAAGACAATGAAAATTGGTAGAATAATTGAAAATATCAACTGTGTTGAAGAACCTGTGGAACAAGTAAAACATTTCAGCTACTTAGGCACGATTTTTAGTGAAGATGGTAAATTAAATATGGAAATAGACAACAGAATCAACAAAGCTGGTATGGTAGGAAGTCAATTGAATAAATTCATATGGAATAAGACAGAAATTAGTCGGAACACTAAATTAACTGTATACAAGACAGTGTTCAAACCAGTTTTAACTTATGGATCAGAGGGCTGGGTCAGAAGTAAAACACTTGACCAAAGACTAGAGACCGCAGATATGAGAGTCCTGAGACAGATTAGAGGCGTGAACAGATGGGATCAATGACAATATCATATTAAAAACAAGGATATTAGGTAAGAACTTGACATTCTCAGCATCCAGGAGCTAATCTCAGGTGGTATGGTCACTTAAACAGAATGGGTGAGGAAAGATTAGCAAAACAAGTGTTTTCTGCAAAGTTGCCAGGAAACCGACCCAGAGGAAGACCAAGATATAGGTGGATTGATATGGTACAAAGTGCCTTAGACGATAGAAATATAAGATCTGATAATGTTGGAGTCTTGACAAGTAACAGACTGATTTGGAGGAAAATTGTAGATAGGAAGTTAGTAATGATGTAAATTTTTCATGTAGTACTATCATATCCTGTACACCCCTTGAGGGTATAAGGTAGGAATTTGATGATGATATTATCCACTAAGTCAATATGATTATTCTTAGTAGATTCATTTATTAAAATAGACAGAAGGCATTTTACTGTAAGCGTAAATACTTCCTTGAAATCTTTACAGATTTAACAAAGTCATTATATGCTTTCCTTACTCTTATTTATATTGAAGATAATGAAAAAAATATCAGGAAACATGGTTAACAGTCATAATTCACATAGAAATAAGAATTAGTTAACAGTAATCAGATACTGACAAAAAAGTATGTTTGTATCCGATGTTAAATCTTCTAATATAACAAATTCACGAGGACACCTTATGCGTGGTTGATGCTTCTGCAACTTGTGAAATAGATTAAGTCCACTTCTCTCTCTCTCTCATTCAAGAATTTCATTTTCTGTGAGTTGCTAATATAAGTTTTGTGTGCAAGCCTACATATTCAATTCCAGTCTAATCAGTAGGAATCAAATTGCAACAGTTAAACACAAAACATTCGAGTCAATAACTCATGCCCTTCAAGGTCAAAGTTAACTGGAAGGAGACATCTGAACAGCTTCAAAGAAATGTGAAGAACCAATAAAGCTTTTATCCATTCACCTTCACAATGGAAAATGAAATTTATCTCTGACCTAAACCAATATGCATGCCCAAAAAGTTAAATCCATAGCCTGAACAACAGATAGACAAACCATTCAGCCAACCAATGTGACAAATACCTTATATGCCAGCATATGGAGTAATAGATTATGGTGTACTATATGGAAGCTTCAGTGCTTTACTCCAAATAACTACTTATTACTAACAGAAAACACAAAATTTCATGATTCAGCTGAGGGGAGAAGGAGAAATCCAAAAATTCAGTGAAGTGAACTTACCCATGATTTCTTTTATCATGTTCCAAAACTAAAATTGCATTAATACCAAAATTACAGTAAGTGTATGCCAACTATAATTGTAATAGTAGCCTGTGCACTACCTGAGGTTACATAACAGGACGAGTCATACACAAGAATTGATGCAAATTTAGACCAATCATAACTGTGTCTAGTGATTTCAAGAAACTGGAAATGTTGAGAAGCACAGACACCTTTTGAATGGACCAGAAAGTTTCTGGAATGTGGAATGCATTTGCAAGTCAGATTTCAATAAATCTCTTTATGCAGGTGAAACTGGAGTTGGTCATTCCCTAACAAACTCTTCAAGAAGATTAAATAAGAGCTGATTACAGATCATTCAAGATGTATATGAAACTAACCAACAAGGACATTTAGAATTTCCCAAAATTCACCGACAAACTGAGATTAATTTATCAAATGAATATCCTGACCTTTGAAAAGGTTGACAAATGAATATGCAGCATTTACAAAGATAGGAGTGCTAATTCCATTTATTTAATTTTTTTCTTCTTACAAAATTATACTATAACAAAGCTTGAGAGATGGCTAATGTTTTTCAGCTAGATGGAACAGCCATGGCTCAAACATCTAGTATGGCAGATAAGAATTATTTCTTGACTCCATAGTTTTAAAATTACTCAGTGACATATTTTATCAGATGAATTAAAACATAATTAGAGATCCTAACTAAAGTTCAGACTAAAAACACATGCCATGAGTTGACTTATAGGCTAAATGAATGACCTGCATACGAAGATTGCATTCCAAATCATCTAAAAAAAAAAAACCTGATCACTATATTTGCTAACAATGTTTTGTGATTAACATAAAGAGGTGCACAAATTTACATGGAGAGAAGAGGAGAAATAAGTCTCATCTCTTATGTTATTGTTGATAAAAATATCATGCCATTTCAGAGCAGCAAGGCATATAGTACATTTGAAACAGGGAGTGACCACACTTAGTTTTGAATAAGAATAAAAGTGAATATCATACTGAAAACTGTATGAGAAAGTTAAAAACAATCAAGCTGCTTGCAGAAGTTAACTATAAAATTAAATATGTAAATATTATTTAAGAAAAAAAAAAATGAAAGAGTATATAAACCAGAATCAATCTATGAAAAGACTTTGAAGAGAACATTCATTCAAGCAGTCATGTGGCAGAATTGAAAAGGATGCACGAGGATGAAAAAATGAGAACCCCATGGTGACAAATGGACTGAAAATTTAAGCATGTAATCAAAGAAAATACATGCTAGAAGTTCTTCTAAATAGTTAGCAAACATGTGTTTTGAGACAATATAAAGAAAAATGAAAGCAAAGAAAGTCACAGGAAGACTGATAAAAATATATATAGAAGATAAAACATTAAGAAGGTGGCAAACTTTTCTGGAGGCTACTGAAAAAGCTTACACAGAGGATAAAGCTAAAGCAAAGCACACTATAAAAGGAATCACAGATAAGCAGTATGAAAACTGAAAATATTCTAGATGCATAACGTTAATACTTTCAAGACTACTTACTAAATGAAACAAAGTAACAGAATCCTGGTAAAAATATTCATAAGGAATAAAGTCAAATACCTAAAATGTGGCAAAGTATTAGGAGTATGTGACATTAGACCAGATATGTTCAAATATGGAGGTATAAAAGTGTTACAGCAATTGCACTGCTAGTCAGAAGGCTCAATTCTATATGAAGGGAAGAGAGGACTCATAGTATGGATCTATAAAACAAGGTGGGGGGGGTGGTATAAAAACTAAATGTGAGTGTAATTTCCACACCAAGTGTTTCAAGTTATGATATATACAAACATACCTGAGAAGAGGTTGAGAAAAAATTGTGAAAGGAAGACTTGGTAAAAAAATATGTTCAAGCTCAGGAAATGGAAATTGCCAGAATTAGACTCACTTAAGTTAGTGAGCAGTGATGAGAATATAACAAGGATCTCAATTCAAGTTTGCAGATCTCAAAAAGATATGCACAGTACCATAAGAAAAGCTGCTCAAACCCAATAATTACATGAAATAACAGGACTAATATTATATCAAGCAATAGGTAGTCCATATTTGAGTGAATGCAAACAGGCACTTAGAAGTAGATGTACAGAGGACATGAAATCAGGTATGAACAAGGAAGCACGTTACACCAACTGTTAATCATTGTCGTCTATACGAATCACCTTATGAAGAAACTGGCATGGTATGGAGGGTAAACTTAAAAGACTGAAAATAAGCAAGAATGCTGAAATCAACTAGATCATAAATCTGGAAAAAGTAAAACCTTTCAGATATCTAAGCATAATTTTAGTAAACAAGACAATACTGGAGTCATGACAAGATTAATTTGGAGAGAAAATGTGGAAGAAAAGTTAGCAATAAGGTAAACTATTCATGTACTGCTATCATGCTTGAGTGTAGTTATCAGGAAAATGTTTAGTCAAAGAAACATTTTCTTGATCTGCAAATAGTTATAACAAATTGTTCACAAGTGAGAAAGTGAAAATCGTATATTACCCAGCTTTTATATAAAGGAATTAAGAAGAAGGGCTATGATGGCAAACAATTCGACAAATAGACTGTGTAGAAGGAATAGATGCGAGTTTTCGGATGTGGATTGAGCCTGAAGGAAGAGTGAATTTACATAAGAGGGATGGCATGAACTTAAATGCATTTGGTATCAGGAGTTGTAAGAAATTACTAAATGGTATGGGATCTAACAGTCAGGGGAAATAAATTACAATGAGAGGAACAGTAAGAATGGAATGGGAGAAATAGAATCTGTGTGTTAGAGTGGCAAAATTTCACAATGATGAGAATGCACATCATTGTGAAAATTATGAGGAAGGAATAATTTGATTTTGCATTTGTCCAGCAGTTCAGATTTATTAAGCACATGTAAGGATGTCTACATAAGTAAAGCACTAAAAAAGAACAGAGATCTGCAAGACATCCAACTGTGTCATGCAGACTACAGAGAAGAGTATACAAAAAAGCATGCAGGTAAGATATTGTCTGCACATGAATGATACTAAGAGTATAAAAAACAAAGACAGTTTGTTGTCTTGGTCAATATGCTGAGATATCAGTTGTAGACATTAGTGAGACAAGGGAATCAAAGGAGACATTAACTGATAAAGGGTATACAGTATTTTTCAGAAGGCTAAACAGGATGGGGGAGAGTGTGGGTGCTGCTAAAGATATAAGATGATTGGAATCCAGTTAGCATTGAGACCCTTGAGTGCAATACCAGTAAAAAATTTTTCATGCAGCAGTGAATTTGAAACCATCTATGTGTGAGGTGTAGTCTGACAAGATCACATAGTGGGGAATGTTAGTACAGACCAAGATCAGGTGATAGTGAAGAAATGTGTTACTAAATAAAAATGGTTGAAAAACGAGTAATCAAATGGGGGACATTAATTTTCAAACACTGCTTATATAGCATTGAAATCACATGAGAAGAATGAAACTTCTCTGAATTTATTGAGCTGTTTGTGAGACAATATGCTTAAACAGCATGTGACAGAAGGAATTCTAGATTAAAATGGATTAGATCTGATTATAGTGAGAGGATATTTTAGTTCAAATGTAACTATTCTGACTCCAGTTGGTGATGATAATCACATAGTACTCACCTAAGAAGTGGCCAAGTTTATTAAAGTTCCATGGTGAACTACAAAGGAGGAAATTATGACCAATTGAGTTTATCATAATCAGTTGTTGGATGGGAAGGATATCAACAGCGCAAGAGAAGTGTTAAAAAAAAAAAAAAAAAGATGCAATATCAAAGTTCAAAGAATAAATAGGGTAGCAGTGAAACAGATGAGTAATCTATCTTAAGCAAGAGATTTGTAAAAAATCTCTTGCATAAAAAATATGTAAGGAATACCATGTGCATATGGATGATGTTGGTTATGAAAATTATAAGCAGCATACCAGAAGAGTCACAAAAGTTGTATAGAAAGCTAACTCTGGATATGAAAAGAAATTGGCTCTGTGAATTAAAGAAACCCAAAAGAATTCTATCACTATGCTGCAAGTAAAAGAAAGAATAATCACTGAATGCAGATGGTATGCAGCTGACATATGCATGGTTGGAGAGCATTGTCTTGGTAGTCCCTATTAAGCACAACTTGTTTTTCAATTTTCCTATTACTAACTAACATTTTTAAAGTTTCCATGCATAATAATTGGATAAGTTCTTCTGTGTGCTCCTCTCCACTGATGTGGGATTCACTCAAAGAGCTATTTTTTTTATTATCAAATGTGAACAAATCTTAGTTTTGAAAATTAAGGACATGGAAAAATTATGGAATTAACATCAATGGGGGGGGGGGGGGCTTAATCATGTATTTGTAGATTAAATTGTTCTGTTAGGCAAAAAAAAAAAAAAAAAAAAGCAGCTTTGGAAATGCTACATGATCTTGATAGAGAAAGCAGGAAAAAATGGTTTAAGGATTAACACAATTAAAACAACAATGATGACAAATTCAGATCAAATCGAATTGAAATCAGCAAAGATTGCAATTTAAAAATTGCAGAACAGTCAATTAGTTTTACTAAAGAAATAAAATAACCACATGAGAAAACAAAGCACTTTGACTATACAAAGAGTGTTAGAAGATTTGCATCTCTGCTTAAAAAGAAAGCTCTTTAATATGTGCATTATATTACAGTATTCCTTATGGAAGTGAGCGACTAAACAGAAAGCTAATTTCACATATGGCAAAAAGAGCCCAGGAGAGAAGAATCCTCTACTCCAATCACCTTTCTAATTCAATTGCTGCTGCTGTTGTTTTTCCTTTTGTTAGGTGGAGTAGTGAATAAGCTGGCCATAGTAACAAATCTGACAGATGAAAGATGGACAAAATTAAGCAGCAAGTGGATACCAAGAAGAGCAAAGATCATCACAGAACAGGATTAGAGATGATGTACATAAGTTTGTTACGAGATGGTGGACATTGGCTGACGAGAAATAACTGGAAAATTAAGGAGGCCAATATCCAGAAATGGGCAAAAAAACTTTAATTCAATACTATAAGTCTGAAACGTAAATTCATCACAAGCAAGCTCACGGTAAGTGCATAGTTTTGGGTGATTATCTTTTTAACATGCTCATTGCCAATCAAGCGATATCGCATGATGCGAGTTCTCACCAAACGGCCGATCATGCGTTATCGTGTGGACGTCGCTAACTAAATAAAAAAAATTTTTAAATTTGGCCACCACACGAAATTCCAATTTTCAGCTTGGCAACGAACGATATCGCGTGATACGAGTTCTCACCTGACAGCCGACCACGCGTTATCACGTGGACGTCGCTAACTAAATAAAAAAAATTTGGCCACCACACGAAATTCCAATTTTCAGCTTGGCAATGAAAGTGTTAAAGACAGTTATCACAACCATGAACTTAGATGTGTGTGGGAGGGTCTTTTCATTTTTTTTTTAAAAAACGTTTTGTGTTTAAATTATATATAAGTAAAAAGGTATAAAAAAATAACATGGTGATAGCCTGTTTTCACTTAAAAGTGAAAAGGGGCTACCTCATGTTAAACAATATTTATCAGTACAATGGGGATGGAAGCAATGGTATGGCATACCAGCACCCTTATCAATAACAAATGTTATACATTTAGAAATTTGCAATCTCCAGTAATTCATTACACATTCAGTATGCATATAAGATGAGTTATTTAATTTATATTTTTCAACTCCTATTGTTCAGATATATAACATTTTATTATGGTATACATTTTACTTATTTTTTATATATTTGTACAATTCATACTTAATAAACTGAACATTATATCCTTGATTTGTGTTATTTATCCCAAAAAATAAGGAAGTTGTTTTAAAAAAAAGTAAAAAACTGAACATTTCGTAACAGCTGCTATTTCTATAAATTGAAATGGCTGGAATGAGAGTATAATCACGACATCATTAGGCATGTTACATGCAGTCTACATTGTCGTGTGAACTCGTTTCCATTTTCATATCCTCCTGAAGATGCTGTCAGCCATATAACCAGCAAAACATGCTGAGTTATACAGTGTGTTAAAACCTGGTTATTTATTATGCACACAAGTATTACAACTTTAAATCTTGCAGCAGACAGCAATTTGTATGACTGAAACTTAAGATTGACAAATCCTTGCTCAACTATTCACCATTTGACACAATGATAATCACTATTCACAGACCAACAGGGTTGTTCGAAAAACCTTACATTTAATGGCCTAGATCAGGCGTGGCCAACATCATTCTATACGAGGGCCAATATATCATCAGTGGTAGCGTCACGGGCCGCATACTTTTAGACAGAACTTAAATAAAAATAAACTCTGCATTTTTTCAAGGCAATAGTTATATGTATTGGCTTACTATATTTACTAAATCATTTTACTACTTGGAGAACAATATAAACTACTTGAAACTGATCATTGTAACCAGATCAGAGCAAGTGACTTTCAGTGATACATTACTCTGGAGCGCATAGAAATCTACCACTCCCACTACTCGCACAGAGAAGCAGTAGATTTTATAAATTGAGTAATCTTTTTAAAGCAATTTTGTTAAATCATTTTACTACTGGGAGAACAATATAAAATACTTGATTGATTTAAATATAAGTTTAAATTTAAATATAAATATAAGTATAATGAAACTGAACACTATAACCAGAGCAGAGCAAGTGACTTTCAGTGATGTGTTACTCTGGAGCGCATAGAAATGTACCACTCCCACTACTTAAGATTTCTTCTTTTCCCTAATATAACTTTAGGTCATGAAAATCAGATTTTTCTTTACAGAAATCTTCACTGGATAATGTTTTCTAGGTAGAATGTAAAAAATCAGAATCTAAACAGTCATGCTACAAATTATACAGCCTGAAGAGACATCTAAAGGTCTTCTTCAGAAATCAGCAGCTGTCAGCGTGCACATAAATCCAACAGGAAAACATTACATCACCTATAAAGTTAAGGGATAGTTTCTGATATAAAACCAAACCGACCATTTTCCTTACAGGCAGTGCTTCACAAATTATTTCATTTGTGCTGCAGAGGGTGTACATTTCTAGTTCTGGACAGGCAACATGGTTTACCATTTACAAGGATGGTCTGAAAATTTCTCGGCTCTCGACCTTAGATGGCAACACTATCGGCAAGACATTTCTTTTTCTAAGTTGGTACATCTGTCATAAGCATCCATGCGAAATTGCAAGTCATTCTATCAAGTAGTTTGTTTTATACTATCTGAAGCAAAAGTGTTGTCTGTATCCCTTGAAATGGATAAAATTAAGTATCATGCGGTTATAAAATTCTTTGTAAAAGAAGGTTTAACGCCAAAAGAAATTCGTTCGAAGTTCATAGGTACTCTTCTCCATTTTCGACAATTAAGAAATGGGCTGTCGAGTTTAAACGTGGCCGTACCAGCCTTGAAGATGATCCACGTGAAGGACGTCCAAAAACTGAAACACCACCAGAAATCATTGATCAAGTGCATGATATGGTATTGGATGATCGGCGAGTCAAAGTGCGTCAAACTGCTGAGACTATAGGCATTTCAAAAGAACATGTAGGATATATTTTGAAGGAGAAGAATTGCAAATGAAAAAGCTATGCGCAAGAGGGGTGCCACGCTTGCTTACAGCAGATCAAAAACGCACTCGCATGAAAATCTTTGAACAGTGCTTGGAGTGTTTTAACAAGAATAAAACTGATTTTGTGTGTCGATTTATTACCATGGATAAGACTTGGATTCACCATTACACACCAGAATCCAAACAGCGGACAGAAGTCAGTTGTTCAGCACCAAAGAAGACAAAGTTGGTTCCATCAGCGGGAGAGGTCATGGCATCAGTGTTTTGGGATGCTAAAGGTATTTTGTTTATTATCTTGAGAAGAATAACAACAGGGAATATTATTCCGATTTTTTAACCAGATTAGATGAAAAAATTTGTGATAAAAGACCCGTTTGCAGAAGAAAAAACCATCTTTCATCAGGACAATGCACCTTCCCACAAAGGTGTTTTGGCAATGGGAAAATTAAGGGATCTGCACTATGAATTGTTGGAACATCCACTCTATTCCCCAGATTTGGCTCCCTCTTCCCAAAACTGAAACTCTTCCTTGCTGATCAGTGTTTTCCTTCGAACCAAGAAGTGATTGCAACTATAGAGGGATATTTTGTAGATCTTACTGAGAACCACTACAGGGACAGGATAATGGTGCTGGAAGAATTATAAAATTCGTTTTTTCATTGTTAGGCCGAGAACTTTTCAGACCCCCCCCCCCCTCCCCTCATAAATACTATATTTTTGTCTGAAAATTTTAAAAAATTTTGTGTAGCTTGAAGATTAGCTACACAAAATTTTCTATTCCCCACAAACAACTAGTGGGCAGAAGATCTTCACTCTTACTTTAGCACATGGTGCTTGCAACTGAATTATTGAACCAGGTTTCAACACAGCAACCAAACACCTCTACCAAAACCTCAAATCAAAATTTTTAGTACCTGACCTTGCAACTAAACACTAAGTGAATGTCTATATTTGCCTACACAATAAGACAGGGAAAATTGGAAAGTTCAACTCTCCCATCTCATTTCCTTCCTCCCATTACAAATGGAGAAATAATGCACAGTAATTAATAACAAAATGAAGTGTTAGCATTCATTTAACTGCATACATTTTCTTCTATTTCAGACATCTATCACAAACACGAGGTTTGGAATTCAAGACTAGTAGACTGAGCCGAAAAGTAACTATATCCATTGTGTTGCTCGTATGCATGCTAGTCAATAATTAGTTGTATCCATCATTTAAAGCCGACATTTTAAAAAAAAAAAAAAAATCAGCTAACGCCTTTATATTCCCGTATACGGGGAGTAGGCGAGACCATTTAGTCCTCTCTAACTTTTGGAGACTGAGTGGGCAGTTCAATCTCCACTGGTACCAATCAGAGATAGATGGCCCAAGGCTATCACTAATTAAGCGGTACACAGTGAAGAGAGATGGCTCAAGTGCCGCCATCTCGTGGTCCCTAACCCTAACACAATATATTTAATGTCTAAAATAATGTGGGTTCTACGGTCGATTTTCTTGAGTTTACGGGACGAAAAACCTGCTTGCCCGTGCCAGAGATCGACTAACTCGGGAACTGGTCGAAAAAAGGCTTAGAAAAATTTCCTCTAGTCGCCGACTAGACTCTAAAGCAAGTCTTCTTTCGTGCGGCCAAGCGCCGTGGTATGCAAACGCCACACCCACTGAGCTACACAGGCTCTAGCCGACATTTTTAATTCCGAGAATTATATAGCACAATTCTGTCACAAATAAACTGTCCAATAGCTGTCACTATGGAATTTTACTTGTGTTTTGAATAACTGAATCAAGCTATACAACAGAATGAAGTTTCTACATAAATTATAACCAGAAATGGTGACCAGTTTGGTATGTCTCTCTTCCAGCATGGATGAATAAAAATATGGCTGTATTGAAAATAATCGCTGAATGATGTAGTCAAAATTATGAAATATATTGAAGCTAGGTTTACTAAATGCAAGATATTTTTGAGCGACCCTGTTAGTCTAGGAATAGTGATTATCAATAGCAAAACTGTTGCTAATCATAAATGTGACGGCTAGTTGCAGAACAAAGTGCTGCAAATTTGGCTTTTCAAAATTAGAGATAAAATGAATATTCTCCATTGTTCTAGAACACTATTTATGGTTAGCCATGATGACATATGTAGTACACATCTTCATTTACTTAATTTCAAGTCTATTTCAAGGCACATTACATATCTAAAAAACAGCCCCCACCCCTTTTCTTTTTCAAAGATGAAGACCTTCACGGAATTGCTATTGGAGAACTTGTCAGTCATCTATTTTTTTACCCATCTGCAAGAACTAGAATGAAGTTTTTAATAGTAGTTTCCAGCTTGAGATTAAAGTAAAAATCGGAAAAGATCCATTTAATATAAATATTGAAAAATGAACAGGAGAGATCACAGCAGAAAATGCTATGAGTAAAATTTCGATGGATAGTACACTGAAACTTCAAGGAAGATTCTCTGGCAGCTTGTTGTACAAATAAATTATCCTGAATTATGTACAAAGCAAAAAAAAAGTTAATTCCATTTTTCTATCACCTAATTTTACCTAAAAGGATGTATATGATATTACTTCACAAGACCTCCAGGGAGTAAAGGACTCATTGAAATGATGCCAAACATTACACACACACACACACACACACACAGGTGCCGATTTACAGTCATAAGTTAGTAAAGTTTATGGGAAAAATACAATACACAGAAACAACTGGTTTAATTCATCTTCTATTGTCTGTCACAGAGACATCTGCAGAATACAATATTCAAACTATAATAACACACAAAAACACAACACAATAAATGGAAGAAAGTAGACTATTCTGAGCTCTCCTAAAAGTCCCCCCATCATCCCCCCCCCCCAGTGTTTACAAGGTTTGTTGCTCTTAGAACTTATGCTCAAACTGGGAGATCTGCCAATATTTGCATTGGTGAACAATACAACTACTACAATAACTACAATCAGGTCTAGATGACTATGTGTTGGATAACTAGCATAGGGATTAAATGGGGGAAAAACTACCATGCTTCATCATAAGAAATACAAACTTGAAAGACTTTTTTAGAATCAGAAGTAGGCTTTAAAAACAATTATTGTATTCCTGAAAATGTCTCTGTGCCAGGTGAAATATTGGAACAATTAAATCTATTGCTTAATTTTTTTTTCTGTGTGCTGTATTTATTCCATTAACTTTGATTACTCATACCACAACTATTCTTGAACAATTTCAAACTGCACTCAACCTCCAAAGGTAAGAAATTCCAGTCGCGTGCTGCTATGTGAGAAAAATCAAGCTCATCCATTTCTAGACTGCCATCGTTGTCAAGCTCCAGGGTTGCACTCGCATCCTGTCACACTGAATAAAATGAAAAATTCCATATTCTTGTATCCTATATAAACCTTTCAGAAATTTACATATTTTCATATTACTCTTGTTCCTGTTTACAGTCCAAAAATTCTCAAGTTCTCCTTATTTACATTTCACAATACTAATATCTTCACTCTTCATTGCACCCTCTCCACTGTATCTACATCACTCCGTAAACGCAGTCATGCAAGCATCATTGTATTCATTCCTGTTCTCTAACTCAATTACATTATAAAATGTGAGCAAGTTGCTCAAACATGACATACATTTAGTAAACCCAAACTGTTCATCATTGCAAAGAATATTCTGCTGACCAATTTCTGTGTGCAATTTCTTACCACTTGTTCGTAAATCTTCACCTGATGCTGATAGGTTGACAATCTTTGCACTGCCCTTGTGTAATTGGATCACCAAATCGTCCCTTGCTGAGACTCAATTTATAAATAATGTCAAATGAACAATTGAGCTAAACATTCTTTTAGCATTTGCTGATGTCCCATTGGTCACTATTGCTAATTTGTATTCACATTGATACAAATAGCTCTAGTACATCCTGATATACCAGTTTCATTTTCTAGTGTGTAACACTGAGCTATATACTACATACATAAGATATAACTTTACACAAAATGGGCATTCAATGGGTGAATAATCTCTTCTGCACCTGCATACCATCCACATTCGGGAGTTGCAACACAACAGAATTCTTTATTGTCTAGCTAGCAGAGGTAGTTTTTCACAATCACACTTAGCTTTCTGTATATATCAACTTTTCTAGCCAATGCCTTATAATTTTCATAACTGGCATCCTTATCCACACAATATTCCTCCCATATCTATTTTTTTTTTTTAAATTCTCTTGAAGAATCTCTTACTTAATATGATTCCACACCCATTTCACTCCCACTGTGTTTATTTGAATTCTAAGGAAGCATGCTGATAATGGATCATTGATCTATTTGTTTACATATGTCGGAGGCACTGTGGACATCCAACCAATACTATGGGGTTGGAACTCATCTTCTCTGTTGCTAAGAATGTCGTATTTTGAAGTGCTAACCAGAACATTATAACCTATTCTAAATGGTGTATCCATATAAACTGTTTCCCAGGTCAGTATAGCATGATAACTGTCACCAACTGGAGGCAGAACAATCATGTCTTACTGAAGCTGTATGACACCAATTAAGTCAAATATTCTTTGACCTTAAGTTCATTCTATCACATGCTCCTTAACATGTTCACTGCCGTTCATTTATGACAATGTCCCAAGGACATTCAGAATGAACTTGCCATTCTGTAATTTCCTACCATTCAGCTGCCTAACTAACCCAGACTGAGTTATTCATCATAAAAGCACGTGAGTCTTACAAGCTTAGAGCAGGTACTGGCACATACACAAATATTGATTTGATGCTATAAAGTCTTAATAGCACTGAATGAATGGGTAGTACACCATAAGCAAATACCAGTTTCATGCTTTAAAGTAATGTCTGGGTTAAGAAAGTTGTCTTACAACAGCTCAATGAATTCAGTTTCATTATTTTTAGAAGATTTCAATTTTACCCAATAAATCTTTGGATAATTGAAGTCAGGATGATTAATCATTTAATACCCACTAGGTTTATTCAGCTAGCTAGCCAACACCTTTTATTCCTTTATAGGGAGTAATCGAGACCTTTTAACCCTATCTGAGTAGATAGTTCAATCTCCACTGAACAATAAGAAATAGCTGGACCAAAACTATGACTAATTATGAGCAGCAACCAATGAAGAGACTTGTAAACAATGCGCTATCTCTTGGGACCTAACCCTAACAGGATATGCTGCCTGAAATAGTGTGGGTTCTATTGTTAATGTTTTTGTGTTTACAAGAAGAAAAACCCGAGTTTCCAGTAAGAAAAAACCACTTGCCTGTGCCAGAAATAGACTAATTTGGGAACTGGAAGAAAAAAGGCCCTCCAGTTGGCAATTAGACTTGAACTCAATCAATGTTCGAGCAGCATAGCGCAGAGGATGCATCACTTTAGCAGTGTATTTCATTGTCGCTAGTAGCTGATCCATGAGGTCTGTAACAACACTATATTTGTTAAATTCAACCTCACATCATATAGGTTATGAATCACAGCTACACAGCAAACTATTATTAATATCATAATCATGGCTTTCTACCTAACTGGACTCAAATCATCCAATACCATTAACAGTGTACCTCCCTCCTTGATTGTGTATATCAATCCTAAAAATACTGTACCATATACACAATACCAGTTAATACATCTGCTTCTGAGAACCAAACCTCACTAATGCCAATAATTTGAAGCAACAAACTCAACCACTTTGTTCCTTATACTCCTGGTACAAAACACAAGTGTTGTGTGGAAAGTTAAATACATTAATCATACTGAAAAGTACCTGAAAATCATGAAAAGAATGACTGTACATGATAAAGGCAATAAAAAAAAAATATTTATCATTATGCTGCAAATAAAAGAAAATGAATATGGAAGAACAACATTACTGAATGGATGATACTCTTGTGTCACACATTGAGATTATTCAAATAAAGTTAAAATTTTTCAAATATTCAAACACACTTGGAAGTTGACTGAGAATGTGGTTAGTAGGGGTGTCCAGACTAGTTCCCTTACTTTCAGAGTGGTGAATGAGTGGAATGGATTGACAGGTGGTGAGCACCAACAGTGAATAAGTTGAAGATGTAGGTGTTGCATTAACAGATGGTATGGATCTCTCGCAACGAGTCTAGACTCCATGGAGTACCTATATAAATAATAATATAAAAGAGTGTTCACTTTGCTAAGATCTCTCAACTGGGTGACTAACATGGTGCCCAGTGCTCCTGCTACTACAAATGAACGAAAAGATATAGATGTGCATGAGAATGAGGTTCAAGAGCTCAGCATAATTGCTTGTCCTTCATTTGCTTTTATAACTTGAGTGTCAGAAAAGTTATAAAAACAAATCTCAGGAACAGTTTGCCTGTATAAGTAGTAAGCTTAATATAAATTATAATAGCTGATGTGGGTGATTTATGGCATTTCTTAATGATGCCTTGCCTTCCTGCAGATCGCAGGTAATAAATAATAGCTATGCAGCATCTTTTTTGATGTCACTAATTCAAAAAATGTTAGTACTGTGGGTGGGCTAAGGATTTTTTTCTAATTTTTTAAAATTAATTTCTGCAATTCTTTTGTATTTTTTAAATTAATTTTTACCTGGTTCTAGACCAAATATCAAACTTTTTCAAGCCACTTCCAGCTTTGAATAAGTGAGGTTGTGGTCTCACAGTAGGCAATGAAATTCATCTCCCAACTACATGTTCTGTTATGCTATTACAGCATAATGAGTGTCAATTAACCATATTAACTTAATTGAGGACCAAAATAAATAAAATCACAGTAAGTGAATTTCACCAAGCAATGGTGAACAGTTCCCTGCCCCCATACTAAAACTACCTAAATGAATAAAAACTATGTAGAAACAAGAGTGAAATCAATTTGTCTTCATGGAATGTGCCGTCAAAGTACCTTTGATAATGCTAACATGAGCTGGAAAAATATCAGGATGTAAATATTTAATTTAGTTGTAAATTGTTTATTTCATTCCTGTTTCTACATAGTTCTTATTCCAGAAAGATCTACATGAAGTATTACAACTACAGAAATCTGAATATGGAAATGTCTTTATTGAAGAACTGCAGGTAAAGACTTATGCCTTCAACCAAGTAAATGCTAATTGAGCAAACCTTCACCTTATGCTTTCCAGACAGTTTAGGCCTAATATTTGGGTGTTCATAATGCATCTCTCAGATGGAAATGAAAAAAATATTTAACCAAAATAAAAGATTGTTCAGGAAGCATAACATTCTTGCAAAGATACAGCTCAAGCAACTCCTGACAGACAAGATGATCCACATCTTGTCAGACAATAAAACCAAAATTTCAAGACAAATCTTATATTCAGGATTACTTCAGAAAAAAATTATGTGCACTTATCATGGTAAAAATTGAATTTTCCACCAAAATATTACTGCAAGATGAAACTGAATTATTACACAAGTAGCCTCAACCTTGCTAAAGGATACATGCCCTCCATAAAGCAACATATCCAAAGGAGAAAAAGGCAGCCTTGGGAAATCTAAAATTGAACAAAAACATACTTATAATAAAAGCAGGGCAAGACAAAGCAACAGTGATCCTTAAGACAATGACAATTTCAAAATAAAGTAATTATTATTGGATATGTCAACATACATTCCCATAGCAAAGGACCCCATAACATCAGTAAAAAAATAAAACCATAAGATAATGCTGGTCGGTAGAAACTTTATCCATTTTTTTTTTTAAACCCTATCTAGACCACATATATGGGCTACCTAAGGTCCAGAAACCTGGATCCTTGCTATACCCTACTGTTGATACCATAAATTGCCCTAACAATAATAACCTTACATTGGAACTCAAGAAGATTATTGGAAAGACATTCTATATTAAAAAACAAACAGGAAAAAAAAAATGCACACTTTGAAACCACCATACAGAACCTTCAACTGCAGGAAAATTATTGCTTGGTGAGCTTTGATATATCATCTCTTTTTTAAATGTTCCAATGACAGACATGCTAGTACCCATTTCTAAAATATTCCCTCCCTGATATTTGCACACCTTTTAAGCACTGCCTTAAATTGGAGTATTTCAGCTGGAATAAACAGCTCTTTAAATAAACTGAAGTTGCAGCAATGGGCTACCCATTTCAGACATTCTCTTATACATGGCATCCTTTGAAATGTTCCATCCTCATTAGAAACTTGGAATTTTAAACTTTAGCCTCTAGGGTAAAGCAAAAAAGAAATTTCATTCCTCCTAACAGCACTGCATTTGGAACAACATATTCTAGTTGAATACAATGGTTACAGAAACCAGAACAGACATCTCCCTAAACTCCTTAAAATGAACAACCCGACCGAGACTACATATACATCATGTAACTGTCCTACATTAAATGTACAACAGATAAATTAGGCTTGCTCCTAAAAACACAAATTTGATGAGTTTAAAATCTCTGGTTAGTCACTATTTTCCTCAGACAAATTAAGAACTGTCAGGATTCTCTCTCTCCTTCCCAGGTGTCTAGAGTATCCCTTGTCAGTGCAAGATCCAGTACTCTGGATAGACAAGTCATGGTATGAAGAAAAGAGC
The DNA here is from genome assembly GCF_054136105.1 of Typopeltis vanoorti. Taxonomy (NCBI): domain Eukaryota; kingdom Metazoa; phylum Arthropoda; class Arachnida; order Uropygi; family Thelyphonidae; genus Typopeltis; species Typopeltis vanoorti. Next base: position 26,841,357 of record NC_143574.1, read on the forward strand.
ATAAACATATTCAATAAGGACAACATGCCTTGAAGACAATTCCATCAAATGTAAAAAGAAAGGCCAGTACACACATCCTAGTGAACTGTAACAGAAATGGTGTAATTCTATGTAATTTTTTGGTGGACCAACCTATCTGCCCATCAGCAGTAAATCAGAGACCATCATTGCAGAGGATGCCACTGCTACACTCGTTCTGGAGGAGTTAATTTTAGTCTTTGCTTTTGCTGAGTTTCAAAGTGTTGCTTTGAAAGTACTTTCAGCAATGCTAGCAAAATGTCAGGTCTTTTATTCTTGATTCTACATAGTTTTTATTCCAGAAACTTCAACATAAATCACAAGTACAAATGGAAACACACCTCCTTTATAGTGTCATATCACTGCAAGATGTGTAATAAAGAATAGATAAAGTTTTGACCCCTTTCATTTTTTCAAGAAAAGGGTTATGTGTAAAAATAAACTGTAAATTAACTTCAGTTTTACAGTAAAATAAACTGTAAAACTGAAGCAGGCAATATAGCTGTATTATAATATGTAAATTAAAGTTTAATAATAATAAAATGTAAAATATTTAAATGAAAAATGGGTTTTTAGAAGCTCTCGAAAACAAAAGATAATTAAACATTTATAATACAACAATCAACTGCATTTTAAATGAAAAACGAATAAAAATTTAAATGAAAAATAGTAATGCTAAGCAGCCAAATCTTGTGCACATTCAGAAATCATCGAAGCTTACATTCACCAGCATCATTTTTGTGTGTATATTTTGGTGTGTGTGTGTGTGTGAAATAACACGGAAGACAGCCAGTTTTCCTGGCTATAAATTCTGCCTTGATTAAATAATTTCATACAAGTTCTGTTTTAAAATTATGAATTTTATCTTGGAAGAAGATAAGGAAGAAAAGAAGTCACGTAAAACAAAAATCATTCAAAATATGCAACTAATTAGCACATATTAATATAGAATATAACATAATTAGCACATATTAATGGAGAATATAACAAACTTGGCATGCTTGAAGCAGGAGATTCTGGGTAGCTGATTTCAAAATCATGCAGCCTCAAAGTCAAGATTTTATGTCATGTGGGGATTATAGACACATAACACTCAAATGCAGAATGCATTTGAGTATTGCATGTGTTTAATGTTGCAATGCATGTTCGCATGATTTGCCATGTATAAATATCAGAATGCAATGGATGTCAATTTCAAGAGTTAACCCCCCCCAATGGTAGGGGGGAAATTTAAAGTAAATTAGGTATGTAGAGAATTTCTGCTACTGTATTATGGTTCAATAAACTTGAGATAGCAGGAATTCCTTGAAAATTAATTTCCAATATGCATATTATTCTATTAAGATAAAAAGAATTTATTTGTTAAACCAAATTTCAAATGGCGACCAAATGTCAATTTGATTGGAAATGACAAGAATATAAAGTAAAATACCTGGCAACATGGCACTCTCTCTCTTACAAACAAATTTGTTACAGTTCCACAGTAACAACAAAGAAAGCAACATTAAAGTGAATAAAGGAAACTGAATTATGTAGTTACACTATTCTTTACCTTACCCATACACATCCAACTTGGGCATATTTTATTTAAAAGCATATATCTGAAGAAAAAATGCATGTGTGTGTGATATAAAGTTCAGCTATCTCTATTCAATAGAGAGCTATTCCTAAGTCTTATCCATCTTGATGCTTTCTTTACTTACATCGGATGCGTTTTTTTTTTTTTTTTTTTTTTTTCATTTCATATAATTCATTTTGATAGAATGTGTTCAGCTTTTTTCCAATATTATCTATGAGAATTACTCTAATTTCAGATTTATCAAATTATCTTTTTCTGGAAAATCTCCATCCATATACCAGCTGAAACAATTCTGCAGAGTATATTTTAATAGTAATCAAGCATTTTAATATTGTGCAAAAAATAAAATATATATAAATGAGAAAAATACTTAGGCAAGCCTTTAACAAAACAAGTTTTTTAAAAATCAATAGGATCAACATAATTTCCAACTGATATTCGATATTTTTTTAAAGCCAGCTGAACTAGCCATATAATGAAATTTCCTAATATAGCCAGTAGAAAACCAATTATCACATATTTACTTAATGTCATCAAAAACTAGGGTCATCACCAAAAAATAATCCAAAACTCTTCAATATATGTAATCTTAGTTTATCAGGAATTCTTAATTAACCTGCCTGTAAAGGATCCCCCCCACCCCACCACAAAATTTTTATATCATGCGGTATTCGTGTCTGGCCTTTATCGGTGGCTTTTCTAGTTACATATTTCAAATGAACTAAGTCTGGGCGGATAGGAAGAAATATTATCGCAGATAAATGCAAAGTATCATGTCACAAAGTATGGTAAAAGTGAGGTGAGGGAGAAGGATTTAAATGTGATAGCACCCAGTTGAAGTTCAGGGGACAATGCAAAAAAGTAGATAAAAACAGTACAAACTATCACTCAGATATTGAAAAGAACATAAATAAAAATAAACTCTTCTCTTTTTAAGAATTTGATACAACTCTTCACTTCTGAGAGGCATGTGATCAAGATAGAGGCCAACACATTTTCAATTACAAAAATCGCTTAATAGGGACAGAAAGAGGGGATACGATTGAAACTATTTAAAGGAGATTTATAGCATAGCTGCAAGAGATTTTTCAGGTACTTAGCTGGAGGAGAGAAAGAACCTGTGGAGACATTAAAAAATGCAGCTGTCAAGTAACTGAGAATTAGTTTTTTTGCTAGAGAATGGTCACAGCAGTTTACTAGATGTGAATGCATTGTCAGGATATGTGTTTAAGAAGAGGAAAAAGAACTGTGTGAAAAATTGTAGATCTCTATGATGAATCTAGAGACTGTGGAATTCCTAATTAATAAAAGGACCACACTTCAGGATATTTAAAACTACCGTAACTATCAAAAAAATTACCAAAGCATTTCCATTTCTGCATGTTTTATAAAGTGGACTTCATGAAATTTAAGTTTAAATATAGTTCTTAGGTCAGCGGGGAAAGAAACACTAAGAGAAAAAATGTTGCCTTGGAATAGTCAAGTATTACTACACCCAAGCAAATTTTTGGCAGACTGATTTCTTGTGAAATAGATATGTATGCTTCCAAAAATGGATTGTTTGGGGTTCATCATAATTAAATTCCTAACATATAGCCTCAGGGGATGTACAGGATCTTAATGTAGTACCACATCAAGTTACATCATTACTAACTTTGTATCAACAATTTTCCTCCAGATTAGCCTGTTATCTGTTAATATTATCAGATGTTATATCTGTCTTCTAAGGCACTTTTTACTGCATCAATCCACCTACATCTTGGTCTTCCTCTGGGTCTTTTTCCTACCATCTTGCCAAAGAACACTTGTTTTGCTAATCTTTCCTCTCCCATTCTGTTTAAGTGGACATATCACTTAAGTCAGTAAAACATGAGCACTCTCAACCAACCAGCAGATTAGATATTTCTTTAACTGAAACTCCCTGACACTATAATCATATCTAACACTCTTTGACCTTGAGTTCCTTTTGTCGTATACTGCTTGAGGAAGTTGTATCACAACAGTTCATTATTATTATTATTTTTTTAATACTTTCATGGGTTGTTGCTCCACCAAACTGGCCACCACTACTGTTCCTCTGCTTTCCTGTAATCACGTAAGAATACAAGTTGTCACTGGTCAACATCTAGAGTTCAACTCCAAACATAAAACTTATCTTTCTTCATCCCATCTCATTCTGTTCTTTAAAAGAACTTTCTGCATATTATTTTACTCAATGAGTACAATCCCAAACTTTCAAGAAAAACGTTAGATTCCTTCAATACTGTTACATGCTTTGACCACTTCTAAACATCTGATCCAGACAACTGCTATTTGGCCTGATTCTGGCTAATTCTTCCTGAAAATCCTCTAATTCTTATGTTCAGATTCATTTCCCCTTTTCCCAATAAGTACTATGACAGCACGGCAGCAACATCTACACCAATCAAATGGAGTTTGTCCTTCTGAGTTGAGTAAAACCACTGTAAAACTGAATATTTGAGCATTTCTGTTCTGGTTAAATACTACATTAGTTACCTTTCCACATTTCAGGTTTGATTGTCTTTTTCTACTTGAAGTATTGTTATGTACTTTGACTATATTCCAGTTTAATATTGTCTACCACTGTATCATTGCTTATTATATTTAACAATCTTTGAAAGTAATTAGTCTATACATTTAAATATTTTTCTTTAATTTTCATATCAACTGATTTCTTTTACAGTACTTTTTCCCCTAGCATTGTCAGTAGCCTCAAGAATATTTTTCCAGCTTTGTGATATAAATCTTCTATAACCTCAAAATTTCTCATGTATAATTATTATAATTTATCTTAACATAAAAAATGAAATATATACCGTAAATTTCGTTTTCATATTTTTATGGCAGCTTATAATTATTTTTATTTTTGTATGAAACTGCATTTATATTACTTTTGCAACAGTTGTGGTTTGCAATGCCAATCAAAAATATGCAAAGTATTTTTAAAGATTAACATTTGCTCACTCTCAATTCTTTTTCTAAATATTTAGTTATAGACCAATGTTTTTTTTTTTAAACGTGTGATGTCAATAAATGTTGTTTCCTTTCCAATTCTAATTGATAATAACAGTAAATTTTAAAACTCGTCTCCTGAAACACTGCATTCTAAATTGTTACTTTTCTTGTGTACTATCAATGTCAAAATAGAATCGATTTTTTACAGAGTTTAGAAAAATCTTTAGCAATCCTCTTGCTATAGCAAAGATACAACAAGAAGTTTATTACAGTAGATTGTTATGATAGTGTTTGTTAACAGCAAGGACAGACTACGTTTTGATGAAGGCAGTTGTTTTGTTTTAAATTAACCTTAGAATGAACTGTAGTAAACACCATGTAAAACAAATTAATGGCACTAACAGCTATATGGAATGATACTTTTTCACTTAACATTTACAAAAATATACAATAAATCTATCATATACCCAATTTTACTAGATAAGCAAAATTGTCAACAGCAAATAGTTGTTCTGCAAGAAATAAGACAGTTTTTCTATGTAGCTAAGTAATAAGAGTAATGATGCTGTGTAGTCATGGTATCTGGCCTATTTCTTGAAGATATATACTAGAGAATGAGCTTCACTGGCATTTCAGTTAATAAGGTTATCTGAATTTAGGACGGCAGAAATAGAAATTGTTCATATGTGTAGATAAAAAAGATATAATGTGAGAAGTAGAAGGTAATTAATATCACAATGGATTGCTTGATTTCCAGCAATATGGAGAATGTCACAAATGAAAAACAGGAGATGGTGGCCTGTGATATTGAGCCTTAATTGTTTAGTTTCATCCTAAATTTCATCCATTCCCTTGTTTGTCTACCAACAAACAAGGCATAGCCAAAGATAAAACTGGTAACCCATTAAGAAACAACGAAGAAATCAATAGGCGATGATGTGTTCCATATGTTTTGTTTATATGGATCCAACACAGTTACCCTCACATCAAAGGATTCGTATTGGTGATTAATAAGTTCTTTATATTAATAGTGATTTTAATAAGGTAATTAAAAAGTTATTAATAATAAGAAACGAATACATTTCCAACTAAAAGAGATCTCATGTTAATGAATTTCTTCATTACTTCAGAAATGAACTTACTGAGAGCAATAGGACATAATAGTACGATAATTTATCAAGATAAAGATTCATTACTCGTTTTATAGGAAGGTTAGATTAGTAGGGATTTCTTCAATATTAGAGAAATCTGTTTAGATTCTTCTTAAGTATTCTGCAATTGAGCAGGTTCTTCTCTTAGTAGCAAAAACTTTCCTTCCATTCTCTTCTGAGGCTTCTCTTTCAAGGTTGTGTACCTTCTCCATGCAGCATGTCATCTAGCACTGTTTTCCTTACTCTGGGTCTTTTTCCGTTTATTTTTCCTTCGATGGTATCTCTGATGATTCCATTTCCTCTGACAATGTCCGTTCCAGTTTCCCTTTCTTTTTTTTTTATCCTCTTTAACAGACTTCTTTCTTCTACCCTTTTTAAGACCTCTTCTTTAGTTATTTTATCTGTCCTTTTGATTTTTTTTCCATCCTTTTTGAAATCCACATTTCAAAGCTTTCTAAAATCTTAATTTCTTCTTTCTTCAATGTCTAAGTTTCAGCTGCATAGAGAGCAAAACTCCACACATAACATTTTATTAGTCTTTTCTTTAGGTTTCTGTCCATTTTACTTCTGAATAAATTCCATTTTCTATTAAAGGCATCTCTTTCCATCGCTATTCTTGCTTTATGTCACTTTTACATCTTGCATCACTACTAATCACACCTTATTAATAATTAAATGTCTTTACTTGATTCAATTTTTTTCCCATTTATTCTGATATCCCTATCTGCCTCTTTCCTTGCTATTTTCATTACCTTTGTTTTTCTGATGTTAATTTTCATTCCATAATTGATACAGGATTCCAGTAATCTGTTCAACAGATGATGTAGTCCTGTTTCAGTATTCGATAGTAATGCCTTGTCATCAGCATATCTTATTGCAAATTATCTACCTCCAATCTTTATTCCTTCTTCCCAATTCTCCAGTGCTTTTTTTTAACATTGCTTCGGAATACATGCTTAAACAAAATTGGTGACAGAACAGCCTTGTCTTACTCCTCGTCCAATGATACCTGGTTCTGTTGTACCATATGTCTCTCACCATGGCAGTTTATCCCATATATATAGTGAAATAATTAGCCCTCTGTCTTTCCAATCTATACCAATCTTTTTGATTACTTCCATCATCTTATCCCATTTTACAAAGTAAAAAGCTTTTTCAAAATCTATATAACAGATATTAACTAAGACAAAACTGAAATCAACTCTACTGCAAAAGCAACAAAAATAGGAGAAATTCTATTAGGACCAGCTGACAAACTAAATGGGCCACTGCATCTGAAAAAAAAATTTATCAAGATCATTAATGCAGAAATTGGAACATATGTGAAAGTAATTGCTTGCCTGGTTGGCCATATGGTTTGCTTTCTCTCCAACCATCAGGAATAGGGTTCAAATCTATCTGTGAGCATGGATGTTTAAAACTGTCTTTAGATTGGGAGATGAACTTCACTGGTGAGATCACAGCCTGACTTAATGGAGGCCCGAATGTGCAGTAAAAAAGTTCCATGTTTGGAACTTTTTTGCTGAAAAAGTTTTTATAGTCTGGAAACACGTTTCCAGACTACAAAAAAATAAATATATATAATAATAATAATAAATAAAATGGGAAGATCCCTTAGCTTACCCATGGTACAAATGCACAATGGGTTAAAAAAAAAAAAACTTTCAGAGGTGGAAGCCACACTTGATTCAATTTTTTCCCTATTTATTCTGATATTCATATTGGTCTCTTTCCTTGCTATTTTCATTACATGTTTTTCTTATGTTAATTTTCATTCCATAATTGATACAGGATTCCTGTAATCTGTTCAACAGATGTTGTAGTCCTGTTTCAGTATTTGATGATAATGCCTTGTCATCTACATATCACCTTCATTTGATGAAGGTGCGAAAAATCACTCAAATGCAAAGATGTCATGCAGCCAAGTTTTGACCCTTTCAAAAGTCTGTTCTGGATGTGTTGATAATTTGCTTGCAATTATTTCAAACTTCAGTATAAAAGAATTGTAAATTTAGTTGTCATTTGTTGACTCTTGCCTTCTACAGCCTTGGCACTGCTTACAAAACCAAATCTTAAGAAAAGGGATGAGAAGTGAATTTCCAATTGTGTGGGAAGTGTAATGGAAAACAAATGTTTCCATACTATAAGAACTATTTTGATTATTTGTTCATAGCAAACTGTTTGGATCAAAAAACTAGAAAGAATATTTTAAGAAATTGAGAAATCGGCAATCGAAAATCTCTTACTCTGAATTCTTAATAACTATTCAACACACGAGAACAGTGGCTGTGTAAATTTTATTGTTTCATGGAAGAAGACATCAACACTACATTGTTTAGCAGATAAACATGAACACTACTGTTGAGGGAGAAATAAGTGAATGCATAAAATGGGAGTAATGGAAACATTTTTTGCAAAGTTTAAATTATTGATAACAGTAATCACTGCCATTGATAATGATAAATCAGTTGGAGTTCTGAACATTTAAAATTTCCAGGGAAAATTATTACAAAAGCTGGAAAATGACTGCTGTCAAGAAAGACTAGAAAATTTAAAGGAAGAATTCAAATATTTAGAGAAAAGAAATTTCAGCTCAAAATGATTAGTGGCATTTTAATTGTCTCTTAGTCATTGTAAGAGTAATTAAAACACTTAGTGACATTAAAGGGGGGGGGGGGAATGGCAGAAACTATCAATCGTACACAAGATACACAATGTAGAAATGCCACATTTTGAGACAAACTCAGCTCGTAAAAAAAAAAAAAAAACCTGGAAAGTGTAATAACTGAAGATGCCATTCATAGCAGCTGTGGTTTTACAGACAGAAGATAATGAACAGTGATGCTGAAATCTAAACCACATATTTCTAAGTGGATTTGAAGATGTTTACAATTCCTTTCCCTTCCATAAATTCTTTACCATTGAAGACCCTTGTACTACAATGGGTTAGGCAATTTGAAAATAGAAAGAATACAAGGTAATAGATTCTGTCCTAGACTGTACATGGAAATTTTTTTATCTAACTCTTCTGTCCTAATTAGAAGAACCTGTCGAAATTCTGAAATAAAAGGAATTTAGAAGGAATATAATGACTAACCGAAGATATTGAAAATTATTCATACCTACTGCAATCCACACTAAACTTACTATCTCAGATAGGTAATTAATCCTAATGCAAGAGGTATTTTAAAACAAAACAGCCAGAACATTAAAAAGGAACTTGCACTTTTTTCACTAAGGAGAGCCAACCAACATAATCCCAACCAAGAGCCCAGTGCTCCATGTTATGGAACCATCCATTTCCCTGAAATACCTATTTTGGTTATTCTATAATGTGGATGCACAACACTTTTTTTTTTTTTGTGTAACTGTAATTTAATAATGTTCAGTTCTAATTTTCCTACCTGCAGTGTGGATAAACATGTTACCATTTCCATACCAGAATAACTATCTCCTCTTAATGCTAGTATTTAGTTTGAAACTAAAGTTTGATAGTTTCCATAAGTCTTTTTGTCATTTGAAATGTTAAGATTTCAACTAGTATTACTGAATGTACTAGTCTTTCTTTCCAAACTGCAGCACAGAAGCCAAGATACTAAAATAAATGAAATATCGAATTTTAGCCATAATTATTTTACGTCTGTTTAAAGATGACAGTAAATCCCTCACAAACAGAGGTTAATTTCCTGTTAGAAATTAAGTTTATTATAAAATTTTTTTCTCAAATGTGTTAAATATGAACCAAAATTTCTCTGCAACTGAAAATCCATGATTATGGAAAATATACCCTGTCAAATGGTTCACGCCTATCTGTGTCCCAATCCAGATCACGGTCTGATCCTTTATCTACAGATCTCTCTCTACCCCAGTCAGTGTCATGTCCTCTATCTTCTCGTTCCTTTTCTCGTTCCATCACAGCTTCACGATTTTCACGCTCTTTTGCTGAATCAAAGCTTCTTCCTTCTCTCATCCTTGTTCCCTTTTCTTCATCCCTGAAAATGAGATGAACAAACAGTAATTTAAATTCAATATATGCTGATACATATATTCTCGTGGTTCAAAGAATTTTTGAAGAAAAAAAATTCATTTCAAGAATATTCCCTCTTCATATATTTTTTTAAAATCAAAATCTTAAAGAAATTAAAATTTCTCAACATACAGAATTGTTTGTCTCCCTGAAGATTAGTGAATAACTAGAAATGGTAATTATTCTACTACAAAAACAGGATAAAGTTTGAGATATTCTTTCCAATCAAGAATAAATATTTGTAGGATCTAAAATTTATAGAAAGCGAGTGTAGAATTTGTCTTGTAACAATTTTTTTTTTGTTTTATTAATAACTGATAAAACAAACAAAAGCAGTAATTAACAGGAATGCTATCAACTGAAATAAGGCCTTGTGTTGAATAATACTCTACACTCCGTTAATTCATGCAACAATTCACTACATAATATTACATGCAATAGCTGTATATGATAATACTCATTTAAAAATTTCTGCCGAAGATCAAGCTAATTGCAGGATAATAAATAATGTACATGGTGGTTTGTATGGAGTGGAGTGTCATCCAATGATAAGCCCTTGGAGATATAACCTAATAAGCCTACAATTAATGAAAGTTTAGGATACACCTGCAAAACAGCATACAACCCTTGCTTCATCTTGGATTCTACAGGAATGCCAGTACATGCAGATTACTGCATCTCACATTTGTCTCAGAATGAACCAAAGCAAGTCTATCAAAAATGGTCCACTGAACCTCATCCCATACATGTACAGGTGGATTGAATCTGGTGACTAGTTGTGTTATAATGAATTGTAGTCACTAATGCACCCAACAAATAAGACTCCTAAATCATTTGTATTTTAGGGCAAGGCATATTATCCTGCAAGAAACGAATGTTATTTGATAGAAAACTGAGCACAAAAGGTTACATTTAATTAAAATACAATGTGATTCCAACTTAACTCGACTTTAAATAAATTTTTCAGGAAATGACAACGTATACTAAAATATCAATTAAAAACCTTTAATCAATATCTTCCGATATTTCAGCAATGTTACATTGACATCTTCTGGGGATATAAAACTGCTATGAGCACGCGGGCACTAAGAACGAGCAAATGAGGCTGAAGAACTTTATTGTATAATGAAACCTGTGGAGCATTCGTGACTAAACATACACACGTAACCACAGTAATAAGATTTTTAATAAGTAAATATTTCGTTCTAAGTATCATAGGACATCTTCAGTACAGTTAATTAAAACAATACTAGGAATCACATACAGTTATGATGCATGCATGACAATATCCCAGACTTTAGGGATGTAAGAACATCATTACAGTTCAAATTAGGTCTGTGACGTATGGCTTCATCACTTTTATATAAATGTTCATATTTATATGAAGATCTATGTAGAAGTTTCGTTTTCTTCTGGATCCTATGGCTTGGGTTTTCAATTCAGTGTTATGCGAGGCCAGTTTGATGAGACGGATATGGTCTTGATGTTCTGAAATGCATTTGTTAATGGATATACCTGTTTGTCCATAGCAGGACAATTTACAGGAGCATGGGACCTTGTACACACCAGGTGGCATAAGAGGTGAGCGTTTGTCTTTAGGAGAAGGTAACCAATTGTAGATTTGGTTAATTGGTTTGTAGGTAGCAGCCAATTTATATTTCTTCATAATTTTTGAAAGACGTTTGGAGATGCCTTTGACATATGCTATGGGAATCCTACAGGTTTATTCTTGTCTAGGTTGATGTGCAGGAAAGTGACTGATGATTTTTATTGTATCCATTTTGTATGGCTGTATTTTTGATTATTTCCAATTCTTGGTTTAAAAGAACCTTCATAGTAACAGATTCTGTGCGCTCTGGTTACTAATGATGCCAAATTTTTGAGATGGATGGAGAGAGGAAGAATTGTGAATGTAGTGTCCTGAAAAATTCTTTTGATCACCATCCATTTATTTGAAGTGCAAGCTGAAAGGCATACAATTCTGCTGTAGTCAATGCAATCAGGTGGGATTTGGTTAGAAATTATAATATTACAGAACACAGCAGAGATCTCTGATCTTGAACCACCAGTACAGATGGCAAGAAATCAGAGTAGGCTGTTCTGTCTACATTGAACAACTGAAAGTAGACAGATGAGAGTGTGTATAAGACTTCAGTAGTTGACAAAGTGAGAGGTCGCAGGATGGGGTGCAACATTGTCATGGAGGAATGGTGTTTTGTTTGGTGCAGGCAATGATGTCACGATATCAATATCTTATATCAATATACGATAGCTTCCATAGGTTCTTTAACATGTATACCAAAAGGACAGATGCCGGCCTAGCATGTGAGGTACAGGACATCCCAACTTAGAGAAAAGAGACTAGTCCATGTAAAGTGATCTGAATGGGACTTTATTTTTAGGACATAATTAAAGGATATTTTCATTTAAGTGAGAGAAGGGGTTCATTTGATTCAAACAAAGGCTTCAAACAAATGTATGAAAAGCATTGGTAGCTAATCAGATACCTTGATTGACCAGATCCAACCAACAGGGCATGCTCTCCCTTACATTCAGTACCCATTATGTAGAGAATAGAGTGTGGAGGATGTTCAATGCTTTTTTTTTTTGCACTTATCCCAAAAAAGATGGCAAATGTGTGTAAAAAAAAGTGGGCTTTCTATCAAAGATGAAACTTGGCCTCTAGAACTACAGAATACTAGTCTTCCCATTCTAAAATAATGATCAGGGTGGACAGTGCATTTGCAGCAAAAGTGTACATGGATTGTTTTTTCAGCAGATAACTTTAACCCATGAAGACAGTGCATTTGCAGCAAAAGTGTACATGGATTGTTTTTTCAGCAGATAACTTTAACCCATGAAGATATACGATCAATTGCTTGATGAGGTTGTCTTTCAATGATCCACATATCACAGGAATGACAAATTGTGAAGTCATCAACGTGAAGGGATATGCCTAACGTGGAAGGAAGCTTTTTTTTTTCAGTAATTGAGTTCGCTTTTTTAATAGATAAAAGCCAACAAAGAGGATCACAGTTAAGACAGAACCTTGAGGAATCCCCTCTTCTTGGCGAGATGTTCGACATAACGTGCTACTCACCTGGACTTGGAACACATGACTGGAGAGAAAGTTTTTAATAAAAACAGGAAGACCGAGATTAAATCAGTCCTTTAATATGCCACATCTCCATGCTGTGTCATATGCTTTTTCCATTTAGAAAAATGCTGAAAAAAGATGTTCTCGTTTCAGGAAAGCATGTCTTATACATTTCTAAATGGACCAAATGGTCCAAAGTTGACTAGGGTCTATGAAAGTCACATTGTGTGTTAGAAAAGAGATTGTTTCTAAGTACCAGAGAAGCCTTGCATTTGGGGTGGCCAAAAGAACAGAACCCTAGGGAACGTTACTGGTTACATTAACGTCCTTTCTTGAGACATTGTTCATTCTTACACAACTTCTGTTATTGTTCAGAACGTCAATCTCCGGTCCATCTAACCAATATACTATCAATTCCCATCCTCTGCAGCTTGTATGCTTATGTGGTAATCTATCAAATGCTTTTGCAAAGTCCAAGAATATCACAATATATGATTCTCCCATTTAACACATGCATTACCCTATCATAAACAGGAAATACCCTTTACAAATCCATGCTGATATCATAAAAAAATGCTATGTCCATCCACCCAATCCTGAATTCTATTTCCAAACCAATCTCACCAACACCTTGACCACAAGTACAGTTCTGTATTTGCCTGTAAAGTCTGTATTAATTAGAAACTTTTCTCCTAGAAACATGCATGTGGAGTAGTTCTATTTTGCCTTCTTTCTACTGCTTAGGAACCCTACTTACTGCAAGACTTTCATTATATAAACCAGATAAAAGCCAACTGTGGTGCACATTCCTTAAGAATACATGGTATATGCCATCCATTCCCACAGCCTTATTAACATCTAACCCAACCAACACCTAATACACCTCTGATTCTTTCGTTTTCAATTCTCCTAATACTTGCCTTCCTGCTATATATTGCACTGCATCATTTACACCAGTATAATATATACTGATAAATAATTCCATTCTTGTTCAATAATTACACTATATCCTTTACAATAGTTATTCTGCTGCCATGACTATCCACCAGTGCAACCTGCCACAATTTTTCTTTCTCTTGTCATATAGCAGAAAAATTCACTTAAGCTAACCTTGGCCTGACTAGCCAATCTCCTCTCATACTGCACCTTTTCTTTCTTTACCATGCTCATCACCTTCCTAGCCTGCACTTTATACTCTTCATGGATCCAATCCCCACCAACTGTCTTGTACTTCCCCTCCATAGTATTTTCTTTTCTAACACTGTGTTAGAAAATGGATGAACAGTGAAATTAAGCAAGCTATGTCATCATCAATTTGATGATGATGATGACACAGCTTGCTTAATTTCATTGTTCATCCATTTCATTCCTACTCTATTCAATCTCTTAACCCTTAGTATGCAGTTACACATTGTGTTAAATACTGCCTTGTGAATTTTGATGAGCTGAGCAGAAAAGATGCTGATAATTCTTCACAAGATGTAGTGCATCTACTCAACATACTGATGCTAACTGACTACAGAGCTTTCTATAATCACATGCTTTATACTTCCACATATCCATCCATTTTTGGCAGTAACAGTTTGTTTCACCACTTCCCATACAAGTACCTCATGATCATTCTCCCCCCTAACCAGCAGCAGTGTCAACACCTCATTAACAACTACATCTTGTGAAGAATTATCACCAAATCCAAAACATTAAAGCCTCTAGTTGCTTTAGTTACATGCTGCTTAGGATATTTATCTCTCAGAAATTCAACAAACTCGCTCCCTTTGTTCCTATACACTCCTCCTTCCATTCTGTATTCCTGCAATTAAAGTCTCCTATCAGAATCACTTTTATACATGCCCAATTAATTTGCCTAAACATTTCACAATCAGTATTATCTATATTCCCTGGCCTATAACAGCATGTTATCAGATATACTGTCCTGTTACTTTCAACTTCACACCACACAGATTAAAAATCCATGCATACACTATCAACTTCTACACTTCGTGGACAATTCCTCTGTAATCATTAACAGCACTCTCCCATCCTCTTTTCACCTCTCTATCCTTCTAGAAAATTATATAATCTTGCATTTGTATTCCCAACATCACATCCTCCTAAGACAATATTTCACTTATTCCAATTATCTTTGGCACACTAACTCATTCAACAACATACTCAACTTTTTTTTTGTTTAGATTAGTCTTTACATTTGTGTACAAACATAACAATCCCTGTGTCTTTCAGGCCATTCTACCAGCACCAACATTCTTTATTCTAGCTGCTATACCACACCTTTCTTTTTGGTCTAACCTCCTGTTTCCCTGATCCTGACCTGATTTCTATTCCTACCTCAAATTTATGCATTCCACCACCTTCTGCTGTTGCAACTAAATCTTCAACCCAGTACCTATCTTCCTCCCATCCTACAATCCATTTAGTTGTGCTATCCTGCTTCACAAATAGACTGTGCCTTCTCAGAAAATAATAGCCTTTTTAAATGACCAATATAAACCTATTCAAATGCAATCCATCAACTTAAAACTATTCCAACTTTCCTTCAAATTCACTCTACAAATTTACAAACCAAACTCCCTTTGCCTCGCACAACTCAGCTATTTTACTATTCATTATGTCTGCTCTCCTTCTCAATTCACTATTGTAATATCTGGACAACACACTAATGGCTTTCCCAACAATGCTATTATTCTTGACGTACAACAACTGAAAGTTTCAATTGATATTCTTTTTTGACTGACTTGTCATTTGTGCCCGTGACTACCACTAATTTTGATGGTCAGTCTGCAATGCATCACTTATTTGTTTCATTGCTCCACCAGGAAAGAATATCTGGTGCACTTAATAATAAACTTAATCATGTAATGCTGTCATAGTAGCTGGAACACCTCTTGGAGATATATATCAGGAAATTTATGATTCTGAAATCTTTTACAATAAATATAAAGGTTAAAGCTATATTGTTAAGCAACTTTTTAATGAATAAAATGCTTGTGTTATAGTATTTAAGTATGTCAAATTACATTTATGTAAATATTTCTTAAACAATGTGATTTGCAGGTGCATTTACTTTTAGACTGGCACAAAATGAAAGTTCTGCTGAATATCATATCAACGAAAAATTAAATGGTTGACGGAAGTTTCATTCTCAAATTAAAAACATGAATATTTTGTGCTTGCAAACAATGGGCAGCAAATAATATTTACTCATAACTGTGCTATTAGTTAAATAATCTGCCATCTCTTAGGGGTGATGTCACGTTTTCATGAATGTTAATGGCCATTTAGTACACCTGAAAAACAACCTGATAAATATTGAGTTTGAAATTACTTTTGAAAAGGCTGAAACATGTAAGGAGAGGAAAAAAATCTGTGAAATTTGCACACCAGTGAGGGTACAATGAGGTGAACCTCTGATTTTTATCTTTCTCATTAATGAAGCAGGCCTCTAACTCTCTAATGGAGTGAGCTGGGATTAATCTTAGAAGAGTATATATTTTGTATGTATGAATGTGAATAAAGGAAGGACATCCCAAACCATGTCCAAAGTGGGAGTCAAACATGCAGTACTTTAGCTGGAAAACAGATTCACTAACCACTCATCCAACCTGGTTGTGGTGTGGGCGTAACATTAGTTGAAAACATGGTCAACAGGGTATAAGTTTCTTTAAATTCTAAATTAAGCATATTGAGATATGAAATGCATTCATGATTATTTTATATCCAGGAATTGTGAGCTATTGTGAGTTACATATCCCCAATGTGTAAACATTGGTGATATGTAACTGTATTATTTTTAATACAGTTACAAATAATTAACTCACATGTATTATTTTTATGTTGCGCTGCAAGACAAATTGGTTCAGTGGATATTACAAAGTAACGTGTATGGCAGCATAATCTTAGTCGCTAATGTAAAACTATCAAGATATATTATACAGGCGGTCCTCGAGTTATGCCGGAGATCCATTCCTATGGACCGACGTAAGGCGATTTTCGATGCAAGTCGGAATTACCATAGCCTCAAGTCATACGTTTTATATGAAGAAACAGAACTAAGCCATAGGAAAATGAAAGGGAGAACATAATTACTGTATAGTACAGAAAAATGACAAAAATGAAACTGTAATAAAAAAACAAACATAAAAATGAGAACAATCCCAAAAATGACAAATGAAACTGTACATTCTGCACAGGTGATTTAAAAAAAAAAAAAACGAAAATGAAAGCAATTCTTTACCTTTTATCTTGTGGTTGAAGAGACAGTTGAGGTACCAGCACCTGCTGCAGGCCTCTCTACCTTTGTGAAAAAAACGTTCCAGGCTAGTCTGGAATAATACCATCCTCTTCTCCTCGTATATCCCCCTATAACACTGCAGGCAATCAATAACCCCTCAGAAGACCTTTGTGTACCTAGCAGTGTTGGGATCCTCAGCCTCAAACTTGGCCAGCCCACCATGGTGCTGCCTTCTCCTCGTTGGCGATATAGGTACAATTAGGCATTTGCTTCCAAAATAGGCCTGTCTCATCCATTAAACACTTGTTAAGCACTGTAGCCCCTCTCCCTTATTATCTCAGCCAACCCCTCAGGAAACTCACCAGCTGCTTTATCATCACCAATAGCAGCTTCACCTTGCACCTTAAGGTTACGTAAATTGCCCCAAGCCTTAAACCGTAAGAACCAACCTCTACTAGCATTAAACTCTTCACCTGCACTTGTTCCCCCCCCCTTTCACTTTTCAATGCCTCAAACAATCTTTTGGCCTTTTCTTGAATTAACATGAGGCTAATTGGGATACGGCGTTGATGCTGGTCTTCCAGCCAAAAGTACAAGAAGCCTTTCCATCTCAATCATGAGCCTACTATGTTTTTTCATAATCACAGTCGATTTCATGGGCACCAATCCTTTCATGTATTCAAGGATGCGAACTTTATGGTTGATAATAGTCCTGACTTTGGTACGACTTAAGTTCAAAGCGCGGCCAATGTTCAGTGGTGTTTCTCCCTTTTTTTGCCCTTTTAATAATGTCTAATTTCACTTCTAAAGTAATGGCTTTCCTCTTCTTCGACACACTGCCATCGGAAGAGTATGCCTTACGTTTGGGAGTTATATTGAAGGGTAAAAAGTCACAAATAAACAAATACAAAAGTGAGAGAGCAGACGTAAACAAAGCACGCGGCACCCAAGTGGCACCACCTCTCCCAAACAAATGCCGCGTGACGGCATATTCTTCCGCCGCGCTCACAAACAAGTTCACCCGCAGTGTTTGAATTTTACGTCGCACTGCTTTAAGGCGAAATTTATTTTTAAAATTATTTATGGAATTACTGGCGTAATGTTGAGGAGGACGTAGGTCGATGACCCCCTGTATATGTTTATTCTTTTTACAGAATAAAAATAATACTCAGAAAGAAACATTGAAGTTCAATATCCATCAAAAAATGCATGCAGTTAACCAGTTCTACTACTTTTAAAGTTCAATGGAAGTATCTAAAATTGCTTCCAAAATTTTCAAAAAAATTTAGACCTTTGCTTACCAGAAGTCATTGATATAATACAAAACATAAGCTGACAAACATGTAATTACTGTGCTAACATCTCATCATATTTATACCTCCTTTTACCTTGCGGTAGCAAGGGTTTATTAATCATCGGACCTCAAACCATTCACGGGATAAGGTGGTCAGCGCTATGCCCTAGTGTAGCCTATGTTCTGTAGTGTTGAGTTCTCGAGGATGGTTTTTGTCTGCTTTGCGAGATGAAAATCCCCAGGATAAACTGAGGAAAAAACCCTACTGTCCATTCCCAAGATCGGCTAACTTGGCTATGGCTGAGGAAGATCCTTTAGCTCTTCACATCACCGATGCGAATCAAACCTAGGACACTCCTTCCCAGGAATATGGTTGCGAAGCGCATAGCTACTAGACTAACCGTGCAAAAATGGGCTAATACTTCATGAGAAATTTATCACTGGAAGATGAATTTCATCATGCAGTGTGAGACCACATTCCCACTTGAATTTTGAAGTGGCTGGAGTGCTTAAGGGTCAAAGCCGTATAACTAAGAGGAGACCTACACATAGCCTTTAAAGGAATGAGAAGAACCAACCAGGGTTTCAAAACTAATGTCCAATTCTCACCTTCTCGTGGTGCACCCTGTTGGGTATCTACCTGGACACTGAACAAATGAGGATGCTGCCAATTTGGGATTTAGCCAACCAAATTGCATTCTTATTGGTTAAACCAAAATAAAAAATGATGGTACAACATGACAAAATTTCATGCCGCCTGGGACGTCATACAGTTAAACAACGCCCCGTTGTTTTTGCCAGGGAACCAGGGCAAACAGCGAAAGGTCAGCTACTAGCTGACCTTTCGCTGTTTGAAAACACTCCCAACACAACATCACCAAAGTTAAAGATCGGTACTATCAACATAAGCCTGAATGGCAAAGAAATGGAGCTAGATGAGGAATTAGATAAGTACCAGATCGACATAATAGTGGTGACTGAAACAACGAGAGACAAAACTGGTGAGATCTTTGTGAGCAATAAATACAAAATGTTATATTCAGGCAATGATAATCAAGGAAAAGAAGGAGTAGCCATAGTATTCAACACAAAATACAAGGCTAAGCTTCTTGAATGGCAGACAGTCTCAAGTAGAGTGATGTGGGTAAATATGAGAATGGGGAACTGGACAATGAGACTTATTTGTGCCTATGGTACCACAGACGGTTCTACTAAGGTAGAAGGGGAGGAATTTTTTGATGCTTTAAAAAGCAACTGACACAATGAAAAAGGAAAAGTTGGTCCTCGTTGGGGATCTGAATAGCAGAGTAGGAAATGATTGTCAGACATACAAAAATATTTTGGGATAATTTGGAGAAATTATCCCAAAAAGGTGGAATATTTTGCCACCTTCTTGATATTTATTTTCTATATTCTTGCCAAAGTCCTCCCATGACTTTTGTTTAGCTAGTTTTACACACTGTTTAGCTTTCTTACATTTGTCTCTGTATTCTGTAAGAGTAAAAGCTGACTTATTTGCCAGGAACTTTTGATATGCTTTCTTCTTTTCCTTCACTGCCTCTTTAACTTACTGTGTCCACCAGGAGTTCTGATTTTTTTTATTCTTGCACACAAATTCACCACATGCCTCTCTGGCAGAATCAACAGAGTTTGCCAGTGAATCTCCAGGGTTTGATTACTGTTTTCAAACTCTTTCATTTTCTTTTCAATAATCTTTCTGTATTTTAGACTACAGTTCACATCTGAGAGCTGCTCAACTTTTATTCGCTATAAAACTTTCTTACATGTTATTCTTTTCAATATGAAATTCAATTTTATCCTGCTCAAGACTAAATAGTGATCACTTCCAATTTCAAATCCTCTGTACACTCTGGTGCCCTGCACCAGGGAGAAAACATCACTATCAACAATAACATACTCAATTAGACTTTTCTTATTTCTAGCCTCTTCTCTCCATGAGAATTTGTGCACATTTTTATGTTGGAACATGGTGTTAGTAATAACCAGTCCATGTCCTGAGCAGAAATCCAACAGATATTTGCAATTATTATTAGCTTTGCTCTTTTCTCCAAATTTTCCGAAAATATTTTTGTATGTCTCACAATCATTTCCTACTCTGCTATTTAGATCCCCAACAAGGACCAACTTTTCCTTTTTCATTGTGTCAGTTGCTTTTTCTAAAGCGTCAAAAAATTCCTCCACTTCTACCTTAGTAGAACCTTCTGCGGGACCATAGGCACAAATAAATAAGTCTCATTGTCCAGTTCCCCATTCTCATATTTGCCCACATTACTCTACTTGAGTAATGTGGGCAAATATCTACTTGACTGCCATTCAAGAAGATTAGCCTCGTATTTTGTGTTGAATACTATGGCTACTCCTTTTCCTTGATTATCATTGCCTGAATATAACATTTTGTATTGATTGCTCAGAAAGATCTCACCAGTTTTGGTCTTTTTTGTTTCAGTCACCCCTATTATGTCGATCTGGTAGTTATCTAATTCCTCAGCTAGCTCCATTTCTTTGCCATTCAGGCTACGTTGATAGTACCGATCTTTAACTCTGGTGATGTTGAGTTGGGGTTTGTTTTCAGATTTGTTCCAGTAGCTGACTTTTCGCTGTTTGCCCTGGTTCCCTGGTGAAAACAACGGGGGCCTTGTTTAACCAGGCGACGCCCCAGCTGGCATGAAATTTTGTCATGTTGTACCATCATTTTTTATTTTGGTTTAACCAATAAGAATACAATTTGGTCGGCTAAATCCCAAATTGCAAGCCCATCCTCGTTCGTTCAGTATCAAAGTAGATACCCAGCAGGGTGCACCACGAGAAGGTGAGGATTGGACATCAGGTCAGAAGCCCTGGTCGGTTCTCCGCATTCCTTTAAAGGCTATGTGAAGGTCTCCTCTCGGTTATACAGCTTTGACCCTTAAGCACCCATAAAATTGAATTTCATATTGAAAAGAATAACATGAAAGAAAGTTTTAAAGCGAATAAAAGCTGAGCAGCTCTCTGATGTGAACTGTAAGTTAACATATACAAAGATTATTAAAGAAAAAATGAAAGAGAACAGGAATCAAACCTTGGAGATTCAGCCAGAGAAGCATGTGGTGAGGTTGTCTGCAAGGATAGAAAAATCTGAACTCCATGGTGAACAAAGGAACTTAGAGGCAGTGAAGGAAAAGAAGAAATCATATCAAAAGTTCCTGGCAAATAAGTCAGCTTTTGCTCTTAGAGAATACAGACAAATGTAAGAAAGCAAAACAATGTGTAAAACTAACTAAACAAAAGTCATGAGAGGACTTTGGCAAGAACATAGAAAATAAATATCAAGAAGATGGCAAGATATTCTGGAGAATGTTGAAGAAGCTTAGAAATGGAAGAAAGAGTGCTGTAAAAGGACTTAGAGGTGACATGAAAACAGGAGAAAAACATATCCTTGAAGTATGGAGTAATTACTTCGAAAAATTGCTAAATGAAACAAGCAGTGATAGCACTTTGGTAAAAAAACACTCAACAGGCATACCGTCAGGAATAGATATCCATACTTGAAGTAGAAAAAGCCATCAAAGGCTAAATGTGGAAAGGCAACAATAGTAGATGATATTCAACCAGAAATGCTGAAGTATAGTGGTATAAGTCTTACAGTGGCAGCACTGCACAGTTCAGAAAGGCTGGACAGAGGAACGAATTCCAGATGATTGGAGTAGAGCTCTCACAGCACCCATATATAAAAAGGGAAATAAAACTGACTGTGAGAATTACAGAGGTAGTTCCCTACTGAGTGTTCCTGGCAAGATCTATGCAAGTATACTTGAGAAATGGTTGAGAAGAATTGTGGAAGAAAAGCTTAGTGAAGAACAAGCTGGATTCAGGCCAAATAAAGGGTGTCAGGATCAGATCTTCACTTTACGACAAATAGTCGAGAAAGCATGGGAATATAACAAAGATCTGTATTTAATTTTTTTCGATTTGGAAAAGGTATATGACAAGGTGCCAAGAGAGAAGCTATTCTCTCTTGGCACCTTATATGGTGTCAATGGGACGTTATATCAAGCAATACTTAGTCTGTATTTGAGTTGTAAGTCAGCAGTTAGAATTGAAGGATGTACAGGAAGATGGTTTAACGTTAAATCTGGTGTGAGACAAGGATGTACATTATCCCCTCTGTTATTCATTATCTATATGGATCACATTATGAAGGAAAGTGGTATTAAACATGATATGAGAATTGGAGATGTTAATGTCAGCTCTTTACTTTATGTGGACGATGTTATACTTCTAAATAAAACCGCTACAAGTTTGCAAGATTCCCGGACTAAATTGAATAACTGTTGTAATAGATATGGTATGAAGGTCAGCATTAAAAAGACAAAGACAATGAAAATAGATAGAAGTGTTGAAAATGTCAACTGCGTAGTGAACAGGGAACCTGTGGAACAAGTAAAACATTTCAGCTACTTAGGCACGATTTTTAGTGAAGATGGTAAATTAAATATGGAAATAGACAACAGAATCAATAAAGCTGGTATGGTAGGAAGTCAATTGAATTAATAAATTCATATGGAATAAGAGAGAAATTAGTTGGAACACTAAATTAGCTGTATACAAGACCGTTTTAACTTAGGGATCTGAGAGCTGGGTCAGAAGTAAAACACTTGACCAAAGACTAGAGACCCAGATACGACAGTCCTGAGAAAGATTATAGGCATGAACGGACGGCATCAATGGCAACATCATATTAAAAACAAGGATATTAGGAAAGAACTTGACATTGTCGGCATCTAGGAGTGCGCTAGCAGAGCTAATCTCAGGTGGTATGGTCACTTAAACAGAATGGGTGAGGAAAGATTAGCAAAACAAGTGTTCTCTGCCAGGTTGATAGGAAAACAACCCAGAGGAAGACCAAGATATTGGTGGATTGATACAGTACAATGTATCTTAGACGATAGAAATATAAGATCTGATAATGATAATATTGGAGTCTTGACAAGTAATAGACTGATTTGGAGGAAAATTGTAGATAGGAAGTAATTATGTAAATTTTACATGTAGTACTATCATATCCTGTACTATCCTGTACATGTCAGGAATTTCATGATGATTTTGAAGTACAAAAAAAAAAAAAAAAAAAAAAAAAAAAAAAAAAAAAAAAAAAAAAAGAAGAAGTTTGGTCTTAGAGCAATGTTTCTAGATTGTGGAAGAAAAAAAATTATTAATCTTTATTAATAATTTTAATAAAATAATAAACCGCACGGTTAGCCTAGTGGCTATGCGCTTCACAACCATATGCCTGGGGAAGGAGTGTCCTAGGTTCGATTCCAGTCGGTGACGTGAGGAGTGAAGGATCTTCCTCAGCCATAGCCAAGTTAGCCAGTCTTGGGCGTGGACTGCAGGGTTTTTTCCCCAGTTTATTCTGGGGTTTTTCATCCCGCAAAGCAGGCAAACTGGCCTTGAGAACTCAACACTACAGGCCATAGGATACACCGTGGCATAAGGCTGACCACCTTATCCTGTAAACAGAGTGAGGTCCGATGATCAATGGACCCTCGAAACCGCAAGGTAAAAGAGGGTATAAGGAAGATGAAGATGAGATAAAATAATAAAAAAGAAAACACGGTATACTCATATAAGATATGAGTATACAGTGTAATTGCATGTGTTGTTTAGGTCAGTTTGCACAATGAAAAACATTCAACAAAGGGAAACTTTGCCATGTTTGCTATAACAGGATTGAAACCTAGTCTTCCCAATTAAAAGCAAACGTGTATGACATGAAACATTTGTCACCAGGTACAACATCATGGTGACCACAACTGCAAAACACAAGGTACTACAGATTATCTTATGAAATAGTAGTTTTCATCAACAGAAAGAACAGGGACCTACAGGTTTTACATAAGCACAATGTTTTGTTTTAAATTTAATACGAGGGTGGTCTGAAAAGTTCTTTGCCTCGACCATAGATGGCAACACTATCAACAAGAGATATCTTTTTCGAAGTTGGTACATCTACTATAAGCATTCAAGTGAAGAATGCAGTTGTCTAAAGCAAAAGTGTTGTCTCTATTCCTTGAAATGGATAAAATTGAGTATCGTGCATTTATAAAATTCTTTGTAGAAGAAGTTTTAACAGCAAAAGAAATTCATTTGAAGTTCATGGGCACTCTTCTCCTTCATTTTTGACAATTAAGAAATGGGCTGCCGAGTTTAAACATGGTTGTACTAGCCTTAAAGATAATCCACGTGACGTCCAAAAAGTGTAACACCAGAAATCATTGATCAAGTGCATGATATGGTAATGGATGACCGGTGAGTCAAAATGCATGAAATTGCTGAGACTATAGGCATTTCTAAAGAACATGTAGGATATATTTTGCATGAAAAATTGCAAATGAAAAAGCTTTGCACAAGATGGGTGCAACGCTTGCTCACAGCAGGTCAAAAACACACTCGCATGAAAATCTCTGAACAGTGCTTGGAGCGTTTTAACAAGAATAAAACTGAATTTGTGCATCGATTTATTACCATGGATGAGACTTGGATTCACCATTACACACCAGAATTCAAACAGCAGTCAAAACAGTGGACAGAAGTCAGTTGATCAGCACCAAAGATAAAGTCGGTTCCATCAGAAGGAAAGGTCATGGCGTTGGTGTTTTGAGATGCTAAAGGCATTTTGTTTATTAATTATCTTGAAAAGGGTAAAACAATAACCAGGGAATATTATTCTGATATTTTAACCAGACTAGTTGAAAAAAATTCATGATAAAAGACCTGTTTGCAGAAGGAAAAAATCATCTTTCATCAGGACAATGCACCTACCCACAAAGGTGTTTTGGCAATGGGGAAAATTAAGGAACTGCACTATGAATTGTTGGAAAAATCCACCCTATTCCCCAGATTTGGCTCCCTCTGACTTCTATCTCTTCCCCAAACTAAAACCTTCCTTGCTGATCAGTGTTTTTCTTCAAAATCAAGAGGTGATTGCAGCTGTAAAGGGGTACTTTGCAGATCTTACTGAGAACCACTACAGGAACGGGATAACAGTGCTGGAGCATTGCTGGAATAAATGCGTTAGTCTTAAAGGAGATTATGTTGAAAAATAAAAATAATTTTGAAATTATAAATTCGTTTTTTCATTGGTAGGCCGAGAACTTTTCAGACCACCCCCTTATATCACTGTTTATGAAGATACAGTTAGCCAACGGAACTCTCATCTTTCTCTGCTATTATCGTCATAATGTTGTCTTAATTTTGCATTAGTTTGATAGTTTTCCCATAAAAATTTTAAGTCTTCCTCTGATGTAATTTAAAAATTATCAAAATAGTTACATATAAATTTAAAACAAAAAATAAAATAATAGTTGGCTGAATCATTATAGAAATCCTACAGGGAACATTAGGAGTAGTCTTATATTATATAGTTTTCTACATTTCTTTTAGGCAGAGCATCCCACCTATGAGATTTTAATTCAGACATTGTAGATGTTTCTTATAGTAAGCAACTAGCATAATGGTGTCTGCTTTAGTGAGTCAACTGTACTTTTTACATCATCTAAAAAAATTAATGATATCATAGTATATTCTGCATACAAAAGTTTATTAAATCTAAGACCAACTCTTCATTTAGTCAGAATAAATTATATTCCCCAGTTGTATCTTGCTTTTTATCCTTTATTCAAGCATAAAGAAAGTAAATGAAAGTGGATAAAAACTTGTATATGAAGTTCCTTCACTATATAGGAGTACACAGCAGCACAAGTAATCTAGTCAAAGACGCTTTCATTTGCTCACACTTAAGGGAAGAAACAAAAACATTTATTAATCCAGTCACAATTTCCTGGATACAATAACCAATTAATTTCTTCGACTGTCTGTGAAGCATATAATACAAATTATGCATGTGCCTTATTGATAAATGCCCCCTCAATGTTTTCTTTTCCATATCCCATTTCATTCATATTAAACTGCATGATAGATGACTGCTAGATATCGTGTGAACAGTGAATAAATATCGCTCACTGATTCTGCTGAGACGCTCAGAGTAACAGCCGAGATGTTACACATATCACCTCTAGCTTGATAACATTCTTGTAGCATACAGAGCATCCTAAAATACTTTTTTAATCTTTGAGATTAAAGAGGCAGATTAAGTCTGTTTCCCCCATCTCTCTCTTGCATGTCTGCCTTCAGCATGGCTAATACAAAAAATTCCACGAGAGTAATTTTGGACTCTTGAAAGCATGAAGCTTGGATGTGCTAAGTAGATATAGCCTCTCCAGACAAATGCTTTAGTCTTTATTTTTTAATAACTAAGGAAATCATGGGATAACATCATGGGATAAGTGATGTTTCATAATAGCATAATTTTGTGTAACAACACCATTTGGAGCCATTCTGAAATGTCCTCATGTGACTATTAAAATAGTCCAATCAGAACAAACTTAAAGGACTACAGTTTAATAAATTCTAGATCTTTAATATCTAAAAAACTCTTAGAACCTAAATACCAAATTCCACACGAAGAAAAATCTATTACCATTCTAAATCATTTTTGTATCGTATTGTATGCTCACAGTTCATAGAACTGGGTCCGGCAGATTGCCAAATGATAGTCAATTCATGCTGAAGAGGAGAAAGAAATAAAGGATTTACGAATTGGTCACCAACACGTGAAAGCTTTATACTTTATAAAGTATAAAGTTATACTTTGATATTTGTAAGTTATATAAAGTTATATATAAAGTCATGCTTTATACATAAAGTTTTCCAACTGTTATACAAGCAAAATAGTTATTTTCAGCCATTTTCTGTCCACTGCTGAACGAAGGTCTTCTCCAGATCTTTCCACCTTTCTCTGTTCTTGGCAATGGTTGACAAATTTTCCCCAACAAAGATTGTGGAACAGAAACTTGGAGAAGAACAAGCTGGGTTCATGCAAAGTAGAGGTTGTAAAGATCAGATTTTCACTTTAAGACAAGTAGTCGAGAGATCATGGGAATATGACAAGGCTCTGTACATAAATTATGTAGATCTGGAAAAATCATATGACAAGGTGCTCAGAGAAAAGCTTTTCAAGACATACAATTATATGTGGTGAATGGAACATTATACAGAGCAATATATAGTTTATATTTAAGTTGTCAGTCAGCAGATAGAAATGAAGGAAATTCAGGAAAATGGTTCGATGTAAAATCAGGGGAAGACAAGGATGCACATTATTTTCATCTCTTATTCATCATCTATACATAGATCACATTATGAAAGAAAGTGACATTAGGCTTGTTATTAGAATTAGAGATATCGAACTTAGCTCTTTGCTTTATGCAGGTGATGTTGTACTCCTAAAACATTTACTGCAAGTCTGCAGACTTCTCTAATGAAATTGAATAACAACTGTAACAAATTCAGCATGAAAATCATCAATAAAAGACCAAAAATATTAAAATAGGAAGGAACATAGAAAACTTCAGATTCCTATATATTCCTATAGAACAAGTAAAATATATCAGCTATTTAGCTGATATATTTTCACATTGGAATGTACTGTTTATGATTCATTTTCACTGCACTTAATGATCAATGGTTTATTTTTAAAATAAAAAAGGATTTTCCTATTTAACAATGGTATCAGAATTACAAATAATGCATTTTAAATAATCTGCTCACCTTTCTTTCTTCTGAGATGAAGGGGCATCTTCATCATCACTGAATACCAATTTTGCACTGAAATTTAACAAAAATTTAGAAAGTGATTTTCACTAATATTTACAATAATATTATTCAATTTATTATAAAAACCAAAGTCTGAAATCTTACATATACAAAAGTGAAATATTGTTACGATATTTGTATATAAGTAACAAATGCATTAAATAAGACTTAAATTTGCAGCAGCACAAGAATATCACTCTTGTAATGAATGAATCAATGTCCAACATTGAGATGCATACGAGGTGTGTCTAAAACGTTTGGTGAATGGTATCAGAAAACAAAACAGAAGATACAAACAAATTACCTTCATTGGCCTTCAAACTATTGCCATCCTTCACAACACACTTTTAGCAACGTTCATAAAGCTTCTGGAAACTGTCAGCAAAGGCCTCTTTAGGAATCTATTGCAGAATCGCTGTCGCACGTTCTTGGATTGCCGCCACATCTGCAAAACGTGCGCCTTTCATGACACTCTTCAGGCAGGGAAACAGAAAGAAGTCCGCAGGCACCAGATCAGGGGATTGTCTTGACCTTGAACTTTTGCAGGCGACTCGTTTTGGGTCGCGGGGAAGATGGTCAACCCCATTCCATCAATAGATTCTGGATTGAACTGGTAGCACCAGGTCTCATCTCCTGTGATGATCATTCGCAGAAAGGATGGATTCTGGTCACACATGGTAATGGAATCTCCAGAGGTTTCTATCTGTTTTGCTTTCTGTCATCTGTCAGCTTGTGCGGCACAAACGGGGAACAGATCTTCCACTCACCCAAATCTTCGCGGACGATAGTGCGCGCAGTGTCCTTGCTAATGCCCAATTCCTCTGCCAACAATTGTAGAGTCAGTCGCCAAACTCGTTCCAGCATTTGTCACACTCGCTCAATCATGTCTTGGGTTCTGCTTGTCAACAGCCGACCCGAATGTGGCTCATCCTTAGTCGTTTCCTTCCCATCACGAAACCAGTCATAAGCACATTTTCTGCTCACAGCTTCCGTCTCGTACACTTGCACCAACATTTCATGCATCTCCGTCGCCATTTTCCCCAATTTATAGTAGAATTTGATGTTCACTCGTTGCTCCATTGCACTGTGACCCTACCTCTCACACTGACTACGTTCAACTTCCAGCAGAAGGTTTACCCTGATGGTCATATGTACTCCACGCTAGGTGGCACTTCTCGGCGTGTCTCTGGATAGTCATGTGCATGCGCGCACACCTGGCCTATGTTGCCATTGAGATACTGGACCACTCACCGAACTTTTCAGACTGCCCTCATACCTTTATGCTAGGTTAACTTAATAGTACAAGATTTGACTCAAGAATTCTTCAGGCTGGGATTTTCAAATTTTTACTTAGTTAACTCAATATCTGTAAGATGACAGCTCTTTTCTTCAGCAGTTGAGTTGTTTTCAGCTGAATTCCTGTCCACACACATCCCCTTTTCTTACTATGCATATAAAGAGCCAAAGCTATATATATATTAGTTTTAGAATGCAAAGGTCATGCATACAGTTCAATGGACAATGCATTACAATAATCCTGAAATTAGACCAGTGGTATGATAAAAATACATGCAATGCACAACCACTAAAACAGTGAAAACATTTTAATGAATAGTATCTCACCAAAAATGCACATCTTCCCTAAATATAGAAAATGCCAGCCAGATAAACAGGCAACTTCTCTTGTCAATAAAATATCAACACTAGTTGTGGTGAAGGCATGAATTAATCTACAGAGAAGGAACTGAACTTTTTTTGTGTTTTTTTTCTCTAATATATGTGAATGATGAATGAATATGCCAAGTACATAGAAATGGAGGGGGCCACAACATTAAAACAACTCCACAGACCAAAATATATACCAGGTATTATAAATGTTATCAAATCTGCTAGATCATACTTGGAGAACAAAAGATCCACCCCTTCTGGCATTACTGCATCATAATGGCAAGCATGCTTACTCTTGTCAAATCTCTTCCTTTGCAAAATTATTCCAGAGCTCCATTTATTTCATGCACCATCTTCCACTGATTCATCAACCTCCCCTCACCGACTTCAGTCCTTTCCATAGTCATGATGTTAGCATTCCAATCCTCCTCATAATCATAGAGAAACACCACTTCACATGAACATAGTTCTGCCTTTAACGGAATTAAAAGGAGAAGAAGCAGACAGAACCAAAAGCTATTGTAAAGGTTTCATGGACAAATATGCAGTTTTACAGAAGCCGACAAAATTAGGTTTCTTGAACTGGCACAGACACATGGATATTCAGATTTTTCCTGTGCGGAAACCTGAGAGTACACAGTGTACGTAATATGCGTATTGTTTGGTTGCAGATTTGTTTGCAGCAAGGAGGAAAATGGTGGCAACAAACTGTAAATCATCTGTATTTGAGGAGAGGAGAGGGAGATTGGCGAGATGACAGAACGAGATGGAAATCGTAAGAATTTGAATCCTCCTCATTTGACACCTATTAGCACTTAAACATTCCAAATACTTCAAACCCATTTATAGAATACCTTAAATGGCAATCTAGACATACTATTCTATGAGATTCTACAATATGGTAAGGAAAACCTAATTCAACTTCAATGCAACTAAATCAATTCTTTTTTTGCTCACAAAAAAAAATTAATTTCACCTGCCTTTCCTTCATTTTTGATAATTTTATCCTGAACAATTCTCTCCTGCAAATGATACTACTCATTTGTAACTTGTACAATTCCCAAACATTCATCCTTCCTCAAACTACATTTAGGGTGTACACCAAGAAACCATTAAAATTCTCCATGTTGCCTGAAAGACTGCAATTTGGCTACTTGATCTTTGTATTCCTTTCACCTCAACTTGTGCAGATAGCAGTTATTGCATCTTTAAAGATACTTGCGACATAATAAGTACATATTGAAACAGATCGACACAAGAAGTTAACCTTTTTTTTTTTATTATGAAAGTTTTGAAAATTAGATTTTAATCATCGAATTCCTGAACCATACATCTTCAAGGTGAAGGGGGCATACAGGATCTTTTGATAGTGATTATGTAACTATTTAAGTAGTACTAACTTCCTATCAACAATTTTCCTACAGATTAACCTGTCAACATTGCAATATTATCAGATCTTACATTTTTGTCTTCCAAGGGACTTTTTACTGCATTAATCCACCTATATCTTGGTTCATCCTACAGGTCTTTTTTCACTGGCAAAGAAGATGTTCGGCTAATCTTTCCTCTCACATTCTGTTTAAGTGGACATGCCACCTGAAATTAGCTCTGCTAACACATTCCTGAATACCAACAATATCAAGTTCTTTCCTAATATCTCTTCAAAGGATATTATTGTCTATGAGGTATTAATTCTTCCTTCATTTAGTGAATAAGAGCATGTAGTTGCACATATCCCTTTCTCCCAGAAATCCTAATGGGTGGCCACCCATGAGGATTTCTGGGAGAAAGGTATATGTGCAACTACAAGGCTGGTGATTATAAGAAACTCTAGATATGGCTTGCAGTTGTATCATGGAATAAGGTATTGGATGAAAACAAGATTCCTACTTGAGACCTGCTCAGGAACTATCTGACAGAAGAATGAACGTATCCCAAGGAGTGGTCAATAAGGTAGGTGTATAAAATGGATGAATGAAGAAATGAGAAAGTAGTTTGGAAGAAGGCACTAGAGCAGCACAAGATGAGTAATACTAGCCATTTGCCTAAGGAATACAACGAGTAAGTAACAAAGACAACTTCTTGGTAAAGATAGGAAAAGTGCAGTATGTACAGTAATTAATTATCAAATTCCTGCCATGTACCCTCGATTTTCCTCCAAATCTGTCTGTTACTTGTCAAGACTCCAACATTATCAGATTTTATGTTTCTATCATCTAAGGTACTTTGTACAGTATCAATCCTCCTTGTCTTGGTCTTCCTCTGGGTAGTTTTCCTGCCAATCTTGCAGAGAACACTTGTTTTGCTAATCTTTCCTCAACCATTCTATTTAAGTGACCATACCACCTGAGATTAACTCTGCTAACGCATTCCTGGATGCTTACAATGTCAAATTCTCTCCTAATATCCTCGTTTTTAATATGATATTGCCATTGACACCATCTGTTCACACTTCTAACTTTCTCAGGACTTTCATATCTGCGGTCTCTAGTCTTTGGTCAAGTGTTTTATTTCTGACCCAGCTCTCAGATCCATAAGTTAAAACTGGTTTGAACACTGTCTTGTATATAGACAATTTAGTGTTCTGACTAATTTCTCTCTTATTCCATATGAATTTATTCAATTGACTTCCTACCATACCAGCTTTGTTGATTCTGTTGTCTATCTCCATATTTAATTTACCATCTTCACTAAAAATCGTGCCTAAGTAGCTGAAATGTTTCACTTGTTCCACATTCTCCGTTCACAAGGCAGTTGACATTTTCAACGATTCTGTCTATTTTCATTGTCTTTGTCTTTTTATTGCTGACCTTCATACCATATCTATTACAACATTTATTCAATTTAGTCAGGGAATCTTGCAGACTTGTAGTGGATTTATTTAGAAATATAACATCATCCACTTAAAGCAAAGAGCTGACATTAACATCTAAAATCTTAATATCATGTTTAATACCACTTTCCTTCATAATGTGATCCATATAGATAGTGAATAACAGATGGGATAAAGTACACCCTTGTCTCACACTAGATTTAACATTAAACCATTTTCCTATACTTCCTTCAATTCTAACTGCTGACCTACAACTCAAATAAAGACTAAGTATTGCTTGATATAATGCCCCATTGCCACCATATGACTGTAGCGATGATGATGCCTTTTCCAGATCGACAAAACTAAAATATAGATCTTTGTTATATTCCCATGCTTTTTCAACTATCTGTCGTAAAGTGAAGATCTGATCCTGACAGCCTCTATTTGGCCTGAATCCAGCTTGTTCTTCACCAAGCTTTTCTTCCACAATTTTTCTCAACCGTTTTTCAAGTATACTTGCATATATCTTACCAGGAACACTCAGTAGGGAAATAAATCTGTAATTCTCACATTCAGTTTTATTTCCCTTTTTATATATGGGTACTATGAGAGCTCTACTCCAATCAGCTGGAATTCGTCCCTCTGTCCAGGCTTTCTGAACTGTGCAGTGCAGCCACTGTAAGATTTTTATACCACCATACTTCAGCATTTCTGGTTGAATATCATCTATTCCTGTTGCCTTTCCACATTTCAAGCCTTTGATGGCTTTTTCTACTTCAAGTATGGATATGTATTCATGACTGTATGCATGTTGAGTGTTTTTTTTACCACTGTGCTAGCACCGCTTGTTTCGATTAGCAAATTTTCGAAATAATTACTCCATACTTCAAGGATATCTTTCTTTTTTCTCCTGTTTTCATCTCACTCTATCATCTCTAACTCCTTTTACATCACTCTTTCCTCCATTTCTAAGCTTCTTCAACAACCTCCAGAATATTTTTGTCACCTTCTTGATATTTATTTTCTATGTTCTTGCCAAAGTCCTCCCGTGACTTTTGTTTAGCTAGTTTTACACAGTGTTTAGATTTCTTACATTTGTCTCTGTATTCTCTAAGACCACAATCTGACTTATTTGCCAGGAACTTTTGATATGCGTTCTTCTTTTCCTTCACTGCCTCTTTAACTTCCTGTGTCCACCATGGAGTTCAGATTTTTCTATCCTTGCAGACAAATCGCCACGTGCCTCTCTGGCTGAATCAATCAGTGTTTTCTTCAAGGCTTGTCACTGAATCTCTAAGGTTTGGTTGCACTTCTCAAACTCTTTCTTTTTTTTTTTCAATAATCTTTGTGTATTTTAGTCTACAGTTCACATCTGAGAGCTGTTCAACTTTTATCTGCTTTAAAACCTTCTTACATGTCATTCTTTTCAATATGAAATTCAATTTTATCTTGCTCAAGACTAAATAGTGATCAATTCCAATTTCAAATCCTCTGTACACTCTGGTGTCCTGCACAAGGGAGAAAACATCATTATCAACAATAACATGGTCAATGAGACTTTTCTTATTCCTTGCTTCTTCTCTCCATGTGAATTTGTGCACATTTTTATGTTGGAACATGGTGTTAGTAATAACTTGGCTATGTCCTGAGCAGAAATCCAACAGGTATTTGCCATTATTATTAGCTTTGCTCTTTTCTCCAAATTTTCCCAAAATATTTTTGTATGGCTGACAATCATTGGGGGAGACCACACTCCTACCAGGAGCGTCCCCAGGGTGGCGGATGGGGGAAACCCAAATGGGTTGCTCTGAATAAAGAATAAAGAGCCATGGACCAAAGGATGTAGCAGAGGTATGGCAAGCTGGCTACATTATTATGCCAGTAACTTTCATGAGCAGGAGAAAGTCTACAAACCGAGATAGTGCTACTGCGTACGGGACAACCGACGCGCCTACTCAAAGACCACATAGAGTAGGTGAGAAACTAGCAATGTGGTCAGCCAAGGATGTGAAACATGTAACCACCCTCAACATAAGATCACTATACCGACCTGGAAAATTACAATTAGTCCAGGAAAATTTAAAAAGACTGAAATGGAGAGCCTGTGTAGCTCAGTGGATGTGGCGTTTGCACACCACCGCGCTTGGCCGCGCGAAGGAAGTCTTGGTCTCGAGTCTGGTCGGCGACTAGAGGAAATTTTTCTAAGCCTTTTTTCGACCAGTTCCCGAGTTAGTCGATCTCTGGCACGGGCAAGCAGGTTTTTCCTCCCGGAAACTCGGGTTTTTCGTCCTGTAAACTCAAGAAAATCGACCGTAAAACCCACATTATTTCAGACATTAAATATATTGTGTTAGGGTTAGGGACCAC
Source organism: Typopeltis vanoorti (assembly GCF_054136105.1). Classification (NCBI taxonomy): domain Eukaryota; kingdom Metazoa; phylum Arthropoda; class Arachnida; order Uropygi; family Thelyphonidae; genus Typopeltis; species Typopeltis vanoorti. The sequence goes on from NC_143574.1 coordinate 26,876,312, forward strand.
GAGATGGAGGCACATTTGAGCCGTCTCTCTTCACTGCGCATCGCTTAATTAGTGATAGCCTTGGGCCATCTGTCTCTGATTGGGTACCAGTGGAGATTGAACTGCCCACTCAGTCTCCAAAAAGTTAGATAGGGCTAAATGGCCTCGCCTACTCCCGTATACGGGAATAAAAAGGCGTTAGCTGATTTTTAAAAAAAAAAAGAAATGGAGTATTTTAGGTTTATCAGAGACACATTGGTGCGGAGATGGATTCACGAGAAGGAAGACTGTACTTCTCAGGAAGAAAAGATAACATACACAGAGAAGGAGTTGCATTACTAATTGAAAAGAAACTTACACACTCAGTAATTGAAATAAACCCAGTCTCTCCTAGAATAATAACAGTCAAACTTCAAGCAAAAGAAAAAGGTCAAACAATTAAAATAATCCAAATATATGCACCAGACAGTAACCATTCAGAGGAAGAAATAGAAAATTTCTATGAAGAACTACAACAGGAAATAGATAATCCCAAAAATAGAGAACTCATGATAGTGATGGAAGATTTTAATGCTAAAATAGGACAGTTCACAGCAGACAAAAAAGATGTGATGGGGAAATTTGGATACGTAGAGCTTAACGACAGAGGAGAACAATTACTCCACTTCTGTAAAGCAAACGACGATCTAATGATTACAAACACATTGTTCCATCAACGCCCTAATAATAAATATACATGGACATCCCCAGATGGTAATATAAAGAACTGCATAGACTATATCATCATAAACAAACAATGGAAAAGATCAGTAAATAATGTACAAACATTAAGAAGTTTTGATTTTGACACTGACCACGAAATATTAACTGCCAAAGTGAAGATAAAATTCAACAGGAAAAGTATTATCAGAAAAGAAGAAAACATCAACCTATCAAAACTAAAAGATAGCTCAAGCAGAAGTCTATTTTTAGAACAGACGTGCTTGAAATTAAAACCCTCCATCTTACAGAACAGTGGAAAATTCTGGGAAGAAGGGAAAGAAACAGTGTTATCAATTGCAAAAGACACTAGGTTCCAAACCCAAAATAAACAAACAGTGGATAACCCAAGAAATCATAGCTACCATAGAAGAGAAAAGAGAGGCCAAGATACTTGTAAACCAACAAAACAATGAAGAGAATAGAGAAAAATACAGAGCACTAAAAAATAAAGTTGATAACCTATGCAAAAAAGCCAAAGAAAATGGTTAGAAGAAAAAGCTAAGAAATGCCAAGAAGCATACCAACAAAACAACCTAAAAGTCTTCCATGATACTGTAAGAGAAATTACAAAGGAATTCTCAGCAAAAGCAGTAACAATGATGAACAACAAGATGACTGAAACCGGGAATATTGAATATATAAGAAAAATCTGGTCAAACCATTTTAAGACTATCTTCCACCAAGGAAACAAAACTACAATGCCAACAATAGAAGAAAATAATGATCACCCAAAAATTTTACAAAGAAGAAGTTAGATACGCAATAAAACAGATGAAAAACAAAGCACCAGGCATTGATACTATCCCTACTGAACTGTGGTCATATGGAGGCAGCATATCAATAGAATATTTAACAACCCTATTCAATAAAATACTACAAACAGGAGAGATCCTAGATGATTGGAGAACTGGAAAGATCATCTCAATATACAAGAAAGGAGACAAAAGAGACTGCAGAAATTACAGACCAATCAATTTACTCCCTCACACCTATAAAATATTCATAAGAATTATACAAAATAGATTAAAAAACACCTACGAAGAAATGATAGGCATAGAACAAGCTGGTTTCCGAGGAAACTATTCAACAATAGACCAAATTTTCACATTGCACCAACTAGCAGAACTCAGCTGGGAAGACCATAAAGAACTATATTGTTGTTTTGTGGACTTTAAACAAGCTTTCGATAACATCAACAGGGAAATCCTTCTCAAAATTCTACTAGAAAAAGCAATAGACAAATATATAATACAGTTTCTGATAATATATTACTCTAAGACAAATGCAATAATTAAAAAGGACACACTCACAACAGAACCCATAGAGATCCAAAAAAGGAGTAATGCAAGGATGCCCATTATCCCCATGCCTATTCAACATATATCTAGAAGAAGTTGTAAAGAAAGCAATAGACAATGAGCCTGGAATCAATGTCAATGGTTTAAACATAAATAATATCAAATATGCAGATGATCTCGTCCTTCTTGCAAGAACCCCAAATGAACTACAAAAGTTGATCAACAAGCTAAATGAAACCTGTAAAACATATGACATGACAATAAATATACAAAAGACAAAAGTGATGAAAATAGGGAGGAACAGAACTACCATCTCAGCCACCCTAAACGGAGAACAATTAGAACAAGTAGACAACTTCATATACCTTGGATCAAAACTAACAGAAACAATAGATGAACTCAAAACAATCAAACAGAATAGCGATAGGATGGACCACCATGGGAAAATTACAGAAAATCTGGAAAACAAACAAGATATCTAAACAAGCCAAAATCAAATTATATGAAGCAATAATTATACCAACAGTCATCTATGGAGCAGAAGCGTGGACAGTTAAAAAAAGAGAGGAGAAAAAAACTGCTGGCATTTGAAATGAAATGCTTAAGAAAAATAAACAGAACAAGTTGGATAGAAAAGAAAACAAACATCACAGTCAAACAAGAACTATTGTATAAAATAAACAATAATAGAAAAAATTAGGAAACAACAACTGAGATGGCTTGGACACACTGTATGCATGGATGCAGACAGACTTCCTAATGTCCTAATCAATACTTTACCAACAGAAAAAAGAAGACCTGGAAGACCAAGAATTACCTGGCTGAAATTAATAAAGAACATCTCGGGATGCAGAACATATAAGGAACTTTTTCGAACAGCAAGGAATAGAGAAGACTGGAAGATCCTGCTCAAGAGAAGACTCAACCCGGAAGAGAAGAAGAAGAGACAATTATTTCCTACTCTGCTATTTAGATCCACAACAAGGACCAACTTTTCGTTTTATTGTGTCAGCTGCTTTCTCTAAAGCATAGGTAGTAAACAGCAGGCCGCATGCTGCCCGTAACGTGATTTGGTGCAGCCTGCGGAAGGATAAAAACTATGTTAAATTATATGTATTATCAATTTAGCTATTAGTTTTGACCGCAGATTTTTGACTGATATACTAGTTATATTCATTATTTCTGATGACGGAAATTCATCATCAGAAATAATGACCACCTACAGGATTTGTTATGAATATAGTCATCATAGTTGAAAATCGACTTTGATGAACTTGTTGCCGCACACGAATGTCCACAGTGTTCTCATTAATTTGTGTTACATGTAAAAAACCAGAAATATGCAATTAAATTTAATAACTTATATTTAAATCAATCAAGTATTTTATATTGTTCTCCCAGTAGTAAAATGATTTAACAAATATAGTAATTCAATATATATAACTATTGCCTTGAAAAAATGCAGTTTATTTTTAAGTTCTGTCTAAAAGTGTGTGGCACATGACGCTACCACTCATCATATATTGGCCCTCGTATAGAATGAAGTTGGCCATGCTGCTCTAAAACATCAAAAAATTCCTCCATTTCTACCTTAGTAGAACCTTCTGTGGGACCATAGGCACAAATAAGTCACGCTGTCCAGTTCTCCATTCTCATATTTGCCCACATCACTATACTTGAGACTGCCTGCCATTCAAGAAGATTAGCCTTGTATTTCGTGTTGAATACTATGGCTACTCCTTTTCCTTGATTATCATTGCCTGAATATAACATTTTGTATTTATTGCTCAGAAAGATGTCACCAGTTTGTCTTTTTTTGTTTCAGTCACCCCTATTATGTCGATCTAGTACTTATCTAATTCCTCATCTAGCTCCATTTCTTTGTCATTCAGGCTTCTTATGTTGATAGTACCAATCTTTAACTTTGGTGATGTTGAGTTGGGGGGGGTTCAGATTTGTTCCAGTAGCTGACTTTTCACTGTTCACCCTGGTTCCCTGGCAAAAACAACGGGGCGTTGTTTATCCGGACCATGCCCCAGCCGGCATGAAATTTTATCATGTTATACCATCATTTTGTATTTTGGTTAAACTATTAAGAATACAATTTGGTCGGCTAAATCCCAAATTGGCAGTCCACCCTTGTTCGTTCAGTGTCCAGGTAGATACCCAACAGGGTGCACCACGAGAAGGTGAGGATTGGACATTAAGTCAGAAGCCCTGATCGGTTCTCCTCATTCCTTTAAAGGCTATGTGGAGGTCTCCTCTCAGTTATATAGCTGTGACCATTAAGCACCCCTCGGCAATTAATTAATGAGCCCAAACGAAAGGATAATACTGAAAATGAATAAACATTATGAGAATTTGAGAGCAGTGGAAAGGAAAGCCACTGATGGTCATTGAGCAAAGGGTATGAGGAAGTGAGTAAACCTGATGTCAGATAAGGCTATAGGACCTGAAAATACATCAGGTGTGTTCAAGGGCATGTTCCAGGAAGTTAACAACAGCTTAATGTACCTCTGTAATATGAGTCAGACTGGCAACAGTTTCATAAATTTTTCTACTTCATAAAGGAGAGGGTATGAAATTAAGGTTTTGAATTATAGGCCAAGCTGTTTGTTTGGAGTGGATTAAGATTCAGAACTCGGTTGGCAACAGCAGCATTTCTCTGAGGGGCAGCACAAGTTTGCAAAAATAAGGATCTACCATTAGCAATGTGCTTAGTTATTACAACAAAGTGAAAAATGGAGTGGACAAAGAGGATACATACACAGTGATATATATTGATTTTGCAAAAGTTATTGTTAGATTGCAACATGACAAGCTGATAATAAAACTGGAAGGGGGGGGGGGGGGATAACAGATTGTGTGCTGGATTGGAAACAGGTGTTTGATAGGTATCAGTAAGTTGTGTATGGAGGAGCAATAACTCAGATGAAGGAAGTCACCAGTGGTGTGCACAAGGGTGTGTTTTGGGACATCTGTTAATTTGTACGTAAATCATATTGGGAAAGGCTTGAATGATGATATACAGTTGTTCACAGAGGAAGTTGAAAAGAAACTATCAGGAATAGAATGAATGGCCTTACAAGAGGACTTCAAAAGTAGCAGATTATTCTGGGAATCTGAACACATGTAAAAAAATTCTACATTTAAATTCAACTTTAATATAAAACTTTAACCACACGTCTTTTTTTTTTTTTTTTAAATTTTAATACCTATAAAACTTTGTGGTTCCTCTCTGAGAAATGAGGTTGATCATACATCACTCACTATCAGTCCTTAAAACAATTTGTTTTCTAATAAAAATTTGCAACTTACACTGTAGGCTACCATAGTTAAAATACATTCCTCCTTCTGATGTCAAAGATACTATGTGCATTATTTCACTTTCCAACAGTTTATAGATTTGAATTTCACTACAAGTATGGACAACTGGAAATGTCTTTTGATAGATGTTAGATTGTAACACCACCACCCTGCTTACTGAATTCCCAAAGTGGTCTGAAAGTCCCATGTTTGGTCACAAGCACAAAGTTTTGTGTGTGTTAGCCCACTCACGGTACTAATAATAATGTACACCAGTTTAAAGGCTTTTGTGAGTGCGTTTCACACACACACACACACACACACACACACACACACACACACACACACACACACACACACACACACACACACACACACACAAAAGAATGCATATTAAATTAAAATTTAATAAAAACAATTTTTCCCTACAACACAACTTACTTATAATCAATTTCTCCATGAGCTGATGCCCAGCCATCTTGAGAATCATTCTGTAATATTTCATCAAAACCTTTCAGATCCTTTTCAGTAATAATTGCTGCAGGACGTTGGTATGCTTCCTCTTCTGTAAGAGGCCGTGCTACAGATCTTGTCCTATAAAAAAAAATACATATCATTATGTGTACAAGAATGAACTATTAAGTGCAGTGTTTAGAGGTACAATAATTTTAAAAATTTATGCAATTCTAAATATTGCTCAATATTGGCTTATCCAAATATACAAGACTCTAGGAGTATAGGGACAAGCATGCTGATTATCTTATTGTGCAGATTTATTTTTCTTCTGTATAGTATGTGAATATAAACAAAATCTTAAAAATAAGAGAATTTGTAAAACAGTGTGCATATTCAAACTTGCTATAACTCTTTGGGATCACAAAATTGCTTATGTGTGGATCGCAACTTGCTATCAATTCTGCAAAGTGTTGCTCCTCTGGGTCTCTGACATCTTATACCGATAGTTTCTTTTCTTTTTTTTTTTTTCTTTTTTTTTTAATGAAATACATTCAGCTCACTATAAAACTACCAGAAAGCCTAGTCAAAACTCTGAATTGTACATAATGCTCTTCAAAGATATCCACATTTTAATTCTTTCCACAAAAACAAATATTAACTACATTAAATATGTAGACAACCCTCTTTCAGAATCTAGAGCAGATTTGTAAAATACAAAATAAAGAATGCAAAATTTATGGAAATAGGAAGAGAGGAGAGAAAGAAAATTCAAAAGTCAGAAAATCATATACTTGAGCAGGTAAAGAAATTTACCTTGACAACAAAAAAATCTCTATAAAAGTCATTATTCCTACTCTGACATATGGAGCTGAGAAATGAAGACAGGAGAGGTAAAAAGAAGAAGAAAAAAAAATCAGAGCACTTGCAATGATATACTTGAGAATAACTCATGGCCAGAAAAAAAAAAAAAAAAGTGAACAAGTCAAAAAGTAAATAAACCACAAAGAAGATATTATAGATATAACTGCAAGAAGATTGTTTGGACACTTTCAGGTAACATTTTTTCAGAGATTATTGAATATAGCTTTGAAAGGAATAAATGGAGGAAATTAACAATTTGGCTATATTGATTGAAGAAAGTCACAATGAGCCAGTTTGAGAGAGAGAGAGAGAGAGATGTGGGACAATTTATTCATAGGGGACTCAACCCATCATCTGATGGTTGATAAAGAAGCAACTGAGCCTAACAAGTAAGTAGATTTTAGTAACCATCCTCAACTACCTTTGACTAACCAGCAAAAGTCAGACCTTACGGTTCACAGATTCAAACTTTTTTTGATCACCAGGGATAGGTTCTTAACCTCAAGGTTTGGCGTGAGGTTCTTGTGTTATTATATCACAAGAACTGGGAATGGAGTATTAATTTTTTTCCACTTTCCATGTAAAACTGCACCTAAAACTCCTTTTTAAAAAGTTCTTGTCCATGAGATCATCTGCCTACAAATTATTCTTGGACGCTGGAGAGTTTTAATGAAATTTTAAATTAATTCTTATATCTGTTGAACCATTTCAATTTTAATTTCAAGTGGACAATTTGCAGTAGTTCAAAGGAAAAAATATGTTGAAATTACATATTGCAACACCTACTCTGGTTTGATGGAATTTAATAAAATTGTATGACGAAAAGTGCTTGTTCAGGTGTGTTCTAAGGGAACACACCTAAACAAGCACTTTTCGTCATAAAATGCATGGTCCGAACTCAAGTGGTGAAGCACTAGGGTTAGCAACCACTGTGTCAGGAAATGAAGAAACACAAGAATGACAGAGGAGATTTGAAACAATTGCAGAAATTACAGAACATAAATTAAAGAATTCTATTGAACAAATTACAGAAGCTGCTCAGAAGAGCGACCACCAATATTAATGAAGGCTTCACACCTTCGACGTAGTGGTTGGTGTACATTTGCGAAAACACCAGGTATTTCTTGTACAGCAGCAGCAGAAATCCTGGCAATAAGGTCCACATTGGAATCGATAGGGCTATCGCAGATCAGGATTTCATATGGCCCAATAGGAAAAAGTCCAGGCATGAGCGATCGGGCAATTGTGGCAGCCAAGCGATGAAACCACCCGACCAATCCATCGTCCTAGAAATGTTGCATCCAAGGCGTTCCTCACATCCATGCTGAAATGGGGTGGCGCTCCGTCATATTGGAACCACGTGTTTGAATGTTTGCTGGAACAGGGTTCAGTAATTCTGGCAAGACTTCTTGTAAAAATATGAAGTACGTTCTCCCATTCAGTCGTGCTGCAGAAGGTATGGGCCAATCAAATGGTCATGTAGGATTCCAGCCCAAACATTTATGGAGAAACACCACTGGTACGAATGTGGATATGTGGAGTGCAGATTTCTGCTCACCCACACATAATAATTGTGAGTATTAAAAATGCCCTCACGTGTAAAGGTGCATTCGTCAGTGAATAAGACGTGCATCAAAGTCCAGCTGCACTGCAGTCTGCTGCAGGAACCACTGTGCAAAATCCACATGAGGCCGGTAATCTGCAGATGTCAAGGCATGCACCCTCTGCATGGTAGGGGTGTAATCATTCGTCTCGTAGAACTCGCCACACCGTCGATTGGGGCACACATACAGCATGGGAAATTGCTCGCGTGCTACATTCAGGACGATCTGCAACCCTATGTAGAATTTCCTCTGTAACACGTGGTGTCCTCACACTCCTTGCACGCCCTGTATCCTACATGCTGCTGACAAAGGAGCCCATTTCGCACAGATACCGGTGCAATCGCTGAGAGGTTTTACAATCAGGCACGTGTCTGGTCGGAAAGCGCTCTCGGTACAGTCTTTGGGCTTCCCTCGCATTCCCATCCGCAGATCCGTAAATGAAATTCATGTCAGCCTTCTCCTGATTTGTGAAAGAATCCATCCTGTTTGCACTCCACAGTAGAAATAACGACTGCAAAAACCAGCGCTTATAATAAGTGTTCACTGAAAAGTGTCCTCTAGCTGCTTGAGTTCAGACCGTGCATTGTATGGTGAAAAGTGCTCGTTTAGATGTGTTCTAACACCGCTTAAAGTTTGGCCCAAAAGTTCTGAATCGCCCTGTATACTACAATATGCTCACAATGTTCAATTTTGATTCCATTGGGTTATTTATATGGGCAAAATGATTTGAACAGATACTAAACATTTTGCACTACACAGTGATGAAATTTGATAAACTGGTATTTAAGTTCTATTAAAAATGAATGAAAAACCAAAACTAAATAATGCAATCAAATAATCTTATTAGCAAAATGATGCCTATAGTACTTAAGCTAAATGCTCTGCTCAAACTTTTGACACACTTAATTAACCAAGTAACATATTTATATCCAAACTCTTTAGACTTAACTTTCAAAAGTTAAATGAACTTTATTTTAAAAAAAATAAAATAAAAGGACAGAGCCTTTCTGGCTCAGCTGATAAAACCAATACCCTCTGCTCAGAAAGACCCATGATGGAATCCCATCTGAGATACAAATAAATTTTATAAGGGCTTTTTAAATGAAGATATGCCAGCCATTCTCATATAGATTTCTTACTCCTAGAAATTTCAGACCACTCATCCCAAAAGATAAACCAAAGAGAATACCTGCAATATGATAGACATAGTATATTATGAATTAAAATTAGCTACCATACAGGACCGCTGCTTTCATGGAAAAAGGTTACTTTGTTCTCGCAGTTGACTGAGCACTACACATTAAGAGGAGGATAAAATAAAACACCTGAGCCCACTAACCATCAGCCTTTAGCAGTTCACACTTTTTGGCTAAGCTTATATGCTCACTTTTTGCATGACATTTTAATTTCCCAACAGATTGATTTGTTCATTAATTCAATTCATCTCGCTTTTTCTTCATGTACTGTCCAGTGGTCTGTTACATGATAGAAAGATGATCAAGAAGGAGGAGAAATTTAGGGTATATACTATAATGATTGATTGCCATATCTAAACAAAATTTTCCTTTGACAATTTGTGTTCTTTCCTGCATGTGTGTTCGCAGCCTTATACATATTTAAACATGCTGCTGTAACAATGTAAACAATTATGTGTAACTTTTTACAAATGATTTCAGAGATATCAGTTAAATTTAAAAAACTGATATTTCTCTAGCGTAACACTAGCACTGTCACAGTGTTCAAACAAAGAGTTAAACAAATTTAACATCAAGTCAAGTCACATTTGCAATGGAAGCATCCTCGTCTTCAAAGACGAGGATGCTTTATGGTTAATATTATGTTAACCATAAAAGGTTAACATAATATTAAAAAAAAAAATTCATATTTCATATATTTAGATTGGTTTTATGCAAAAAGTCTGTACAATTCTTCAAATAATCACAAATTTGAAGGAAATGCAGTTAAGCAAATTATTTCTTGCCATCTGACAAAATTGTTAGTGGTTATGCCACAATACAGATTATAAACTTTCCTAAGGTCTAATGGCAGATCCACTGCTTGGACTGAAGTAAAAGACCATATGAACAAGGAATTTTGTATACACCAGGGAGAAGCCAACTCCAAAAAAAAGTAATTTCCAAGCAAAAGATTGAAAACTCGAGTTTTCATAAGATGAGAACAATTCTTTCAGAAACAGCTTTGACATAAACTGTTATCCTTTTATTCTCAGCAGAGGATTGGGTTAAGCAAATAATATACTGTAACATATATATTATTCTTCTTCTCTCTCTTCCATGTGGATGATGAGGCTGAATGAATTCTTTCCACTTTTGCCTGTCCCTGAAGAGCCTGAACAATTCTGCCCAGTTTGGTGTCGCATGTTGTGATTTGATTTTCAGGTCCTCTTTTATTTTGCCTATCCATTCAATTCTGGGACACTCTTTGGATCTTTTACCTTCCATCGTTGTATACAGGACTTTAGTTTTCTGTGTCCATTCTGGTCACATGGCCAAACCACAGTCTTCTTTCTTGGATTTTGTCTATTATTGTTATTTCTTGTTTTAGTCATTTCCTTATGACTTCGTTTGTTAGTCTATTCAGCAGAGATACTCCAAGTAAACTTCTTACCATCCCATTTCAGTAGTTAATTTTTTTAATATTATTATAATAATGTAATATTATGTTATATATATATATATATATATATATATAAGAACACCATAGTGGACTCAGGAAGTTAAAGAAGCAGAAAAACAGTCATACCAAAAGTTCTAGCAAATTAAATTGACAGGTGCCCTAAGTGAATACAGAGATATATGTATGAAAGCTAAGTAAAAGTACCTAAACAAAAGTCATGGGAAGACTTTAGTAAGAGTATGGAAAATAAATATCAAGAAGGTGGCAAGATGTTTTCAAGGCTATTGAAGAAATGAAGATAAGCATATACTATAAAAGGAATCAAAGATTAAAAAGGTGACATGAAAGCTGAAGATAAGGATATTCTACGTCTGGAGTAATTACTTTGCATTTCTCTTGAAAAGTTTCTACATATATGAAACTGGTACAGTTTCACTGCTTGGCTCGATTTTCAAAGAGGATTACATATCAATACTTGAGGTAGAAAAAGCTGTCAAAAACTTGAAATGTGAAAAGGCAGCTGGAGTAGATTATATTCTACCAAGAATGCTTTAGTGTGGAGGTATAATAAAAGTTTTGCTGTGGCTGCACTCCATAAATCAGAGAACGAACCTGGACACAGAAGGTTGAATTCCCAATGATGAGAGTAGAGTTCTCATAGTAGCCATTTATAAAAACAGGGAATAAACCTGAACATGACAATTACAGAGGAAATTTCTCTACTAAGTGTTCCAGGTAAGATTTATGCAAGAATACTTGCAAAAGATTGTGCAAGTGAAACTTGGAGAAGAACAAGCTGGGTTCAGACCAAACAGAGGTTGTAAATATTAGATTTTCGCTTTAAGACAAATAATTGAGAAATCGTGAGAATATGAAAAGGACACCTGTACTTAAGTTTTGTAGATCTGGAAAATCATATGAGAAGATGCAAAGAGATAAGCTTTTCAAAAATTGCAGTTTTATGGAGTGAATGGAACAATGCACAGGGCAATACATAGTCTACATTTAAGTTCTAAGTCGTCAGAATTGAAGGAAATACAGGAAGATGGTTTCATGTGAAATCAGGTGTAAGACAAGGATGCACATCATCTCCACTCTTATTCGTCATTTCTATGAACCACATTATGAAAGAAAGTGACATTAAACCTGATAATAAAATATATCAAACTTAGCTCTTTGCCTCATGCAGATGTTATACTCCTAAACACATCCAGTGCAGGTCTCAAGAATTCTCTAACAAAACTGAATGAATTTGGCATGAAAATCAGCAATAAAGAGACCAAAACTATGAAAATAGGCAGGAACATAGAAAACTTCAACTGCATTCTGAATGGAGATCCTATAGACCAAGTAAAATATTTCAGCTGTTTAGGCAGTTTTTAGTGAAGATGGTATTTTAAATCTGGAAATAGACAATAGAATAAGCAAAGCTGGTATGGTGGGTAGCCAGCTGAATCTTCTTCTTATTGTGCTATCTTCTATCGAAGGTCAGTGACCATCTTGGCGAACAAACTGCGCTCTTGTGCTAATCTGAGCAGTTGTGCACTGCTCTTTCCTATCCACGTCTTGATATTGTCAAACCATGATATTCTTTTTCTTCCTCTAGTTCCTTTGCCATCAATTCTTCCTACCAAAATAGTTTGTAGAAGTTGGTATTTGCTGTTTCTCATGATGTGTCCAAGATATGATATTTTTCGTTTCTTGATTATTTGTACAAGATGTTTAGCTTTGCCAATGGATTTTAAGACATCTTCATTGGTAATTTTTTCTGTCCATGACATCTCAAAGGCTTCGATTTTCTTGATGGTTGTCGCCTTCAATGTCCATGTTTCAACTCCATAGAGCAGAATAGACCACACGTAGCATTTCAGCATCTGACTTCCATGTTTAGGTCTTTATTGCAGAATACTGTTCTCATTTTCATGAAGGACTGCCGTGCAACTTCAATCCTTGTCTTTATATCTATTTCTGGATCCCACCGTTCATTAAGCCAGCAACCAAGATATTTATATCTTGACACTTGATCAATATTTTTCCCATTGAGTGTCAATTTCATTGATGGCTGGATGTTTGCTGATGATCATGTATTTTGTCTTGTTGATGTTTATATTTATTCCCATTCTTTGGCTTTCTATGTATACTCTGTCAATGAGTTTTTGGAGATCCATAATGTTATCTGCAATTAGCACGGTGTCATCTGCATATCGTAGGTTGTTAACAATCTTTCCATTTATTGCGATTCCCTCTGGACATTCTTCCAATGCTTTTTTAAAGATTACCTCTGCATATATGTTGAACAGGAGTGGTGAGAGCACACATCCTTGTCTCACTCCTCTTTTGATGTTAATATCACTGGTGCTAATGTTGTCTAATTGAACGGTAGCTGACTGATTCCAATACAGATTTGTTATTAGTCTTATGTCTTGTTCGTCTAGCCTTATTTGTTGAAGGATTTCTATTAGGTTGGTGTGTCTGACTTTGTCGAATGCTTTTTCAAAATCTATGAAACACATAAAGACAGATTTCTGTTTTTCTATGCATTTTTGTATCAATATTTGGGTACAGAAAAGGGCCTCTCTAGTACCAAAACCATTCCGAAAGCCGAATTGTGTTTCACTTAGAGTTTCTTCACTTTTTCTATAAATGCGATTCTGAATTCTGAATATTCAAAAATATTTTTAATGTTTGGCTCATTAGACTAATAATGTCTGAAGTCACCACAGGACACCACAGCTGAATAAAAGAGAGAAATTAGCCAAAACACCAAACTAGATAGTGTTCAAGCCAGTTTTAAGTTACGATCTGAGAGATGGGTTAGGAACAAAAACAAACTTGATCAAAGACTAGAGACCACAGATATGAGGGTTCTGAGAAAAATTAAGAGAGTGAAAACCAATGGCAGAATCATATTGAAAATGAAGATATTAGAAAGGAACTTGACATTATTAGTATTCAAGAATGTGTAACCAAAGCTAATCTAAGGTGGTATTGGCCACTTAAACAAATGTTTGATGTTAAGATGGCAGGAAAGAGATCCAGAGGAAGACCAAGGTCTAGTAGACTGATTCAGTCAGAACTGTCTTAGAAGAATGAAATGATAGATATGACAATATTGGAGTGCTTATAAGTAATAGATTAATTTGGAGGAAAACTGTTGATAGGAGATTAATAATAATGTAGTGCTGTCATAGTAACCTGAATACCCTGAGTACATATCAGGAAACTGGTGATATGTTATTATATAAAACAATGTTTTGTATAAATCAAGGGTAAAACAATTCTGGATACTAGTAATCAAGTAAAAATCCAGTGTTCTAAGAGGATTTTGTTCTAATAGAATTCAGAGAACAGATCCCCCCCCCCCCCCCCAGCTGAAACAAAAAATCAGAAGAAATAAAATGGCCTTTGGGTTGAAAAGACCTGGCTAGAATACTGGATAACTACACAAATCCACACAAAAGTAATCACAATGCATCAAAGATAGAGCAACTGTTCAAAAGTATAAATAAAGAAAGGCCATGATGTTCATTAATGACATGTACCCCAGCCAGCAATGTGTTTTACAGAGATATAAACCTCAACTTTCTGGGAAGGAAAATCCTCCCATCTTGATACGAGAATGGCTTAATTCTCTACATGAAAATTTCTTAAAGCTTCCTGACAATCTATATGAGATATGAACCAAGGCTTTACAAAAGCCAAGTATCAATTCTGTGTTAACATGACATATGCACAATAAAAGTACGCTTTATACACAGATACACTCTAGTAATTCAGACAATGCATAAAACAGAATTAAGTAGTACAAGAAGTACTAGTGACAATGTCTTGGGAGCCATGCATGCAATTCAGTCAATAAATTCAGTAAGATAATTTGTACAGTGTGTAAGTCTAAATGTTTACTTGCCTGTTTTCTGGATAAGGATATGGTTGCCGTGGTGGTGGTGGTGGAGGTGGTGGCATTCCCGAATAATTAGAAGGATAGCCACCAGGTCCACTTGGAAAACTGTTCCTTCCATACATCTGAAATTCAATCATTCATTATGCATCAATAGTTTTATAACCAAGATATACGTTCACTTAATATATTATATTGTTAACATAATATATTACAGTCAAATAAACATCTAAGAAAAAAAAATTGATGTTTTGTAATGAATAAAAAAATTTTTTTTGGAATACAAGACTACATTAGTAAAGTGATCTAAGACTGCACGCCACCACATATCAAAAACAGGAAAGGATAGAGAAAGAATATGGCAACAAAATTATGCACATATAATAAAAACATAACCAGCTTCAAGTTTTTGTTCAGGATTTTTTTTTTTTTTTTTAAATCTCAAATGAACACTGATTCAAAAAAAGATACATCGATTCTTGTACAGAAATTGATCATCTGATATATAACTGTTTTTTAATATTTGATTTCATTAAAAATTTTGCTTGTAAATGTATGATGCCACAGAAATTAGATCTGAAATAATGATAAACAAAAATTCAGTGACAAGCAGATGCAAGTGTAACATTTGCATGAGATAATTTTCTAGCACTCTGAAAGGTGGTGGTATGGTGTATCAGATGATGGCACAGCCAACATTAGTAATTCTACTCCCATCCAAGAGCATCATTAAAACAAAGATCCTTATTAGAAAATCAAAACTGATTCATTGTATTCAGAGAAAGATCTCACATGAAATGTTGGAGAAGATATAATATGGATAAATAGAAATTAATGGAGACATGTGAACCTATTGATAATTTTTGAAGACTTCAGTTGGTGGTGCTGTGTACACTGTGTAGAGAAGACTGCTCCTTAAAATAGAGGGGATAGGTGAAATGGGAGAAGAAAAGAAGTCTGGTGCATTAAACTATAAAAAGATGATGGGATGTTGCCATTCATGTATAAACATGAATAGTGGAAAGCAAAGGAATGATGGATGCCAGTTCAGAAGAGTGCACATGGAAGTACACATAGAAGAAAGCTGAGATGGATTATATGCCGAGACAGTAGTTGAAGTAAGAAGGTTTGTGGATTAGTCGGCCTGTCTTCTCTGCATGGAATTAATATTTAAGGAGGTCCTTGAGGCTCCACCCCAAATTACACATGAAGAGTACTCTAAGACTGATTAGGTTTGAGATATATAAAGATAGAGGCTGAGGAGCCACCTAGGAAAAGGTGGCTCCTCAGCCTCTGCTAGGAAAGACTAAATAAACGTCACTCCCAAAAACAGAGATCTGGTCTGTCTGGTGATTTACACAGTATCAAGGTTAAGTGACAGCGAATTAAACTAACAAAATAGGATAAGGATAATTATTTCAAGCAAAATTTCCTTTTTGCCTGAGGAAAAAAAAAGGCAGATCCATGTTTGTAGTCCATGTCAGTGTTGGTAGCACTGATTGTGACATGGTTATCTCACCCTACTGGAGAATAACATGGTCTGTTTAAAAAAGCATCTGTTGTTAAAAGTCAAACTTGGGATGTCTGAGTACCATCAGATTTGTCGATGAGGAGGAAAAGTAGACGAAACCATGACAGAGTTATTTATCATTGAGAGACATATATAAGAGAAAGAGTATGTAAGAGAACAGCCCTTAGGCATTGCACTGGTGCAGAAGTCCAAAATATCCATACTTTAGACATATCTGATTATTATTCATAACTGTGCTTTGTAGTGTCAATGTCAGAAGAAAATTTATTGGACTCACTAATGTTCTGCTGGATTTCTAAACAGCATGTTCATAGCACAAAGCTCTTAGCGTGTAGAAACAATTTAAACTGAACACATATTGATGCCCTATCAAATAAAAACAAAGTTAATTCATAAGTCTAGCTAAATGTGGTCTTAGAATGACTGCCCTCAGATTTAAAAAGAAATTCTTTTTTACATAAGGATGAGTCACAATTGTTCCAAAGGGGTGGGGGGATGGCGGCTGCTCAC
This sequence comes from Typopeltis vanoorti, assembly GCF_054136105.1. NCBI lineage: Eukaryota > Metazoa > Arthropoda > Arachnida > Uropygi > Thelyphonidae > Typopeltis > Typopeltis vanoorti. The sequence goes on from NC_143574.1 coordinate 26,893,154, forward strand.
ACATTTGTTCAAAATTATTACTAAACATTTGTATAAAAAAAATGTTTGCAATGAAGGCTTAACTAAATAAAAGAAGTCTCTAAAATTTTTCATCCTAATGCTGTCTAAATTGATATACTTCCTATTAATGTCAAACTTTATACTTAAAAAGATTCTTGATCAAATCTGGCCTCTGAGTTTTGCTTCATCAGCAAAACTACTCATTTTGCTGATGAAGAATGCTAGAAATCAGTGTTTTGTAGAAAGAGGATCACTAGCAAATATCCTTTAGTATTGTACCCATGGGATTCTTAAGTCAGGAAATATTTTTTGTAGTTTGTTATACCACTTTACTAGACCTAATTGCATACTGAAAGAAGCTTAATCTGAAAATTTGTGTTTTGAACAGAATGAAAACTTCTTGATGAAAATGTAAACAGATTTAATAATTATATGAATTAAACAGTAAACTAGAGAAAAAGCTTTTAATGAACACAATGCATTTTTGAAAGGAATGAAAAACATTTAATGCATCAATATTTCTTCTTGCCATGTAGAATAGCAAAGTTTTAACACACAACAAAAAAATAATAAAATAAATAAGTGAAACACATGGAAAAAAGGCCAGCATCCTAAAGAGGTGTGGTACCTTTGTGGGCACCTGTTAGAGACTTCAGTTGTAAACTGGGATCTTGAAGGATTAGTGTTTCCCATATTTTGGGAATTTTTATGCAATTCAGAATCTGCAGCTGTCCTTAGTAATTCAAAATTTTCTGAGGGAAGCTGGAGTTTCTAGTTTTTCTCTTCTAAACTTGCTGCAATGGAGCATGCCCCTACCCCACCCCAAACTGATTCTGTGAGTAGCGCATGGGCTGTAAGATCCAATTAACCCACAAGCCAAAGATTAATTGCTGTGATATAAAATACATATAAAAGTGAGTATACAAAAATGTTGTCACAAAATGCAATTTTATTTTCTGAGATAATTTAAATAAGTGGTTTTATAAAAAGCATGCTAATAGCTTATCTTTAAACTACCAATCAGAACCAAACTTAAATATTCATAACAAAGATCCTATTTCCCTAAAGCAGATCGAGGCCAGCATGAACAATAGGTTTCTGGTCCAATCTGTCAACATCCAAGTTATTTAAACTTCTGTTAAAAGATCAGGCCTTTTTCTTTGATTCTTGTTATTAATGAAATATGGTACTGGAATTCTATCTCCTGAATATATATTTTTTTTTTCTTCCAGATTATATTTTTCCCCCAAACACTTATTTTTGTTTGAAGAATCAGATAAAACAAAATTTTAAAAAAATTATGTAAATATAGAAGCAGTCACATCAAATTAAGCTAACCAATACAACTACTCTCAGCAGAATGTGATAGTTATTGTATTGCAGATTCATGTATTAGAATATAGGATGCATTAAAAAAAAAAGTGAGAAATGCTTTAATTTTGAATGATGGGGAGAAAATTCAGTTATATAACAACAAATTCAATGTCAAAAAAAAAACTAACCATTCACAGTCAAAGCACGTTATGTTATTTAATGCTCTTTTTGTCTTAATTTTATAGAAGTCACAACATCCCCCCCCCCCAATTACAGTGTAAACATAAAATTTCCAATGAATATATAAGGTAGCAGTTTCAATACTGTTCCCATATGTTATGTAATACTGAATTATACTGATAATGATATGGATTGCTCTGTAGCTGAAGTTATAAAATTTAGAAACCTTTTTCTAATTGTGTTTTCATCTCAATAGTGATCCTACCAGGAGGTAATTTATTTCCTACATGCTCCACTGCACACACACACACACACATTACATGTAGCTTCTAAATAACTGATTAACATTTATATTTTTGTATCAATATTCATATTCCCATTTATATTTTTACATCTATATGTGTATATATTCCTACATATATTTACACCATCTAATCCAAACATGAGTAATTTATATTACATTGCAATGACTGGAAGTTGATCCTATTGGTAAAACTAAACAATTCTGAGTAATACTTCTGGATAACTTGAAAAGTTGTACATAGTACTAATGTACTAGGAGTTGGATTTAAGTATTTTAGTTGAACAGTTTGGAATGAAAAACAGTATTTTGCATAATCTTAAGTCAAAAGTGGATAAATACAGATGGCATTTTTAAGCGCCTCTGCAGCACAATTGGAAGAACAATGGTGTATTGCACCCTTCAATTAGAAAAGGCCTAAGTTCGTTTCTCGTCATGATGAGAAGAATCTTTATATGAACTTTTTCAATTGAAGGTGAGTTAGCCGATCTCACACGGAGATAGCAGGGTTTTTCATCCCGCTTACAAACGAATCGGCCCATCAGAACACATGCAATGTACAGACAAAAAATACTAGCTGTGGTGGTCGTTGTGGGCAGTAGATGCCGTTGATGTAGGTGATTGGTAGTAGAGGAGACAGAGTTAAACAGTAGGTGTCCTCCTGCGATGAGTCTTCGGACTCCTTGGAGGCATCATGAATAATAATAATAACACCTTTCAGTTTTCACACAGGCCATTTGTCTCCTGAAGTGATGTGTTTCATTAGGGGAATACCAGTAACTGAAAAGTTCGAAAATTTGCAATACCTACCTTCAGCACCAGCTGGCATAATATATCAAATCATACCTCTGCCTCTAAAAAAACTAGGCATTCTTTCCACTCAAGCTACTAACTGTATACAAATCCAAAACCAGAGTTCAGAAGATGTCAGCCAGTCATACAGTAAGTGATCAACAGTCTGTTGAAGGTGTGGACAACAAAGGCATAACAGCAATTCCAGAATATGGCATCTATGTATGTAGTGTCTCAATTTTCCATGTCCCATTAATAGCATTGTTAAATCTGAAGAGATGGCATCTATTTTCAGCCAGAATCTGATTGTATTACTTGGAAAGAATTGTTCTTTCCACAAGTTCGTGCTTATTTCTTCTGCAAGTGTTTTTATAGCAGATTTTGAGTGCTTTTGGTAACCTATTCTAATGGTCTGACTATAGCTGCTTCTTTAGCCAGATGATCTTCTCTCTAGTTTTCAGCTATCCCAGTATGCACCATCATCCAGCAGAACTTAATAATTTCTCATCCATCTAGAGTGAGATTCCTTACCAGTGTTGGATTGTAATTTCTGCTCAATCATGTTTTATCATCTTATAACTCTCTCTCGTTGGTATTTACTAGTTGAAGGCTGCTATATCAATCGAATATGAAGAAAATGTTTATTATATTGCGCCACTCCATATTCGATTGATATATCAGCCTACAACTAGTAAATACCAACAAGAGAGAGTTATAAGATGATAAAACATGATTGAGCAGAAATTACAATCCAACACTGGTAAGGAATCTCACTCTAGATGGATGAGAAATTAAGTTCTGCTGGATGATGGTGCATACTGGGATAGCTGAAAACTAGAGAGATCATCTGGCTAAAGAAGCAGCTATAGTCAGACCATTCGAGATTCCTAAATTACATCAAATAGGATTTGCAGTATTCTCGTTCAGTCAATGAACACTTAATTCAATAATATCGCATTTATCACTTGAAGAGGGAAAAGTCTTAGCACATCATACGTTGAATCTTGATTCGCTGAATACAGCAACTAGGAATAATTTACTTTCGGCGGAATTAATTTTTGTTACTTCTCACGAAGTATAGTAAAGGTAATCTTACCCAGATAGCTTCATCACATCTTAAGAAGATCGAACAATAATTTTAAAGTCCTTGTTGACTTTTACTTTATAGTAACACAAATTTAAAAGAATTTTCCACTTCCGAGACTGATTTATAGACTAGGGAGAATATAACCTTTATGCACTTGGTTTAAATTATCTACCTATTTCTTCTTTTCTTATATACGTATTATCCTATTTCCTGCACTATTCCACTGCTAGGCATTAGGAAGTTTTGGTATAAATCCAACTCAGAAAAAGGTAAGTTAAAATACCAAGTGAATCTCAGTCCTTTTAATTCCGTTTTCGGCACGTCAAAATTCTCCCCAGTCTCCAGCTACCGTTTTCATACCCACTCCTTCCTTTTTCCTGCCAATAACTGGTTCTCACCGGTTAGGCTCACATCAGACTTGTTTTTCCCTTCGTATATAGTAGTTCACGTTCCAACACACGCTAGGAGAAATTTGCAGGTTTTCTCACAACAACCAATCAAATGATATCACAAAGAATCTTCTGGATATATTAAAATTACATACATACATTACAGTTTCTAATATTATTATTAAAATAAAGCAAATAAAATAAATGGCACTTTAATATAGACGCATTTCATGTCTATAATATATTTAAAAATTACATAAATAAAATTAACAAAACTAAAAAGGAATTCATGAATAACATTTTATAAGCAAGAGACTAACAAAATAAATTTAAATAAATCTGCTTATGATATGGTAGTCTTGTTAATTATGAATGAAGTATTATTAATTATAAATATCTTCATTCACAATTTAACACCAGATTTCTTGTGTGCTCTATTAATGCTATGTGGTTGTTCTGATTTTTATAGTGCTGTCTACAGTGCCTCTACTGTCACTGTAAATTGTTGCAGTCTTTTGACAAGAGATGTTGAGTTCTAATTCCTAGAGATATGTAAATAAAAAAAGACTAGAGCAAGTTGTTCTGCTTGGTTGTTGGAACAGAGGGGATGCAGTCTAAAGTGGTATTCTTGTATAATGGACTGTCTGTAAATATACTATGAAAGAATCAGTGTTTCCTTCTTTTTTTAGTTCCTGTCAGTGTATATGTGGCATTCATCACTTTCCTTCTCCTTAAAATAGGTTTTCTTCTGGGTGAGGCCACCTACTGTAGTGAAGCAGAAGTTTATAGCAGTTTGGATCAATGTTGACGTATCTGTTATATCTTCCAGAGGTAACTTTACGAGAGAAAATGCTTTCGTTTTCGTTCAGCTGAGATTAAACCAGCAGTAACACAAGCTGCCTCTAAAGATATTGTCCTGTATCCTTTCTTTGTATGGCTATAAATCTTGAACTAAACTTTTATTTTTCTTTGATTTTAATGCATGCAGCATAAGATATCACAGCTCCATTGTAAACTGCTTTTTCAGCACTCATTAGCCTAATCACCAGTACATCCTTGCTGACTTAGCTGAAAAAAAAGCTAGAAGCTTTTTTACAGCAACATAAGGTGTGCCTATTTTTCTATTTTTACTCCTAGATATTTTAGCTCACTGGCTATCTCTAGAACTTCTCCATTTAGGAAAACCATTAGAGGTTGTTTTAATCTTGTAAAAGATATGTGGAGCAATTTAGACTTGGGACTATTGAAAGTAACCTTCTCACTTATTCCGCATTTCGTTGGGCATTACTTCCAACTTCATTACAATTGTGGTTTTCTATCATGATTGTTCCTGTTTTTGTAAGGTAGCGTAGGTTTTTTGGACATTTCAAATCTCTTAATTTAGTAATTATGACTGGCCACCAGACTGTCTTCTGTGAACTTTTAACCTCAATAAATGCATCTATAGTGCTTGATTGAGAACTAAATGTGTGTTAATTGTGGCTCAATGTCTCTTGAGTAGACAAAGTGCATTATTCCATTTATCAGACTTTTTCTAGTACCATACCAGGGATATTTATGCGATTAATTGGCCTGTATTTGCTAATTTTGTTGGGTGTTTCTTTTCGTGGTTTGATTATGGGTATAATTTTTGAGCATTTCCTTAATGTAGGACAATTGTTGTAAACTTATGAATTCTGGAATTTGACAAATGTATGCCACTAGTTATTCCATCGTCTCCAGTGGATGGGATCCGCTGATCTAATTTCATTGCTATTAAGAGTGAATGTCTGTTTCCATGCTTTGTGTATGTTTTGTGGATTTCATCTGTGATTCACCATCAGGAATAAGCTTATCATAATAGCTGAAGTTTATGTTAAGTTTTTAGTGTAAGAGCCAGCTGTTTTTTTAACACTTGATAAAGATATAGCTTTATTCTTGCTTGCTGCTGATTTAGATATAAAGTTCCAAGGATTTGATGTGGGTGAAACAGTACAGAATTTTTTCCATGATTCTGTTTGTGCATTTGTAATTTTGGACTGATAGCTATATTTGGCTTTATAATAGTTCTGTCATTAAATCTTGATTGTTGTAGATGCTTCGATAGTCACTTCATTGCGTTGACAGATTTTCTTAACACTATTATTTCGTCATTCCACCAAGGTACTGATTTTCTGCCATCGATGTTTAGGTTCTTGAACATTTGGTCATAGAATTATTTCAGACCCGATGAAAGCACAGAAGAAAGGAAGTCTATATCAGCTTGTGCTCATGTCCAGATGGCTAAGTTCTTCTAGGTAAAGCTGCTGCTTACTGATGACTGTGATACTCTGAGTTAGGTGTGCAAATTCTCCTTTCAGTGCCTTTTGCAAATGTATCTATATTGGTTTTCGTTGTAAAGATCTTAAGTTGCTGCAGTGGTTGTCTCCTGTATTCCATTTAAATTTTTGTTACTGATGAAAAACTTATTAGGTGATGATCAGAACAACTTTCTTCTTTGCATTTCAATTCAGAAATCAGGTAAAATAGTGTTGTTTGCTATTATCAGATCCTTCCTTGCTATTGTCTGATAAAAAGCTGCTTCCTATATTATTTTTAAAAGATTAAGTATTAGTCTTTGTTTAGTATGTGTAGGGAATTTGATGCTAAAAACTCTTCCACATTTATATTTCTATTGTTTCTTTGTTAAAATCATAAAACAGAATGGCCATTGTTATCATTTGCAAGAATTAGGCCATGAGCGTCAAATACATCATTTTGCCCATTTTTTCTAAGTATTATTTTATATCACTATCAGAGTCTAGATACATACTTTGTGCAAAAAGTTTTGATTCCATGGTACTTAATTTCAATTAGTACTGAGTTCTCATTGCTGTACTGAGAAATTAATATTGCCTCAACTTCAGAGTTGACCACAAGTACTGCACGAATCCTTTACTGATTCTTTGTAAAATATTTCGCAATTAGTTCGAAAGCCACATATTGATGTTCTAAGGTTCTTATATTAATGCTAATCCTATGTTTCTTCTCTATGAATTCTGTTAAGTTATTTAGAGCCTTTATAGAAAGTTAAAGATTTATTTCAAGGCATGCCAGAGAAGTAGTGCTTTTTCATAATCTGTCTGTAGTAGTAAAATTGTTGCGACCTATTCTTCTTATTCTATTAACTTCCTTATACTTTATATCCTACCGGCTGCGCCATTTATGTTGTGTCCCTTTTTACGATTTTTATTTCCGCTTATCTATGTTCTTCTATTATCTACGCACGACATATCACCAAAACTTATACGAATATCTAAGTTATTTCTCCCCTTAGTGCCCCTAATATTTGTATTTATACTGCGCCTTTTGGGATATTTAGTTTGAGATATTATATACAAAAGCAAGGAGAAAGAACTCAAATATGTCCGAAAGTGTAACTATGTTGCATTCGTGACACTTTATCTCGTTTCTTAACATTAATTTCCCGCGTGATTAGGTTCGTATTTTTCAAGTGGTGCATTGGACAGCAATTTCAGACAACTCTTTTATCATTGAACAAAGGTTTATTAAATTCCTTAACATGGTACAATTCAATTTTGTGATTACTCAATTTAACTAAACTAAATACTTACAAACTAACATTAGCTTATTACAAGTAATTAGGCTATGATCCTATAATGGGTATTACGATCAAGCCGCCATAACAATTCAACACATAAATTCACTTGACATGGACAAATAAGATTAATTCACACTATTTAACTATTCAAACTTAAGTAGATTAACTAAACCAATTACTGCACTAACACATAAGCAGTATTACGATCATGCCGCCATACACATTCAACACATAAATTCATTTGACATGGACAAATAAGATTAATTCACACTATTTAACTATTCAAACTTAAGTAGATTAACTAAACCTTTTTCTGCACTAACACACAACTATGACATTTCAACTTTCCTATACTTTACCAATAGACATGCAAAATTCTCAGGACACTTAATTATTCACATAACATTAACACTAGCCAGCTTACTTTTAATAATCTGCTACTCCTACGTTCCTTTTTAAGTTGAACTATGCTTGGACACACTCTGAATCATCTATATATCGGCTGTGCAACTCGCGACGTGGACATTGATTTCTTTACTTCTTTCCGTTTTTCGTAGTTGTCACTGAAGTCGAAACACAAAGAATGTGCTTTCTTCTCGACTATATGGCATTCTTCGCTTCTCACATAGGAAATATGGAACCGAAATTCCGCTCACTTTCGTTTCCATGTTATGACGCCGGAGATATAACCCCTATTTCGCCCATTCAGGAAATCACCGTGAAATCCCTACGAAAGAGATCGCGAAGGGCTCTCCTGGAACAGAATCCAAACCAAAACCAAAAAAGCCTCGTGGTGGGGGGAAGGAAACTTCTTTTCTCCGCCCCCTACTTGTTTTTACTTCACCGACCAATTACGGTGCCATTTTTCTGCCAAACGGCATTTGATCGGCGAGCCCGTAACGATGTCTCAATCCGGGAATCGGCCCTGAGCGATAGTCTGTTGTTTTCCTTTGCTAGCCTCTAATTTAATCCCCTTTCCAAAAATTTTCTATGAACTTACTAAATAACTTAATCTCTAGCCTCTCACATACCATCTCTTATGACTAATCCTTTTCTGTCTTATTTATTTAACTTTTCTCATTTAATTCATTTCACAATATTAATATATTCTTTCTTTTGTTAGTTAGTTTAACAAAACTTTTAATTTTTTTATATATTTTATTGGATGCAAGAATCTTTCTTTTTCTTTTAATTGCTTCAACTATTATCTTTTATGCAGGGTTTTTAATTTATTTTATTTTTTCTTCATGTTACACCATGATAGCTGAGAATTCTATATTCTCAAGATATCAGGGTGTAACAAAATGTTGAGTCTTTGCTCAATGCCATGTTTATACAGTTTGTCTGACTTATTTCATGGGCATTCGTTGAGCTTGTTTCTTAAAGCAGAATGGACAGGTGTTTTTTTCTCTACAGTCTCATATGTATTGCAGTTGAAGCACCTCAGCATGTGTATGTAGTCTGTGCAATGACAAATTCTCCACACCATTTTAACACTAGTTTCCAACAATTTTATCCTCACCATTCAGACAACTTCAATAATTAGGTTTCTCTTGTTTGATTTTTTTCTGTCATTATGAATTTTGATGTAATTTTTGTATTCCCACAGAAGAGTTCTTCATTCTGCAAGCATGTTAAGTCGACTGCATTTTTCACATATCGATTTCACTAGAATTGCTACTGACGTGACTTTGCATTATTTAGATTTCATTTTGTAGTAAGTCTATGTCAATCTTTTCTTTGGATTTGATTAATATATTTCATTATAAATATATTTCATTTTTGTGATTCTGATTGCAATGTTTCTTGTGTCTGTTTTTTCTTTTGTATTTTTGGTTTCTTCAATGTTCAGTTGAGCTCTCAACTGAATCACTATTAATTTAAAGCAAGGATTATTTGCAATGCTTAGTTTTTACACTGTTTGTGGCAGAATGAAGGGTGAAGTACTGGACGTGGGTAGAAGGAACGACAGGATCATGCGAATGAAATTGGGTCTTGGAGAAGAGCGGGTGGTCGTATTATGTGTATATGCCCCGCAAGTTGGTTGTACAGCAGAGGAAAAAGATGAGTTCTGGAACGTGTTAGATGAAGAAATGAGGGAATTGGAAGAAAATGAGATGGTGATTATAGGAAGACAGAATAGAGACTGTGAAAGGGTGCATGGTGGCCACAGAGTGGGATTGATGAACCAGGAAGGAGAGAGGGTTGTGGACTTTGCAGTAGCGTTTGATCTGGCAATTGTGAACTCGTTTTTCTTCAAGAGGGAAGAACATTTGATAACATTTAAAAGTGGTAACAACAGCTCACAAATTGACTACATTTTGACTAGAAGAAAACATCTTAAGGTTGTGACAAATTGTAAGGTAATTCCAACAGATCAAGTAGCACAACAACACCGACTGCTGTGCGCAGACTTTAAATTAAGATCGAAGATAAGAACTTCTGGTTGCCATGGGATGAAGACAATTAAGTGGTTTCGCTTAAAAGAAGAGAGTGTGAGGAATCATTTTAGGGAGAGAGTGTTAGAGAGGATTTCGGATGGACTGGAAAGTGTACAAGATTGGTGGAAACATAATTCAAAAGTAATCCTGAGCTGTGCAATCGAGGTGCTTGGTGAGACATCTGGAAAGATTAGAGAGCAGAAGGAGGGTTGGTGGTGGAATAATGATGTACAAGTGGCAGTGACAGCTAAGAGGAAGGCAAAGCAGAAGTGGGATGAATCAAGAGTGGAAGAGGACAGAGAGGTGTACAAAGAGAGAAAGCAAGAAGCCAAGAGAGTTGTGGCACAGGCGAAGGCCATGGCATATCAAGATCTGTATGATCAATTAGAAACAAAGGAAGGACAGAGAAAAATTTACCAACTAGCGAAATGTAGAAATAAAGCAGCTAAGGACATCTTACATGTGAGGCAGATCAAAGATGCTGAAGGAAGAGTATTATGGAGGGATGGGGACATAAGAAACAGATGGAAAATATACTTTGAGGGACTTCTGAATGAGGAAAATGCAAGGACTCACAGAGGAGATGGGCAGCCTTCTGAGGGGATGGTGCAGAACATCAGTAGAATGGAAGTGACGGAGGCCATGAAGAGGATGAGGAATGGAAAAGCGGTGGGCCCCGACAGAATTCCAGTGGAAGCATGGAAGGCACTGGGGGAAGAGGGAATTGACCTGCTGTGAGACCTGTTCATTAAAGTTTGCCAACAGGAAAATATACCCGAGGAATGGAGGGAGAGTACTCTTGTTCCCATCTACAAGGGTAAAGGGGATGCACAAGACTGTAAAAATTACAGAGGAATAAAGTTGATCTCCCACACAATGAAGATCCTAGAAAGGGTTCTTGATGGTAGATTGAGGGAGGAGGTGGAGATTGCAAAGGAACAATTTGGCTTCGTGCCTGGTAGATCAACAACAGATGCTATCTTTGGGTTACGACAGATGATGGAAAAATATCGAGAGAAACAAAGGGAGCTACATCTGGTATTTATTGATCTGGAGAAAGCATACGATAGAGTGCCAAGGCAAGAAGTCTGGAGGTGTCTGAGGGAGAAGAAGGTGCCGGAGAAATATGTCAGGTTGGTGCACGAAATGTACAGAAATGTGAAGACAAGTGTTCGGACCTGTTTGGGACAAACAGAAAGTTTTCAAGTAACAGTTGGCTTGCATCAAGGGTCAGCATTAAGTCCGTTTCTGTTTAATATTGTGATGGAGGTGGTAACAGAGGAGGTGAGAGAAGATGCACCTTGGACAATGCTGTATGCAGATGACATCTTGCTGTGTGTAGATTCAAGAGAAGAAGCGGAAACTAAACTGGAAAGATGGAGAAAAGTACTGGAAGAGAGAGGTATGAGACTGAGCAGAAGTAAGACAGAGTATATGTGTTGCGCAGTGGGCGGTGGCCAGGAGACAGACCTGGAGCTGGAAGGAAATGTCATCAGGAAGGTGAGAGACTTTAGATACTTAGGTTCGACAGTGGAAGAAGATGGAGGAGGTGAGAAGGAAGTGGGATGCAGGATACAAGCAGGTTGGAGGAACTGGAGGGAGATGGCTGGAGTGTTATGTGATAAGAGGGTGCCGATCAATCTGAAAGGCAAAATTTATAGGACAGTAGTGAGGCCAGCTATGACATATGCTATAGAAACTGTGGCCCTGAGGAAAAATAACATTAGCAGAGATGAGAATGCTTAGGTGGATGTGCGGTGTGACCAGAAAGGATCATCTGAGAAATGACTATGTCAGGGGAACAGTGAAAGTTACGAACTTAGGAGCGAAAATACAGGAGGCAAGGTTGAGATGGTTTGGTCATGTGATGAGGAGAGAGGACGAATATGTGGGAAGAAGGGTCATGCAGATGGATGTGCAAGGAAGGCGGAAGCGTGGGCGGCCAAAGAAGAGATGGAGGGAGCTGGTAGAAGAGGACTTGAAGATGAAGAACTTGGATGTGGTGACAGCCCAAGACAGGAAGGTGTGGAGGAGACTCATAATAAACAGTGACCCCACTTAAGTGGGAGAAGCTGCAGAAGAAGAAGAAGAAGTTTTTACACTGTTTTTAGTGAGTTGTGAATATAGCAGAGTAGGTTGAGCTAAATTAGCTCAACCTACTCAACTTTTTTAAATCATTTCTTAAATTACTGCTTTTTTCAGCAATGTTATGCACTTAGTGTTAATCAAAGTTGTAATACTATATTTTCCACTTGAGCTGTTGAGTCTCTCTAAAGGTATGAAGTTTAAGAAAATGTACTTTACACCTTTGCTGCCTGTTCCTGGAAGTGACACTTCCATTGACTTGAACTTTAGAGGGTGTGTGTGCGTGTGTGTGTGAGAGAGAGTAACATTCTGCATTCAGATTTAAATTTGAGTATATAAAACAATTCCAATGCATACCCATCTCACTTTTGAGAAGGCATTCATGATTAATGAAATCTTGAATTAGAACTACAGAACATTTCCTTTGAATTCTAAATAGTGCATTCTTTTGTGTCCTCATCTATGCTCAAGCTCAAGTAAAAAACATCCTACATTGAATGCTGTTAGTTTTTCATGGTTCTCATAATATAAAAGCTAATAAATTCTATAAGTTAAGATGTGCTAATTATTTCTTAATAATGTTCAACAACATTCATTTAAAAGATAATTATTTGACTGCATTATTATTACTAGCTAGTATTATAGACAATTTTTTTCATGCATTCAAAGCTAATTTTCAAGTTCCTTGAATTTCCTTTTTTAATAACTTAATTTTAACTGATTTCTAATCAAATTTTACAACCCATAATTTTTTCTGAACATATACGAGTTTGGTATTTTGGCAATTTCTCTTATTCAAATTAAATTTATTCAGAAGAATTATGCTTATTATTGTAATACTTTTTTTGTCATCTTAAATAGGAGATGTGCCTAAATAGCTGAATGTTTCACTTGACCAATAGGTTCACCATTCAGGATGCAATTCATGTTTTCTATTTGCTATTAGCAATGCATAAGACATCTTTATATATTCAGATATCTTATAAATAATAATAAGTGAATTAAATACAAAGTTATGCAGAATGTGTATTTATTATTGCAGGCAAGACATTGAGATTTAAGTGTTTTTCCCTTCGGTCCCTAAAAGTTTTGATTAACTCTAAGTCAGCAGTCAGCAACCTATTTGGAATGAAGAGCCATTTTTAAAATTATATCTTAAAAAAAAATTTCGGGAGCAGGACGTGGTGATGAGCAACCAATGATCAGCGGGCTGCATGCGCCCCCCCCCCCCGCAGGTTTTTTGCGCGGTCCACGGTGTTCGTTTTCTATGGCAGAATTAGTATATTTAATTAAAAATCTATTTTATGAATGTTGATTTTTACATGTGGATTTATTTGTGCAGGTTAAAAAAATTTAAATATACCTAAAGAATGGAAAATAAATTAATACTTAATTTATTTTCCATTCTTAAGAAGTCCAAATACGTATGTTTTTAACTGAATGTAAGTGTCCGGTAAACAATTCCATGTATCAAATACAATCTGATCTTGCTTTTTAAGATCTTCTATTTCAGACCATTTGTGTTGTATTGCAAGGGTAGATTTTTGTCTTTCCAACTACTCCAGGTCAGCTTTTAGATTTCTAAATTTTGAATTCCACAAATCCTTGGTTTTCAGGTCCTCTAACTCAAGTTGAAATGAAGCCTCATCAATTCCAGCAAAAGGTGAAAAATTTAATTCGGCAGGATTAATTTCAAGTGGTCGCAATAAAAATGACATGGTTGCCTTGTTCTTTCTAAACTCCTGAAATCTCCTATTAAATTCAGATTGCATATTTACCACAATTTCTTTGGAAAAGGTTTATGGAATTATCAGCTTGTTCTTGTTGATATTTCTTCAACGTAGGAAAATGTAATAATTTGCCTTTCTCTAAGTCTGTCGCAAACAAATATAATTTTTGTTCAAACGAAATCACTTCTTCTAAAAGCAAAACTGCTGTATTTCCCTTTCCCTGTAGTTTCTTATTTAGTGCGTTAAATGGGAAGTCATATCCACCATAAAGTAGAATTTTTGTAACCAATGAGTATCTTCTAACTGTGCATATTCAAGGTCCTTTTGTCTTAGAAAAAACTTAACCTCTCCAAGGCAGGTGACAAATCGCAACCTCTGGAAAGCCATCTTATTCTGTTATGCAAAAGAAGATTGGAATATTCACGATTGATTTCTTTAAGAAGTTCACAAAATTTCCGATGATGTAGCGGTATTGCTATTATTTTGTTAACAATTTCTACAACCAAATCCATCACTACTGTTATCTCTTTTGGAAAAGTTTGTGCACAAAGTATCTCTTGATGGTTTATGCAGTGAAAGGAAAACACGTCACGCAAAATTTGATTTTTAAATAAAGAAAAAACCTTTTTTTTTGTACTTTTCATGCTCGGCACCCCATCGGTCGAAATAGATATTTTGTTAATATTAATACCCTTACTTTTCAAGCAAGTGGTAACAGCAGATTCAATGTCTTCCCCACGAGTTTGTCCTGTAAGTGGCATATATATCGAGTAATTCTTCGAGGTACTTGAGAGTTTACATATCTACAAAGAACAATCTGTGCAATGTCATCCACATCGCATGATTCGTCACAGGCAATGGAGAATCCTGGTGTTGAATTTAGATCTGTAACCTGCTGATTTGTTATATCTTCTGCCATTCATATGATTCTGTCCCTTACAATCTTAGCAGATAATGGCATGTCTTTTATTTTTGTAATTATTTCTGCTTTGTTTTTAAAATCGCAGAAGAGAAATTCGGACATTTTAATAAAACATTCTTTCACATATTCGCCGTCTGTAAAAGGTTTTCCTCATTTAACAACATCTTGAGCGGCCACAAAACTGGCAATAGTTGTATTTCTTGATGCTTTTATCCATTTGGAAAATCTTACAAATGGATAAAATTTTTCCAAATCTTTCTCTTCTTTGCTGACATTTTAAATACTATAAAAATAAGAATAGTTTCTGGGAAATTCCCATGCTACTCCTCTTAAACAGATGCTACTTACCATGCTACTCCTCTTAGGTCTCAGTCCCACAAAGTTCCGACGATGGTCGAAACGGTCCACACCCCGTAAACCCTTGCCCCCAGTTTCCACATAAGGATACCCTTCCCCTTCGTTTTTCCTCCCTCTCCCCACAACAAAATAATATATTATTAATAGTAACCCGGGTTTCCAAACTTATTTCCCGTGTCTCAAACACATCCCCATGTTCTCCCCCCCCCCTCCCCCCGTTTACATACAACCTTTCAGCAAGAGCTTGGATTTAGAAGGTATCTTTAAACCAAAAACAAGGCTTGTACAAATTTTTCCACATTTTTTATTCTGCCATAATTGCTTTCTATACTCGCCCATAATGCCCTAAAATATATATATACCCCCTTTTTGAGTTATGTTAGCCAATGTATTAAATATAAGGGACACGCCTAAACAAAAACAGGCTAAATAGCCGTTAATTATATTAACTATAAAAATATTTTTATTTTGTTAATATTTAATTTAATGTTACAATATTCACGTTACCTAACACAATCACCAGTAAATGAAAGCACTGCAATGTCCACTACAAACCCTTTACTTATTTTATCAAAGTGAGCAGATTTACAGACCACACCTGCACTATATGTGAAGACAATGGACGCGTTCAGACAAGCAAGTGCTACTGTAGCACTACGTGTGCTAGCCTAGCGTGATATATTTGGTTTAATAAATTAAAACATAATTTGAGTAATTTTAATTGGCATGAATAATTAAAACAAATATCTGACAAATCAGTGGGTTTATGAATTCTTGCATTATCCATGATAATCCAAGATGAATGTAAAGAAGGATTATCGCGTATGATTTCAAAGAGTTCAAACATGAAAGTATTAAATTTTTCAGCATCGCATGTACTATTTTCAATTGTAAAATAGTCCTTGATTAAATGTAAAATGTTCTTAATTTATTGCAAATACTATATTTAGGGTTTTTAGTTTCTAATTTAATAAATAACATTCATTTTGCATTATTCAAAAATAATTGTTTAATAACGAAAAGAGCTGCAATTATTCATTCAAAGAGCCGTATGCGGCTCCAGAGCCACAGGTTGCCGACCCCTGCTCTAAGTGCAGTTTATTTAGATAAAATATTTTAGCAGATAAGTGTCCATACAATATGTCATATAGAGTTGGATTATATACTATTACTTATGAGATATGTCAAAGTGACTGCAGGATTCTCATTGTGAAAGTAATAAAAGTGAAACTTCACAATATTGTGAACTAAATTTCTTCTATTCTCATTTACAAAATTAGAAAGGAATAACTTTTCTACACTGTTAACATTCTCACCATTTTAAACACCATGCTGAAACCAGTAATGACAACGCACAATAATAGACTGAAGTAGAAATTCTGCATTTCCAATTATAGGCAACAACAGACAGCAGAAATCAGCTACGTGAGAGGAGAAGATGCAGAAAGAATTTTGGCCATCTTCAATATATGAAGACTCAACATAAATTAGATGGTTTGAAATGGAAGACAGAAAGGAAATTAAAAAAAAAAAAAAAGTGAGCAGTTTTATTCAATATATATTAATTATTAGTCAATATTTTTTTTTTTTATTCAACTTTAAAACTGAGAAAAAAAATTTTATTACCCTCCAATTAAAACTTTACTAGGTTCTGATTTCATTTGATTTATATACTTTTTTTCTTTAAGAATCAGTTCTAAGAAGTGATTTGGAGACTTCACCAAGACTTTCCTTTCATAGAGAGAGTTGTCATAGATCTCTGGATGAAAACTAGATGTTCATTCTTCTGTAATCTGAGCAGATCAGGAGCATGGACAATTATTTACTGAGACCAAATGGGGGGGGGGGGAGAGAGAGAGAGAGAGAGAGAGAGAGAGAGAGATCAACTAAGATACACACCTGACAGTCAAAATCAGGCATAATACTATCAAGGGCATAGTATTTTTTTTTGGGGGGGGGAGGTGAAGAATAGATTTGAATCCAGTTAGGAGAGAAAATTCATGAAAGCAATACTGATGTTTCATGTGACTAAGTCCATCTGGTGTGAAGCAGAGGTTATTGAGATGAAATATATGGTGGAGGCAGTTACTAGTGATGATGAAATGTAAGCAAACAATGCATAAACAATTGCTGATTAGATAGCAAAAAAAAACTCATAAGAATGAAGAAAAGGAAAGTTGTGGTCAAATAGTGTTAAATTTAATCAGTGTCAGAAGTGATCTCAGTTATGCATGTGACTATTCATCTGCTATCAATTGGTGACAGTGATCATTCTGTACCAACATGGGAAGTAGCTAAGTACATTGATGTTCAAATTATGAAAGGATACAGGCTAAATTATAAAGATGGAAATTAGCTACAAACTCAAGAGATAATTCTATGTTTGGTCACATGCTATCAAGTTATTGAATGGGAGGGATGTCAGTAGTGCACTGTAAATGATTTAATGGACGTGTAACTTCCAAGTAAAAGAGAAGTAATATGGAAAACTTTCAGGGGACCTCTATTCAATATTACTTATTGAATAAGCGGCAATCATCTTGATTGTAAGGGAAGTGGCACTCCCATGGTCCCTAGCTGGATCTATCCTCTTTTTGCTCTACTTTGAAGAAGATCCACTGACTTTATTCTTTCCTATAAGACCATATCAGCCAATTCTTCATACTTTTGGATCCTTATGCTATTATAGTACTCAGGGTTATAGGATCTTTCAATTTCTGGACTATATCTATGTACCCCCCCCCCCCCCAAATCTACTCTTTCCCCTTCAATATACCCTATTCCAACTACAGGTTTAAATTTGGAAGAAGGTGGGTTCAGAAGCCTTACCATTGGACTATCCACCGGTAGGCTAGAAACCTGACATGGAAAACATTAATTTACTTCGAAACTAATAGAGAAAAATAATCGAAATGGAAAACGATCCTGGAATGGAAAAGGTAAAACTAAAATGGAAACAAAATATAATACATATAGCAAACTAGAATAGTATATAAAGAAATAGAATTAGACCAAACATTAAATGAAAGAACGAATGAAAGAATTAAGGACGACAGTCAAAACAGTGGACAGAAGCCAGTTGTTCAGCACCAAAGAAGACAGTCAGTTCCATCAGCAGGAAAGGTCATTGCATCAGTGTTTTGGGATGCTAAAGGAATTTTGTTTATTAAATATCTTGAAAAGGATAAAACAATAACTGGGGAATATTATTCTGATCTTTTAGCCAGACTAGATGAAAAAATTTGTGAGAAAAACTGGTTTGCAGAAGAAAAAAAAATCATCCTTCATCAGGACAATGCACCTGCCCACAAAGGTATTTTTGGCAATGGAAAAATTAAGGGAGCTACACTATGAATTGTTGGAACATCCATCCTATTCCCCAGATTTGGCTCCCTCTGACTTCTATCTCTTCCTAGAACTAAAACTCTTCCTCGCTGGTCAGTGTTTTTCTTCAAAATCATGATTGCAGCTATAAAGGGGTATTTTGCAGATCGTACTGAGAACCACTACATGGACAAGATAATGGCACTGGAGCATCGCTGGAATAAATGTATTAGACTTAAGAGAGATTATGTTGAAAAATACAAATAATTTTGAAATTATAGATCCGTTTTTTCATTGTTAAGCCAAGAACTTTTCAGACCACCCTTTTATTTCAAAAAATCTTAAAAGAAAGAGAGCAAAGGGATTAATGTAAATGGTGATTAATGTCAACAACATCTAATGCACTGATGACAGCTCTACTGGTTGATAATATTCAGGATTTTCAAAATCTTCTTGGAATAGTGAACAAAGAGTGAAAAAAAAAAAAAAAAAATGGGATTAAGAATAAATATTACGAAAACTAAATTCATGGTTATAAGCAAAAAACCAATCTTAAATCAGCAATTTACTTAAGCAGGAGACAAATAGAGTGACAAAATTTAAATATATTGGATGCTCAAACAAAGAATGCAACCCAGAAATGGAAATAAAAGTTAGAATTGAAATGGGAAGAAAAAATTTTCTCGTGATGAAATCAACACTGTAACCATAATTTACATTTAGGGCTTCAAGTATGCATAGTTAAATGCTCTGTCTGTACTACTATGCGGCAGAGAAACTTAGACCTTGAAGACAACACTGATAAAAAAAAACTTGAAGCCTTTGAAATGTGGTTATACAAACGTGTGTTAAAGAAATCCCATGAAAAGCAAAAACATCTAATCAAAAAGTACTGGAACAAATGGGGAAATCACGTGAACTTTTAAGATACCATAAAAAGAAGAAAAACTGAATATTTTGGTCACCTACTTCTAAATGAAAAATATTTCAATTGATTATAAAATGGAAGAAGAGGACAAGGAAAATGAAAAGCATCTTGGCTGGCAGACAGACAATGGACTGAAGTGAGCTCTAAAAGATTCAGAATGGCTGAAGATCGCTCAAAATTTGTCAAAAGTAGTTGTGACCTCAGAAACAAGATGGCACTCAAAGAAGAAAAGTTATCGGGGGGGGGGGGGGGGGGGGGGGGGGCAGCAAGTGACTTTACTGCAGCTACTGTTGAGCAAGTTTATAAGTAGGATTGACTATGCTATCAACTATAGGGCACAGGGGAATATTAGATTTCTGGAGTTTAGGTACCCAGTTTAACATGAATAGGTTTTATTTTGTCAATGATTTCTTTGGGCCAGGAAGTCATTTTTTCAATAATTGAACTTATTTTGAGATCTAGTAGGGTTCTGAAGAAAATAAATGTCCTTCAGAGAAGTTGTTACAGGTTAGAAAAATTATGAAGCATTCTCTTAACCTGAAAAAAACATGGTTGCATTAATTTGCCAAAAAATTGGGGAATTATCTTAAGATCACTTCCTACATAGCTGTAGGACTTCTTTTTTTATATTAGAAAGTGAGAAATTAGGACTTTAGATATTTTGTTCATTATAATTTTTGAATTGCCTCACTTATTCATTGTCATGTGTTAACTATAACGTGTAACATGGTCTGAAGATAGTTTGAAATCCAGCAAAACATAAGCCAGTTAATAAACATCTTTTTTATAATTTAGTTGGTTTGGTGTTGTAATATTAAAATTATGAAAAGCTGAACACCTAAGCTTCTGTATTAGAATGCACATATTCAATCCATTCCAAAATGGGAAGATCAACCAGACTATGTCACACAACCTATTTCTTACCACACGGAGGCCTACCAATTCCTAAGTTCTGAACTAAGTCCTCATTTAGGAAAATCAAGGATTATTCCCATTCTGATATGAACAGTGTTATGGCTTGGTTTTAGTGTATATGCTCTTCAATATATTGAGGTTCAAATTCCAATGGGTTAAGGATATTTCCAAGTATAATATACATGGTAAATGAATTTCAGGATCCAGTGTAAACTAACCTTGCATTTTATTTTCGTTCTGTTATCGTTTTCTATAAATAATTTATGAGTGCTGTAATAAAAAATCCAACCAGTTGCAGGGTTCGTGGTGTGATACAGTTTTTGTTGGTAGAAAACAATAGTGCTGTAGAAATTCAACGATGATTGTGTAAGGATTACAGACCTAACATAAGTGACAGTAAGGTTAGAAAATGGTGTTTGTTGAAAGTAGGGTCACAATACTGTTCACGATGAAGAGTGCAGTAGCCAGCCAAGTGTGGTGACAGACGATTTGGTGGAAAGAGTGAACGTGAAGTAACTAGTTTCCTGCTGAAGAAAATCAACGAACAGGATCACGATATGAAAAAAAGTTTCGTATTGTGACTGGTGATGAAATATGGATTTTGTATTCCTGATTCCACTTATTGCTGTTCATGTGCAGTTAGCATTTTTGGGATCCATCTGGCACACAATTTCTTATACCCTAGCTTTTTTGTCACAATTTCATGAATAACTGAAAGTGAAACATCTGGGAATTCAAAACACTATTGGTTATAGTAAAAATTTCAACATCCCTAATCCAGAGTATTTTAGTAATAAGGTGTGACACCTTTTGGCTACTTGTATATGGAAATATGACTTCTGCATTACTGCTGGCTTCCACTGATGAGACCTCAATGAAGGTCGAGACCAGTGTGGGTAGTGACCCTTCCCATAATGCACAGCATTATAACATCCATAAAGATATGTGCATTGCATTATGGGATACTAAGGCAAATGATGTGAAATCATTAGCCTTGATAAACAAGTAGCCCAATTGTGAAGTGACTTCATGTGCAAATGTTTGCTTACACTGGGATAAAGGATGAAACCAAAAATATTATTTCTGGTATCTTTAATTTAAAGATATTTTGTAAATCAAGAGTACATTCATACCATGACCTGGGTAATGATTTTTTCTAATTTTTATTTAAAATTAATTTGACTTTTTTCCTATTATTTTTCTTTATTTTTACACAGTCCAGAAAAGCCCAAACATAAAACTTTTTCAAGCCACTTCAATAAATGGAGCAGTGAGCTCAACACTGGGTGACAAAATACAGCTGCCATCGTAAAGACAATTGTAAACATTTAAGCCATGGCAGGATTCAAATTAGAAGCATGTTAGCTGGATATGCTAACCATGTAACCAACTAGGCCATTTACCAAATGACAAAATTCTTGAGAAAAATCAATTACATGTAAATTGCTGATTATTCTATAATGTAAGCATTAAACTGCAATTTTATATAGCCATAAAAAAAGTATGCACATCTTGAAAAAAAGTTACTCACATAAGCAGGCATCATAGCCCTGAATTGAGGTGGTGGGGGTGGAGGATGAAATCCTGAACTTGGTCCAAGCTGGCCAGAAATTCCAGGTCCAGGAGGCTGAGAAGAACCTAACACTGAAGATGTTGTTGTAGATCCAGTGGTAGTAACAGCAGGTGTGCTGTTGGGAGGTAATGGTCCTCCCCGAGATATGGTGGGATATGGCCTTTGCTCTCGTAGATGCTGAGATGGTGGTAAAGATTGAGACTCTGCAGCAGCTTGTTGGCCGTTCACGCCACTGCCACTGTTCAGTTGCTGGCTTCCGGCTAGTGCTGACTGTTGCAACTGCTGAGGCTGCTGATGTTGCTGAAGGGTTCCCCTGCCCCAGCTTCCCTCTGCTACAAATGAAAGAGCTTGCTTTATTTTTTTGTCAAGAAAATAAGTCAAATGCAGTAAGGCTCAATTTGATAGCCTGATGCATTATGATTCAATTTTTATAACCCTGGTAATTTTTTTTGTCAAAAATTTAAAGATTTTTTTATCTCCTCCTCCATGTCTCTCATAAATATTGGTCAATAGTTTGCTGCTTAATAAGTAGATAAAATAATATCTTTTTCATTACAAGGAAAGAATATCGAACAATCTGAATATCAACAAAAAATATGTAAAATAAAAAATAAAAATCCTAGGTATATTTTAGTTATAAGTTTAATATAGAAGGTACTGAGTGTGTTGCATCAATAAATAAATGTAATGGTCCTCCCCGATTTCAATTATCTTGAGCTCTATTTCATCTAATAATTTTGTCTACTTTTTTCATAATTTTATATTGACTAAACATTTCTAACAATTTAAGATATTCCAAGAATAGTTTGCATGTGGGGGTAGGGGAGATTTAAACATCAGAATTCAATTAAGGATTTGGCTGAAATTTCATATCTGAGATCGTGACTAAAATTTGTCCAACTAACTCAATTTCAATTTAAAGTGAGATTTTTTTTTTAGTTAAAATAAACAAATAAAATCATATGTAATAATATCAATTAAAAAGGTTTACTGCTCAATTGTAGTAAAAATAAGCAACACATACACTAAGGTACTACTGCAAAATGCATGTTTTTCCCCAAAAAGTATTTAAGATTTAATTATCTGCTTCACTGATAACTGGGCATTTTCCCCTTTTTCATGTATATCCCTCCCACAAAAAAATTATACATAGTACATTAATACTGCAGATGTGCCAAAGTTTTTTTTATACATTTTAATATAAAATATTTTTTATATTTACACATTTGAGTCCAATTCTAATATCTGATTATATTAAATAGTTATTCCTCAATGCAAGAGGTTGTTTAATCATGTACCGCTCAGTGCATTTACTAATATGTAACCAATTAATAAAATTTCAAATATCCCTTTTGATCTTTTAGGTACAAGCGTATGCACTTTTAAGGTTGGGCAAGTCCATACCTTTTAAATCACCCTGCTATATAAAACCCAATCAACTCTTATTAGTTACTAAATATTATAATGAATCAAAATCATATACTTTGTGGTCTTAGACTTGGTCCTGGACCATACTGAGAATCTGCATTGGATTTCTGGTTGCCTTCTGTTTGTGCATCTCCACCAGCTAACTTCGGGAATTCCTGAGGAAAAAATGGCGACTGCTGGGCCAAGAAGTTCCGTTCTTGACCACCATCCTCTTGGTTTGATGTAACACTGCTCCAAGTTTTGCTTGTTCCTGTGCTTGCATTTGCACTTGAAGTCTAAATTTTTTTTCAATGAAAAATTTATACATATATATATATATATAAGATAAATCTTAATGTGCTATTCATTGTGATCAATTATATAAACATGTAATTAATGATGAAAGTAAAAAAAAAAATACCCAACACAATATTTGAAAAATGAAACATTGTTTGCCAAATAAAATGTATAATATGTAGTTCATCTGTAAATTTTCTGCAATCATTTTTACCTAGTTTCAAAGAACAGTGATCTCTAACTACTCAATCCTGAAATAAACAGAACCCGAGTTAACTGATCTCTTAATGAGAGAGGTCAAGTGATTCATGCAACAGCACTAGCTACATTTAACTAAATATAGCCTCTTAGCAAGGTGGCACATCATTTGAAGTAAAATTTGTAATCAGTATGTATATTATCAATACAATTTCATCATCTTATGTATAAAAAATGTCTGTTATTCTCTCTAATAACAGTTTGCTCTATTGGACTTATCTTGGAAGTTCATGTAGTAACCAATTTGACTATGAGAGGTTGGCCGAGTGGTTAGCATATCTGCTTTTCAATCAACAGGTAACAGGCTCAACATCCTGCTGTGAACATGGATGTTCATGATCGTCTTTATGTGGGAGATGAATTTCATTGCCCAGTGTGAGACCACAGTCGTGCTTACTGGGGGCCTGAAATGGCTTCAAAAAGTACATGTTTGGACTCTAGAGCAAGGTCCTCAACCTGGACTATGTAAACCATAACAGTCAGGAAATCCAAACTGCAGTCCGTCTTCTGCTTCCAGGTGAGCTGGCGAAACATGCAGTGTCAGAAGGAACTAAAGCTTGAACAAGTGCAAAGTAAAACTACTTGTCCCTTTTCAGGACCACCAAATTATGATGAAGGGATATCTGACCATACAATCTTGTAGTCTTTTATATTATATTTATTATAAATATTATGTTTATTGAGGGAAAAAAATAAAATTTTTAGTCCACCCACAGTATAAGTAAGAATTTAATTTCAAAAACAAACAACAACAAAAACTATTAGAAAAACAGTTATCCAATACTAACACAATTTAGACAATTGTGCTAGTATCAGATAAAAAGTTCATTACTAGAATTTCACACAATATTAACATTTCAATACTAGTTTTTATGACAACCAATACATTTCTTAGGCACTGCAAAAAAGGTGCATATTCCTCTGTGCTCCCTCTCCCACTACCATGACCAAGGAGTTATCTGATTGGTCTAAACAATCAGCCAGTTACATTTTTGTAGTTTTTTTTTTTTTTTTTTAAAGTAGCACTAATCTAATTTTTAAACATTAATTAAAAAACACTAAATACTCATAAATTTATGTCTAAATGATATTTTAATTGCATTGTAAGATGCGACCAAATTTTTTGTTAGTGGAATTGGCTGTTTTCCTGTGAGGAAGCGATTTCCTGAACCTTAAAGTGAAACAGGGTATAGATGTCTTCTACTTTGAAAAACAAATGAACCACGTTTGGTAAACTGGGTGAATAAAACTTGCAGAGAACAATCCTTCTCGACTATTGCTATAGCAAACTCAAAAGGAAAGAATTCGTTATATGCAGAAGGTTTTTGTAAGGAATTAGTACAGGACTTATTCTATAGAAAATATCCAAGAAAAGTACTAGCATCCATGCTAGTACTTTTCTTGGATTAGCAATATACATAACAAAATGTGAAACAGTATAATATTTCAACAGAAAAAGGATTATAGACAAAGAAAGGCAGTTACAAAACTCCATAAAAACAAAAATTTATAAGGAAAATGCAAGGCAAATTAGGTTCTTGAGGATTCTCTCAGATCACTGAGAAAACTACTAGATTTCATTATCCCAAAGGCAGGGATAATGAATCTACCATAAAAATTATGCATTAAACTTATTCAGATGGGAGATATTGAACTAATAATAAAACCACTGCAAAAGAGAAATGACAAGTATGGAAATGATTGCAGATAATCAAACATGTTTTGCAACAATTACCTAAACAAAAATCTACAGCCATTTTTTGGCATATATACTTGAGATATTTTGATTTACCTAGTTCTGCTATTAAAAATGAACAGAATGACTTCATCAAGTAAGTTATCCTAAATACCAAATTTCAAAATCCCATCAAATCAGGACAGAATTATCATGCCAGGTAGAGCTCAGTTGGTATTGATGATGCCCTTTGGAAGTACCTGGGTTCAAACCCCATCTAGGATGCAAAAAAATCTTTATCTGGGATTTTCAGCTGAAGGTGAGTTAAGCAGTCTCATGTCAGTGTTTTTCCTCCCTGAAACTGGTTTTTTTTCATCCAGCAAAATCACATGCGATTTATATGCATAACTGGCAGGATTAACTGCCCCTATTACTAGCAGTCATTAGGTTTATAAGAAGCCAAGAAAAGCTGTGAGAGTTCATTGAGCCTCACATGAAAAGGAAGATGGGATAGAATCATTATGCTGATCCAATAATAGTGAAAAAACACAGGATACAGGAGCATCTGCTTAAAGTAATACTTATACAGATGGCAATCTAGATTACCATGATATTTATTTTGGAACTCATTTTAATGTCAAATCCACTTAATGATTTTGAGGAAAGCAATTTTTTCCCCTAGTTCAAACAAGTAAAGTTTGATAATACCTATTAGCAAGAAGTATACACATAGGAATACAGTAAAGCAACTCGCCAACAATATAATGCCAATTGTGCAATCAATGTTATTTCCAAATGCCCACCAAATTTTGACTAACTTTTTCCATATTTATCTATTACATTTGTTTTTGTTTTGAATTATAGAAAAAAAAAAAATCTCATCCATTTTTCACCTGTCTCATTCAATATAAGATATTGTGAGAACAGCAAAGTGAAAATAAGGTATAATAAAACATTCTAGTCACATACTTTGCATGACAATCAAGAGGTTGAACTCAGAAGACAAAAATGTGTATCCCACTAAACTGCTGAAAAAAAAATCTTTAGCAAGTACTTGCAACTTACAAAATAGGAACAAAGCTCAAAATTGGTTAAGCTAAAGAAAGATAATTTACTAAGACTTGAGAATGAAACTGCAGGAGTGGCTTGTAGTGTGTCAGCAGAAAGGATTTATGAAAAGGCACATACCATATTTTCAAATTGGAGGGGGAAAAAGAGCAAGTGGCACATTCAAATTAAAAGCAATATTGTGGGTGGTGTAGGCATTTCATGAATAGAACAACAATCATCTATGAGTTATGAGAAGAGGCATCAGCAGATAATCCACAACTAACAAATTCAGACGAAAAAAAACTCAGGATATAAGGACTATCATGCCAAGAACCTGTGAGCAATGAGGAATGCAATTCAATCTCTACTAGCAGTGATTTTAATAGTGGATGAATTAAATTTTTCAAGATTGATTTGTGAATTATTTTACACCAGCTGTAAAATAATACTGAAAAGAATTAAAAAAACCAGAATGGCTAGAATTATCTAGTCATTCCCCAGTATTAAAAATAACTAGAGAATTTCAAAGTTAGCAAAAATTGCTAACTTTGTTAAAGTGTTAACTCAGTTAAAGTGTTACATTGCTTAATATAATTGTCCCTTTCTTTCACTTCATTTTCTCTACTGCATAACAATGTTCCCATTGCAAAGAATCTGAATATTTTCTTGCACTGACCACTTCCAAATGGACAATCAAGATGTGTGATGTAGCATCAGGAAATAGATGCTACACGAAGTTGA
Source organism: Typopeltis vanoorti (assembly GCF_054136105.1). Classification (NCBI taxonomy): domain Eukaryota; kingdom Metazoa; phylum Arthropoda; class Arachnida; order Uropygi; family Thelyphonidae; genus Typopeltis; species Typopeltis vanoorti. Next base: position 26,920,500 of record NC_143574.1, read on the forward strand.
GGCCGCGCACGAGTCCACCGATTGCTTCAGGCTAAGGAATGACAGGTTTATTACCGTATTGAGAGGTTTATTGTGATCCCAAACTGTAAAACTAAAACACAGATTTACATCACTGAAGGCTCTCTGCAAATATACTCACTACTTTTGCTCTTCTACGGGAGCAGATTACCGTTATCCGCATTCTCTTAGTTGACAACGAGGCTATTCGTGCACTAGAGCAGTGGGTTCCCAACCTTTTTCCACTTGTGTACCTTTTTTAAAACCCATTTCTATAAATTGTACCTCTTGTTTTTAAAATAGCTGTTTTTAAATACTGACACTTTTGTTCAGTGCGTATCTTAATGTAAAATTGTTTACTTGTTTTTCCCACAATTACTGATTATTTTTCGTGTACTCCTGAATAGCCTACCACGTACCCCCAGGGATACACATATCACCGGTTGGGAACTGATGCACTAGAAGAAGAGCTTGCCACTATGCTGAATGTCCACCTTTGGACAATCCTTTCTGAAAAACGCTTCAGCAGAAAAAGAATTTCAAATACAATGTTGGCACAGTAAAAAATTTGAAAGTTTAAAAAATAACTCCGCTTCCAAACCTCAACTACCTCTTGAAACAGTAATAAACATGTCATCCCTTACAATGAAGCAATCAACACACTCACACGTAGCATGAGCAAAATGTACAGTTACGTCCCATCGTGGATGCCACAGATTTTCTCACATAAATTAGCCTAAGTGTCCACACAATATACTGGTAACACACCTTCACACACAAAAAATTCAGCCCACTTTACAGCCAATATACAAAAACTCTTACTCCAACACTGACAGCACGGTCAGTTTTGATGTCTCCTTATTCATCAATGTCCCACTCAAAGATACCTTAGACCTCATCCGAGCCAAATCTCCTCCCGCTATCTCGGCCAAATTTCGGTTCACTATGAACTCAGGCAATTTCGTTTGGCAAGGAAAAATGTTACAAACAGAGGGGACAGCCAGGAGTTTTCCACTCCCTCCACCCCTGGCCAATTTCTTTAGGGAGATCTTTGAAGAAAAAGCCTTAACTCTGCTCCATATAAACCCACTGTTTGGCTACGCTACATGGATGATGTTTGCTATTTGGTTGCATGGCCTGGATACACTCCACAATTTCTAAACACACTTAAACAATCAACACAGCAGGATCCAGTTTACCTTGGAAAAGGAAAACAACAAGTCTCCCTTTCCTAGACATTGATTACACACCAGCCTGATGGATCCCTGGCTTTTCTGTTCACAGAAAAGCTACACATATACGAATGTTCCTCGAAAAAAAAAAGAGACATAAGGCCTCTGTGTCTCCTTTAATTTTGAGGAACAGTTAGCAAATTCTCACTCTTCATTCCTATACAGTAACACAGAACTATAATATAACTATATTTCAGTAAAACAAACCTTACCTTTTGAGAAGCATGTCCCTGTGAGAGTGAAGAAGCTGACTGCAACTGTGGCAACTGCTGCTGATTTCCACTAAACAAAAAAAAATAAATAAATAAAATAAAAAATCATGATAGAAATTTAGTACATTTTAAAATGTAATTATCCTAATCCTGAAATATCACATTTATAAATAATCCTAAGAGAGTCAACTCAGTTCAACACTAATTACTGATAAGTCAACCAAAGCTATATAAGGGACAATGCTATGCCAGAGGAGGGTTTAAAAAAAAATCACCATAGCAAGCAATCTAACAACAAAGTATGACAGTAGTCCCCATGGGTTTACCATCACTATGGACTTTCACTGAACTGAAGTATTATTTGTAACAATGAGAGATTTTATGTATTTGATTAGCAAAAGGCATAATTCATGTTGTAGAAACAGACATGTTTCTATTCTACAACAACGTGATCCTAATACAAACTGCTCTACAGTACTATAAACACATGATCATTCTTCAAATATACACTTTTGTATTAAAAATGTCAGTTGTTCTTACAATAAAGCTATTTGCAGTTATAAGTAAATACTACACTGATGTATATGGTTCCCTAACAATGACAATGAACAAGACTTTCAAGGTTCAAACCGGTTCCTATAAATATTAATCTAATATGAGAATATAGTACAGATAATCTAGATAAAGTCAATCTTACTATAGCAAACTCACTATAACAAAATACCATCTTGCCATAAATACTGTTATAACTAACTTCTTCACATCCCCATGCTGCCCACGGAATTGCACAAGCATAGTTCCATTAATGGTGCTGTGCATAGCCAATATTCGCGTGTTTATCAGTAGAGAGAGTTGTCTAGCTATACGGGTTAATGTACAGTGGGGAGATTATGAGAACCATGCAACTGTAACAGTACTTCACAAGGTCGGAATGTGGAATGCAGCCACATAAAATTTTTCCCATGCTAACAACACTCAGGATCAGTAGGATGATAACACTGATTATCATCTGAAGTGTTCACAAAGCTATTTTAAAAGAGTATAGGAAGATAGTACAACAGTAGCAAAAAGTTCTGAGGACTATTGAAAATGCTTAGAAAAAGTGAAGATAACTTGTTTTTGCCAATAATTACTATATCTTCATCAAATTCTTGATAGTACTACATGAGCAATTAAATCATTAATAACTTCCTATCTACAATTTTCCTCCAAATCAGTCTGTTACCTGTAAACTCCAACATTCTCAGATCTTACATCTTCTAAGGCACTTTTTACTGCAGCAATCCACCTATATCTTGGTCTTCCTCCTGTCAACCTGTCTGAGAATACGTGTTTCGCTAATCTTTCCTCGCCCATTCTGTTTAAGTGAACATACCACCTTTGATTAGCTCTGCTAACGCATTCCTGGATGCTGACAACGTCAAGTTCTTTCCTAATATCCTCATTTTTAATATGATATTGCCATTAATGCCATCTGTTCATGCCCCCTAATCTTTCTCAGGACTCTCATATCTGCGGTCTCTAGTCTTTGGTCAAGTGTTTTACTTCTGAGCCAGCTCTCAGATCCATAATTTAAAATTGGCTTCAATACTGTCTTGTATACAGCTAATTAAAGTTTTGGCTAATTTCTCTCTTATTCCATATGAATTTATTCAGCTGACTTCCTACCATACCAGCTTTGTTGATTCTGTTGTCTATTTCCATATTTAAATTAATATCTTCACTAAAAATCTTAAGTAGCGAAATGTTTTACTTGTTCTATAGGTTCTCCATTCACAATGCAGTTGATATTTTCAATGTTTCTGCCTTTTTTCATTGTCATTTTATTGCTGACCTTACAATAAGTATTCTAATTAGTAAGGGAACCTTGCAAACTTGTAGCGGATTTATTCAGAAGTATAACATCGTCCGCATAAAGCAAAGAGCTGACATTAACATCTCCAATTCTGATATCATGTTTCATACTACTTTCCTTCATAATGTGATCCATATAGATAATGTACATCCTTGTCTCACACCAGATTTCACATTAAGCCATCTTCCTGTACATCCTTCAATTCTAACTGCTGACTTACAACTCAAATAAAGACTAAGTATTGTTTGATATAATGCTCCATTGACACCACATTACTGTAGCATATTGAATAGCTTATCTCTTGGCACCTTGCCATATGCCTTTTGCAGATCAACAAAACTTAAATACAGATCTTTGTTATATTCCCATGATTTCTCAACTGTTTGTTGTAAAGTGAAAATCTGATCCTGACAGCCTCTATTTGGCCTGAATCCAGCTTGTTCGTCACCCTTCCACAATCCTTCTCAACCGTTTCTCAAGTAGACTTGCATATATATTGCCAGGAAAAATCAGTAGAGAAGTACCTCTGTAATTCTCACATTCAGTTTTATTTCCCTTTTTATATATTGGTAACCCCAATATAACTCTAATCATCTGGAATTCGTCCCTCTGTCCAAGCCTTCTGAGCCATGCAGTGCAGCCTCTGTGAGACTTTTATACCTCCATACTTGAGCATTTCTGGTCAAATATCATCTACTCCTGCAGCCTTTCTATATTTCAGGCTTTTGATGGCTTTTTATACTTCAAGTATGGATATATATTCCAGACTGTATGCCTGGTCTGTCACTGATTGTTTCATTTAGCAATTTTTCAAAGTAATTACTCCATATGTCAAGGATATCTTTTTTTTTCTCTCCTGTTTTCATCTCACCTTTATCATCTCTAATTCCTTTTACAGCACTCTTTCCTCCATTTCTGAACTTCTTCAACAACCTCCAAATATCTTGCCTTCTTGATATTTATTTTTTATGTTCTTACCAAAGTCCTCCCATGACTTTTGTTCAGTTAGTTTTACACAGTGTTTAGCTTTCTTACATTTGTCTCTGTATTCTCTAAGAGCACAAGCTGACTTATCTGTCAGGAACTTTTGATATGCCTTCTTTTCTCTCACTACCTCTTTAACTTCCTGTGTCCACCACAGAGTTCTGATTTAACCTTGCTCACCACATGACTGCCTCTCTGGCTGAATCAATTAGTGTTTTCTTCAGGGATTGCCACTGAATCTCCAAGGTTTGGTTTCTGTTCTCAAACTTTCATTTTTTCTTGAATAATATTTGTGTATTTTAGTCTATGGTTCAAGAGAGCTGCTCAACTTTTATTCTCTTTAAAACTTTCTTACATGTTCTTTTCAATATGAAATTCAATTTTATACTGCTCAAGACTAAATGGTGATCACTTCTAATTTCAAATTCTCTATACACTCTGGTGTCCTGCACCATGGAGAAAACATCACTATCAACAATGACAGTCAATGAGACTTTTCTTATTCCTTGCCTCTTCTCTCCATGTGAATTTGTGCACATTTTTATGTTGGAACATGGTGTTAGTAATAACCAGTCCATGTCCTGAGCAGAAATCCAACAGGTATTTGTCATTATTATTAGCTTTGCTCTTTTCTCCAAAATTTTTCTAAAACATTTTTGTATGTCTGACAATCATTTCCTACTCTACTATTTAGATCCCAACAAGGACCAACGTTTCCTTTTTCATTGTGTCAGTTGTTTTCTCTAAAGTCTCAAAAAATTCCCACAACTTCTACCTCAGTAGAACCTTCTGTGGGACCATAGGCACAAATAACTCTCATTGTCCAGTTCCCCATTCTGATATTTGCCCACATCACTCTACTTGAGACTGCCTGTCATTCAAGATGATTAGCCTCATATTTAGTGTTGAATACTATAGCTACTCCTTTTCCTTGATTGTTATTGCCTGAATATAACATTTTATATTTATTGCTCAGAAAGATCTCACCAGTTTTTGCCTTTTTTGTTTCAGTCACTCATCTACTATGTAAACATCAACATAAGTGATGATGTCAAGCATTCATTCCAGATTTTGATAAGGCTCAGAAATGGAGGAAAGAGCCTTATTAAAAATAATCAGACTATTAAGGTGACATTAAACATTAGACAAAAGGTATTCCAGAATACAAATGAGATAAGCACTGAGCAAAAAGTGCATATTTCATATCAGTGGTGAAAATATTAAAGCAGAATATAATCAGGAATAAATATCAACACTTGACACAAAAAAAAACATCAAAAGATTGAATCGAAATGTGGGAAGGCACTGGAACAGATTATATTGAACAAGAATTGTTCAAATACAGAGGGATGTTTTACAGTAACTACACTGCATAATTCAAAAACCTAAGATTGAATTTCAAATAACTGAGGCATGGTGGGAAAACCAGATGTATAACTTTATATGGAATAAGACAAATTAGCCAAAATACAAAACTAGAAATATAACAAGACAGCAAACAAATTTTAACTATGTAATAACCAAGGCAGGAAAAAAAAAAAAAAGATCAGAAACAAGTTTTGGAAAAAATTATGAGAATGAATAGCATGCATAAATGGCTGAATCATTACAAATGAAGATACTAAAATGTCATTCAAGAATGCCTAAGCAGAACTAATCTAAAGCAGTATGACCACTTACAGAATGGGAGAGGAAAGTGCATTATTTTATGAAAACTTGATAGCTGCTAATAATAATAATAATAATGCAAACTTAATTCACAGTATTATCACTATATCCTGTACTCCCCGGGTGGATATTAATACACATGACCATGTGTCCTGAAGAAAAAAAAACATGCGATCACAAATTTCCAAAAAAACACTGGAAATACTAATTACTGTTTGTAATCATTCACGTAGTATGTGGTATTCTCTTTACATGACTTAAAGAATGACATTCCTTATATTTTATGCTCTTTAAGACTTGATAAAAACACACAACTGACAAATACAGCAGACAACAGACAGGATTCTAAGAGACACATGGTGGAGAAACTAGGTGTATAACTCTTAACCACGTGACAGGCTTCTACAAAGCCTAGTCACTTGGCTGAGACTTGCATTAATTATTATTACATGACACCTCCAGGGAGTCCAAAGACTCATCCTGATTAAGCCTAACACAACAGAAAGACCAATTATCAATCCCACACACAAGAGGCTGCTGCAGCTCTAGTACACTGGAATTGTTAGTAAAATCGTTAGTGTTTCCTTTAAATAATACTTTCTGCTTTCAACTGGTTATAATTTTTGGTATGCCACATGGGCTAATTACAAAGCCAAAATCTTTAGACACTTTTCAAAATGGCATCATGTTCTGGAAAAACTTTATATCAGGCCATCCCAAAAGTAATGTTTTTTTATCATTAGACTTGTTCAAACATATCTCTAAACATGAATTTTTAAAGCTTTATAAGTACAGTTAAGATAAGGTGGCCTCATTCTAAGGAATTCCACCTTGCAAGAACACCCCTTTATTACTATGAAGGTCACTGAAGAGCACATTAAGCACATCATGCTTTATGAGTTCAAAAAAAAGCAACAATGCTGCTCTGTAAAATATGTGCAAGAAGCGTATGGCTATATTGTGCTGAATGTGCGAAACTGGCAGTGATGGTTCTAAAATTTCAACAAGGACACTTTAGATTGAAAGGCTCCCCTTATTCTGGGTGCCCTGTCTCTCTCGATAATGATATGCTGGAAGCTGCTATTGCAAGAAATGCCAATGCAACTATTGAACATTTAGCAAAATATCTTAATTCATTGTCATCAACTATCCATCACCATTTGCAAGGACTTAGAATAGTGTCTAAGCTCAGCAAGCGAGTTCCTCACAAACTGACAAACAACAATCAAAGCGAGCACGTCAACACTGCACTGCTTTTCATTCTCGAGAGGTTCAGTATCTGTTTTTGAGTCATGTAGTCAACGGTAATGAAAAGTGGATACTTTACAAGAATGTTAAGCACTGAAGGCAGTGGGTTCATTTGGGGAACATGCTAAACCTCAGCCAAAACAACACCTTCATTCACAGAAGGTTTCGTCAAGCGTTTGGTGGGATATGGCTGGTATTATACGTTGAGCCCTTGCGACAAAACCAATCACAGCTGAAGTATACTGTGAACAACTCGATCAAATGAACGATAAATTGAAAGAAAAGAGGAGTCTCTGATCAATCGAAAGAGTGTTGTTTTTTATCATGATAACGCACACCCTCAATAGTGCATATGTACCATTATGTTCCTCCATATTCTCCTGATCTTGCATCTTCACGATTACCACTTATTTCAAAGTTTGCAACATTTCATTAATGAATAACAATACAATACATTAGAGCAGCATTTCTAAACTATGTTCCACAGAAAAACCAGTGTTCCGTGAAAAATTATCGAAATTAATGAGCCTGGAATGCTTTTAAATGCTGTGGCAAGTTCAAACATGTTTGAAAATTAGGCATTCTCACTTTGCGTGTGGATTGTGCTATTGACTCAGCCGCCTGCAGTTGTCGACACCTCCGAGCACGAGTGAAGTTCGGAGGTATCTATTCTAGGAAACGTGCGGTCACAAGCAAGGTCAATGCTATGCGATGCAGCCCGGCACGCCTGTAGTGTGTGCTGTTGGATTTTTGCGATGTGATACATCCTGCTGCAGCAATAGTGTGTGCTTAGTTTTACACTGAATACGAGACTGTTGATACTCAACTAACCAAGGTGTTTCGTTAAAATTTCAGGATTTGTGAATTTCACAAATCCTGAAATTTCTAAATTAAAACTGAAATTAACTAAAACTACTAACCAACCTACTTGCAATAATGGTACCTTTCCTTGAACTGGTTTCTTTTTGACAACATTTATAATTTTTAAATCATAAAAATCAATAAATTATGTCAATACAACTAAAAAACAGAAAATGTGATAAAACTGGTGAGTCAATTCCAAAGTACAACAATTCAGAACAATTCTAGAGATACCACTGGAATAATGAGTCTTAGATACAAATTAGACAAATCCTTCCAACTTTCCAAAAGAAAAAAAACAAAAAAGGACTGAATGACAGGACACATCTGTATAAGAATTATTTTCTACCTGCCTACAAACAAAAACATTGTTTTGCTTGTAGACAGTTAACGGCTGCTATTTCATCGTCCCTAACACGATTTTCTTGAATGTGGGACTAAAACCTGTGTCAGAGTTTTAGTTCCACAAAGGAACTAAAACTCTGACTGGTTCCCGAGTTACCAAATCTCCGACACTTACCTGTGTCAGAGATTTGGTAACTCGGGAACCAGTCGAATAAAGGCTTAGAATAAGTTCCTCTAATTGGCAACTAGAATCAAACTTAGAATTTTGGTGAAGAAAATACAGACCGTATTCTCTTCACCAAATGCCATTTAAAATGCTGCTTACTGATAGCTGGAGAAAGCTACTTCTGATGGGCTAAGATGAGATTGATAACCTCTCAGTCTTCAAACATTAGATAAAGTTCAAATGGAATGGCTTACTCCCTTCTAGGGAATAAAATGCATTAGCAGAATTATTTTTACGCAAGCACATAATACTCAACACACATAATGTGTAATAAGATGGAGTTTGTAAAAATACTCAAATGACTCAATGAAGAAAACTTCAGGATTTTTCAAGCAACTGAAAAATGAGTCCATTAACAAAAAATAATTTTTATTAACTGTTAAAATACGTAAAATACACCTACTACTTTCACCACCTAAATAGAACTGGTGGCTTTTTCAGGTTTAAACATCAAAAATATATAAATATGTTTAGAATCTCATGTAGGGGTGTCAATTTTTACCATATTTATTTAACCTGTGACAGTGGAACAGCTTGGGAAAGTCTAAACATATTTATATATTTTCGATGTTTTTCAAAAATATATAAATGCTCCAAATTTATATTGTTATCATGGTACTACTATATGGAATAGCATTTTTTTTTTTTTTTTTTTGTTTGTTAATTTCTTCTTATTTAATCAAATGCTTGCTTAAAGCTATCGAGCAGCAATAAAGATCACTTTTTCTCTGTATCAATTCATATTAGTGTAGAAAAGTACAGCCTGCATCTATTATACATTTCCTTCTTTCAAATCCCATTTGCTTTTCTCCTATATATTGGTCATAAGTTGCTTTAATCCTGCTTTGTATAGTACTTAAGTATACACTTTGGTATTGTGATACATAGATGAATTCCGATACGTTTTGATTTATCTGCTTTGATTGTTTTTCTATGTTTTTAAAATTTGTAGTAGAACTACAAACTCTATGCTCCAAGCAGAAAATTTCTCTCTTTTTTTTTTTTGGTGTCACAGGCTTTTTAGTAAGTCAAATATGAGTTCTTTTTTTATGATGTTTGTTTTATAGCATCTAGCATTACACTTTTCACTTTGAAAATTTTAAGCTTCCTGGATGTGAGCCTTGTGTCAGCTTTAATAGTAAGCGAAGGTGTGTAGAAAGCTTTACACAATCGTAGTTTTTGGAGAGTTTGAATTAATGAAGATTTATGCAATCGTTATCACTTTTTTATAATGATTACAAACATCACACAAAAAATTCTTCGGAGTACAAAATATTTCCAAACAAGGCACAGCATTCAATTAATTATGGAGACAATTACTATTGTAATCTGAGAAAGGGGGGAAAAAAACTGTCGTATAATGATTTAGGAGTACTAAATTATAAATCTTAAAGGCAAACTACAGCTGAGAGTGTCTTGAAAAGAATAAAATTTCAGATAAATTAATATAGCTATCACAAAGTTTCAGGAAGCAAACTTAAAAAAGTAACTTATTTAATACTTTAGTTTTCTCCCACTTATCGTTGTGATCATGTCAGCTAGTCCTGACTTGCACTAATAATGGTTTTCATTATGTAGTTATGTTCTTCCAGGCAGATGTTAAGTTCTTTCTGCCTGTCCAGTTGCAGATACAAAGCACTTCATGAATATGGAAGATTGAAGTCCATCCACAGAAGAATAGAGAAAAGTTGCTAGCTTAATGTGCAGTTTAAAGTAGTATAAAGACTATTTATGTAATGCTTTGGCAATGTTCTCAGACGATATAAACAGTAAAATAAAGAGTAGGCAATAAAGATTGTCATATTCACACACACATTTTGAATTAGCTATTACTCTGAAGGCCAAAAATGTTTCAATCATATTAATTATTACATTAAACCCAATATTTAAATTTTCATTGCACATCTCTTCTATATTCACAATAAAGGAGAAGTGCAAATTTTTATTGACATTAACATTTTTTTATTCAAAAAAGATAATGGTAAGAATTGTTTATTTAGGCTTAAGTGCTAGTTAAAGCTAATATTAAGGTTTAATACAAAGAAAAAAATGAATTAAACAGAGGTTTAATGATTCCCATATTGGAAATCAGAGACATAAGGAATACAACATAATTGTAACAACACATAATAACAATGCAACTGATAGTCTCAGCTGTTGGGCAGATCTAAGTATTCATATTTTGAGAAGTTTCACATAACTATATTTGAGGTTTTGCAGGCTTCTTTAAATCCACTCCTGATTCAAAAATGTAATATTTGTATTTGTTGCTGTGATACTCTGCATAGAATTAAATATGGGAAGGGAGAGAGATTACCATTCTTCACTGCAAATACAAATATTACTTTTTTCGAATACGAAATACAATGTTATAAGAACAAGGACTTCTTTTTCTTTCTTTTTTTTAATAACATATGGAACAGAGTAGAAGGAATTGGTCTTAAGGAAAGCAGTGCAGTTATATTTTTGTTTATCCAAGGAGCTTGGATACAGGAAATAGCATTACTGTAATGTATGAAAGAATAAGTATTTTGTCGGTATTGCAATCATTAGATAAGAAGGTGCGATGAATAAAGGCAAATTCAACTAAGGAAAGCCTGCTTGAAACAGAGGATAGCTCTGTTAACAAGTTTTTATAATAGCATAGTTAGGAGGGAGATGTAAGTTTATGAACGTATCTGGCTCTGTAGGTAAGTTTTCTGTAAACTGAGAAAGAAAACCAAGAAACTGTATACCAAGATGTGCAATTTAAGTCTAGAAAAGACGGTACTGTTATTTTCTTTTTCTATAGCAAACTGGATTCTGGAATACTGCTGAAATTTGAAGTAGATAGAATTTTTTTTTCATATAAGATGAAATGAAATATAAAGGGGATGATGGATTTGACTAATTGACTAATTTAACATGTTGACCGCCAACTACAAGGAAACTTAGTTGGCAGACTATATCAGGAACTACAAGTTACCTCTTATTTTATTTTTTGTACTGAATATTAATATACTAATCAGGTACTCCCTTGGCCTATGGGATTAGAATCTATCTTCTATTAATTACATTCACGACCCAAGCTCTGAAACCTTGACCAAAAAAATAAAATAAAATAAGTAAATTTTTGTTACAGTGACAAAGTGAAAAAAATATCAGCAATCATATTTTTAAGAGAAAATACTAACATCAGTGCACTAGCAGTAAGTTTACATGCTAAGCCAGTGTTTCTCAACGTTTTTTGGATCATGCCCCACCTCTAGCATAATAGTCAGCTGTTCTGAAAAAGTATAATATAAATATGTACATATACATTTTCAAATTGCCTCACGTTGAGAAACACTGAGATACGTGCTTTGTAGTTGCCAGGAAAGATAGTGCAGAAAGATTAGCAGCTAAGCCAATGCCAGTCAACATGTTAATGGAAAGGGGAGTCAACAGCATATAGTATAAATCTGAGATTTATTAAGTTTTTATTATGAATTTTCAGTCATCTATATATCTTAGGGGAGAGGAAGGAGGAGGATTTCTGGTCAGAGAGATTAATATTTTTTTTTGGGGGGGGGGGGGGGGCATGCTTATGCTTGAAAGATGAGTGGCATCACTCTTAAGTTCTAGTAATAATTATCTTTGCATAATTTATACAAAAGCAGAGAATTGGTTATTTCTTTTGAGGAGTAAAGATTGCACTGATGTTAGCAACATCGATCTCGACATTGGCAATATCTGGAGTCAGGTTCTAGGATGCCACTGTTTTGTATGCAATGAGATCGATTATAGTAACCTGAAAAAGCACTACTACAAAGTTGATAAAAGGTACTGATAGAGGATAAAGATACTGACAACTGCTTTGTCAAGTCGTTTAGAAGAACAGCTGATAAATAATTCCGAGGTGAAGATTCAGTCTGAGTGAAAACGCTGTCATATTGATGGTGTTAAGTTTCAGAAGATTTATATCAGAGTACTCCCAAGTTTCAAGCTGTGTATAAAAGAAAACTAGGGTGCAGAAATTGGAAGGTAGTGATTTATTCTTGCAGCAAGGCATATACTAGAATATACTAGTAGATCAATACCACTCCTAGTAACCTTACTAAAAGTCATCAGGAAAAAATTTAATTTTAATCCAAAATTTAGTTCTGAGAGGTATTAAAATCATGGTTGACATCATTGCATTACTCAAAACTGTTTTCCTCCAACATTACTGAATTCTTCAGTTTTGCAATTCTTACTGATTGCTTATAGTATTCTTCCAAGTATAGCAAACTGTACAGTAAAGGGCTCTTCCTTTAGACAATTTTTATTTGGAAAATTTTGAAAAAAAATATTCTTCATACCACTATTCATGAATCTTTTATCTGCTTAATATATATTGTTCTCCATTTTCACCAGGCAAATTACCGAGATGAAGGTACAAGGGTGTGAAGGACAACAATATTATAATTCTATTGACAGTATTACTCCAAATCAGCTTGTTATCTGTCAGGGTTCCAAAATTGTCAGATCTTGTATTTTGGTCTTCAAGGCACTTCTAATTGCATCAATCCACCTACACAATGGTCTTGTGCTAGATATTTTTCGTGCCAAATACCTGGTTTGCTCATCTTTCCTCTCCCTTTCTGTTCAAGTGACCATACTTGAACAGAACAGTAGATCACATGAGAATAGACCTGCTAATAGAGTGGTGCCATAAATACTGTTACAGCTTATGCACATCCCCACAATGCCCATAGAATTGTGCAAGCCCAGTTCTGTTAGTGGTGGTCTATCAGTAGAGAGCAGTCTAGCTGTACAGGTTAATATATAGTGGGGAGATTATGAGAACTGTGTAGTTGTAATAGCACTTCACAAGATTGGAATGTAGCCTTATTTTCGACACACTAAAAAAGTTCAGGATAAGTAGGATTTTTGCGTATCAGACTATTAATCATTATCACAAAACAGAAGACGTATCGGACCACCAAAGAACAAGTCGACAATGCTGTATTAGGATGCAACAGCTTGCGAAAGCTGTAAAGGCAGGCATCCACCATAATCCTGTGAGAAAGCTGAATGTGATGTCACTAGAGATGAACATTTCACAGAGAATGATGTCATGTGTACTAACTGATGACCTGATAATGAGAGCCTATTGTCTTTTTACTAGACACTTCCTAACACCACAACTTATGCAACAGAGAGAGTGATAAAATCAAAAGGCACTTTTCTGGCAGTACGCAAACAGACACGGAGATCCTCTTCTCGGATGAGAAGATTTTCACCGCTGAAGAGTCGTTTATCCAAACGATCTAGTATATATATCCCAAATGGTTGCACGACACATGCCCAAGTACCCAGGATTTAGAGAGGTCATCACCCTGCATCAGTGATGATTTAATTGGGGGGGGGGGGGAGGTTTTGGTTGTATCCAAGTTTAATTTCTGCAAGAAAGGGGTCAAAACCTCTGCCAAAGTGTATCAAGACACCATGCTGCAACCTTATTTCATGATAGGCAGTGAACTTTCCAACAGGACTCAGCCCCTGCATACAAGGCAAGAACCACATAACAATAGTTGGAGGCAGATGCACACAACCACATATCACCATCTGAAAGTCTTCATCTGAATTCAATGGATTGGACTTCAAATTGTAGTCTGAGCTTGAGAGAGAGAGAAGCCTGCCAAAAACGACATCCCAGCATTGCCAGCCTGAAGGTGGATGTGGAGCATGCCTCCTCAATGTCCTCAATGTGGCCTCCCGAACTTCGGGCATATGTGAAGGCAAAAGGGGGATATTTCAAATAATGAGTGCTGCTATATGCATATTATACATGTGGTTTGTATGTTGTGCTGAAATCTGCAAATGATTCTGATCAATTAAAGGTTTATGTGCTGTTTCAAGTCGTAACAGTATTTATGGTACACTCCTGTATGTATGCTAATAATGTCAAGTTCCTTTCTAATATCTTGCCATCTTATATAAAATGACCATGCCATCGGTAAACCTATTCTTCTAACTTCCCAAAATACTGACCTCGCTTCATCTATATTATCACAAAAAAACTGTACCTAAAGCTGAAATATTTTACAAGTTTTCCACTCAGAATGCTTTTCCAAATCTATCTTTTTTTTTAATGTTGATTTTCATGCCATCTTTGTTACAGCAGCTGTTCAATTATTTTAGGAGCCCCATATATGCAACATATTATTACCAGAGATTAATATATCTAGTTCTGATATTGCCAAATCGTATGAGTGGTGATTGCATGGATCCTTATCTTTCATCTGATTTTACATCAAACCATTTTCCTGTACCTCCAATTCTAAATGCTAGCCTAAATATAGGTTATTTATTGCTCAATATAATGCTCTATTTACGTGTATTTAAATAGAGCATTTTGAACAGCTGTTCTCTTGACATCTTCTTGGGCTTTTTTTTTAAAATCAGATCTACATAATAGAAAAAGAAGCTTCTATATATCAACTGTCTTAAATTTTTTTTTTTAAACTTGAGAGGCATTATGTGGCCTTAACTGAAGTTAATTACCCTCCAAGTTTCTCTACCACAGTTTTTCTTATCCTCTTCCGAAGTATGCTAAAATAAAATCTTATCTGGAAGATTAAGTAGTAAAACTGCTCTGTAATTCTCATTCTTTTATTTCCCTTTTTTAGAGATTGTACTATGAGGGCTTTGCTGCTTTTATCCAAAATTTGAACTTTTGACAACTTCTGAATTATTATGGCAGCCAACTTTTGTACCTTCATATTTGAGGATTTCCAGTAGAATATCATCATCTAATCCAGTTACCTGACATTTCAGACTGTTGATGGCTTTTTCTATCTCCAGTATTGATATATTCCTGACTGCATTTTTCTGATATTTTCTACCTTTGTCCCTTCTTATTTCACTTAATTTTGCAGAGTACTCCTGGCATCCAAAATCTGTTGTTTTCCTGAATCTGATTCTTTCCATAATACTCTTTCATCCATTTCCAAGAGCCTCGAGAACATTGTCTTCTTGATCATTTTTTTTTTTTAAACTAGTCCTTCCCATGGCTTAGACATTATTCATTTCTACTCCACTCAATCAGTATTTTTGAATCAGTTCACCACCAAAGAATAACAATGCTGCCCTTTCTAGACACTTTAATCACATCTTCCTGATAACACCTTTTTTCACTTTACAGAAAACCAACCCACATAGGTGGATCACATTCACAAATTCCTCAGTCAACCTCTCAACACTAAGCTATTATAAATGTAGCTAACCGAGATGAATAAAGGAAAGTTCAGATGCAAAGAAAGCTTGGTTGGAACCTCTGTTCCAAGCTTTCCTCGAAGCTGAATTTTCCTTTATTCATCACACCTTATCTAATAACTACAATGCCAGCAAAATTAAAATACCCATTCCTTCATACATCTCTCTCCCTCTCTCAACAGATTACAATATTACTATTCTCCATAGCCAGGTACCTCAAAAAAGCTAGCTGGAACTTTATAGAAATAAAAGTAGTGTTTTTCAAACCCCTATATGAAACTGACTATCCTTATCAGCTATTCTAAAGACAGTCTCGCTCACTCCCCCCCCCCTCTCTGTTCAAGGTATATAAAAAAGGTCTGTTGTTCTTCCACTTGTATTATGGATCACTGGAAAATCTGCATACATTTGCCTTAAAAAATATACAAAATACAGGGTGGCCATAATTAAGTGTTCAGAACCCTGTAGCGAAAAATGTATTGGACAATATTCAATCAAACGTGGAGTAAGTACACTCTGGAACATTGGGTTTTTATTTAGAGAAGATAAAAAATAGTACAAAATTCTGCCACCAGGTGACATTTGCCACTATGAACACAATATTTGCATAATCCCACTGTTTCTACTGAAACAAGTTGGTGGATATAAGAAAACCAACTAATTCACATCATTTTGATAAGAGTGAAGTGCTATGGATCTCACCTTACTAGAATGTGCATTGCTAGTCAAGCTTGACTATCAACAATGCAGCAAGACTAATGTCGCACTTTGAGAATTCTGGTGTTTGAAGGATAGGAGAAAAGATCCAATGACAATAACAAAGCTTAGAAAAGTGATTCTATGATTTGAAAATAGTGAATCTTTAGCAGTGAAGCCAAAAACAGATTATTCCTCAACAAGCTGATGAAGCTGCAACTGCCATCATGGAACACAGAATGAATAATGCAGAAGGATCCAGCAGTGCTTGGGCAATATCAAGGCAACTGGACATACCATGCTCAACTGTGTGGAAAATCCTGCATCAAATGCTGAGGTTCCCCCCTCCTCTGCAAGATCTCCCATACTCAAGTTTTGCTTCATGGTGATGCAGGAAACTCAACTGCAGTTTGCCCTGACATTCTTAGTTCGAATGGAGGTGGATGATGAATGACTGTGGAAGATCTTTTAGAGTGACAAGGCAAATTATCATATTAACAGTAGCGTTAACTCGCACAGTTACTATATTTGGGTTGCGAATAACCCTCATGTGTATCCATCAGACCCTTTAATGCTCAAAGGTCAATGTGGTGTGGTTTCACCGTATCATTCATTATCGGTCAGTACTTTTTTTTGAAGAACTTCACCCAACAGGACCAGTGACTTGTACAATTCCTGCTATTAGGTTTCGAGAGATGCAGCGCAACTTAGAAAAGATACCTTAACTACCATATTCATGCAGGATGGAGCACCACCTCATACGGGATTCTGGTACAGCGAATATTACAAAAACAACTTCACAGAACAATGATTAGTCCTGCATTTCCCACAGCTTGGCCACCTCGTTTGCCTGATCTCAACCCCCTGTGACTTTTGGATGTGGAGCCATCTGAAACGCCTGGTGTATGAAGGACATATTCCTGATTTTGCAACCTCGAAAGACAGAATAACGCAGCATGCGAGGCAAATCGATGCAGATCTGTCGCGTTCCGCTGTAGACAATGTCATTCACAGAATTCAGTTCTCAGAACATCTGAAAATAGGACATACTGAACCACATCTTATATAATCACGAATTGATTTGCTGTGTGTCTCTTCTAGCTAGTACTGTTTAATTCCGAACCAAGCGCTTATAGTGCCAAATGTCCTGGTGGCAGAATTTTATACTTTACCTTCTGTAAATAAAAACCCATGTTCTGGAGTGTACTTACACCAAGTTTGGTTGAATTTTGTCCAATACATTTTTCACTGCAGGGATCTGAACACCACCTTTTTAATTATGCCCACCCAGATATCTGCTAAAGCTATGGCAAGTGAGAATTAAGAGACCATGATTTGGACCCTTAGTACATAACAAAATGCAAAAACTACCATGTTTCACAGCAGTAAATAAAATGAGTTTTTTTTTTTTTTTTCAAATCAGCAATTGAACTAAAAACACCAATGAAATTTAAAAAAGAATGAGTGTGTGAAACTTCTCAAGATATAAGCAATATCTCTTAACCCTCTTTTCCAACAGCCAAGGATAATAGCAATGCTCACAGAGGACATCTCTTGTAGGACAGCTTTCAATTTCATCTCTTCTACTCAAGTGGTTGGTATGTGTGTGTGTGTTAGAATTCTTTTATTGTGTTTCCCTAATGTGTCTGTTGTAGAGACAGAATAGTGGAATCATAAAGCCTGTAATTCCTTGTGCTGTCTTCATTCCATAAGATGAGACAGATGATATGCTTACTAACATATGTAAACATACTGTAAAAAAATCATCACCTGTTCTCCTCTGTTTTGTTTTTCTCTTTGCTGGCACTGCCCCATCCTTGACCGCCACTAGGAACAAGGCTTATGTTTGGGTTATTACCACTGTTTTCACTTTTCAGACTTGGAAGGTTAGCAGGAGGAGGCATGCGGCGCCCTGCGCCAACTTTCCCCAATGACTGTAATCCATGTTTGGGTAAGACTAAATAGAAAAACAAAGTTATCTGAATAAAACTAATTAGAATCAAAGAAGTTTTACAAATATAAAAAATAAAATAAAATAAAATAAATTATACTTGATAATGTAAATACATTGTTTATTTACATGTTTTCTGCATTCACAATGACCATCACAAACATTACATATTTATGAAAAATTAAAATGATTTCCGTGATGTATTATTATACTGCATTATTATCACATGATTCTTCAATTAAAGCACTTGGAAATTACCTGTTGATATGCTAATATATTTTATGTATTCTATATGAGGGAACCTACCTATTATAACTGGATGTATGAGAAGGATGAACTTTAACATGCTAACTTCACTGTAAAATAAAAACGGTGAGAAAAAGTAACAAATGTATTATAGTAGCAAGCTCTTACTTGATCTGAATAGAGGCCAACTATACTTTATACTGCTTGTCAGTGACATTAATAGGAATATATAACAGACATAATCCATGAGGGGGGGGGGTAGATACAAGCAGTGCTGATAACACTGAAGAGAAAATGTGCTAGAAGGAGGAAGTGTTATTGCAGGTTAGTGATCAATGCAATCCAATTCAATCTGTGTTCCAATAAACCTTCTCTTCTCTCCAAAGAAATGAACACACACATGTACTGATTCAAGGACAGCATTCACTTCCTTGACTGGATGAAACAAAAGGAATTCAAAGCAAATCATGATCTGCCCTCATTTTAGTGTTGTCTGGCATAAGAATAACAAATTGAATGGTCATGACTTCTGTGCCTCATTTCCTTGCTGGATTATTATTTTCAATCTTTTAATTCAAACATGTAGACTGAATGTATAACTAAAATAATTCTTATTGGTATGGAAATATTCCTCGATGCACTTTAAATTCTTACCCATTCTCTAAGTTAAACTAGCCTTGATACTTCTCACTAAGGCTAGACAAGAAAGGCATCTGACATGCAGGAACTGACTTTCATCAAAACCTACATCTTCCTTTTCTGTTTATACTAGTCCTAAATAACTGCAAGCAAGACTTTCATGTTCATGCTTTCAGGTCTCTTGTCTGACTTTGTTTTCATCCCTTTTGAAATCGCTGATGGTTTGAATTGCCATCAACAACAAAAAAAACTTCTGGCATTTGCCTTTAATTTACATTTTGGCAATATTGGTAAATACTCTTCTACCATAAAAAACATTTAATGTCCATTGATTTTCTCCAGAAAAAGATCAGAACAGAGTTCAAATTATATGCCAATCTTGTTCTGGTGGCATTTTTTCAGTAGTTATCATAATCTGTGCTTCTGAGTTGAATGTGTTCATGTCACTTTTTTTATTCTCCCATTTCAATGAAATTTATTTTGCAAAGCAGAATTACTCTATACTCAGCCCATTCTAAAAAGGGTGACATATCTTTACAAAATTTTTATCTATTTCTTATTTCAATTCATTCTAAAGCACATGGATGGGGGAGGGGGGGGGGGTACCTACTTAACTTTTACACTACCTAGAAACCTTAAAACTATGAATGTCAATTCTTCCAATTGTCTACAAACAGGGATTATTCTAGCTTGTCATCCACTTTTATATGAAATGCCATGAAATAGAAAAGTATAGCGAATCTCAAAAAGTGGTTGTTGCTCTTCATATCGATAAGACATTTGATCATATTTAGCAGAGACTTATCAGTTAAGCATCCATTATACAGTATCTAACTTCTGGAAATGAGTTGTCAGCTTTCTGTCTGGATGTGCATTATGTGTGATGGTGGATAGATTTTTATTCTTTAACTATACAAATAACAAGGCTTGCCCTTTCAAAAAAGCTTTTCTTACTCTATATTAATCACTTTCTCCAGATGACTACAAATAAAATTCACATTCTGCTAGTAGGAATCTTCTCATTTTACAACCTTGCAACATGCAAAATCAGAACTTCAGAACAGTTTCTGCATTCCTAAAAGTCTGAGCTCAAATCATTCAATCATTCTTCAGTGAGATTCCGTAAACTTTGAATTTTGCTAGCAATAAAATTAACAATCAATCCCATCTTATTTCTCACAAAATAAATCAAGAAAAAACTTTGTCATACTTTTGACAACACCCAAATATCAAAAACCAAATTAGGTTCTCCGTATTTCAAGTTGTGCGGTTTTATCTCTGATCATTGTCTAATATGATCATTTAGATTTATCTGCTAGTTATAAATGTTAAAGAGGTTTAACAGTTTATTAAAGCAAAAGTAAAAACTGTATTTCAATTCAAAATTCGGCCTAACAGTAACAAGCATTTAAGAATAATATAAAAATAATCTAAATGAGAATAGAATATCAAATATTCTGACTCTGCTCTGAACAGATCAGGTCAGTTCTTTTTTTATTTTAAGTCATCATCAAATTCCTGCCATGTACCCTCAAGGGGTGTACAGGATATGACAGTACTACATGAAAAAATTACATCATTACTAACTTCCTATCTACAATTTTCCTCCAAATCAGTCTGTTACTTGTCAAGACTCCAACATTATCAGATCTTATATTTCTATCTTCTAAGGCACTTTGTACCGTATCAATCCACCTATATCTTGGTCTTCCTCTGGGTCGTTTTGCTGCAAACCTGGCAGAGAACACCTGTTTTGCTAATCTTTCTTCGCCCATTCTGTTTAAGTGACCATACTACCCGAGATTAGCTCTGGTAACGCACTCCTGGATGCCGACAATGTCAGGTTCTTTCCTAATATCCTCGTTTTTAATACGATATTGCCATTGATGCCATCTGTTCGCGGCTCTAATCTTTCTGAGGACTCTCATATCTGCGGTCTCTAGTCTTTGGTCAAGTGTTTTACTTCTGACCCAGCTCTCAGATCCATAAGTTAAAACTGGTTTGAACACTGTCTTGTATACAGTTAATTTAGTGTTCCGACTAATTTCTCTCTTATTCCATATGAAACTGACTTCCCACCATACCAGCTTTGCTGATTCTGTTGTCTATTTCTTTATTTAATTTACCATCTTCACTAAAAATCGTGCCTAAGTAGCTGAAATGTTTACTTGTTCCACAGGTTCCCCATTCACAACACAGTTGAAATTTTCAATGATTCTGCCTATTTTCATTGTATTTGTATTGCTGACCTTCATACCATATCTATTACAACAGTTATTCAATTTAGTCAGAGAATCTTACAGACTTGTAGTGGATTTATTCATAAGTATAACATCATCCGCATAAAGCAAAGAGCTGACATTAACATCTCCAATTTTGATATCATGTTTAATACCACTTTCCTTATAATATGATCCATATAGATAATGAATAACAGAAGGGATAATGTGCATCCTTGTCTCACACGAGATTTCACATTAAGCCATCTTCCTGTACATCCTTCAATTCTAACTGCTGACTTACAACTCAAATAAAGACTAAGTATTGCTTGATATAATGCCCCATTGATACCATATAACTGTAGCGTATTGAATAGCTTCTCTCTTGGCACCGTGTCATATGCCTTTTCCAAATCGACAAAACTTAAATAAAGATCTTTGTTATATTCCTATGATTTCTCAACTATTTGTTGTAAAGTGAAAATCTGATCCTGACAGCCTCTATATGGCCTGAATCCAGCTTGTTCGTCACCCTTCCATAATCCTTCTCAACTGTTTCTCAAGTATACTTGCATATATATTGCCAGGAACACTCAGTAGGGAAATACCTCTGTAATTCTACATTCAGTTTTATTTTCCTTTTTATATATGGGTACTATGAGAGCTCTACTCCAATCATCTGGAATTCGTCCTTCTGTTCAGGTCCTCTGAACTATGCAGTGTAGCCACTGTGAAACTTTTATACCTTCATACTTGAGCATTTCTGGTCTAATATCATCTATTCCTGCTGCCTTTCCACATTTCAAGCCTTTGATGACTTTTTCTACTTCAAGTATGGATATGTATTCCTGACTGCATGCCTGGTCAGTGTTGTTTTTTTTTTTTTTATCACTGTGCTGTCATCACTGCTTGTTTCATTTAGCAAATTTTCAAAGTAATTACTCCATACTTCAAGGATATCTTTTTCTACTGTTTTCATGTCACCTTTATTTTATTTTTTTTTTATTTACTTTATTTTACTTCTTGATATTTATTTTCTATGTTCTTGCCAAAGTCCTCCCATGACTTTTGTTTAGCTAGTTTTACACACTGTTTAGCTTTCTTACATTTGTCTCTGTATTCTCTAAGAGCACAAGCTGACTTATTTGCCAGGAACGTTTGATATGCTTTCTTCTTTTCCTTCACTGCCTCTTTAACTTCCTGTGTCCACCATGGAGTTCTAATTTTTCTATCCTTGCAGACAACTTCACCACATGCCTCTCTAGCAGAATCAATCAGGGTTTTCTTCAAGGTTTGCCATTTAATCTCCAAGGTTTGGTTCCTGTTCTCAAACTCTTTCATTTTTCCTTCAATAATCTTTGTGTATTTTAGTCTACAGTTCACATCTGAGAGCTGCTCAACTTTTATTCACTTTAAAACTTTCTTACATGTCATTCTTTTCGATATGAAATTCAATTTTATCCTGCTCAAGACTAAATAGTGATCACTTCCAATTTCAAATCCTCTATCACTATCAACAATAACGTAGTCAATGAGACTTTTCTTATTTGTTGCCTCTTCTCTCCATGTGAATTTGTGCACATTTTTATGTTGGAACATGCCGTTAGTAATAACCAGTCCATGTCCTGAGCAGAAATCCAACAGGCATTTGCCATTATTATTAGCTTTGCTCTTTTCTCCAATTTTCCCAAAATATTTTTGTATGTCTCACACAATCATTTCCTACTCTGCTATTTAGATCTCCAACAAGAACCAACTTTTCCTTTTTCATTGTGTCAGTAGCTTTCTCTAGAACCTCAAAAAATTCCTCCACTTCTACCTTAGTAGAGCCTTCTGTGAGACCATAGGCACAAATAAGTCTCATTGTTCAGTTCCCCATTCTGATATTTGCCCACATCACTCTACTTGAGACTGGCTGCCATTCAAGATTAGCCTTGTATTTTGTGTTGAATACTATGGCTACTCCTTTTCCTTGATTGTCATTGCCTGAATATAACATTTTGTATTTATTGCTCAAAAAGATCTCACCAGTTTGTCTTTTTTGTTTCAGTCACCCCTATTATATCGATCTGATACTTATCTAATTCTTCAGCTAGCTCCATTTCTTTGCCATTCAGGCTTCTTATGTTGATAGTACCGATCTTTAACTCTGGTGATGTTGAGTTGTGGGGGGGGGGGGGGGGGGTTTCAGATTTGTTCCAGTAGCTGACTTTTTGCTGTTCGTCCTGGTTTCCTGGCGAAAACAACAGGGGCCTAGTTTAACCGGACGATGCCCCAGCCAGCATGAACTTTTGTCATGTTGTACCATCATTTTTTATTTTGGTTTAACCAATAAGAATACAATTTGGTCGGCTAAATCCCAAATTGACAGCCCATCCTCGTTCGTTCTGTATCCAAGTAGATACCTAACAGGGTGCACCACGAGAAGGTGAGGAAGCATAAAGTCTGCTAATCCACTTTGTACATACTGGTTTATAACTAATTCTTGTATTCTTCCTCCATTTCACTAAATACCTACAAGACTGCCCATATGAAAGTTGAAAATGGCAGCATATCCTGTATGCTCAAATAGTGATAATAGGTAAACTTGAAAACATTTTTGAGAACAGCCAAAGGAAGCTAAAGCTAGTCTTAACATCCTTTAAGACTCCTTCAGCCAAAAGAATTACTACCCCTTCTGGAGTGATCTAATAGCTTGATTATTTTGTCTGCTATTTGTTTAGGGTAACTTTTATTTTAGACTGACCATTATTGGTGAAATCTTAATCTGCTTTTAATTCTTTCAAGAATGTACTCCCATCAAAAAAGAAAAATTGTAACAGCACATCACATCTGCTAGCAACTCATGAGTTAAGCCTACAACTTCAATCATAAAAAAATTTCTTAGCACATCACTTCAGGATCAAGTTAAGATATCTTGTTCGTTAAAATCCCTACGTAACAATTAAAAAATTTTGTAAGAGATGCAAATTCATAAAATGTTACAGAATGATAAACATCAAATTAACATACTTGCAAATCATAATTCATTTTCATTTGAAATATGGCATTTCAATTAGCAGCAAGAAATTATATCCCCAAATCCCTAGAATACATGAGCATTACAGCCAGGAAATAGTGTACTTTTAAAACTAAAAAACAGATTTAATACTAACAATTATGTCAACTCAACCAAATGAAATTAAATGTTTTTAATAAAATGCAAGCAACTACATTAGAATTTTAAGAATGGTTAATAATTTCACCTTCACAAAAAGGATTTGCTGGTAAAACACTAAAATATTAAATAAAAGCAAACTTTCTTAAGGAGCCCATTGGCAATAACAGCACGAATCAGTCTGTATAACTTAACTCACCGGTAGCTTTCGGGTTCTCGAGACTTTTTCCTTTATATAAACTATTTATATCCAACTGAACATACTTCGACTTTCCTTTCTCCCCCTTTGATGTTAGCCCCGAGACTGTAGACATGCTGACCAGAAGAAGTCATTGAGTATGTGAGCACTGCACCCAGGGAACGGTCCGCTCCCTATAAAGTAACAAAAGACAATTTCACAAATAATAAATAAAAAGTTAATTTTTCTATTAAATGGAATTATTAATGAACAATGTAAATCACTTAAAGTATTATATTCAATGTGAAAGTAGGCCAACCTTATTATATTCAAGCAAGAAGGGTTATGGAAGAAAGTACATCTAGAGGTAAGCTTCAAGTAGAATAGGTTCCGAAGTCGTCTGCAAAATGATTCAAGTGAACCATAGAACAATTGATTAAACAAAATCATTGCATTTTTACTGAATTAAGTTAGAACTTAAGTTTTTAATGTCATCAGAATTAAAATGGTCTGATTAGACATTCAACAATTTGTTAGGAAAAGTCTAGGAACTCTTATAAGTGGAACAATGTGAACAAATTTCAAAGATGAAGTTCTTATCAACCACCCTAACTTGAACAATAATGATGGTTTATAAATCCCAAGAATATGGATGGCCCATGTTCTACCAAATAACCATTACTTTTAAGAGTTCATTTTAAATTATAATGGTCAGCAATTAAAGTATATCAAGAGTTCAGGTTTTGTTCAAATAGATTTCTTTAACTCTTAAGAATGCAAAAAATAAAAATAAAGGCTATGAAGGATATAAACTTAATTATGATGCCACCTAGGTGGTTTGTCAATTCTGGAAGTCCAGTTTCTAGGAGAGAGAGAAAAAAAAAACACCTGCTGCATCCATAGGTCATTCACTGGAGTCCTTATAAAAACTTTCCTCTTAGAAGAATATGTTGTTACATCAGTCATTCCAAGAGAAAAGGAAATCCTTCATCCTTGCAAATTAACTGTGAAATGCAAAAAAAAATGGTATTTTTTAACAAGTATCTGCGATTCCATACTGAAATTGAATGCACGGTATCCACAAGAGAAAATTATTAGTATTAAAGTAATTAATGTAGCAAGAACTACTAAAAGCATTCACAGTTAATACAGTGAATGCAACTTTGAGAGAAGAAATGTATTAACATGTTTCTTAAAGAACTGGAAATAGTACTCATGGGGAAAAACAGTATGGGAAAGGTGGTTCCAAAGAAAGATGTACATGTATGAGAGGATTTGCCTAACAGGATGACCTCCTCCTCCTCCTATATAAAATCATGAATCCTTGGAGAGGTTTTGGGTGCACTATCACAAATGTCAAAAATATTCCAAAGTTGACAGGAATTTAAAGATTTATAGTGTTAGGAGTTGAGCAAGAGAGAATCAGTGCTTTAAATGAAAAATAAGTTGTTTTTCCCAAGGAGGCTATGATGTAATATGTTTATTCTAGGATAAACTTTATGTAAGTCAGTGCAAGCAAGGAAAATTGATCTTGAAAGGGTATTGGAACATTATCAAAAAGGTAACTGAATGAAGGATCTTTATTCTAGACAAAGATCCTTCATTCATTTAACAGACCGAAATTCTCACTTGCTTTCACCCCACCACTAAAGAATAAGGAAATCAGTCTAAAACTGATTTCCTCGTTAGAGATCTTGAAGCTTCAGTCATTTGAGTATTAGTTTTTTGAATGAAGAGGAATGGAAAGTACTATCATTGCAATATTAAACAAAATTATGAACTTTTCTAACTTCAAATTTATCTTAAAGTAAGAAAACAGGAAAATTATCTTTAAGTTAGAAAAAAGGACTCCAGGGGTTAATAACCCCTGGAGTCCTGTCAGGTGTCTTCTCCCTCCAGGAGATTGACTACCATGTGTCTCCATCATGTCCTATTCTGTGCCTCTCTGCTGCATTCCTCATATGAGAGATAGGCTATATTTTTCATCCATTCCAGTCTTTGTCTTCCTCTCCTTCTCTTTCCCTCAACAGTTCCTTCGAGAAGTGTCCTTTGTAGGCAGTTATGTCTCAGAATGAGTACCTGTGCATAAAATAAGATGACAAGAGGAAATGGGAAATTCAATCATAAAGGGAAGGAGTTCTCAATGCCAGATGCAATCCAATGCCTTGAATATGAAGTCTGTGTCCAGAGGTGGATAGGGTTAGCAAAGTTTACTATAGAATGAGAAGAATCCATACTGGTGATCCTGATGCCTATAACTTTCAAGAGTAATGAAATGAAAGCTAATAGAACAAATAGTCTGATGGTTGACATTTTTTTTTGGGGGGGGGGGGGGTACAGGCTGGATAAAGGCTTGCTTCCATGCTGTTAGGTAGATGAACTGTCATAACAATAAACACTGACATAAACCTTATGAACAGTTCCAGTCTCATTTTTAATCTAATAGCCTCTGGAGGTCTACCTGGCCTACTCCTTCCATTTGGTTTATATTTTATTAATTTATTTGGATATCAAGTATTGACCATTTGGTTTACATGTTCTATCTAATTTTGTTAATTATTTGAATTCAATGATGTTTGACAAATTTTGGTTTAGCAAGAGTTCCTCCCTTTCACAATGCATCAAATCATGCAAGATGCACTTGGCCAGTTGAGACCATGAATATGACAGCTTGTATAAACACAAGATGAATGTTAATTGTGGGGTACTAGTTCTAAGCACAATTGGAAGGATACACTGTTGCCCAAAAGCTAAGGACAAACTACATTATTAACTCTATATGAAAAAAATTTTCATCAATACAGCCAAATGTGAACAAATTTATTGCCAGCATACTAATAAATTACATCGCACAAAGAATGTGTT
The DNA here is from genome assembly GCF_054136105.1 of Typopeltis vanoorti. NCBI lineage: Eukaryota > Metazoa > Arthropoda > Arachnida > Uropygi > Thelyphonidae > Typopeltis > Typopeltis vanoorti. Next base: position 26,948,297 of record NC_143574.1, read on the forward strand.
ATAAATATTGTGCAAATTAAATTGCAATGCATTTTTGGCAAAAGTTATAAATTTCCAAAGCATGTAGTTAAGGAATTAACATACAGTGCTTACAAAACTCTGTAGAGATACATTTCAATATGGAACATATCAAGCCCAAACTGCAATGAAACTCTCACATGCCATACCACACCATACAATCCCACAAAATTCCAAAAAATATCGAAATCCTGTAACCTAGGGAATCTTATAATTACACTGGATTTATTTAAAAGTATAACATCTACGTAAAAAGCTCAGATTAACACCTCCAATTTTGATATCAGGTTTAATATTACTTTCCTTCATAAATCGATCCATATAGATAATGAATAGAGCATAATCTTATATCTAAAATAACAAACTAATGAAATATTCCGAAAACTTTATTCTAGAAGTACAGAATGGATTTAGAAAAGGACGATCATGTATAGACCCAGCCTTTTGCCTAAAATTAATAGAGAAAAGAAGAGAATATAATTTAGAAACACATATTGCATTTATTGACTTTGAAAAAGCATTTGACAAAGTTAAAAGAACATTATTTAACATCTTAAAAGAAAGACAAATATCAAATAATATCCTAAAAGCTATCACAAGTATATATGAAAATAATCAAATACAAATAAGATTAAATCACGAGCTATCATATACAAGAGAGATAAACCAAGGGGTCTGACAGGGATGTCCCCTCTCAGCAACTCTTCTTAATATCTACATAAATGAAATAATAAAATGGAATAAAAATTTACATCAAGGAATTAAACTTTCTCCTACGGTTAACTTAACACTCTCCTCTTTGCCAACGACCAAATAATAATTACAAATTCTGAAGATAACTTACAGAAAGCTATTTTAAATCTAAATGAGATATCCAAAGATTATGGTATGATAATATCAACGGAAAAATCAAAAACTATTGCCTTTAAAGGACAAGATCCAGCAAGAACTAAAATAGTAATAGATAACAAGATCTTAGAACAGGTGAATTCATTTAACTACCTAGGATGTATGATCACATATGAAAATGAAAAAGATATAAACGTAAAAATTGCAAAATATTTAAAAATAACAGGTATAATTAACTCTATATTTAAACCAAACCTAGTTCAAAAACAAACCAGGCTAAAAGCATACAATACATTAGCCCTACCGGTCTTAATGTATGGAAGCGAAATCTGGACAATAAAACAAAAAGACAAACAAAGATTAACAACAGCAGAAATGAAGTTTATGAGAAAAACTGCAAAGTATACCCTATTTGATCACAAAAGAAACGAAGATATTATGAAAGAATTAAACCAAGAACCAGTAATAGAAAAAATTAAAAAATATAAACATAAATGGATGGAACACGTTCAAAGAATGAAAACAGAAAGATTACCAAAACAAGCCTTAAAGTACAAGCCATTAGGAAAAAGAAAACCAGGACGTCCTCTTAAACGATGACTTCTAAGGCCGGAACAGGCCATGCTAGGCCTAAATCCTTGATAATACGCATGATGATGATGATGATAGATAATGAATAACAGATGAGATAATGTACATCTTTGTCTGACACCAGATTTAACATTGCACCATCTTCCTGTACTTCCATCAATTCTAACTACCAACTTACAACTCAAAGACTAAGTATTGCTTGATATAATGCTGCATTGACACCATACAACTAGCATTTTGAATAGCTTTTCTCTTGAAACCTTGTTATATATGCCTTTTGCAGATCTACAAAACAAATACAGATCTTTGTTATATTCACACGATTTCTTAACTACTTGTCCTGACAGACTCTTTTTGGCCTGAATCCAGCTTGTTCTTCACCAAGCTTCCCTTCCACAATCCTTCTCAACTGTTTCTCAAGTATACTTGCGTAAATCTTACTGGAACACTCAGTAGAGAAATACCTCTGCAATTCTTACATTGTTTATTTCCCTTTTTACATATATGGATACTATAAGAGCCCTATTCTGAACATCTGGAATTCATCCCCTGTCAGGTCTTCTGAACTATATACAGTGCAGCCACTGTAAGACTTTTATACCTTCATATTTGAGCATTTGCCAACCTAGCATATCTGCTCTCCAGTCAAAAGGCTGCGAGTTCAAATCCTGCCGTGGGCATAGATGTTTGCGATTGTCTATGAAAGTACTAGTGGTGGAGAGCAGTAGATGGTGTTGGTGTTATTCCGGTTTGTTGTAGCTGGTGGATTGAGTGGTAGAGACAGAGTTGTTGAGTAAGTCCTCCCTCGGTGAGTCTTTGGACTCCCTGGAGGTGTCACATAATAATTTCTGGTTCGAATATCATCTTCCAGCTGCCTTTCCACATTTCAGGCTTTTTCTACTTCAAGTATGGATATGTATTCCTGACTGCATGCTTGTTGAGTGTTTTTTTACCACTGTGCTGTCACTGTTTCATTTTACAATTTTTCAAAGTAATTACTCCATACATTAAAGATATCTTTTTCTCCAGTTTTCATGTCACCTTTATCATCTCTAATTCCTTTTACAGCACTCTTTCCTCCATTTCTGACCTTTTTCAACAACCTCCAGAATATTTTGCCACCCCTTCCTGGTATTTATTTTCTACATTCTTGCCCAAGTCTTCCCATGAATTTTGTTCAGTTAGTTTTACACAGTGTTTTGCTTTCTCACAATTGTCTCTATATTCTTGAAGAGCACAAGCCGACTTATTTGCCCGAATGATATGCTTTCTTCTTTTCTTTTGCTGCTCTTTAACTTCCTTTGTCCACCATGGAGTTCTGATTTTTCTATCCTTGCAGACAACCTCACCACATGCCTCTCTGACTGAATCGATGTTTTCTTCAAATTTTGCCACTGAAACTCCAAAGGTTTGGTTCCTGTTCTCAAACTCATTTTTTCTTGAATAATGTTTGTATGTTTTAGTCTACAGTTCGCATTTGACAGTTGCTCAACTTTTATTCTCTTTAAAACTTTCTTACATATTCTTCTTTTCATTATGAAATTCAATTTTATCCTGCTCGAGACTAAATGGTGATCGCTTCCAATTTCAAATCCTCTGTACATTCTAGTGCTCTGCACCAGTGAGAAAACATCACTATCAACAATAACATAGTCAATGAGACTTTTCTTATTCCTTGCCTCTCTCCATGTGAATTTTTGTGCACTTTTATGTTGGAACATGTGTTAGTAATAACCAGTCCATGTCTTGAGCAGAAATCCAACAGGCATTTGCCATTATTATTAGCTTTGCTCTTTTCTGCAAAGTTTCTCAAAATATTTTTGTATTCGGACAATCATTTCCTACTCTGCTATTTAGATTCCAAACAAGGACTTTTTTTCTTTTTCATTGTGTCAGTTGCTTTCTTTAAGGTCTAATCGAAAAAATTCCTCCACTTCTACCTTATTAGAACCTTCTGTGGGACCATAGGCACAAATAAGTCTCATTGTCCAGTTTGCCATTCTGATAATTGCCCACATCCCTCTACTTGAGACTGCCTGCCATTCAAGATTAGTCTCATATTTAGTGTTGAATACTATAGCTACTCCTTTTCCTTGATTGTTATTGCCTGAATATAACATTTTTGTATTTATTGCTCAGAAAGATAACCAGTTTTTGTCTTGTTTGCACACATATCATTGTTTTTGTAATCTCTGATGATGGCAATGTAACATTGCTGAAATATAGGAAAGGAAAGTATTAAGCCAGAAGAAGCCACAAGCATATATAGTGCAACTAGTCAGTTTAGCTATTCATATTACGACAACCTATTAAACCCAGTCACTTATCATTTGTCTCATGAAGTTGTTATAATTAATACTTTAGTATACATTATTTCCTGAAAAATAAGTTATGAGTAACCAACATGTAAGCCTATATATATCTTCTCTGCCATTATAATAAACATTAAAACTTTCAGTATCATAAAACTCAAAACCCTTAGGTCTCCACATTAACTACATTCATGTAGTTCTGTATTCTGATTAGCTCCAAAACAATGTTAGATTGACAGAGCCAGTAATGTCATATGACATGGCAAGTCAAAGCATTTATATTAGAATCAATATAATGAAATATTTTGGGGAACTAATTACTTCTTTTTCAATTTTCCAAGTTTAATATCTACTAACAACAAAAATTCTGCATATGCCATTATAGGTTAAGAAATAAGCTACCATCTATTTAATATATATTAGGTTGCTGTTTTGCAGTTAACTTGTAATACTACCGAGCACTCTCTAATGGTAAAAACAAGTGACTGTTTAACTGTCAACTAAAAATTTTCGCTCTTCAGATGAGGAGATCAAGCCCTACCCATAACATACATATATATGGCTAACCAGCAAATAGACTAAATAGACTGTAGAAGATATGCATGAAAGATACTATGTATAAACTCATACATTGCTGTCACTTCACAGCAATTTGTTTTTTCTACATTATGATGATGGTATTTAGCCAGTATAATGTAGAAAAAACAAATTGCTGTGAAGGGACAGCAATGTATGAGTTTATACATAGTATCTTTCATGCATATCTTCTACAATCTATTTAGTCTATTTGCTGGTTAGTCATATATATTATAGGTTTCTTTCATTTTAGTTTTTATTCTATCTGATATTTGTGGATTCATATTCATGTCATTCTATTATCTAACTTTTTTATCCTTCATGCTTTATTTTTTGGTTCTTCACTTCCCATATGCTTTTCAGCACTACTTTAAGCTCTATACCAAAAAAAATCATTAAGTAACAAAAGAAGATTCTACAAAATGATTGTCTGTCAAGAAGCTAATTGTTTATTTTTTTTTCAAAAAAAAATTTCATAAGTAAAAATTTTTAACATAGATTTATTAGTGTTTAAGGTTGACTGTATTGGGTCAGCTCTATATGAGTTTGGCCAACCAGGCCAGAAACCTGATTAGCCAAATGGTTAGGGTACTTGGGAAAGTTTCATGCTTGGTCTCTAAAGCAGGGTTTCTGGATTACATACAAAATAAATTATTAAAAAATATATATGAAGATATTAGAAAGGAACTTGGCATTATTAGCATTCAAGAATGTGTCAGCAGAGCTAATCTAAGAAGATATAGTCACTTAAATAGAATGGGTGAAGAAAGGTTAGCAAAACAGGTATTTGGTGCCAAGATGGCAGAAAATAAACCAGAGGAAGATCAACATCTAGGTGGATTAATCAGAAGCACAAAATATTAGATATGACAATATCGGAGTGCTCACAAGTAGTAGATTTGATTTGGAAGAAAACTGTCAACAGGAGATTGATAATAATGTAAACTTAATCATGTAGTGCTGTGATAGTAACCTGAACACACATGTACATATCAGGAAATTGATGATGATATATCAGTAGTGTCACATGCCTATTTCAGTTGGGTGTGCTGACGTGGCTTATGCAACCTGCGCTACAAAATTCATGACAGTTTGACCGTATAGTTGCATTTTTAATCAATGTATGAAAGTTTTAATAGTGTATAGTATATCAATGCTCATCTTAACTGATCTAATGCAGTTAATTGTAGGATAACTTTGAATATTTTAACAATTAACTGTAACCAAATCTGCACAGAGTAGAGGACAACGTGTTCATTTTAAGGTACCATATATTAGAAAACAATGACGAAGGAGAATGCTATATTTGGTTGGTATATTTGAATTACTCCAAGGAGTAAAATTTGAAAGAGGAGACGAGGCATACCTCCTTTGACTACAACACTGTTTCCCCATTGTAAATATGGGCAAAAAAAAAAAAGTTATAAATTTATCGAAAAGTATATATTAAAAACTTTTATTTTTAACATATGAAAACCAAAAACTTGCTTAGCATGTCAGTTCACACTTCACATGAAACTCAGAAAACAAAAACAGCAACTCATGACAAATGACAATGTTCAACTGGATTGGTTGATAAAATAACCTTTAGGTGCTATTATCTCAGAGCTCACCATGCCTCGCCTTCTAAGTGGTTAAAAACTACTAGAATCCTAAGAATTTGACCCGCTGAACCATCTGTACATCTTCTCAAAAGGTGTATGCATTTTGAACACATACCCAGGCTACTGACGCGAATGAGATGCAATGTTTATGTGTCAAAAAGTGTCCTCTTCATGAAGCATTAGTATACTGTTTACATTTGGGAATCACGCAAAGTCTAGAAACAATTAGGGAAGTCTTTAGCAAGATTAAATGCAAAAATATTGTATATCTGTGTTATTGCTATCTGGTGGATGAGCACCGCACACCTAATACATCCTGACAAACAATTCTTAGCCAACCCATGGCATAAAATGTAACAGGTTTGCAAATAATCTTTCACGGGTGGGAGCAACATAAGTTTTACTAAATAAATTATCTTATAAAGAGATAAAAACATTACATGAAGAAAATTTTAAATACCCATGATGTCATTTGTTTATAACATTTTGTATGATTTCAATATTCATCTTCATTGTGATAGTTATGTCGTCAAACAAATCAAAACACAACAGGCTTTATTATAATGCTGATTTGCATTAGTCTTCACAATGATGGTAACATATGAAAACCATAAACAAAAGATTTGTGAAAGTAACTTAAATTAGTTAAATTGCAAACCAGGACCTCCAAATTAGCAAGAGTCAATGGAAAAGACAAATAATATGAATTGAACTGAAATGAAACCCATCATTGTGCAAGGAAAGTATTCATAAATGATCATTCAAATTTCACAAATACAAATTACTTCCCCCACCATCACCACACACATATATATTAAAAATTATATACATTATGGGCAAAAAAAAAAATCTAACAATTTGAAGTATCAGTTGGACCTTCCATCCAGATGTTAGTTATGAGTTAACTCATAACAAGCATCAAGTTTATATAAATTCAGATGGGCAGAAAACATGTCAAGAAATGAGCAGTCTTATTGAATGCTTTAATGTTAATAACAATATCTTCAAATTCCTATAAGATATAAACCTATCTTGTTGAAATACCATGTAATCACCAAAATACATGTATAGTAAAAATAATATATATACATGTATAGTAAAGCATTAAAAAGAACTGGGACCAAAAACCTTTTGAATGTTAACTGAAAACTCCAAATATACAAAAATTGGAGAAAATGCAAAACTGGCAATTGAAAAGCATCTACCCTGATTAAGGTCCTTCCCATTCTGACAAGATTCACACCCAGATCTTTCCAACCAAAGAGCATTGTCAGAACTGTAGAGGGTCTTGAGCTTCACATTTTTAAATATTACACATTTCCTAACAACAACTATGCTATTGACAGTAGGAACATACCTGGCCATCTTACATATGCGCAAGCAGAACCTGTTGTTGCCATGGAAACATACATAATGTCACAAATGTTAAAACTATTATACCAGTGTTCTTCAGTCCACCTAATGTTTTCATAAATGTAAGTTGCTAGCTTCATTAACTTTTACAACAATACTTAAGGTTTTTAATTCAACTTATTAACACTAGAAAGTAGGATCAATCCACCGTAGACATAGTGAATGTTTGCATATCAACTATAGTTTCAAACGTGTGGCTATTTGTTGTCTCACTGCTTTCTACGTGTCAGCTGAGATGAAATTAGTTTTTTCTATGTACAGATATAGAAGTTAAATCTCCTGGAAGTTGCTGAAGCTTCCAAGGGATTTTAAACTTGCATGATATTTGTACATAGAAAAAACTGTCTCATCTCATCTTGACATTTTAATAAAGGTCAAAATAATCACTATATTTTCTGGAATAAAAGTCTTCTCACATTTAGAGGTACCCCTAAGAGTATCTTAAAACTACTTGACTCTGGAGTTCAAATTAAGACAAATTAAGCTGATCAATATTTCTTTAATTTGCTGCCTATCCTTTCATGCAAACATTCAGTTGTATATTTCCTATTTCTGTGGTCACTGTTCATCTGGATTAGCATCAATAATTCTCTATTCTCCTTTAAATCATAAAACATAGGCAGCACAGCTAAGCATCTCTGTGTTTCAACTCCAAACCAACTTTCTGCTGCTGTCCTTTGGAATGGCCTTCAAGTGTATTTCATAAAGAATACATGCAAGACATCAAATCCAATCTTCAGTTTATTTTCTCCCCTCAACTTCCAGCCCATAAAATGGTACTAACATGCATTAAATAAAAAATCGTGATTATCATTAAACTTGTGTTTGGGATTACTTTTATACAGCACGTTATTTAGCAGCATATGAAATGCCTAATAATCAGAACTCTGAATGTACTACTTTCAAACCTATCAAATTTTCTCAATTTATGTAGGAGACCTACTGATCTTTGTCCTACTCTTCCACCACTTTTGTTCTAATTTTTCAAACAGAATGATAAAATCACTGTTGAATTGTTCTAGGCAAAAAGTTTGCATGCTCTGCAACAGAATTTTGTTGCATCTACCAGTGCAGTAAAACTTCAAACTCCTCACTGCAATTTTTTTCTTTTGTCATCTGACTGCACTATATTAATTATAAGTAAACAATTTTAATATAAAATTACTAATACACCCCACTAAATTATTAAGGATTAGGCACCCGCCTGTTAATTCCACTAATCTTTCTATTTTTAATTAATACCAACGTAATTCACAGATGTGATTAAATGACAACACGTTTGTCACATTAGAGTGAATACACACCAAGAGAACACACCACTATATGAAGCTAGAAAGAAATGAAGGTTATGCTACAATTCAGCCAGCCACATGATACTATTAACAACACATGGGAACTGAGATCCCAGTAATTCTTTTAGAATAACAATATATACATAAAAACAGTATTTTTTTATCCAAATTACACATCTTGGATAATATTCTCCAAAAGCTCTGTACCAAGAGAATTCCCATTATTTATATAAAAAAGGCATTTATGAACAAATCTCTAACACTTTTAAAAATCTGAAATCCTGACACCCTACAAGCCAATAAGATTTCCTCCTTGTCTCCCACTAAATACAAACTTCCTCACTTGGCTCACGCAGGAATGCACTAGATTCCTTGTTCCTATGATCTTTCCTGTTTTGTCCAGAATGGTTGCATTGTAGATATCTGATGGTCAGAACATGGATTACAACAGTTTTCTCCAAGATAACAAATCTGGTCTTGCAAAACACTTAAGTTTCTATTATCCACAGGATCCCAAGGAACAACACAAAAATTCCTCAAGTCCTTTCGAATTTGAGACTTCAGAGAATGTTATGAAGCTGTTTGCAATTAATCTAATCTTAATGGCTTAAAAATCTAAAATTATGGGAAAGAGCAGCTAAACTTTCACCAATAATTCAACTTTCAATTGGAATATGTATCTGAAATATTTACAGTTTTTTTGTTCGCTTATTTGTATGTAGTTCATGCTTTTCAAGGATTTCAAGACCCAGAGTGGCCTGTTCTGGCCTTAGAAATCATCATTGAATCTCTTCAGAGGACATCCTGGTTTTATTTTTCCTAATGGTTTGTAATTTAAGGCTTGTTTTGGTAATCTTTCTGTTTTCATTCTTTCAACATGTTCCATCCATTTATGTTTATAATTTTTAAAATTTTTTCTATTGCTGATTCATGGTTTAATTCTTATATACTTTCTTTATTTCTTATGTGATCAAATAGAGTATACTTGACAGTTTTTTCATAAACTTCATTTCAGCTGTTATTAATCTTTGTCTTATTGTCCGATTTCACTTCCATACAATAGGACCGGTAGGGCTAATGTATTGTATACTTTTAGTCTGGTTTGTTTTTGAACTAGGTTAGGTTTAAATATAGAGTTACACAGTTAATTTTAAATATCTTGCAAATTTTTAGGTTTATATCTTTTTCATTTTCATATGTAATCATACATCCTAGATAGTTAAATTAATTCACCTGTTCTAAAATCCAACTCACTAAAACTATTATCTAATTTCATTTGTTCCATTAAAGGCCATCTTGATTTTTCTGTTGACATTATCATTCCATAATCTTTGGCTATTTCATTTCAATTTACAATATTTCTGTAAGTTATCTTCAAAATTTGTAATTACTATTTGATCATCAGCAAAAGGAAGTGTTTAAGTTCATGGTAGGAGAAAGTTTAATACCTTGATGGAAATTTTTATTCCATTTGCCTTTCTTTTAGGTTAATACAGTGATCAGAATACATTTTGGAAAATTATGGAGATAACTACTGTGTTTGAGTAAAACTTTAGTTTAATATAAACCAAAATCAACACTCGATGTTTCGATCTTTATATCAAGATCATCTTCTGGAGCATATACACTATATACAGAGAAACAAACTGGACAACAATCAACATGGTTTGCTAAAGTTACTGACCAACCGTTACAACAATTGTTGGCCTGACCTCTGGTGGAAAAAAAAAACCTTTACTACATCAATGCTAGAGTACTATTATTATCTATTGGTTACATAATTACATGGGGATGGAGAGCAACATGTTTATATATATATATATATATATATATATATATATATATATATATATATTAAAAACATGATTATACATAAATTTCAACCAGTTGGTATGGAATGGTTTCCAATACTAGCTGAAGGTTGCTTAAGGTCATAAAGTATGCTGGGTACTTAGTACCCAGCATACTTTATTCAGTTATTATTCACATATGTGAATGGCACATATCCAGTCTATAAGTAGACTGAATATATGCCATCCAGATTTTTGGAATTTTCATGCTGCCATTATTGTTGATCAGCTACAAAACATATAATAAAATAAATAAAAATGATTACGTAATTTTAGCAGGAGACATAAATGCAAGAATTGGAAACACGAAAATTAATAATAATATAGGAATACATGGAGAACACACTCTAAACAGAAATGGTAAAAAATTGATTGACTTTGTAGTTTATAATAACCTAAAAATAATGAATTCCTTCTATAAACATAAAGACATACATAAATATACTTGGGCAGCAAGAGGATGGAAATCAATATTAGATTACTTCATATTAAATGAAAAGACATCAAAATTTTCACTAGATGTTAGAGTTCACTAGATGTCAGTTGTAGGGTTGTTAATCAGAATTTCTCAGGCTTCTTTAAATTATCTTTCATACCAGGTTTTTGTATGGTGTAGAGAGGGGTACATTTCCAATCAATTTGGTGTAAGTTGAGAGCATGGTCTGAGCAGCCTGCTTCACCAAAATTGTTACATTTAATCTGTCTTTTGTGTTATGTTAAAGATACCAAGCAATTTTATAAGCTAGGTTTTTAATCCTTTTTCCCAAGTAAGCAAACAGACAAGTCAGTCAAGTTTGCAGCTGCATGTAGTGCAACACTAGGCAACTCGTGGTAAAGGTGGAGTAAGTTGTGATCACTTTCCTTAGAATTTTTCCCTAATGCAAAGTACATTTCCTTGCAATTAGGGGAAAATTGTAAGGAAAGTGGTCAGAGCTTACTCCACCTTTACCACGAGTTGCACCACGTGCAGCTGCAAACTTGGCTTACTTGTCTGTTTGCTTACTTGGGAAAAAGGATTAAAAATCTAGCTTATAAAATTGCTTGGTATCTTTAACATAATATATACCCAAGGTAAAAAACCTTCTACATCTTACTCTCATCCTGAGATTTTTATTTAATTAGGTCAAAGCACCTTATGGCAACTTGTTTAGGTAAAATTTATAAGCTCTGTATTGCTTCACCCTTGGTATTTTTTTTAGGTCCGACTCCCACTGACGTAACCTGAATAAAGGTCGAAACCAGTCTGGGTAGTGACCATTATTAATGCATAGCATCATACATCTCTGCAGGGAAATGTGCTTTGCATTAGGGGAAAATTCTAAGGAAAGTGATCAGGGCTTACCACGAGTTGCACTACGTGCAGCCGCAAACTTGACTTGTCTGTTTGCTTACTTGGGAAAAAGGATTAAAAACTAGCTTATAAAATTGCTTGGTATTTTTAACATAACATATACAAGGTAAAAAAACTTTGTCTTTTGTGTTCTTTTTTCCTTATAGGGACTGTACATCCAGTTTTACCAATATAAGGTAAGTTACAGGCACAGTAAACTCCAGGATGTGCCAATGGGAGGAGTGGATCCTTGGAGTTGAATATGTTAATTTTGTAGGTGGTTTAAAGATGGCATTTAGATTATAATGGTGTAGGATTCTGTTGATTTTTTCCGATAACCCTTTAATGTATGGGATGGCTATGGTTTTACTGTAATCTAAATTCTTTTTTGATGAAGTTTTATGAAGGACTTTATTAATAGTATTTTTGTTGAAGCCATTATTTATAAATGTGTCGCTAATAATTTTTAATTTTTGTTTAAGAGCTTGCTGATTAAAGCAAATTGTTGTAGCTCTGTTTTTAAGGGTGTTAATGACTCCATATTTTTGTGAAGGGTGATGGTATGATTTAGCATGTATGTATCGGCCAGTATGTATCAGTTTGTGGTAGACCATGAAGGATGATTGCTTGAGGGAAGACGTGTGACTAGCGTATCCAGGAACAGAAGTGAGTTCTGATTTTCAATTTCGATAGTGAATTTTATGCCTTCATTTTGTTTGTTCAGGTGGCTAAGGAATGTGTAATGTTTGTCGTCTATGTGGCCAGATAAAGAAAACATCGTCAACGTACCTAAGCCACACTGTAGATTTTAGAGTGAAAGAATCAAGAGCACTTTGCTCAAAGGCTTCCATATAAGTTTGTGATTGTCTGTGAAAATAATAGTGGTGATGGTGTTGGTGTAGATAAGGCGGTTTGTGGATAAAGTTGAGTGGTGGAGACGAAGAGTTGTAGAGTAGGTGCCCTCCTTCGATGAGTCTTAGGACTCCCTGGAAGTGTCAAATAATAATAATAAAAGTTAGCAATTGGGGGAGATAGTGGTGAGCCCATGGCCATACCTTCTTTTTGTAAGTAAAATTTATTTTGCCACATGAAGTAACCGGAGCGTAGTATGTGGACAAAGAGGGCCGTAATGTTGGGCGGAAATTTGTTCTGTAGGAGAAGAATTGTGTCACTGATTGGGACATTTGTGAAAAGGGCAGAAATGTCAAAACTGACTAATAGATCATCTTTTCCGAGTGTTATGTTTTTAATTTTGTTTATAAAGTGTTGTGTGTTCTTTATATAGGAGGGGGGAATGACCTACCAACTCCTTGAGTGGTGACGCTAATTTCTTGGCTAGGTGATAATTAGGGCTATCTATTCCTTCAAGTATCAGTCGAAACGGCACTTTTTTTTTTCACCAGAGGTCATTTTTGTTGTAATGGTTGGTCAACTTTAGCAAACCATGTAGATTGTAGTGCAGCTTGTTTCTCTATATATAGTCTATATGCTCCAGAAGATGATCTTGATATAAAGATCAAAACGTCAAGTGTTGATTTGGTTTATATTAAACTAAAAAGTTTTACTCAAACACTGTAGTTGTCTCCATAATTTTCTAAAATGTATTTTATTCCATTTGATTATTATTTCATTTAGATAAATATTAAAAAGTTTCTGAAAGGGGACATCCCTGTCAGACTCCTTGGTTTATCTCTCTCAGATATGATAGTTCCTAATTAATCTTATTTGTATTTGATTATTTTCATATTGCATTTATTGACTTTGAAAAAGCATTTGACAAAGTTAAAAGAAACATTATCTAACATATTAAAAGAAAGACAAATACCAAATAATATCCTAACAGCTATCACAAGTATATATGAAAATAATCAAATACAAATAAGATTAAATCACGAGCTATCGTATACAAGAGAGATAAACCAAGGGGTCCGACAGGGATGTCCCCTCTCAGCAACTCTTTTTAATATCTACTTAAATGAAATAAATAAATTATGGAATGAAAGAATAATAGAAGCTAGAATAAATATAGATAGGGGCTATTTAACAATAATTGGTTTATATGCCCCAGAAGAAGGAAGAGAACAGGATAATATTGAATTTTATAATCAGCTACAAAACATATAATAAAATAAATAAAAATGATTACGTAATTTTAGCAGGAGACATAAATGCAAGAATTGGAAACACGAAAATTAATAATAATATAGGAATACATGGAGAACACACTCTAAACAGAAATGGTAAAAAATTGATTGACTTTGTAGTTTATAATAACCTAAAAATAATGAATTCCTTCTATAAACATAAAGACATACATAAATATACTTGGGCAGCAAGAGGATGGAAATCAATATTAGATTACTTCATATTAAATGAAAAGACATCAAAATTTTCACTAGATGTTAGAGTTCACAGAGGATATGAAATAAGCAGTGACCACTTCCTTGTTAAAATAAAATTAAGGTTACCACCTAAATGGCTACAAGTAACAAGAACAGAAAGAAAAATTGAAACATTTGTTTATAAAACTAGACTATTGAATGACACAAATGTACAATGGCTACATGAACAAAGAATTAACCAATATCTAGATAAAATAAAACAAAATGAAGAAATAGAATGGCTTAATATAAAAACGATACTAAATGCAGCAGCAAATGAAAGCTTAGGAAAGACCAAAAAATTCAATAAAAGAAAAAAACTGAAGATCTGGGATGATACAATCAAAGAAATAATTAAAAAGAAAAAAGAAGCCTATCACAAATGGTTAAGCAGTAAAAGATTAGAAGATGAAATAGAATATAAAAGAATAAGAGCCATAGCTAAAAGAGAAGTCAGAAAAAGACAGAGAATCACGGAATAAATTTGTTTCTAATTTAGAACATGATTTATATAAAATAAGACCCAATGTATATAAGATTTTGAAACATCTAAATGCAGATACCAAAGAAAACATAAAATTAAACCCTGAATTAAAATTAGAAGAATTTCTAAATTACTACACAGAACTGTGGACAGACAAATATTTTAAAAAAGACAGCTGGCAAACAATTAACGAAAATGAAATAACTGAAGAAGAATTAGAAATCAGCCTGAAAGAAACAAGAAACGGAAAATCACCTGGAGAAGATAAGCTAGGTTCAGAATTATATAAATACGCAGGAACAAGATTCAAAAAAAAGACTCATTATTTTTAAATAAAATTTACTCAACTGATATCCCCCCAATAGAATGGAAAAAAGCAATTGTGATTCCTATCTTTAAGAAAGGTAATAGAGATGAACGTAAAAACTATAGAGGTATCAGTATACTAAATTCCTGTTACAAAATATATAGCAGAATCTTAAATAACAAACTAATGAAATATTCCGAAAACTTTATTCTAGAGGTACAGAATGGATTTAGAAAAGGACGATCATGTATAGACCCAGCCTTTTGCCTAAAATTAATAGTAGAGAAAAGAAGAGAATATAATTTGGAAATATGTATTGCATTTATTGACTTTGAAAAATCATTTGACAAAGTTAAAAGAAACATTATTTAACATATTAAAAGAAAGACAAATATCAAATAATATCCTAAAAGCTATCACAAGTATATATGCAAATAATCAAATACAAATAAGATTAAATCACGAGCTATCATATACGAGAGAGATAAACCAAGGGGTCAGACAGGGATGTCCCCTATCAGCAACTCTTTTCAATATCTACTTAAATGAAATAATAAAATGGAGTAAAAATTTACACCAAGGAATTAAACTTTCACCTACAGTTAACTTAAACACTCTCCTCTTTGCCAACGACCAAATAATAATTACAAATTCTGAAGATAACTTACAGAAAGCTATTTTAAATCTAAATAAGATATCCAAAGATTATGGTATGATAATATCAACAGAAAAATCAAAAACTATGGCCTTTAAAGGACAAGATCCAGCAAGAACTAAAATAGTAATAGATAACAAGATCTTAGAACAGGTGAATTCATTTAACTACCTAGGATGTATGATCACATATGAAAATGAAAAAGATATAAACATAAAAATTGCAAAATATTTAAAAATAACAGGTATAATTAACTCTATATTTAAACCAAACCTAGTTCAAAAACAAACCAGGCTAAAAGCATACAATACATTAGCCCTACCGGTCTTAATGTATGGAAGCGAAATCTGGACAATAAAACAAAAAGACAAACAAAGATTAACAACAGCATAAATGAAGTTTATGAGAAAAACTGCAAAGTATACCCTATTTGATCACAAAAGAAATTAAATTATGAAAGAATTAAACCAAGAACCAGTAATAGAAAAAATTAAAAAATATAAACACAAATGGATAGAACATGTTCAAAGCATGAAAACAGAAAGATTACCAAAACAAGCCTTAAAGTACAAGCCATTCGGAAAAAGAAAACCAGGACGTCCTCTTAAACGATGATTTCTAAGGCCGGAACAGGCCATGCTAGGCCTAAAACTTTGATACGCATGATGATGATGATTTTCATATATACTTATGATAGCTTTTAGAATATTATTTGGTATTTGTCTTTTTTTAATATGTTAAATAAAATATTTCTTTTAACTTTATCAAATGCTTTTTCAAAGTCAATAAAATGCGATTTGTTTCTAAACTGCATTCTCTTCTTTTCTCTATTATTAATTTTAGCCAAAAGACTGGGTCTATACATGAACGTTCTTTTCTAGTTATAGGTAGTAGTTATAGTAGCTGTGTTATATATCTTTAATTACATATACAGGTAGTTCCCACCTTTACGAATTAAATTGGTTCCTGGTGACCATTCATAAGTTAGGAATTG
The DNA here is from genome assembly GCF_054136105.1 of Typopeltis vanoorti. NCBI lineage: Eukaryota > Metazoa > Arthropoda > Arachnida > Uropygi > Thelyphonidae > Typopeltis > Typopeltis vanoorti. The sequence goes on from NC_143574.1 coordinate 26,964,953, forward strand.
ATAAAGCAGCAGTTAATTGGCATTAGAAATAATGCTATAAGTGAGATTTACATTCGTAAGAAGGAATATATAAAATACAAAATTAATATTAAATGATAAAGGATTTTACTGACCAAAGATTTACATATTTAAAAAATAACAAGAAAATTTTTAAATTAAAAGAGATTCTTTGAAAAAAAAATTAGCTCGTTTTTATATCACCAAGTAGGAGATATATTAGGACGATTCAGTGCATTTCCCCCCCCTGGAAAAAAAGGCCTCGAGTGTCACCTGCTTCGTTAACTTTCGAAAGCCATACACTTTATATTCACTGCATACAAATAATTGTTTTTGTGTATGTCTATATGAAATTCCTAAAATGCAAAGAACCTTTATGAAGGATTTTCAATTCAGAGTTCTTATACAGAGATGGAAGAGTTTATCCTCCCAGAAACACAAGTTTTTTTATATTGAAAAGCAGGCAAACCAATCATTACAACAAACTCAATTAATAGACAATGTATGAGCATCACACCTTGAGTTGCTTTGGCCATAAATTAAAATAATAAACCAAACAAATATGCAATTCTATATACAAGTGTCATAATTTTAGTTTTAATTTAGTAATTTTTCTCGTTAAACCTGCTCTGTACCATACACTTACATTTTTAAAAAGCTATGCACTCCTTTGCCTTTTCAGCTATATTTGTTTATAACTGATGTTCTCAGTTCCCATTAGTTCCTAATAGTATTATGTTACTGGCCAGAGGACAGAAGTATATAGTCTGTTCATTTATTTTTAGCTTTGCATAGCAATCCATTCTCTGAGTGTGTGTTCACATTCATTAAGGTGATGAGATACTCACAACAAAAATTACGCATGTAGCCATTTCTTCAACTTTCCATCTTGCAACTGGTCTTGCTCTCTCTGCCAGAGTCTATATTAGTCACTTCTTCTGGTAGCCCATACTTTGTCATCTAATATGAACACTTGTTCCATTCTCTGTATTTCTTGATCTTTTCATTTAAGCTATAAATAATATTCTCCTGCAATATCTTCACATATTTTATTTTGTCCAATCGTTAAAATGCTTTTAAAAATACAGGGTGGCCATAAAATAACTTTCCCTCCTTGGAGGCATCTGTAGCTAAAACCAATCAAAGGAATGCAACCAAATTTTATATTGAGACTTTTGAAGGCATGGGGAGATGATTTCTGCCAAAAAAGGATTTAGTACCAAAAGTTGCTGATAAGGGAAATTTTGGCGCTGGCGGAGCCGAAAGCAGTCAAATTTTTGCAGTAAACGCAGGTAAAAAGGATTATGCAAATTTGACTGTGCGTACGTGACAGCACCGCCACCAATTCCACTTAAAAAGGGATTGGGAATGTTCAGGCAGTTATTCAAATGACTGACGAATTGTGCTCATTATGAGTCCTACCTTGCCTCAGCATGGAACTTTATTTTTTAAGTTGTTTTACCTTAAACAGTGCAATGTCGTAGTGGCCCTTCAGGAATTTAGAAGGCTTCATAACCTGCGTCTAGGTCCTATGTTAGCAGTAGCACTGAGAGCTATGATTAAGAAGTTTGAAGAAACTGGATCACTAGGAGAACTGGCAGAGGATAGAAAGCAGTGCAAGAAGAGACAGTAACAGACGTTACTGGTCAGCAGTCAATAGACGTTAAATGTCAACACATTGAAAATCATGCATGTGGTCCAGGAGACCTTGATTCCAATGAATAAAACATTATTTCCTGTGAGTTCAATCACTACATTAATTTCTATGTCTCTCGCAAGTTGTTGTTTTAGTTTAATTATTATCATTGTAGCGCACCACATATCCAGCTGGAATGAGTGACGCGTCTGTCGCTTACACCAGTGCTTCCCATACTTCTGGATGTCAGGGCTCCCTTTGGAAAAATTAAAATATTTCATGGCCCCCCCTCGAAAAAAAATCATAATATAGACATTATAATATTTATTGTATTTATATTCAATAGAAAACATACACAGCGAATATTGCAAAAATCAAATGCAAATACATTTTTAGCATCTTACATACACATTTGACATGGCACGTTATCTCATATTTTTATATACATAGATATATTGTTATTGTACATTTGCAGTACAAGCACATGAAACATAAAATGATTACTAATAAAGAAAGAATTAAAAACATAAAAGAAGTTTAATAACAATTTAATGTGATGGATGTGTTTCAATACTGCTACACCAATCAGGTGAAATATTCGAAACTGCAATTCTTAGATTTCTGCTTTGAAATGAAACTTATATGAATAAGCATATATTTACTAATGTTCATTAAGCGACGAAATACACAGGAAGCAAAATTTGTGAACCCGCACCACTGTATGATTTTTTCCATTAAAATATAAAAAATAACAAAAAAGAAATAAAAAATAATAAAAATTAAATACATTTCTTTCAAGATAAGAAAAATCTACTTAATCGTAAAACATTTTCAATTTGTTTTCATATTTCACGGCCCCCCAGTTTGGGAAGTGCTGGCTTACACCATCGAAATTTTATGATTCCATTTTATCTGCCTTCAATGCCTCCAATTATCCACCAGCACCAAAACTTTCCCCTATCGGCGACTTTTGGTACTAAATCTTTTTTCGTGGAAATCATCTCCCCATGCCTTCAAAAGTCTCGATATAAAATTTGGTCGCATTCCATTGATTGGTTTTAGCTACAGATGCCTCCAAAGAGGGAAAGTTATTTTATGGCCACCCTGTATAATTTCTACAGTTTGTATTTTCCTTTCATCTTTAACTATCCATATATATCATAATATAAAAGCATGAAAGAAAAAAACAATGATTACTTTATAAAAATTAAGTTGGTATTTTGTAATGCCTTTAACTGCTCACAATTTTTTTTTATCCTTGTCACAACTTAAACTGAATATATGAACAGTTTTTAATCTTATAAAACTGCCTTTAAATGTTTATTTTCATTGCGATCTTCATATTGTTGGCTTATTTCATCAATTTCCTGATATGTAATCTCAAGGGGTGCACAGGAAACTGACAATACTACATGATTATCTTCACATTACTAATATCCTGCCAGCAATTTTCTTCAAAATTAGTCTATCACCTGTCAACACTTCAATACGATCAGATCTAATTTTCATATCTTGTAGAGCTGCGTTTCCTAAATAGGATTCTACAAAAATTTGTAGGTTCTCCAGAAAATAGATATAACTGACACTGGAAGTAGTTTCTGATAATAATAAAAATAAATAAAACCTTTATTAGCAAATGAAGAAAATACTCATTTTTATTAAATCTACTTATTTCTAGAGGAGTTATGTTTTTATTTGCAATTATGTATGTAATGGTTCACTGTCATAATTACTAACCAGTAATTTATAAAAATTTTAATAAGGGATTCTGTAAAAAAAAAATTTTTTAAAAATTAGATCTTGGTCCTCGATCATTTTCCTGCATCATGACATCAAAACACATTTTGACATTTCCTCTGCATTCTGTTTATTTGACTATACTATTTCAGATTACCTCTGCTCACACATTCCCAAATGCTAACAGTAACAAGATCCTTTGTAATATTTTAATTTTTGACATGATTCTGCCATTGTGCCATCTGTTGACTTCTCTAATCTTTCTAAGAACTGAGCTTTCAAATCAAGTTAACCACAGTACTCTTTCATTTTAACAGTCATTAGAAGAATCCAGAAGCAGTGACAATGGCCCTGATGCTATCGTTCCTATTGTGGTAAAATAAAAACAAAAGTTCCTAAATAACACCTATTCTATACCACCTTTAAATCTTTTCTTCCTACTTTAGTAAAAATTCAGAAAGAAAAGTCCGTTCACAAGCATAGTAAACTGCTTCATTTATCTCACAATGTGGAAACAAGAACAGACAAACAGCTTTCACCCAAATGCTCTGATTTCAGTACTAAAAAAAATCATGGTGATCAATAGCCAAAACTTTTTTTTTAACCTCGCAGCTCACCAACTAATCAGCGAACAGCAATATGTATTTCACTATTCTCAAACTACAGCTGCTGATCCAACCATCACCTTTGGACACACACACCATGGAAAGGTTTGGAAAAACTTGCAATCTCTTGCATTTCTAGGGCATTCAACTGGGTCTAGTACAGAACCCTGCCCAACAAAATGTTATCTTATGATCAGCCTTTGCAATCAGGTTGCCAAATTCCTTTCTGTTTGTTCGTTACATGTCATGTTAAGATTTGCTCGTTAAACTACAACCAAAGTTGAATCCAGTGTTTTCTGCTTTTATCTACTTTCCTCCTCTTCCTGTACATAAATAACCTTCTCTCACTGACCTCAAATCCCATCAAGAGTTAGCAATGCTAGACAGAAAACTATTCCTGTTCAACAAATGTTGTAGTACCCAACTATTATAAACCTAAGATCTTCCATAACCGGCACCTAAAAACTTTAACCTCCTGGCACTGCATCATTTCCCATAGAAGGATTTCATTCTTCTGTATGGCAAGTCTTGTGAACTTCAGTCACGCATTATCTTGATTACTTCTTACTCTTGATGAAATCCATATTTTCAAACAGTGCCAAATTTCTCTTCTTAGTTTGACATACTTCTAGCCTTTTATGAAACACACTTCTTCAGTCTCCAAAAACTCACTTGCCTGTTCAAGCCATTACTTTCACCTGTACAAATACTAACACTGCATAAATCCCAAATCTGTCCAAACTTGGAATAACGCACGCACTACACCTAAAAGTTCACTCTACTGTGATATTCTATCTTATGTCTCTTTTATAAGTATTTCTCTGGAAATAATTCTGAACTGGCTGCCATCATTCTTCGAAAACTGTAAAAACATGAGCAGCTCATATCAACATCCGTTTACTCTCCACCTTTAAACCTACTGAACTTTCACTCTATCATTCTTTAGAACAGCTTTCTTCACTGCCTTCCCCCAAAAGGCAGTAACTTCAGCTGCTCCAGTAACCCATTAATAGTCCTTCCTTCCCCTTCACATCTACCCACACACACAGTACTGATGTGCTATAGTTTTGAAACCCTTCAATGTGGGTTTTGTATAAAAAACAAGTGAATGATGCCAACAGCTGAGTGTGTATAGATAAAAGTAGCCATGATTTTGCAGACTGGAAATGGAAGGATTAATGGGGTTGGAACTAGAAATCACATTTGTGAAGCAAATCAGATGTGGAGAAGATGGACGGAACGTTTAAAAAACTGGTTAAAAGATTGGAATAATAATCTCCAATTATTGTTTTACCCTTTTCAAGATAATAAACAAAATGCCTTTAGCATCTCAAAATACCAATGCCATGACTTTTCCTTCTAATGGAACTGACTTTGTCTTCTTTGGCGCTGAACAACCGGCTTCTGTCCACTGTTTGGATTCTGGTGTGTAATGGTGAATCCAAGTCTCATCCATAGTAATAAATCAACGCACAAAATCAGTTTTATTCTTGTTAAAACGCTCCAAGCTCTGTTCAGAGATTTTTGTGCGAGTGCATTTTTGATCTGCTGTGAGCAAACACAGCACTCATCATGCGCAAAGGTTTTTCTTTTGCAATTCTTCATGCAAAATATATCCTATACATTCTTTTGAAATGCCCGTAGTCTCAGCAATTTCACACACTTTGACTCGACAGTCATCCAATACTATATCATGCACTTCAATGATTTCTGGTGTTGTTACACTTTTTGGACATCCTTCAAGTGGATCATCTTCAAGGCTGGTATGACCACATTTAAACTTGTCAGCCCATTTCTTAATTGTCGAAAACGAAGGAGAAGAGTGACCATAAACTTTTATGAACTTCGAATGAATTTCTTTCGGCATTAAACCTTCTACAAATAATTTTATAACTGCACGATACTCAATTTAATCCATTTCATGGGATACAAACACTTTTGCTTCAGACAGCTGTAGAAAACAAACTTCTTGATAGAATTACTGACTTGCAATTTCACATGGATGCTTATGGCAGATGTACCAACTGGGGGGGGGGGGGGGGGGGTTTGCCAATAGTGTTGCCATCTATGGTCGAGGCCAAGAACTTTCCAGACCACCCTCATAGTAGCAAAGATAGATCATTTCAGATACTAGGATCTATTACTCCTAAATCAGTAACATGTGAAAAAGATGTAGATGATTGTGTCAACCATGCCCATAATGCTATAAAACAACTGAATGGTGTGTTATGGAGTTAAGACATTCTCAGAAATCAAGAAGACGATACTCCGAATGATTGTGTTCTGATGTATGGGAGAGAAGGATCCTTCCTTCTCTCCTTATGGGACTTCTACTTTCATTCCAGAAAGTAGAAGTCCCATAAGATGTTGAAAGTTTAAAGGATAAAGGATTCAAGTAAATTTATTAAAGTCCCATAAGAGCTGTATAGATGGATGGCTTACAAAGAATCTGTATATCTTGCCTTCAGAGAATTCAGAATGAGACATAATAGAGAGAGAGATGAAGGTTGCAAGAAAATGTGATTAACTGCCTAGAACTATCTTTACAGTGGTATGGACATTTTCAATAGATGCCACAGGAGAGATGGCCCAAGGAAGTGATGAATTGGTCACCGGGAAAATGGAGAAGACAGCCTCGACTCTAGAGGGTAGCAACAAGGCTCTGGAATGACCATTAACTGCCACTGATGTCATCCAACACATGGCATCAATGGCAGTATGACATTAAAAATAAGGATATTAGGAAAAAACTTGCTATTGTTAACATTCAGGAATGTGTTAGTCAGGTGCGAATATTCCAGGTGTGCGATACTCATCCACCAAATAACAATATCACCGATATTAAAATTATGCATTTATTCCCATTAAAGACTTCTCTAATTGTTTCCAGGCTTCTCACGATTCCAGAAAGTAAACAACAGACTAATGCTTCATGAAAAAGACACTTTGACACGTAAACATTACATCGCATTCATAGCCTGGGTGTGCATTCAAAATACATACACCTTTGAGCCATTTGAAAAGATGTACAGATGGCGCAGTGGGTCAAATGCTTAGCATTCTAATAGCTTTAAACTGCTCAGAAGGCAAGGCAGGGTGGGTTCTGAGACATTAGCACCTAGAGGCTGTGATTGGTTATTGTGTCAACCAATCCAACTAAACAGTGTCATGAGTTGTTTTTGTTTTCTGAATTTCATCTGTTCTGTGTGCGTGAATGTGAAATGATGTGGTAGGCAAGTTTTTAATATATATAATTTTCAATAAATTTATAACTTTTCTGCCCATCCTAACAATGGGTAACAGTATTGTAGTCCAAAGAGATAAGCCTCATCCTCCTCTTCCAAATTTTACACCTTTGAGTAAATAAAATATACCAACCAAATATAGCATTCTCCTTCATTGTTTTTCTATATACAATATCTTAAACGCATTGTCCCCTGCTCTGCACAGATTGTTACAATTAATTGATAAATTAAAGTATTCAAAGTTAACCTACAACTAACTGCATTAGACCAATTAAGATGAGCACTGATGGCCTATACACTCTGAAAACTTTCATACATCAAATCAAACTGCAATCATAAGGTTAAATTGCCTTCAAAGACAGAAATATAAGATCTGATAATGTTGGAATCTTGACAGATAACAGATTAATTTGGAGGAAACTTGTTGATTGGAAGTTAGTAATGGGTCAACTTTCTTCCTTAGTACTGTCATAATATCCTGTTAAAGAGCAAAATAAGAAATGATTATCAGACATAGAAATGCTCTGGGAAAATTTGGAGAAAAGAGCAAACCTAATAATAATGGTAAATACCTACTAGACTGTTGCAGAGGACATGGACTAGTTATTACTAACACCATGTTTCAACATAATGTGCACAAACTCACATGGAGAGAAGATGCTGGGAATAAGAAAAGTCGCATTGAAAGTGATATTTTCCCACTGGTTCAGGACACAACAGTAGACAAGGGATTTGAAAGTGGAAGTGATCACCAGTTAGTGTTGAGCAGAATGAAACTGAATTTCATATTAAAAAGAAGGGTGTGTGTATAAAAGTCTTTATTATTATTACTATTATCTGAGACCTCCAAGGAGTCAAGGAGGCTATAAATCACCCAAACCATTAGGGGGTTAGGGGACAGAACAGATAGCATCAATAGCAGTATCATATTAAAAAAGAAAAGAGGATATTAGGAAAGAACTTGCCATTGTCAACATTCAGGAATGCCAGCAGAGTATCTCAGATGGTATGGAAAAGTTAGCAAAAACAAGTTGTTTTTGTCAGTATGGCACAAAAATGATCCAGAAGAAGACCAGAGTCTAGGTAGATTGATACAGTAAAAAGTGCCTTAGAAAACAAAAATGTAAGATCTCATAATACTGGAATGTTGACAGGTAACCGGTCAGTTTGGAGGAAAACTGTTGATAAAAAGTAACGATGCAACTTTTTCATGTTGTACTATCATAATATCCTGTACACCTCACTGATGTCAGGAACTAGATGATGACTTAAACACTATATATCTGTACATCCAATCAATATAATATGGTCTCAGACCCAGTCTAAACATAGATAAAGCACTTTGACTTCATGGAATCAATATGGTAGGATACACAATAGTAAGTGTATCAATTATTTTTCTAGACATCTCCAAAGCATTTCACTGTGTCCATCACAACCTGCTCTTACAAAAAAAAAAAAATGCACAGATATGGTTAGTTGTCACAAATAAATAGTTTAAATCTAGCTAGCAGAACAGATTTATATTTCACCTATGCACACAGTTAAGTGAAATGTAAAACGTGGTGCAATACAAAGAATCAATACTAGCACCTATCCTTTAATGTATGCTAATGTGTGTAGCTGCAACACAAAATAAGTGTTCTTCACTTGTGATGAAATTCTGATTAATAAAGTTAATCTCTATACATTAGAGAACCACATCAATCAGGATATGACAAAATTAAATGGTTAGTTTCTTAAGGGCTTCAAAATAAATTTCAACTTATTGGCTTAACCACCAATAAGTTAGATTGTTATCAATCAATAAAGTGGCATAAACTGCAATTTGTCAAGCCTGTATGTTAAATTTGTTAACATACAATTCTTGAGATTCCTATCTTCTTCTTCAAGTGTCATCCCCTAGAAGGAGGTTGGCAACCATGTCACGGAACCTTTTTCTTTCTTTTGCTGCTCTGGAACATTTATGGTAATTCAAGCGAGTCCGTCCTTAATGTCTTCAAGCCACATTCTCCTGGGTCTACCTCTCCCTCTTTTTCCATCCAATTTCCCTTCTATTATTAATTTCTGAATGCCTTCTATACTACCTATGAAATAAGTTCTTTGGTATAGCATCATTTGTGGGAATGGAGACTTGCTATCTACTGTCTGATAATACAAAATAAAGTGCAACATTCACTTCCTATCCAGTACTTTATTCCCCAAATTATATACAAATTGTATATAATCCTGATCTTATCCTTATGGGCACTAACTATATTGCTGTTCAAGGAAAAAAACAATCAAAATTTTCCTTTATACATAACATGTATTATGATCTGTGGTGGGGAAGGAACTTATTGACAGTACAGAAAGCAATATACTCCACAAATCCAGCTATAATAAATTACCTGACAGAATAAAATTACCTTCAGATTACACATTTAAAAAAAGGCTGGAGGGATTATGTCAAAGTAAATGATGAAAAATATTTCAAATACAAAACTGATTACAGATATATAAACAAGCAAATATCTGTGGACTTATCTTCAATATATGTGCTTTTCTAGTAACCAGTATGGTGAATGTCCTTAGTTATACATGAAACTATGTTTATTCTCATTAAGAACTGTATCAACTAGTTTATTTTCTTATGCTTATCTTAAATACTTCTCTCATAATACTTCTGTAGCACAATTTCAAGAACAGCAGACATTCTGCATACAATTCTCGTCATGACAATGGGAATCCTTGTATGGGCTTTTTCAAATGAAGGTGAGTTGGCCAATCTCATATGGAGGTAGCAGGGTTTTTTCTTCTCCTGGAAACTCTGGTTTTTCATCCTACGTACAGGCAAATCAGCCTCTAGAAGACATGCAATTTACAGACAAAAAATACTGTTGGTAATGATGGACAGTAGATGGCATTTATGGTAGTAGTGTCGTATTAGGTAGTAGTAGTACGTATTAGGTAGTAGTGCCCATACAAGGGAATCCTTGTATGGGCTTTATCAAATGAAGGTGAGTTGGCCAATCTCATATGGAGGTAGCAGGGTTTTTTCTTCTCCTGGAAACTCTGGTTTTTCATCCTACGTACAGGCAAATCAGCCTCTAGAAGACATGCAATTTACAGACAAAAAATACTGTTGGTAATGATGGACAGTAGATGGCATTTATGGTAGTAGTGTCGTATTAGGTAGTAGTAGTACGTATTAGGTAGTAGTGCCCATACAAGGGAATCCTTGTATGGGCTTTTTCAAATGAAGGTGAGTTGGCCAATCTCATATGGAGGTAGCAGGGTTTTTTCTTCTCCTGGAAACTCTGGTTTTTCATCCTACGTACAGGCAAATCAGCCTCTAGAAGACATGCAATTTACAGACAAAAAATACTGTTGGTAATGATGGACAGTAGATGGCATTTATGGTAGTAGTGTCGTATTAGGTAGTAGTAGTACGTATTAGGTAGTAGTGCCCATACAAGGGAATCCTTGTATGGGCTTTTTCAAATGAAGGTGAGTTGGCCAATCTCATATGGAGGTAGCAGGGTTTTTTCTTCTCCTGGAAACTCTGGTTTTTCATCCTACGTACAGGCAAATCAGCCTCTAGAAGACATGCAATTTACAGACAAAAAATACTGTTGGTAATGATGGACAGTAGATGGCATTTATGGTAGTAGTGTCGTATTAGGAAAATTAAGTAACAGTGGAGAGGGTGAGATGTATTTGGCAGAGTAGATTAGTTTGTTGTGACCTATTCTTCTTATTCTATTCTATTAAATTTCTTATACTTTATATCCTGTCGGCTACGCCATTTATGTTGCGTCCCATTTTACGATTTTTATTCTATCAATTTCCTCTTATCTATGTTCTTCTATTATCTACACACGACATATCACCAAAAAATTCACTAATACTTAAGTTATTTCTCCCCTTAGTACCCCTAATATTTGTATTTATACTGCGCCTTTTGGGATATTTAGTTTAAGATATTATATACAAAAACAAGGAGAAAACTCAAATATGTCCGAAAGTGTAACTATGTTGCAGTCGTGACACTTTATCTCGTTTCTTAACATTAATTTCCCACGTGATTAGGTTTGTATTTTTCAAGTGGTGCATTGGACAGCAATTTCAGACAACTCTTTTATCATTGAACAAAGGTTTATTAAATTCCTTAACATGGTACAATTCAAATTTTTTTTGCAATTACTCAATTTAATGCTAAACTAAATACTTACAAACTAACATTAGCTTATTACAAGTAATTAGGCTATGATCCTATAATGAATATTATGATCATACCGCCATAACAATTCAACACATAAATTCACTTGACATGGACAAATGGGATTAATTCACACTATTTTACTATTCAAACTTAAGTAGATTAACTAAACCTTTTTCTGCACTAACACACAACTATGACATTTTAACTTTCCTATACATTAACAATAGACATGCAAAATTCTCAGGACACTTAATTATTCACATAACATTAACACTAGCCAGCTTACTTTTAATATATTCTGTCAGATACTAAAGTCCTAGTATAAATTTTCCTTGGTCACTTCAACAGTTCCGTATTAGAATAACGATACTTATTACAGACAATTTTAGTTAACATTAGATATATTTTACAGTACCTTTCTTTCTTGGGATTTTCATATGGACCTTTACCTTCTTCTGATTGAACTATCTTGATATAACCTCACCGATAATCTGCTTCTCCTACGTTCTTTTTGGAACTGAACTAGGCTTACGCTGGCTTAACTTTTCGTAACTCCGAACTCACTTTGAATCATCTTTATATCGGTTGTGCAACTCACCACGTGGACATCTATTTCTTTACAGTCCTCCGTTTTTCGTAGTTGTTACTGAAGTTGGAAAACAAAGACTATGCTTTCTTTTCCTCGACTTTATGGCATTCTTCGCTCTCACATAGGAAATACGGAACCGAAATTCCACTCACTTTCGTTTCCGTGTTGTGGCATGAAGATATAACCCCTATCTCGCCACTCAGGAAAACATCGTGAAATCCCTACGAAAGAGCGCGCGAAGGACTCTCCTGGAACAGAATCAAACCAAAACCAAAAAAGCCTCGTGGGGGGGGGGGGTTCACAACCCTTTTATACCTGTTCTCCTAATGGCACTTTTTCTAACTTCTTTTCTCCGCCCCCTACTTGTTTTTACTTCACCGACCAATTACGGTGGCGTTTTTCTGCCAAACGGCATTTGATCGGCGAGCCCGTAACGATGTCTCAATCCGGGAATCGGCCCTGAGCGATAGTCTGTTGTTTTCCTTTGCTAGCCTCTAATTTAATCTCCTTTCCAAAATTTTTCTATGAACTTACTTAATAACTTAATCTCTAGCCTCTCACATACCATCTCTTATGACTAATACTTTTGTCTTATTTATTTAACTTTTCTCATTTAAGTCATATCACAATATTAATATATTCTTTCTTTTGTTAGTTTAACAAAACCTTCATATTTTATATATTTTATTGGATGCAAGAATCTTTCTTTTTCTTTTTATTAATTCAACTATTATCTTTTATGCAGGGTTTTTAATTTATTTTATTTATTCTTCATGTTACACCATGATAGCTGAGAATTCTATATTCTCAAGATATCAGGTGTAACAGTTTGCCCTCCTATGATGAGTCCTTGGACTCCCTGGAGATGTCACATAATTCCTGTCCATTATGGTATCCTCATGATACTCATCATAGTTGTATAATTCTATGCATAAATGTACAGATTAACTGTTTTTTAATGAAAAATTTATTCAATATGAATATTAGCACACAGGTTAGTAAGTACATGCTAAACAGATGGCTAACCAAACACAATATGCTTACGACAAGTTTCATACAGAATGGTGATATTATTCTATGTGAACAGAGCATCAAGGGAATTTATGTGTGGAATTTTATGTTAATCCCACAAAAGTTGCCAAACCTGTAAGTGTTTTATGTGGGAATACTAAAAAATAACATTTAGGTTTATAAATGTGTAATAAAATAAGTAAACTAAAAAAATGTATATTAAAAACTTTTCAGTCGAATTTTGATAAGTGCTTGCTATTATTTCTGCATACAACTTCCTATTCAAAGAATTTAACACTGGAGAAATTTTAAACTTCAACAAAAACCAAGAAGCGAAAATACATTGTTTTTCAGTTTTCCTTCAGGAAATATTCCATACGTTTCTTCAAAAGATTGTTGGCAACCATCTACTATGGTATGGCTGATGAAGGGCAGGCATGTCTGCAAAATGTGAAAAATACTTGCAATAAAAAATTAATTTTTTTTAAAAATATTAATTATCTTTCTTGTTCTAGAATTAAATTCACTGACATGAAAATCAAATTCCAGATATGCACAGGATACAATGATGGTCCAAGAAGTTTTCATTATCACTAACTTCCTAACAATTTTCCTGTTAACTGCAATCATCTACATCTTTGTTCTCTTCGTCGAGGTCTTTTTCCTGGAAATCTAGCAACAAACACTTATTTTGCTAACTTTTCCTTTATCATCCTGTTTAAGGAGCCATACCACCTGAGATTAGCTCTACTTACAGTCCTAAATGCTGATAGTGTCAAGTTCCTTCACAGCTCTGATCCACGTTAAAACTGGTTTGAGCACTGTCTTGTAAATAGATAGTTCAGCAATTTGACTGACTTCTCTCTTATTTGTTCCTACTATACCAGCTTGGCATACTTTATTTCCATATTTAATTCAACATCATCACTAAAAATTCCAGATTTGATATAGTTTGTGAAAGTGTATATACATGCATACCAAAAAAAGAATCCAAGTTTATAAACCTGAAGTAACATACTTCAGATGCCTGAGCTCCAAAATAATACCTGGTTATCTTTATTTCACCTGCCTTCCAATACTGTTGCTTTGAATTTTTTTTTTTTTTTTGTAGACAAGCTCAAAGAGCTATTATGCTCATCTAGACCAGGTACTAACAAACATCCATGCCCAAGGTGGGATCCAAACCCACAATTTGTTGGTTGGAGAGTGGGTAAGCTATCCAGTTAGCCAACCAGGCTGCCTTTATCAGTAGGACTGAAATATGAAAATTGCAAATTATGTAGCAAGAAAGGATAGTAATTACTGCTCTTTCTCATACACATTTTGCTATTATCCTTACTGTTGAATGTTGCTATAGAGTTGCAGTCCAGTTTTTATGGGAATTACAAAAATAAAAGCAAAAAAGATTACCATCTACCATTTTCTCAAAATTACATATATGTAAAAAAAATTATGTGACACCTCCAAGACTCATTATGGAAAAACACACCACACCACACAACCTTCAATTTACACTACTTAATCCTCCAACATACTGCATCTTTATCTACCACTTACTATGTCATCTATTATCCACTAATTGTATTTTTGTCTATTAATTCCATGTATTCTCTGGCCAATTTGCCTGTATATGCAGCATGAAAAGCCAAGTTTCCAGGAGGAAAAAAAGCTCTGCTACTGCCATATGAAATCAGCTAATTTGCCTTCAAACTCTGTCTTTCCAAATCAAGGAACAAAGTGTCCTCCCCCCATTCAAACCATGTATGAACAACAAGAAGTAAAGCACATCATCATCTGTGAAAGCATATCACAGGTAAGGGATTCAAACAGATGAAAGCATCAGTCATCGATTTAGAGCCATGCCAGTAGTTTCAAGATACAGGATTAGTTGAAAACGTGATCAAGTGCATAAAAGGTACCCGGTTCCCTCTCCCTATGAGACTCCCACTAACAAAAAAGTTGGGAACCTATAGCTACATTGATACATAATATTGGATTTATTGGACCATGGTTTTGATAAACATTTATACATTTATTAAGATCCACTAAGGATAGAGTCGCTTTCTACAAATATGCAGGTTTACAGCATACCATGTATGTGTGGGCTGACTTACATAGGCCAAACTTCACGAAGCCTAGAAATCCGAAAGAAGGAACGTGTCAGATGTCAATAATAAAAAAACAGACACCTCAGGGTTAACACATTATTTCTCAACTTCTAACCATTCAGTAGATTGAGACAACAGCTCCATGCCACATATCGAAGAGGATTACAGATGTAGAACCTTTAAAGAAGCTGCAGTAGTCCTACGGACAGGAAATAACCTCAATAGAAACGAGGGAATAATATTAAGACATTTGGAAAAATCAATTAAATTCATTACGTTTAGCAGAACTAAATTACGCAAAATATTATAAAACGTGACTTAATAACAATGACTAAGTCTTCACGCTTTATGCGTTTGATGTTACGCGTGCTCTCCAATTTGTTTAACTGTTTTTTAAGTCGTTACTGCATTCTTTTGGTTTTGCATTTAATATTAGTATAACCTTTCTCGTCTTGACAAAGCTAGACAGACACAGCTAGCGAAACTAGTTGAAGATTATGTATAAATGTTTATCAAAACCATGGTCCAATAAATCCAATATTATTTATCAATGTATGTTAATGAAAAGGCCTAAATAATAACTATCATAACCTATAGCTACATTAGTACAGCAGATGGGCTAAAGTTTTAATATATATTGTTTACGTAACGCAAAAACCCTGCTCTGGTGGATCAGACATTGACCTTTCTCAAAAGCTTCACATCTCCAATAAGTAGGATAGTGATCTCACACCAGACAATGAAATTCAACTCCGACTTACAATCACAAATATCAAAGTCCAGAGTAGGATTCAAACCTGAAGCCTGTTGGTACAATAACCATTCAGCTTAAAATTTAGGTTGGCAGCTTAATCAGATTTCTGAATTTAAGCACTGCACTGATCAATGTAAGAAATAGGTTTTGAATTTGATGCAAAACCTTTGCTAATGGTAAGGCTGATGGTCAATGCCAAATACAAGTACTTAGGCACAAGTGGAAATTCTAGACAATGTCACATAGTCCTGATATTGCACCCAACAATAATCTAGTCTTGCTATAGAATCAAAACATAACATAAGAGGTAAGTGAATTGTGCTATCACTAATCAAAACCATCTTTGTTTAATTTTAGTACTACGAGATTGTACTACATACTAGGACTACTTGCATTAGTTCACACTAGTAATCACCAATACTTTTATAGTTTACTATATTTAGCATGAAACTTTCTGATTCCAATCTTCGAGTTTCTTATTCAGTTTTAAAACAATGTGGGATTTAATATCCCCTTAATTTAAATAATGTTTATATCACCAAAATGAAGCCTATTGGCTCTTTATATTTAAGTAACCATCTTTGTTATCTGCCTCTGAACCCTTTCCACAGTTAATTTATTCCCTTCAAATCCTGGGGACCAAATTTGAGAACAATGGTCTAAGTGTGATCTGATCAGGGTCTTATACAACAGAATCACCTGTTTAAGGGATTTTTGATTTTTTTCTTTTTTGTTTAAATTTACAAAATGCGCATTTGCATTCTGTAAATGTATAATCAGGCATTGTTATATTACACGTAACAGAAAGGGATTAGTGTGGAGAATTCATAATAGACATTGAAACAACAAATTAACATAAGATAAAATGAGCATATGAACTGTTTAAAATTATCACTGATGGCCAAGATCAAAACAGGACACCTAATGTTTACTGTAGTTCACCCTTGAGAATACTGATAATTTGGTTTAAAAACCTTTATATAAAGTCAAACCCAAAATGTTGGCATGTTCAAACATCCATAGTTGTAAAATGTGATTCTTTAACACATTAAAAACAGTCAATTAGCCAATTTTTTTTTTCTAGCTATCATTTTATGATCACATATTTCTGCAGATGAAACTAAAAAATTATAAACTAGAAATAGGATATTAGGTAAACTGCGTTTATTTCAAATTGTATAACCTTTAAAAGACAAGATTTTTTTAAGTATCTTTTGTCAAATATATTGTCAATTTAGTAAATTATCTTAATTACTATTAATTTTAACATTTTAATCTAAGAATCCTTAGCTTGCATCTGATATGAATTTTATCAATTTTCTTTTGCTATTCACACCACTATCTTAAAATGGCCAAAAACTGCAGAACAGTGCGAATAGTAGCAGAGCAACATGAGTACAGATAACATGGCCCAGATTATTTGAAATCTGAAGTTTAGGGGAAAAAAAGGTGGGCACCACTGCTTTGAAGATAAAGGGTTAACATGCCTCCATGCATTTTTGCTATTCCAATGATATAGTACAAAGAAAAGGCTTGTATGATGACTTATTTGAAAACAATCAAAATTTTCACCATGGCTGAAAATCCAAAGCGAGTTCAAAATTTATTTCTAAAGTGAGTCCATAGGTTTAGTTGGACTAACTAAATCTAGTAAGGTTTATATACTCAAACTTTAGTTGAATCATATACTAAAAACAACTGCAATTCCAGCCTTTGCAAGAAAGATTTTTGTGCAAAATCTTTCAGAATATTTAACTTTTCTGTTATACTATGGCCAAAAAATCTAGTATTTTGCAATTCCAGTGGATTAAATGCATACTGTGTACAAGTCAGAGAATGAGAACACTATCCACTCTGATAATCAGGCTTGCAGAGAATGAGTGGCATAAAAGAGATAACCGGTTTTTGTAAAAGTAATATTCTAAATATTCACGGCATAGTGTGTGGGAGGCATTGAAAGTTAACAGGACTGGTTACATTATCAAATGACCTTAAATTTAAGCAATTTTAACGAAAAAAAAAATTGATCCCAGGAATAAAAAATAAATCAACTCTCAGAGCGAAAAAAGATTTAGCATTGCTAAAATCAAGAGGAATTTAATCAGTTTGAAATCAGGAAAATGAAAGGAAAAAAAAAACGATTTTGAAACGGTTTTTGAACCAAAATAAAACGTTCTCTGAACAATTCAAAAGGAACTTTTATTATTTTCCTAATCATGCAAATTAATAATCTTGATACAAACTTGACGATAATAAAAAAAAAAGTATCTGGATTGGAACAATTTACTTGTTCCTTTGAAGATATATTTCCAGGTCAGAGCAGAAAATTTCACTCCCAGAAAATATTGCCCCATTTGAAACACACACACATTATATAATTTATTTATTTATATATATATATATATATATATATATATATATATATATATATATATATATATATATGTTAAAGATACCAAGCTATTTTAATTTAATTATTATACCTAAGGTAAAATACTTTCTACATATATATATATATTTATTAACTATTCAGGATTAATTTAAGAATTATGATAGTGAAAAAAAATAATGCAAAAAATAGTATTTCTTTGTTACTATTAACAGGGGGAGAGAGGAAAATCAATGCTGCATGGACCTTACTCAAGAACTATCTAGTAGAGGCAATATCAGAATGTATACCAAAGGTTAAGAGGTTAATAGAGCAGGTGTGAAATGAAGAGGTAAGGCATGCAATCGAAACGGAGAATGCATTATGGAAAGAGCATAAGATGACTGGTAATAACAGTTGCATGAAGTAAGTAGAATAGGCAAGAGAAGTGATTTGCCTGGTGAGGATGGCAAAAAAGCAGTATCGGCAACAGTTAGCTCACAAGGCTAAAAAGAATCCTAAGGAGTTTTTTCGATAAATAACCAATAGAAGAACGATTATGGAAAGATAATACCAATTGGTGAAAATGGTAGAATGATAACTGCAGCGGATACAGTTGAGATGTTTAATAAGCATTTCGTAAAAGGTATTTAATTCTTTTGAATGCGATGTCATGCAGATGAACACAGTGGAAAAGATGAAAGAGGAGGTACTCATGATGAGTGAACATATTCTTTACTCAGTTCTTCATATATGCAAGTGCATATATAAAGAACTGAGTAAACCTGAGGTTGAAATGGCAGTTGGGCCTGATAATATATCATGTTTTGAAGAAACGTTCCAGAGAATTAACAACACCTTTGACATACCATTTTAACGAGTCTTGCACTGGGCCAAGTTTCAAAGGAGTGGAAAGTGGGTAGTCATTCCATATCATAAGGAAGGTGACAAAACTAAGGCTTTGAATTATAAGCCAATCTGTGTGTCTGGAGTTAAAGTATTCGAGAAGTTAGTCAGGACCAAGATTCAGAACTGGGTTGATGACAGCAGCATTCTCTTTGATGGTCAGCATGAGTTTACTAAAGGAAGATGTTTTAGTAATCTGCTTACTTATTATAACAAGATGACCAATGCACAGGATAAAGGTGATGCATACATTTAGATTTTGCAAAAGATAAGCTGGTGATTAAACTGGAAAGTATGGGTTGTAATGTTCTTTTCAACCACTGATTATATACAAAACACAAACTGGGTTTAACTGGTCAGAGGTTTTTTTTTTTTTTTTTTTTTTTATTGTAAAGTAATGGCCTACTAGTTTCGCCAACTTTTTCACCTTGTATGTCCACATGAAGCCAACAGTCAAGTCTTTTCGTTTTTCATCCATCTTGTTTTATCTGGATGTATTTCCAATCCAATTTTTTGGCAGTTTTGGCTTAGGTCATTCAGCATTGATTCTAAGAGTTCCAAGGAGTGAGATATTAATACCACATCGTCAGCAAATAATAGAATATTTAACATTTCAGCAATGTTTGTTCCACCTTTCATGTCAGTTTTTCGAATGATGCTGTACAGAGTAGATGTGAAGAAATTAGGTGATAAGACATTGCCCTCACATACTCCTCTACTTAAGTTAATTTTAATCAGGTGATTAACAAGAGCGATATTTGTTGTGCCTTCTTGGTAAATATCTTTAATGAGCTGGATATGTGGTATTTCTACTCCTTGTTCTATTAAAGCTTGAAGTATTGTGTTACGTTCGACAGTGTCAAATGACTTTTTAAAATCTATATAAAAAGAAAACAAAGTAGCATATGGTATTCTCTGCATCTTTCTGTTAGTTGAGTAATAGTTTGAATGTGGTTTGCTGTCAAAGCCTTTTTTGAAACTGGCCTGTTCTTTGCAGCTGTTTTTGTAGATGGAGGTTTGTATTCTGTTTAGGATGACTGGCGAATATTTTATATGTATGTGATAATAGACAGATGGATCTGTAATTACTGATGTCTTCTTTATGCAGGATTATGGTCTGATGTTTTCCAATCAGGTGCTTTCCTTAATTGGATGTGTGTGTGTGTGTGTGTGTGTGTGTGTGTGTGTGTGTGTGTAGAGAGAGAGAATCTTTCTGCTAGAGCTTTAAAGAGTACTTGTCCACCCATTTTTAATTCAGATTTTATACCGTCAATTCCTGGTGATCGGTCTATTTTCATATGGTGATAGCCATTTTTACTTCAGGTATTTCCAAATTTTCATCTAGTACTGGAGCTGTGACTACTTGTTTAGGTGAGTCAAGGTTCTCCTAAAACAATTTTATTCATTTTTTTTTTTTTTTGTAATTTCACCTCTGTTTGTGTGCCTGTTTCCTTGATTATCTATGAAAGCTGACAGTAGTGGTTGCTTTTGACTTTTTTTTCTTTTACTACTTTTTTTAGGCTACTGAGGAGCCTAGCTGCTTCTGCCAATTGTGTCATTCTATATGTATTATAGTCATCTTTGATATTCTGCCTCAGTTGTTTACAGATAATTTTATATTCTAAATGGTCTTTTCCTGTATCTTTCAGTTTTCTTCTTTTCTTCAATAGTTCTGTCGTTCTTGCTGATAGGTATTTCCTGGTCTTAGGAGGAAGTATACCTCCAAGGAGTCCGAAGACTCATTGCAGGAGGATAGGACTCTTTCTTTGTAATTCAATAAATGATTATTAAAATTTGTTAAATCTTTGTCGATGTTTTTTAATTTCCAGTTTCTTCTGAATTTATCTGTTTTGAGTGTTTTTTTATGGTTAGACTGTGCTTGGATGTGTTCTTCATTTTTTCATGTATTTTGAAGATAGCTCTTATTGGATGGTGGAGTCTGAATGAATATCACAGTCAGTTTTTCCAGTGACTTCAACATTTTTTACTATTCTTTTACAATTTGTTAGGATGAAATCAGTTTCGTTTCTCGTCTCCCCAACTGGAGATTTCCAAGTCCATCTTTTTCCTGTTCTCTTTTTAAAAAACTATTCATAATGTAAAGCATTTCTGCTTCAAATTCTGCTAGGAGTTCGCCTCATTCATTTCTTTCCCCTTTCCCCCATGGTCCAATGTATTTTTCTTCAATAGATACTGTACCGATCTTTGCATTGAAATCCACACACACTATAGTGTATGTTGTTTTCTTCTATAATGTTTTTTTGTAGGTGTTCATAGAAGTTTTCTATTTCTCCTTTGTCAGCTGTTGAAGTAGGTGCATAGACTATTATTTTTATTGTTACTGATTCTCCTAATTTTTATTTCAGTGATCCTAGTAATTCAGAATGGATTGTGCAAGAAATAATATTTTTAGTTAGCTTTTTGTTTTATGATGAAGCCAACTCCTCCAACCCTTATAGCATTATCTGAAGCTCCCAGGAAGATTTGGTTGCCACTGGTCCATTTTGCTGTTAATTCAGAGCTTCTTTGGATTTCACAAATAGCAAGGACATCAAATTTTTACGTTTTGGAGTTCTTGAAACAGGAAATCAATATGGGAGTCTGGAGACAGAGTTTGTGTTGAAAGAACCAATAAACAGGGATAAACTTCCAGATGGCAGTCTACATCTTCTGCAAGATTCTTAGCATCCCCTGCTCTTGCAATTCCTACCACCACCTTGTTGGGATTACAAAGAGCTGCACAGGACTGGGGGCCTTTTTCTTCTTCTACTTGCTGGCATCTTTACAGTGGTCTACAGCACTTCTCCTGACCATGGTTCTGAAGTGCGCCTTTGGTCCAAGGCTTTTTATTAATTATTCAGAGTGGCCTGCTTGGGCTTCCCTCATCTGCTACCTGAGGGGACGTGATTGGTAGGGGTGAGGTCCCCAGCCAAATCCCTTATTCAACATACTAACTAAGATTATACAATCACTCTAGAATCCCCCACAACCGAAAAAGTTGAAGACCACATCTATCTCGGACAGTCCATAAAACTGAATAACGACATATCAATGAAATAACAAGGAGAAAAAGAGTTGCTTCGATGGCCTTCAACAAACTAAAATCAACAATTACCAACCAAAACATATATAGAAATAAGAGACCATCTTTTCAATAGTCACATCCTACCAGCATTAACTTATGGCAGTGAAACATGGAACAACTTTAAAAGAACAAAGCTTATAACTCAATGTGCAATAGACCATGTAAGACACACACAGAAATCAGGAAGAAGTCTGAACTCAAAGATATAATAAAAGCAATCTACAACAGCGAAAGTAGATGGGCAGGATGAGACATCTCGCCAGAATGAGACAACAGATAGACAGTCAGAATAACAAATTGGTATCTGAGAGATGCCAAAAGGAAACCTGGAAGACTGGTCTTAGGGTGGGAAGACCCAATGATCAAGAAAGTTAAAAGAAAATGGAGAAGAAAGGCTCAAGTCAGGAATAGCTGGACTCTTTATGACCTGCAGTCATGGAGAAATTCTGACAATCACAGATAGGTAATAGGTATCAAGTTGTGTATGGAGGAGCAATATCCCAGAAGAAGAAAGTTATTAGTAGTAGTGTACCCCAAGGATATGTTTTGTGACTGTTGCTGTTCAACTTGTATGTTAATGTTATTGGGATAGGTCTGAATGGTGATATTTAGTTAGGTTCTTCTCAACTTTGTAGATGATGCAAAGTTGAGAAGAACAATCAGAAATGAGTCGACATTGCAGCTCTGCAAATAGACTTGAATGTGCAGGCTAAATGGGCAAGTGATTGGGATTGCCATTTCAATGTTGCAAAGATGGGAGGCAGAATATACAACTGGTGGCAATATCGTGGAGAAAGCAATGAGAGGAGGGATCTAGGAGTGATTGTGGATAAGGACTTAAAATTTTGGGGAAACATTGCTAGAATCGTGAAAACAGGACAATGGATTATGGCAACGATGCAGAGGACACTAACATGTAGAAATCAGGATCTGGAATATTGAGTATGAAGACAGATAAGAAATGTAAGTTGCAGAGACTAGTAGATAAGAGAGGGGAAGGGAATATGATTGAGACATAAGTTATTAAGGGGTTGTTATCAGATTAATGTAGACTATGTTTTACATAGAATGGGAGAAAAAAAGGTAATTTGTGGAAACTGTATAAGAAGGCGAGGGTGGGTGACTGGAAGTGTTGCATTAGTGTTGTCACTTGACTCCATGGAATTATGGAAATAAAAGAAAAGTTTTATACATAGAGAAGATAATCTGTGTATGTTGTCATGGATTTTTTAAAAAAAAATATATATATAAATTATATATAAAATACATTATTTATATATTTAAGGTACATATTTAAACACAGGAGCTCAATTTTTCAGCCACATTTTTGCCCTATGGTCAACATACAGAGTAAGGTAGCACGATGCAATAAGTGATTGTCAGTGTTCTCTTGCAAAGGACACATCTTTTAGAAGGCAAGTCGGCATCAAAAGACATGCTCCTGTGACAGCAATTTCTTCAATCATCACAGATCAAACACTAGAAGAGCAAGCTTGTGTACTAGAACTTCAGCAGCAATTACTAATCAAAATTATTACTGGTGTTTTATCATTTTTTTTTAATAATGAAATTCTTGTTATGAACCCTAAAGATGGAAGAGGAATATAGAAGATTATGATAGTAATGATGTAATGTTTTCATGTAGTACTAACTTTTCTATCAACAATTAATCTGTTATCTACAGATGCCAATATTATCAGATCTTAAATCCTGAGGCATTTTAGAGGATGAAAACTAGAACCTTCCCATTCTTATGTCAATACAACAATAAAAAATTTTTTTAGATGCTCAACATGGAGGGGATAACTTCTTGCCATTCTTCTGAATGGTGAGTTTTGGTTTCCATATCTCATTCATAAGAGGAATGCATATGGCTCAAAATGAAAATGAATTCCTAAACAGCCTGAATGCTCTCATGATCAAGGTCATCTGAGGACATAATAGCTTCAGTTTGTGTGCTTTAATTTCCTTAAGATTTTACACTGAGTTCTCTTGTAATGTGTACACATAGCTCAACAAAAATTAGCAAACCCTACTTGCCATGTAAAAATTGTACTCATCTAAGACACCCTCTCCCCCACCATTTTTTTTTTTTTTTTTTACGATGGGGAGAGGATGTCAGTAAGTCAATAGGAATTCCCATAAAATGATTAGTGGTGATGTATTGTTGTTCGAAGAACATTTCCTTCGCATGAGAACCACTGCAAGAAGTCAAATAATAGGAAAAATAGAAAAAAAAAAACATTTTTTGGAAAATATAATCAATTACATTACTTTTTGTTACTAGTTGGCCCTCAATATCATGCATATTCTGATTCCTTAAAATAAAATTGAAAAAAGATTTTTTATTTAATAAAATGTAACGTTCTACACTAAGTTCTATTTTGACCAGTCCATAGCTACTTGACAGCTGGCAAATCTACTCACCATGTATGAGCATAGTTGTTGAACCTGGCATGTGTGTTTGTGTGTGTACGCATACATACACAAAAAGGTTCTGGTGCAACTTCACTGTCAAGGTCTCCAGAATAAGACAAGCAAGCAACTCCACATCTTCCAATGTCATCTGAAGGTTAATATTTGCTTCAAGCAGTTATACTGAATGCACATATGGCTCAACAAAAATTAGCAAAATCTTATATGCCATGTAAAAAATGTACTTACCCAAGACACCCTTCTTCCTACCATTTTTTTATGATAGACTGCACACAATAAGGATATGTCACCTCCTGATGACAGACATGTCATACACTGAACTGTGATGTGGGCATCTCTGTGGCTGCATCTTCAACATAATATCTGTAGGCCAGTATTTTTGGCATTATGTTTACATGACCTTTTGCCATATAAACATGAGGCATGATTTTCTTCACTGTGCTTTTTTTTTTTTTTTTTTTTTTGAAGATGAATCTGAATTTATCTGTGATGGCACAGTGAACTTTCACAAGCAGTCCTTGTGCTTACAAATATTACATGTAAATGTTTGCATTAGCAACACCAGACTATCGAGTGGTCCACTGTTCTTGCCACCAACACTCAAAAGCTGGTGGTATTAGCACTTCTTGGTGGAGTGCTATTGGCACTGTTAGAGGATCTGTCAGCAGCAATAGACTGGCACATGTAATTCATGCATGATACAGCACTAGTCAGTTTTCATCAAACTGTTAGGGAACATCTCAATCATGCCTATCCCGGTGGACAGGATGATGCAAGCCACCATGATCTGAGATCAATCCACTGGATTTCTTTGTATGGCAAAGAAAGTTGATAGTGTATTAATTAAGCACTAATGTAGCTGAAGACTGATGTTTATGCTACACTAGTGCTTAATGAACACACAATCAAAGGATCATGGATAGTTACATGAGACAATGCAGAATACGTACACTAACTACCTTAGCTCACACCATGCAATATGTATATTGCTGTTCACAGAGCTCATTTTGAGCATTTGCTAATGAAGCTGTAAGTAGTTGCTCTCCTCACTAATTTCTGATATACAGCACTATGTGGAATACAAACCTGTTACCTTCTCAGTGTGTACGACATGCAGTTTCATACATAGTATATATCTCTCTGTTGGAAAGCATTTCTGGACCTATGTTCTTCAATCATCAAATGGTAGTAGAACAAGTACTTGGAGTTTAGTCAAGCATTTTAAAACTTTGTACATTAAATATCTACAGAATGTACAATATTTTAAGGATTAAATTTATTTTGGGCATAAGATTTTAAGATTCATGCTTGCGTCAATAACTCAGTTGGTAAGAGCCATTGTATTGTAAAGGTGATTTTAAAATTCTGTTAAACATGGATGTTTATAAACACTTGTCCTGGATAGCTAGAATACTTTAAATCTATAAGATTTGACTTTTTAAATAATTCAAAACCACTACTAAAAAAAAAAAAAACTACATGAATGAAATTATTTCAATTCCTAGTTCTATTAAACTCAATTGGATCTGAATATATTTAGTAAAAGACATGTAACAAATTGTCAGTTCATATTAACAGAATACTTTTCCCTTGCAAGTTAATTCAATGTTTGCAGCTAAACATCACAATCTCAATGGTGATTGTATTTGAAGATATTTTTATTTTGTTATTCACAATCAAACACACTCCCCACACTGAGTTAATCAGTGAAATTTTTACTAAGGTGGTCTGATTATAAAAACAGACATATTTAATCTTGGTTTTCTGACAGTTAGGACATATGAAGGATGATTCACCCCAAAATCAACAAATGTTGGAGGGGATGTAAGAATTGAACCTCTCAACAGAAGATTTTGTATGATTACATTCAAGTATCAAATGCCTTAAAAAGGTACTGGGGGGGAAAAAAAACTGTTTTGGCAATGGAAAAAAAAAAGCAAAATAAAATAGAAATAAGTCTCAATTTTGTGTATTAAGCATATAAAAAAAAAACACTGAATATCAGGAACAGACAAACTGATCAATTTCAATTATTCCAGTTATATTAATTCAGTGTAACACTTGAGCTATTAAATAAACCTATTACACATAAATATAACATAACCAGAGAAATAACCAGACAGGTCTTTTGTGATGGATCAAGGTCAAGCCAAAATTGGAGAGGTGACTGAATTTTTTCTCATGACAGACAACAAATTTTTATGTTAGAAAAATATAAAAATCAGTATATCACATGACAAGAAAGCAAAACAAAATTGAAACTAATAAAAACATCCTAAAATGTGAGAACATTAACAGAATAACATTAACCACGTTGCCGTCAATATGGATAAAATACATCAGTCCTCTACACTTCGTATCCATCATATATTTCAATGTAATATCAACAGGATTACAATTTTAATATGCACTTCCCATCCATGGTAACCTGGACGTATATATATGTCTTGACCGGTTGGGTGGTTAATCTATGAATGAGAAAAATGCCAAAAGATTTAATTACAGATGAGAATTTTAAGCTTTTCAGTAATTAATGTTTATTTCTGTTCTGCCAAACATTAACCAAATGTTTGCAGTGTCAAGTATGTAAACTCCTCTTACACTTAATGTCCAAGCAAATGTCACTGACATTTGCTTGGACATTAAGTGCAAGACGAATTTACATGGTAAAATTGATCACATTAAGCTCACCCACTTGAATTACTTTTCCCACTGTGTGGGAAAAGTAATTCAAGCAGCTCACAGGAAACCCATTGTGATAAGGCGACATCAATGCAAACAACTTCAGAAAAAAAAAACATGTAAGAATTCAGAACAGAACACATTTTGCTCATGGAAATGGAAAGTTATAAAACATTATGATTTATGGTTGGACTATTTTTATGTCGATCTAAAAAACATTTGATGAACCAGAAGCAGTTTAGCATCAACCACCATCTTGGTAATTTTGTAGAATCTCTCTCTTCTTCGCTAAGATTTTATGCTCAACAGCCTGTTATAATGGGGAGGGGGAAACTTTTCAAATGCAAAAGCCATTATAATGTTGACTGGCAGTGTTAATTCCTTAGTGCATCTCAATAAAACACAGTACTTACTGTACTACAGTACTGGATTTTATTGAAATATGCTAAGGAATTAACACTGCTTAATATTTAAGTTATTCAATCTATGAAAGAAATATCAGTTCAGTATTGTGATACCTGCATTACAAGATAACTAACCAACTGACCATTCCATTAAATCTTTAATGATTTGGTAAAATTTCACCAATTATGTCAATGTGAAAGATAATACTGAAAAAAAAAAAATATATATATATATAAACAGTAACAAATTTGCAGTAACATTTGTAAAATTCACTTTCAATAAAAGTCAGGAATAGTCAATTATGTTAGAAATCTTGCTAAGGTAGAAAGATGAGAAACTCTCAAATATCTGTCAACTACATGGATGTTATCAGACCCATGTTTGTTTGAATGAAGAAAACCTAACAATAATATGTAATAGACAAATTAGCCTGTTCTGATAAGAACTTTATAGTAAAGTAAGCTATTAATGAACATATTCTATGTGATCATCAGTCGCATTTATGAAACCACTGATTGACAAGCTCCTTAAAAAATTATTCCTACTAAAATTTATCAACTGAAAACTAAAGACAAACTCAGAATAACTGGTTCCTTACAGTTAAACAACCACCTGCACATACACAAGTCAACTGATCCTAGTAGCAAAATGTCAAGTGACGATTTTAATACAATTAACCGAATCATTCCAATAGTGTAGCCTTATATTTTGGAAAAAATCAAGCACAATTTTTCTTCCATAAGATGGGGAAGGGTAAATTCCTAATGTCATGGGCCAAAACAGTGTTCATGTATTCCAAGAGTAGAGAGAAAAAATCCGTCGCAATCTCTCAAAAAAACAAATCAATTAATTATGAACTCCAATATGATGACAGTATACCTGTTTACAACATTCGGCAACCAAAATGACCTTTATAACAATTGCGATTATTTTGAAAGCAGCCAGCACATTATCTGCAAATGATGCGATTACTAAGTGTACAATAACCAATTAGGCCTAACTCCGCATTGCTTCTCTAATTTTCTTCCCTTCAAATATTATAGCTTATTACAACAAAGCATTTTAAAAAAAAACTGAAAAACCGTTAAACTCCTTTGTGAACAATTTCAATGGGAAAATGCTGGTTGTTATACTGCTAAGCATTTGGCATATAATCTATAATCATAGAAACAGACATTCGAAACGAATAACCGATATAAACTGGAAATGTGAGTAAGCTCAATTTATAATTCCATAGTTTGCTTGTTTGCATACCTAGATTAAAGAAATACATCCACCAAGCTTACAAATAATTTGTACTGCGTTGTACCAATCGGCGGTTCATAAAGATCAGGTAGCAGGTGGAGAGAGAGGAGAAGGAATTTTTTTTTTTTAAAAAAAAACGCGTTCTGTTAGTTATAATAATCTAATAATATATTCATAACACGAGCCGACAAGTGTCACCAGTTTTAACGTACCATCCTAGCAAATACATTTTTTTTAAATTTAAAAATAACCTTATTAACTCGACGGTACAACAGTAAACACTGATATCAACGTTGTAACCGAACTTCAATACTCCCACAAATAGAAGTCCGAATGAACAAAATAAATAAATATAGTCCTACCTCGGCCCGTTCTGAAGGGTTCTTGTAAACAGGAAATGTACAACTTGTAAAGGTACAGGAAAGGGGATGGATGGCGACAGATTTTGACAACTAGTTTATGGGTCCAAAATATAAGACCTATCCAAAATGGCGAACAACAAGTCTTTTCTCCTACGAGCGTTTAATAACCTAGAGAATGACGTCATGGGAAGCGCCCTTCCCAGTGTTCTTTGAGACACGTCAACCCTTCCTTGAAAACGCGACGTTCTTTTGTTGTTATAGTTTGCGTTCAGTGATCATGAAATCTGTCTTGTACCTAGCAAAGTTCCCCTAAAGTTCTATCCTAATCCTAGTAACCAGCACACAAATAAAATGGGTTTTTTAAACTAATAATAATAAATATATATATATATATATATATATATATATGTAGTAATTTTTTTTAAATTACTTGGTATCTTTAACATATATATATATATATATATATATATATATATATATTATATATATACTATACTATACCATACTATGCATATAAAACCAGATAAAACATATGTATCATAAGATTAACTTTTTTTTTTAACATTCAGTGAATAAAGCTTTCATTGACATGGTTAAATATGCAAACTGAAAAATATACATATAGTTTCAAAATACGTATATCTGTGCGATTTAAAATGTATTTTCAAAAGAAATTAGTGTTTCCAATCTTCGTATTATTTCAAAAGAGAAAATATGTCTCAATAGGTGCCCATTTTCGGGATATGGTCCTGATTTTACGAAACTGCTAAAAGTAACTAGGAAAAAAAAGAAAAAAAGAAAAAGACTTCTCGGACAGTGTCTGAGAAAGTAAAGAAAAGTAAATATTTGAGACTGAAATAATTGAATTCTATCAAGAACAGGATATTATTCAGTATATTAGACAAACCCTACTGAGACACTTAAAAGGCATTTTTTTAAAGAACTACGCAAGTTTTCGAAATCGTCAGTGATTGGTGAATTTATTAAAATATTATATATGATATCACATATGATTTTTTTTTTATTTAAAACTATATTAACTACATGTTAAAAACATTTTGACCAGCGGCGAGCTGGGTTTTGATAGAACAGGTTGAATCAATTATCAATCAATTAAGTTCTTATAAATAAAAAAATATAAAAGGAAGAAGATAAACTCTCTGATCAGTGAAATATAGCACAAAAAATTATTTAATTCAGCAAATTTTTTAATAGAACCGTTTCATATTTTCTAAATTATGCAGTTTCATGATAGTATGTATCTTCTTATAACATTTTCAGTATTGTTTGTTTAATTCATTTATATAGCTTTGAAAACTAGTTTATGTTGTATTTTCGTCTAGTTATTTTTTAGATACTGTCAACTTTATAAATACAATATTAGAAACCACTTTTTTAAAGAAAACTGTTAACTTATTATTTTACTGTGTAAAAAAAAAAAATGTCCCTATCTTCCACTTCATTATATCAGGTCTGCCTGAATGGCAGACTGGCTAGTGTAACATGATGTGGTTCCAATCTCGTCATGGATGTTTAAAAATGCCTGCAGTGGCTTGCAAAAGCTCCATGTTTGATTTCTAGAGCAGGGTTGCCAATTAATATTAAATTAATAAATAAAATCGTAGCTTATTCACCCACAGTACTAACATACAATAAGTGATTTCCACATATGGAGCTGTAGCAAAGCGAGTATGGCTATATTATATTCATGTCTTCCTTGTTGGAAGAAAGGCCAACACAACAACTATGTAGTATATATCAATCATTGGTCTAAAGGAACACTGTCACCCTGCATGACATGGAGTGGCTTCTGTTGTCTTTGTCTCCAGAGTAGGATATGTGGTTTCTATCTCACCCTGCCTCCTCACATGCAGTGGGGTGTCACCTTCCCGAACATGCCCACACTTTTATTAATAAATTAGGGAGCCAGCACTGAATCTATTTGAAGGTACACAAGTAATACTGTTTCTAAAAACTACTTGCAAAATAATACACAGAACCGAAAGCGATGGTACCGTGTTCGGAGGCTTTCCCTTTCATTCATCTGTAAAGTATGACCAAAGGAAGAATAACCAGCATAGAGAGAGAACAATTAAGGCTATACTGGAGTCTAAGCACTCCCTATGTAAGAAGTGTATTTGCACAAATCTCTCGTGTCATTTAATGTCTCTGCTCTTTAAATACCCTACAGCAAAACTCTACCAGGATACTAACAAATGCTAGTATAACTTTGGATGCAAAAAATCTCCCATACAAAATTGGCCTATATAGCACAGTTGAAGTGACGTTTGTGTCCATAGTGCTAGATCCCAAATAAACAAGTTCAATTCTAGTCGGTGAGAAGAGAAAACTTTTCTAACCATTAATTCGACCGGTTCCCTAATTAGTCGACCTTTAGCATGAGCAAGCTGGCTTTGTCTCCCCAAAACACGGATTTCTCGTTCCATAAACTAAACAAAATTGACTGCAGAACCCACACAAGTTGAGACAACAAATACTCTGTTAGGATAATACACAAGTAATACTGTTTCTAAAAACTACTTGCAAAATAATACACAGAACCGAAAGCGATGGTACCGTGTTCGGAGGCTTTCCCATTCATTCATCTGTAAAGTATGACCAAAGGAAGAATAACCAGCATAGAGAGAGAACAATTAAGGCTATACTGGAGTCTAAGCACTCCCTATGTAAGAAGTGTATTTGCACAAATCCCTCGTGTCATTTAATGTCTCTGCTCTTTAAATACCCTACAGCAAAACTCTACCAGGATACTAACAAATGCTAGTATAACTTTGGATGCAAAAAATCTCCCATACAAAATTGGCCTATATAGCACAGTTGAGGTGGCGTTTGTGTCCATAGTGCTAGATCCCAAATGAACAAGTTCAATTCTAGTCGGTGAGAAGAGAAAACTTTTCTAACCATTAATTCGACCGGTTCCCTAATTAGTCGACCTTTAGCATGAGCAAGCTGGCTTTGTCTCCCCAAAACACGGATTTCTCGTTCCATAAACTAAACAAAATTAACCGCAGAACCCATACAAGTTGAGACAACAAATACTCTGTTAGGATAAGATGCAACGACATGGCAGCATTTGTCACTGTCTATTCACTGGAGGCCACTTAAAACTGGTGATACTAAGAGTTACCATATATTGTATAACAGTCGCTAAAGGAGGACAATTTCTGTAGAAAATGTTAAGGAGATCACGAGTAAAAAAAAGATAAAACTTTCTTAAACCAAAATTTTAATCATGTAAATTACTTTATTGCAATATATTAGAACATATTTCCTTTATATAAAATGCATTTATTTTTTTTCATCAATCAGTCATCATTTATCAGTAAGAAAAAATTTTAACTAATTGCTTGTTACTTAAAATTTCTTCATAAAATTTGCAATTTCTATTGCAAAAGTTTAATTTTACCATTACCAAACTTTTCAGTTCGAATCAACATTCTGTTTCATTCGCCTGACCGTTGCGATTCCATCAAACCAAATACTCTCGTTTAGTAACGGCATTGTACGAGGGTGGTCGGAAAAGTTCTCGGCCTAACTATGAAAAAACGAATTTATAATTTCAAAATTATTTGTATTTTTCAACATAATCTCTCTTAAGTCTAATACATTTATTTCAGCAATGCTCCAGCGCCATTATCCCATCCGTGTAAGGGTTTTCAGTAAGATCTGCAAAATACCCCTCTACAACTGCAATCACCTCTTGATTCGAAGAAAAATGCTGACCAGCGAGGAAGAGTTTTAGTTTTGGGAAGAGATAGAAGTCAGAGGGAGCCAAATCTGGGGAATAGGATGAATGTTCCAACAATTCATAATGCAGATCTTTTAATTTTCCCATTGCCAAAAGACCTTTGTGGACAGGTTTATTGTCCCGATAAAGGATGATTTTTTTCTTCTGCAAACAAGGTCTTTTTTTACGAATTTTTTCGTCTGGTCTGGTGAAAATATCGGAATAATATTCCACGGTTATTGTTTTATCCTTTTCAAGATAATTGATAAACAAAATGCGTTTAGCATCCCAAAACACTGATGTCATGACCTTTCCTGCTGATTGGTGAGGTTGGTGCTGAACAACCAGCTTCTGTCCACTGTTTGGATTCTGGTGTGTAATGGTGAATCCAAGTCTCATCCATAGTAATAAATCAACGCACAAAATCAGTTTTATTCTTGTTAAAACTCTCCAAGTACTGCTCAGAGATTTTCATGCGAGTGTATTTTTGATCTGCTGTGAGCAAGCGTGGCACCCATCTTGCGCAAAGCTTTTTCATTTGCAATTCTTCATGCGAAACATATCCTACACGTTCTTTTGAAATGCCTCTAGTCTCAGCAATTTCACACACTTTGACACGACGGTCATCCAATACTATATCATGCACTTCATCAATGATTTCTGGTGTTGTTACACTTTTTGGACGTCCTTCACGTGGATCACCTTCAAGGCTGGTACGGCCACGTTTAAGCTCGGCAGTCCATTTCTTAATTGTCGAAAACGAAGGCGAATAGTGCCCATGAACTTTATGAACTTCGAATGAAAATCCATTTCAAGGGATAGAGAAAACACTTTTGCTTCAGACAGCTGTATAAAACAAACTACTTGATACAATGGCTTGCAATTTCACATAGATGCTTATGACAGATGTACCAACTTAGAAAATATTTTGCCGATAGTGTTGCCATCTATGATCGAGGCCGAGAATGTTTCATACCACCCTCGTATATATTGTGAAGTTTTAAGGAATTCTGAATGTTTTTGCAAACATTGCTTGAAAATGCCCAAACCATTTCTCATTTACTGATTGTTTATTCAAATTAGAATTACACTGCAAATAATTTTTTTAAATTACCATATTGATTCCAACACTTTGAATCATCAGTCGTTATTTCCCTTTCATTAAGATATTCAATAGTTTTCATGGTATCCTTACAAGAGAAATTTATGAGAGTGGCATCCTGTTAAAAACTTTGAACCGCAAAAATTGAATAGTCCAGAAATTTAGATATTACAATCCCGTTTGAGAGCCTGTGTAGCTCAATGGATGTGGCGTTTGCACACCACGGCGCTTGGCCACACGAAGGAAGACTTGGTTTCGAGTCTAGTCGCCGACTAGAGGAAATTTTTCTAAGCCTTTTTTCGACCGGTTCCCGAGTTAGTCGATCTCTGGCACGGGCAAGTGGGTTTTTCCTCCCGGAAACTCGGGTTTTTCGTCCCGTAAACTCAAGAAAATCGACGGTAGAACCCACATTATTTTCGGACATTAAATATATTGTGTTAGGGTTAGGGACCACGAGATGGCGGCACATTTCAGCCGTCTCTCTTCACTGTGTACCACTTAATTAGTGATAGCCTTGGGCCATCTATCTCTGATTGGTACCAATGGAGATTGAACTGCCCACTCAGTCTCCAAAAACTTAGATAGGGCTAAATGGCCTCGCCTACGTATACGGGAATAAAAAGGCGTTAGCTGATTTTTTTTTATCAATCCCGTTTGATACACATGCAAACAATTTCCTTCTAAATTTTGGCATTATCTTTCCAATTCAGCATATTTATTCATCATCATCATCATCATACGTATCAAGGATTTAGGCCTAGCATGGCCTGTTCCGGCCTTAGAAGTCATCGTCCTGGTTTAAGAGGACGTCCTGGTTTTCTTTTTCCTAATGGCTTGCTTGTACTTTAGTAATCTTTCTGTTTTCATTCTTTGAACGTGTTCCATCCATTTATGTTTATATTTTTTAATTTTTTCTATTACTGGTCCTTGGTGTAATTCTTTAATAATATCTTCGTTTCTTTTGTGATCAAATAGGGTTTTTCTCATAAACTTCATTTCTGCTGTTGTTAATCTTTGTTTGTCTTTTTGTTTTATTGTCCAGATTTCGCTTCCATACATTAAGACCGGTAGGGCTAATGTATTGTATACTTTTAGTCTGGTTTGGTTTAAATATAGAGTTAATTACACCTGTTATTTTTAAATATTTTGCAATTTTTACGTTTATATCTTTTTCATTTTCATATGTGATCATACATCCTAGGTAGTTAAATGAATTCAACTGTTCTAAGATCTTGTTATCTATTACTATTTTAGTTCTTGCTGGATCTTGTCCTTTAAAGGCCATAGTTTTTGATTTTTCTGTTGATATTATCATACCATAATCTTTGGATATCTCATTTAGATTTAAAATAGCTTTCTGTAAGTTATCTTCAGAATTTGTAATTATTATTTGGTCGTCTGCAAAAAGGAGGGTGTTTAAGTTAACTGTAGGTGAAAGTTTAATTCCTTGGTGTAAATTTTTACTCCATTTTATTATTATTTCATTTAAGTAGATATTAAAAAGAGTTGCTGAGAGGGGACATCCCTGTCGGACCCCTTGGTTTATCTCTTTTGTATATGATAGCTCGTGATTTAATCTTATTTGTATTTGATTATTTGCATATATACTTGTGATAGCTTTTAGGATATTATTTGGTATTTGTCTTTCTTTTAATATGTTAAATAATATGCTTCTTTTAACTTTGTCAAATGCTCTTTCAAAGTCAATAAATGCAATATGTGTTTCCAAATTATATTTATTGAGAATTTTATTCACTGGAGAGTCTCTGTGGCTCAGTCGGTATAGAAGAAGCTCTTTGGTTGCATAAAACTGGGCTCGATTCCCGTTTATGACGTGAGGTACCTTTATCTGGTCTCTTTCGACTAAAGGTGTTAGCCTGTTTTATACGGAGGTTGAGGGCTTTTCACCCTGAAACCTGGGTTTTTCGTCCCTTAGAATAGGCAAACCGCCCCGCCACACATGGAATTGCAGACATGAATATTTACGAAAATATGTGGAAGAGATATGGTCCTCACCACATGTCCTTACCGCAGTAGTTAATCATCAATCACATCATGGTAGTCAACTTCCTGGATAGGAGATGCCACTTGAATGGGATTGGATTATTCACTGCCAGTGGGAGGAACTTTTTTCTAATCTATCTTGTGAAATATCGGAAACTTCTTGAAAAAAACAGACAGTTTCTATGACACAATTAGACTCTTTTCCATTTGTAGAATGTTTTGCTGAAAACTGTAGGCTAAGGAATGTATAAGCATTAGGTATGCTACATTCAATGGTTTTCAAAGAATGATTTAAACATGACTGGAGGGTTCTCAATACTTATTTTAATGGCTCATGCTGTGCGTAAATTGCCAGAAAAGTAATCGTTTCTGTGATATTCTCAATAACACGTCTGCCACTAGCAATCATACCACACTCACAATGACTTAATTCTTGCCATTTACCCAACTCAAGGATAGCGAGGAGATAAGTATTCTTAAAGTTTAAAGTTTAAATTCTTAAACTGTATTGGTCATATGTTCTCGGATAGAGAGAAGGAAGAATGGAGAGTACTGTAACCAGAAGAGCTATCAATATTATTTGAAGTAAGAGGGTAGAAGGGACACTGATGTTTGAAGAAAGTGCATGAGTAAGCATACATAAACCTGTAGTTTTCTAGTTGAGAAAGAAATCTGATGAAAGGAAACCATCCACCTTGACATGTAAAGAAAAACTAGAAAAGCTGGCAATCCAATAACAAAGGTCAGGAGAAAGACTATAAAATTGTAACCTGTTGAGAAAGCTTCAGTATTAGGGGAAATCAAACGCCTTGAAAATACCAAAGCAACAACTATATCATCTTGACGTTACCTGTCCAAAGATCAGTGAGGTTAGAGAATTTAAGAATCCATATTCGTGGTCACTAATTATATCATTGGTCACCAGCTATTGACGAAGTTTGTAACTGACTTTCTCTATTGCTTTTGATGATAATTCGAAGAATAACTTTTTATCTCGTTTTTTATGGACAAATTGGATAAAGGCTTGCGTATATCCTGATGAACAGGACAGCTTATGTAGGAAATGCAGGAATGGGTGTTAAGTATCGGGCAAATGGATAGATACCATCTGCACCAGGAGACTTATTAGTATTAAGAATAATGAGAATTTTTCATGGAAGATGCATTATTTGCTAGAGGATTTAGACGAATTGTTTTATTCATCTAAAGATTAGTTGTAAGAAAGGAGTGATGCCAAGAGCAGGTTTATCTTTGGTAATGTTACTAGAGTAGCATCAAGATGTGAGAGAGATGAAAACAGAGAGGAAGTTATGCTACACTGGTTTATCGAGGAACCATGAGGATCAACTAGCAGTTGAGCAGGATACTTGCTTATTGCAACTGGTGATTATGAAGTTAGTTTTGGATTTTATAATTTTCTTGTATGTTTTTGGACAGTGGTGTAGACCGATTAGGTTGATAAAAGCAGGGGAAGGGATAAAGGTCAGGGGGTTTGCAGTGGAGAGGAGAATGAATCCCATCATTTCAGTATGGATTGCATTTTCAGTTATACAGTCAGAATAGGTGTATGGATCAAGAAAATTAGGTAAATAATAATCAGACCATGCTTGGATCATAGACAGAAATTCCAGATTTCATCACGCAGAGATCTGCAGCGAGTTTGGAGTGATAGCTGGTTGGGTTAAGGTCCAGAGTATTCGAGGAATTATAAGAATATCTGGTATTATTGGTGGTAAAGTATCTATTTGGTTTAGATCATAATAAACAGCAAATGATTTCAATTTTTGTTAAGAAAGATAACTTTCTCATAGAAGATCATTTCACAATTTGGATAATCACAATGTATGAAATTGACTTTAGAGATTAGTAGCAAATGTGTTCAGTATGGCTGTCTGAATAAGGAAGGCGTTAAAGGCAGCGAGTGCAAGCTGCAGAATACGGTAAGAAACTCGAGCGAGAAGATCGAAGAACGAGGATTCTAAATTTGAACCTGTGGAAAAGAAATGTCCGATTGAGAAAATTTCCTGTTCCTTACTTTTTTTTTTTTTTTTTTTTACAGAAGGAATCATGTCAAATTTAGTTTGGATAGCAGAGGTGGGATGTTGTCATGAAAGATGGCAACTGCGTTTCTGTTATCATAACAGATCTGTGTCTGATGCATGCAATAAATGGGATTGTGTATATCCAGTGGTGGCTTGAAATCGTGGGGGCGCTGCAACTTTCGAAATATACATACACACTGTAAGTACAGTGTAAACGTGTTTGGATAAAATATCAAAATGATGGTAAAAAAAAAAATTAAACATGAAAAAATATTGTTTATTATAGATAAAATTATACAGTTTAGTATAATTCAAAATTGCTTAAAAATAAAACCCATTCCTTTAACTGTAATTAAAGGAATGGATTTACAATTTTTGAACATTACAATTAAATCCTTTAATTGTAATGTCCAAATATTTAAAGAGATGAGTAAACTCGACAAGCACTACGAACACTCTACTACTGGCGCAAACTGGATATAAACCACAGTGGAACTGAGCGACGGACACTGCCGCATTATGCTAATAGCTCGTATCTCACTATGACGTGCATATGCTTGCGCGCGTAGCAATATGATACTGTGGTAAACACAGTGCTGCTAGCACCCTCCTAAGTGGTACAAGATGGGTTTTTATTATTTTTTATACAAAATAAGAGAATTGTGAAGGATTGATTGTTGATGATAAAATTAAATATTAGAAGTAAATATAAATAAATTAATAAATATATTTATATATCGAGAAAAATTAGGGGTGCTGTAGTTCCGTAGTGCCTATGCACGAGAAACCCCTGTGTATACCATCAGTGATCTTTGTGACGATGCCACAGATTTGATGAAATGGAATGGAGAGCTTCTTTAGCTATGCGAAATATTCTTATTGTTTTAGCTTTTCTTGGGTATATTTTTATTTTTTAAGTTAGTTTCATATCTGCGATATCAGTATCAATTAATCAATCAGCTAACTCCTTTTATTTTCTATAGGGAGTAATAGAGTTCATTTTAGCCCTATCTAATTTTTAGAGATTAAGTAAGTAATTCCCACTTTTGCTGTAGCCAATGAGGGACAGCTGGTCTATGCCTATCATAGGATTACCAAATGTCTTGCTTTAGGAGGATTTGTTCAGTAATTTGATCTTCGGTCATACATCTTCTCACCTTTGAATAAAAACAGTAAATGTCCCACTTTTACAGTTTTGAATTTTCACCTTCAGTTTCGTATGAAGTGGAACACAATGTCTGTTCATTGCAATGCTAACAATAAAATGGCTTTGGTGGATATGCAGGCATCGCTTTCCTATGGAATGGTTGCATTTCTACTCGGAGTCAATGTGCGTGTCGAGTTTCAAAAATAAAGAAGTTTTATTAAAGAGTTTATGTAGGACAGACATTAGCTTCGTCTTTAAGTGAAGTAAAATGTGCAGTAGTCTAACTTTTTCTTTTTGTATACTTTCGTGAACGACTAAATTTAATTCAACATGGTTTACTGTTGCATATAAAATGTTCATTTCAGATTTCTGTTTGATTTAATTCGGATAAAAAAAAGACAAAAGGGTTCCCAATTAAAAGCATTCTACAGAGAATATCAAAATCGGAATTATTATTTGTAAGTTACTCGTAAAAATTTTTAATTAACGCAAAATATTTATTTTTGTAGAATAAGAATGTGTAAGAGAAAATGTATGTATAATCAAAATCTTCGAAACATCTTGAAAATGTTTAAAGCTATATTTAGGGTAGCATCAGGAAACTGATCGCCATAAGAGAAATATTGCATCGGCTGAATGCAGTTCGAAGATTGAAAAATTTATCATCCCACAAAATTCCAAATTAGATTGCTGAATTAACTTTAGCTTACCACACAGCCATGCTTCATTCGAGTTTAAATCTATATATTGTACAAATAAATTGAACTTTAAACTCTTAAATGAATCACAGATATTATTATTATTACACCTCCAGGGAGTCCAAAGGCTCCTCGAGGGAGGACACCTCCACCAACTACTTTCATCATCTATACCAACGCCATCTACCGCCAATCACCACCACTATTTTTTTCACAGACAATCACAAACATCCATGCCCATTGCGGGATTCGAACCCGCAGCCTTTTGGATGGAGAGCGGATACGCTAACCACTCGACCAACCAGGCCGGTAAAATATTATTATCATTACGTGACATCTCCAGGGAGGGCTTCCTCGAATCTGTTCCACCACCAACGCCATCTACCGCCCACCACTAGTATTTTCACACATATCCATGCCCACGGTGGGATTCTAACCCGCAGCCATTTAAACATTTATGGAAGTCCAAAGACTGATCGAGGGAAAGTGTGCTAATAGCATCGAACGATTGATGCTCTTCCAACTACTAACCGCGCTCAAACTTGTTTAACTTTTTGCGACTCATTAGTAGCAGAGGCTCTACCAATCGACCAACTTTTATAATTCTACCCAACATGCTGTGTAAGGGGTCCGAAGACAGTTTTTCCATGGAAAGTGATGAGTGATTAGAAAACATTTGCCACAGAGTGTAGTGTATGCAGAGACAGGGAACATATTTAAGACGCTGTATAATAAACTGGGAGCCTGTGTAGCTCAGCGGATGTGGCGTTTTCACACCACGGCGCTTGAACGCACAAAAAGAGGACTTCTAAGTTTCGAATCTAGTCGGCGACTACAGGAAATTTTCTAAGCCTTTTTTCGACCAGTTTCCGAGTTATTCGATCTCTGGCACGTGCAAGCGGGTTTTTTCTCCCAGAAACTCAGATTTTTCGTCCCGTAAACTCAAGAAAATCGACCGTAGAACCCACACTGTTTCAGACATTAAACATATTGTGTTAGGGTTAGGGACCATGAGATGGCGGCACTTGTTGGGCCGTCTCTTCGCTGCGTGCCATTTAATTAGTCATAGGCTTGGGCCAACTATCTCTGATTGGGTACCAATTGAGAATGAACTGCCAACTCAGTCTCCAAAAGTAAGATATGGCAAAAAGCGGCCTCGCCTACTCCCTACACGGGAATAAAAGGTGTTAGCTGTTTTTTTTTTTTTTTTGGTATGAAAACTGTGTGTGTAACAATGGGAGATCCTGCGCTGAGTCTTTTTGACTCCACGAAGGTTTAATAATAATAAAAAAAAATCACTTTTAATTCCTGTATAGGGAGTAGGCATGGCCATATTTAGCCCTATCTAACTTGAGTGGAGACTGAGTGGGAAGTTCAATCTCCACTGGTACCCAATCAGAGACAGCTGGCCCAAGACTACCACAAATTAAGCGGCACGCAGTGAAGAGAGACGGCTCAACAAGTGCCGCTATCTCGTGGTCCCTAATCCTAATACAATATATTTAATGTCTGAGATAATATGGGTTCTACGGTCGATTTTCTTGAGTTTACGGGACGAAAAACCCGAGTTTAATAATAATAATAATAATAATAATAATAATAATAATAATGATAATAATAATAATAATAATAATTATTATTATTATTATTATTATTATTATTGTTGTTGTTGTTGTTGTTGTTGTTATAAATAAAATAAATCAGCTAATGCCTTTTATTTCCTTATAGGGAGTGGCAGAGGCCTTTATACCCTATCTAGCTTTTGGAGACTGAGCGGGCAGTTCAATCTCCACCAGTAGTCAATCAGAGATAGCTGGCCCACGTCTATCACTAATTATAGCAGCCACCGATGAAAAGGCTGCCAACAACTGCTGCCATCTCTTCGTACGAACCATAACAAGATATGTTACTGTCTGAAATAATGTGGGTACTACGGTCAATTTTATTGAGTTTACTGGATAAAAACTTTAGTTTTCGGGAGAAACTGGTTGCTGTGCCAGAGACTGACTAATTCGGGAACCGGTCGAAAGATCGGCTTAGAAAACGTTCCTCCAGTCGGCGACTAGATTTGAACTTAAGTCTAACTTTGAGCGACCAAGCTCAGAGGATGCAAGCACCACTTCCACTGAGCTACACAGATCTAATTATTATTATTATTATTATCGAAATTTCTATTTCAGCATAATTTATAGTTGTATGTATTTTTATGTACACAATACCTCGAGAAAAAAAACAGCAAGATTAATTGTTTTTAAGAGAGTATTTATATTTTTAACATCATCTTCTTACTTCTTTCACTAAACGTTATTCCTGCTTCCTAAGCAGGGTCCGCGTGTTACTTAGATTTTTGTAACATCATCTTGTGTCCATATAATAATTATATACGAAATGTACAAAAGTTAACATCTGCAATGAAAGTTTATATATATATATATATATATATATATATATATATATATATATATATATATATATATATATATATATATATATATATATATATAAAGTTTATATATATATATATATAAACTTTATATATATATAAACTTTAACATATATATAAAGTTTATATATATGTTAAAGATACCAAGCAATTTTAAACCTGGTTTTACTCCATTTCCCAAGTAAGCAAACAGACTAAAAAGTCTTTTTAGTTACTTGGGAAATGGAGTAAAACCAGGTTTAAAATTGCTTGGTATCTTTAACATATTTATACCCAAGGTAAAAATACTTTCTATATGTTTATATATATATATATATATATTTGTTTGTTTGTTTGTTTTAATCGAGTTAATGATCATTCTTTCATATATATGTGTAGAAAGTTTTTTACCTTGGGTATAATATATGTTAAAGATACCAAGTTATTTTTAAATATAAACCTGATTTATTACTCCATTTCCCAAGTAAGCAAACAGATAAACAAGTCAAGTTTGCGCCTGCAAGTCTAGCTGACCCTGCACGTAGTGCAAGTCCAAGGCAACTCGTGGTAAAGGTAGTTAAGCTCTGATCACTATTCTTAATATTTACGCTTAATGCAAAGCACATCTCCTGGAGGAGATGTATGATGTCATGTATTAAAG
This sequence comes from Typopeltis vanoorti, assembly GCF_054136105.1. NCBI lineage: Eukaryota > Metazoa > Arthropoda > Arachnida > Uropygi > Thelyphonidae > Typopeltis > Typopeltis vanoorti. Next base: position 27,008,152 of record NC_143574.1, read on the forward strand.
GCAAGGGGCCACTATCCAGACCGATTTCGACCTTTATTGAGGTCTCATCAGTGGGAGCCAGGCTAAGATATACTAAGTTTTAAGTAATACAGAGCTTATAAATATTTTACCAACACAAGTTACCATAAGGTACTTTGTCCTTATTAAATAAAAATCTCAGAATGAGAGATAGATGTGATTTCATATATATATATATATATATATGAAAAGAATATCTGAATGCAAAATAGAGGGGAAAAGAAGAAGAGGCAGACCAAGGAAAAGCTTTCTTGACCAAGTCAAAGACAGCACGGGTTTGAAGAGTTACCAGGAGCTTAAGAAGAAAGTCAATGACAGATAATTGAATCACGAAAAACCTAGAAAAATGAAACAAAGTTCAATAACACAAGTTTTTTTTTTTATGTTGGGCCCATCCACAGAAGGTTGGTTGATCAACCTATAGTGCATTAGTATCGTGTATGAGTAGTGGGTTGGGAAAGAAAGAATTTGTTTACATTTGATTTGAATGACTTTAAATGGTATTCCTTTGGAAACACAGAAGGTGGGAGACTGTTCCACAGTGGAGCAATCGCAGGGATGAAGGAAGAGGAAAAGAAACTTATTCGCTTTGTGTCTAGGTGTACTGTGAAGGGATGTTGAGCACCAGCTGCACATGTTCCAATGAGCTTAGTACTGAGCGGAGGAATTATTGATGTTATTGCGGATGAGCATTTCCCATGGAAATATTTATAGAATATACATACTGCAGAGACCATACGTCTGTGTGAAAGTGAGGGAGAGTTGGTAAGGGATGGATCATTAAGTCTAATTGCTTTCCTCTGTATTGAGTCAAGCATTTTGAGAGCTTTTAGGGGCCCCCCACCCCATATGTGGTAGCAGTAATCAATAGCTTGGCGGATTTGTGATTTGTGTAATGTTAGTAGGCTGAGGCTGAGGATGCCATGGTTGTGATAGTTTATGCCAGGAGAGGTTTGATTTGAGGGTTATTCCAAGAAGCGAGATCTCAGACTGTCTGGAAATTTGGGTATCGTCAAAAAGGATACTGGGGAAAAATGGTTCTTTTTTATGGGAAATAATACAGAACTGAGTTTTACTGGCATTGAAATTTATGAGGTTATGCGAACCCCATTGTAGGATGGCTTGGAGATCGGAGTTGAGGATGGTGGTGTTTGATTTTCTGTAGGTTGAGGTGAGCTGTGAAGGGTAAGGCTTATCAAATGCAAGCGAGGAGTGAAGTGTGCTGTTATCTGCAAAACTGTGCATTGAGTTGGAGTTCAATTGCAGTAGGTCATTGATATATAGCAGGAAGAGGGTTGGTGAGAGAACAGCACCTTGTGGGACCCCAGCATTAATTGAGTGGTGAGAGGATAGGGAGTCGTCCACCATCACACACAGTGTGCATCCAGACAGAAAGCTAGCAATCCACCTACGGAAGTCCTGGCTCAGACTGAATGATGGTAGTTTGCCTAGTAGGCAAACTACCATCATTCTTATGCCAAACCCGGTCAAAGGCTTTGGAGATATCTACTGCAACCACTTGATATTCGTCAAACCTCTCCATAGCATTTGTCCAGAGATGGGTGATGTATGTGAGTAGATCTCCTGTTGATCGGCAGTGGCGGAATTCATACTGGCTGTCATTTATTTGGTGAGTGTCTTCAAGATAGTGTAGGAGTTGGGAATTGATGATTTTTTTCCATTACTTATGACAGGACTGAGGTAAGCGAGATAGGGCGGTAATTGGATGACAGTGACTTGTTACCCGTCTTGGGAATGGGCTGAATATAGGCCAATTTCCAGTTTGTGGGATAGATTCCAGTGGAGTAAGAGAATATATATAGGTGACATAGGATAAGGTCTGTTCTGGAGCACAAACTTTCAGAACAATTGGGGGAATGCCATTGGGTGCCAGGAGACCTTTTTGAAGCAAAATATGAAGCCAGAAGATGGGCTTTTTCTGTGGGTGATGATGCAGTAGAGCCATCTGGGTATGATAGGGGTGGGAATAATGTTGGACAGAAGTTATGGCTAATTGCTTTGGCGAGAGACCAAAAGGCTCAGCTGCCGTTTGGACAGGCTGCTAGTTTCCTGCTTTTTGCTCGTTTAAACTGTTTTGGAAGCTTTGATTGTTTTTTTGCATCTGTTACAGACTTTGGTATAAGCCTTGATTTCAGCTACTTGTGGTATGTCTGGTGTTTCATCTCTACAGCCTTGGTACATCTTTCGGAGAACCAGGGTTTCGTTAAGAAATGGCAGTTCAGAGTGCTGTGTGGAATGTACAGGGTGTTCGGGATAAATTTGACAGTTTCGTAAGGAAAAAGAAAATCTTCTTTGTATCTATTAAATTTAATGAATTGACAAAAAAACATTACAGGCAGAGTTAATTACAATACTATCAACAAGATTTACTCAAAATAACCACCATTAGCATCGATCACAGCTTCAATTCTGCTTCGGAACCTCGAACAAGCTGATGCTACAGTCTCCCTGGGAAGGGCCGCAAAAACTGTTTTAATTTTATCCATTAACTGGGCTTTTGTATTACTGGAAGTGCGATTGGTGTCTTTTTCAACTGCGCCCCATACAAAATAATCCATGGGGTTAAGGTCTGGGGAGTTTGGAGGCCAAACATTTGGACTGGTGAAGTCGTAGAAATTTTCAGACAACCATTTTTGACTTTTCCCAGAGGTGTGGCAAGGGGCCGAATCCTGCTGCCATACATACGGCCTACCATTGGCTACCCTTGTTATCCAGGGCTTGACTACAGTTAGCAACTCCACGAACAAAGCCCGAATTCCAATGCCAGGGTTCTTCAACACCTGTTCCTGCAGATTTGCGAGGAATTCTGCTGTACGAACGCAATCAGATCATCTGCTAGGGATCTTTCTTCTTGCTACATGAATAAAGCATAGCTTGAAGTTTTGCGCCCTTCATGGTTTGCGCTATAGGCAGTTGCCTAAATGGTAACGTCGGTCCTGGATGTAGGGGATTGAGAATGATATCTTTCTTTCTAATTCATCGTGGCAACGGAAAATGTTATTAGACTTGTCCCATAGGACTGTATGGCTAAGGTTTTCTTCATTAGAATCGGCCGAGAACAGAACATGACTAGACAGAGCAATGGCTCGCGTTCTCCTGTAACTGACGTCTCTCTCAATGCGTAACTCGATCGATTCCTCTGTTTGGCCAAAGGATGGTATATCACGATTTCACCAAATCTGGTAAACACTGGGATATTTAAGATTGTGATGTCTGGGTTTCGGACGGCTCAATAAGGAGAGGATTTTCGGAAGTGGAGTAAATGAAGTTCTTATATTGTATTTCCTAAGAAGCTTGGCCAATTTGGCTGAGACAGAGCTTATGTATGGTATAGAAATATTATCTTTCACCCTATTGGTCTCTTTATTATTGTGAGCGGGTGGATTTAATAGGAACTTGTCAATTGTTTTTTGTGAATAACCATTTAGTTGAAAAGTAGACCTGAGAAAATTGAGTTCTTTATTAAGTTCTATCTCATAATCAAGAAGAGAGTGAGCACGACGCACTAGTGTAGAAATGATTCCAAACTTTCTAGGAGGATAGATTGACCGTGGAGATATTCTTGGTGTGGGTAGATTTTCTGTAAATCGAGATTTTTAATTTCTCTGAGGAACGGGCCAATTTGATGTCCAAAAAAAAGGAAGAGAACCATTAGCTTCAAACTCAGCCGTAAATTTTATGTTCGGAGGTTGAGTACTGAGATGTTCTAGGAAGTTCAGGAGAGATTCACGGCCATGGCTCCAAATCAGCAAAATATCATCAATATATCTTTTCCAAATTCTTGGTTCTAAAGGATAAGAAGAGATGGCTTTAACTTCCAGATCCTCTAAATAGATGTTTGCAAATACAGGTGACAACGGATTACCCATTGTAAGGCCATAATTTTGTTTATAGATGGTGTCCTGAAACTTAAAGTATCATGAGTGGATGCAATGAGTAAGGCCGTGATCTTTTTAGATTATTTATCTTTGATTAGAACAAGAACTTTGTCCGTAAGAACATTAGTAAATAAGGAGACTATATCAAAACTAGCCATGATTTCTTCTTCCTTAATAATAATCTCTTTTATACAGGGTGTCCCAAAATTCACGCAAGATTTAAATTTAGCGCCATTTGTGAAAGTGTTGCCAACGAGAAAAAAAAAGACAGCGTGCCAGTTCAGGGTTATTAAAAATGACCACACACAGCGAAGAGAGTTCCTTGAATGGATTATGGAACAACAACAAGTGGATGCTTATTTTTCGAACAAAATCATCATCAGCGATGAGGCTCATTTTCATCTTGATGGCTTCGTTAATCGACAAAATTGTCGCATTTCGGGTTCAGAAAATCCACGAGTGATTGTTGAGAAACAAATGCATCCACAAAGTGTCGCTGTTTGGTGCGAATTTTGGGCTAGAGGCATCATCGGTCCATTCTTCTTCGAAACTGCGGCTGGTAAGGCAATAACAGTTAATGGTGCTCGCTATCGCGATATGATAATCCAGTTTTTTTGTGCCTAAATTGCAAGATATGGATGTGGACGACATGTGGTTTCAACAAGACGGTGCCACGTGCCATACAGCCCGAGAAACAATTCAATTAGTGCATGAGTCATTTCCTGGTCGTGTAATTTCCCGTTTTGGCGATCAGACTTGCCCCCCAGATCATGTGACTTAACGCCGTTGGACTTTTTTCATTGGGTTTTTTTGAAGTCTAAGGTTTATGCCAACAAGCCCACGACCACCCACTCCTTGAAGGAGGAAACTGAGCGCTGTATCAACGAAATTCAGCCACATTTATGCAAAACGGTCATGGAAAATTTCGACAAAAGAGTGCGTATGTGCCAGCAAAGCCGTGGAGGCCATTTACCCGATTTGCTATTCCATGCATAACCCTATACTGTATACTTTATGAATCAATAAGAAATTACAATTTTTAATTAAAAACCTGTGTTTTCTATCAAAATTACTTCTTGCGTGAATTTTGGGACACCCTATACATGAAACAAAATCTACGGAGTTTTTAATAACAGACGATGATTTACCGGAAAAACATTTGAGAGATTTAACCAGATATTTTGAAAGGTTATATGTTGGAGAATCAATTCCTTCTACGATAGGTCCAAGTGGGGTATTTTCCTTATGAATTTTAGGTAGTCCATATAATCGTGGAATAAGCGGATGGAGAGAAGAAGAGAAAGGCGTTTGTTTCTAGGTAGTTCAGAGGTAGTTCTCAGTAGATTGTTGGTCCGGTTGTGGAGTTAACGGGTGGGATCTCTCTCGAGGATGGAGTAAGTGTCACATAAACCTGAGTTACAAACTTTCAGACTGTCATTGTGCTATGATCAAATATTGGCGTCCGCGAGATGCTGTAGCATGCGCCCAATAATGAAGCCAAAGAGAGAACAGTTTTGAAAGCGCAGACTTCAACGTTGAAAATATATACAACTTTCCGTGATGTTCGCAATTATTTCCTCTATGTTTTACTGGTTATTTCTTTTTTAATGTGCACCTGAAGAAGGCTGATACAAGCTGAAACTAGTTGTACTTTTAACCTATATATATATATATATATATATATATATATATATATATATATATATATATATATATATATATATATATATATATATATATATATATGTGTGTGTGTGTGTGTGTGTGTGTTTGTGTGAGTGAGTGATCATAGCTTTTACTCGGTTGTTGTGATACATTTTAAAATATAGATTTAATGACTTAAAAAACCGAGATAACTTATAAACATCTTAATGAGAATAATACAACTAGTTTCGGCTTATAACAGCCTTCCTCAGGTATTCATAAAGGAAAAGAATAGTAATAAACATTGAAGTATCTAAAACAACTGAAATTACAGGTAAAAATTGCCACAGATAATTGATACATAAAAAAAGGATTTTTCCAAGTTGTTATAACAGGCGTGCCATTGTTTATTGCAAGTATGCGTGGATAATGTTAACTTACATGATTTTATCATTAACAGTGAAGCACAAGCCACACGAATACAAAACAAGAATAAATATACTCTTATCAGGAAATTTAATAATCTAAAAAGGATACAAAACAGATCTGGTCATAGTGAAGCCGGTATTAATTGTGAAAAAGTTGTAGTGAACAAATCTTCTCATATTTTAACGGATGCGGAAACGGATATTCTTAGCAAAGGTCTCAATTTCATTCCCTCATCAAAATTTATCCCTAAAGAATCTCTTCTTACAAAAATAGAAAAGGCAAGTTCACTCATTCCTAATCATTTGGCAAAACTTCTTCGTATTGAATCGATTTTCATTATCAATAATGCTAAACTTCCAACAGATAATATTTCTCTGGCTGAAAGACAAGCCCTAAAAAATCTAAAACAGAACAGTAACATTATTATTTTACCTGCAGATAAAGGCAACTCCACGGTCATTTTCAACTCTGAAGATTACCACAACAAAATGCTTCAATTACTTGAAGATAATTCGACATATTCAATTCTTCAGGAAGATCCTACAAGAGAATTACAAAACCGTACAAAAAACTTGTTAAAGACTACAAGTGAACTTCATCATAATGTTCACCTCTCTTCACGCTCTCTACATCCTCTTATCCCATGCATCTATGTAGTTCCCAAAATTCATAAAGAAAACATCCCTCTTCGCCCAATTGTGGGAGGAATTGACTCACCTACGTATAAATTTTCCAAATATCTAGCAAAGTACCTCAAGTGTTTCTCCAATAAATCTTCATCTTTCATCAAAAACACCACAAATTTTGTTTCTCGTATAAAAGATATTCCCATCAATGAAAATGACATTCTAGCAAGTTTTGACATTATATCTTTATTTACTAACGTTCCTACAGACGAGGTACTTACATTACTAAAGGACAAATTATCCAAAAAATGTTTGCTTTATTAAAACATTGCATTTCATTCTGGTTACTTTAGATATCAGGACTCCGTTTACCAACAAAAACAAGGCCTGGCAATGGGCAATCCTTTGTCCCCAGTTCTAGCTAACATCTTCCTTGAAGATTTTGAAACGAAAGCCATATCTTCCTTCTCGTTTAAACCAAAAGTTCGGAAACAATATGTTGATAATATTTTTATTATTTGGAATCATGGGCACACATCTCTCATAGATTTTCTTCATCATCTAAACATCCAACATCCTAATATAAAATTTACTACTGATCTAGAAAATAATAACTCCTTACCTTTCCTGGATGTCATGCTTACACGATGCTCCTGCGACAATGCAACTGCACTATCCAGTCATGTTCTTTTTTCAAATAATCCTAATGATGATCAACAAAGCCACTCCATTTGCTGGGATAGATTAGAAAATATTTTTCGCTGTGATGATGAGTTTGAGAGAAAAATTGTAGAATCAAGGGAAATCCTGCTGAACCTTGTCCACTTAAACAACAATTTGAGTTATAACATCCCAGATAGCCATGCTGCAGTTATTCAATATTGGTGTTCACGTGAGCCTGCACGCACAGTTGCAATAAACAACGGCACGCCTGTTAGAACAACTTGAAAAAATACGTTTTTAATGTATCAATTATGTGTGGCAATTTTTACCTGTAATTTCCAGTTGTTTTAGATACTTCAATATTTATTACTATTCGTTTCCTTTATGAATACCTGAGGAAGGCTGTTATAAGCCGAAACTAGTTGTATTATTCTCATTAAGATCTTTATAAGTTATCTCGGTTTTTTAAGTCATTAAATCTATGTTAAAAAAAATAATAAAAAAAATATATATATATATATATATGTATATATATGTGTGTGTGTGTGTGTGTTAAAAGTTTTTTACCTTGGTGATAATATATATTAAGGATACCAAGTAATTTTATAAACTTGGTTTTTTTACTCCTTCTCCCAAGTAAGCAAAACAGTTAAGTTTGTGCCTGAACGTGGTACAAGTCTAAAGGTAGTGCAACACCAGGTCAACTCGTTGCAAAGTTGGTAAAGCTCTGATCATTATTCTTAGTATTTCCATAATGTAAAACACATCTCACTAGGAGATGTATACTGTTATACATTATGGGTGGGGGGTCACTCCCAGAACGGTTTCAACCTTTTTTGAGGTCTTCTCAGTGAATAGCTAGACCCTGAAATACCAAGGATTTTAGTAATACAGACGTTACCTATACAAGTTGCTACAAGGTGCTCTTACTTTGAATAAGAAACTATGGGTGAGATAAAGATGTGAAACGTTTTTTACCTTGGCGATAATATATATTAAGGACACTTCGCTCCATGCTGAGTAAACCTAAAGTGAAACATCTCCCTACTCAGTATCCAGGAGTCTACAAGATTTTGTGTGAATGTGGAAAACCATATTACGGCCAGGCAGCTAAATCCATCCTTTTGCGTATGGAAGAACACTAGAGAGACATTTCTTACAACAGGACCAGAGTCAGCGCTCTCTCTAGCCTCGTTCTCTTCTCTATTAACTCGGATGAAGGCCACCAACATCTCGTAGACTGGCCAAAAACTTCTAATATCCATGTGTGTTATGATGGACTAGAAAGAAAGATCATCGAATCTAGAGAAATTTCACTAGATTCATTCCATATTAACAGCAGCTTTAGCTTCAATCTCTCTGACGAACATATTGCTTCTATTCAGTATTGGCGCACTCGCGGCAGCTCACGCACGTAGTCAACTTTAATTTAGAACTCAAGCTCGCATTCCTGTTTTTAAAATGTACTATTGTCTTTTATACTAGATCTGTTGATGTAATTTTATCATGTCTCCGTCATTTTTTTGTATAATTCTTTGCCTGTGATTTCTGAAGAAGTTGAAACATTCAACGAAACTAGTTGTATCTTAATATTAAACCTTATTATTTTTGTAGCTTTTTTGTTGTGTGACATTCAGAGCTTTCAAAAAAAAAAAAAAAAAAAAAAAAAATCAAACTTCGAAACAACAGCATCGCTCCGAATCCACCTTGAGTCATGACCTTTGCACACTCGTTGTCTCTACCAGGCTTGTAGTGACGTCATATCATTAAATTGCTGTAGTATTACTATTTCTTTACACCTCCAAGGAATACAATATTCATGCAGTGATTTGCTTGAAGTCGGAATAATGAGACGTACTGACATTTTGAGAATGTGTGATTACATTTTTGTCATGATTTTATTTTAATACATTTATTAAAGCATCTTTGAAATTAATATTATTTATCAACTGCATATGTGTATGAGAAAAATAATGATATACTAGGCAAAATCCCGAGGGGTACACGAAGGCAGTGTTTTAAAATGGTCTAGACATTTTTGGTACGCAACTCTAAACAATGATCACCACCTCTGTTGTAGGGACTTTTATAGTCTGTATTAGCAAATCTGAAATTAAATGGCGCTACATTCAAATGTTTGAAAGGCTCTATAAAGTAAAATATCGTGCAATTAATTCTAAATATAATAAAAAATAAATATTTTATATTTATTTATAAATACATATTTAATATAAATACATATTTATTAATATATTTATATATAGTTGACAATCTCAAATTTACTTTGACATTGATTACGAGATATATCTTACTGAATTAATCATGACGCAGTAATCCATTGTGTGAGTGATTATGATTAAGGTTTGTTGATCACGAATTCGTTTTTTGGAATTTGTGCAGTGCATAGAATGATTGAGATAGTGTTATTATCTGATGTGTAGTTCTGGTTACTCTAGATAAGTACTTTACTTCAGAAAACTGTAGTTGCAACGAAAGCGATTCACTAAGCCTAATTTTTGCTTCCCGTTATATACCGTTGTTAAAATCGCCATTGTTGGCTTATAAAAACAAAAATAATTGACTATTGTAGTGCCGTCATCACATGAGCGAGGGGGAAGATGACGCTTATATTGAATCGCTCAACAAAGGGCGGGCGCTCAGCACATTCTCAAAAAGTTTGTATTAAAAGTCGAACGTGAGTGGCCTGGCATCTTTATTTTCTACTCCTTGTCAGGAGAAGATGAGGGCGAAGACATTGCCCAGATGGACGAGAAGCTGGATTTGATGATTTCCACTCCCCCAGACTTTGAAGAGGTCCGTGCGCGCAAGAAATGCAAAACTTCCCATGGATTCCGGTATGGAAGATGACACTCCCAGTTCCGATTCCTCAGCTTCCCCCAAAGAGAGGGCTGCCACCGATCGTCTTTCGGGAAAAGAAAAAATGGACACCCTTAAGGTCCACCATGACAAACCTACAAATACATCTCAGCTGGGAACATGGATGATGGCATCAAAATTCAGCCTGCTACCGTGATGGACTATAGAAAACTGACCAAAGAGTTAGATTCAAGTAATATTCAATACCATACTTTCTCTCTCGGCTCGAAGAGGAATCTGAAGGTGGTCCTCCGAGGTGTTACAGAGGACGTAACTACAGATGAAATAGAGGCCGACCTTCGCCATCAGGACCTGCCACCTATTAAGGTCAGTAGGATGACCGGAGCAGAAAAAGTCTCTGGTTTTAGTCGAGATCCATAAAGCTTACAAAAATATTTATGACCTAAATTCAGTCTGTGGGATCCGGATCACCCCAGAGAAAAAATCTCTGAAACCTAGAACCTCTGAGAAAAAAGCTTCAACTGGACAGTGCCACAGGTGTCAGATTTGGCGATGCTTAGAGACTCTGCAAAGCAGAGTATAAATGCCTGAAATGTGCCAAGAGCCACCCCATTAACACCTGCACAAAGCCAAAAACCACCCTGGCTAGTTGTGCAAACTGTGGTGGCCCTCACCCAGCTAACTATAAAGAATTATTCAACACCTGAATAACAGAGGTCCGAAACAAACATACAATCCCTAGCCTCTGGCAGCTCATGAACACCTACACCTCTGGCACCAAGTGTTCAACAATGTGTGACAGAAGTCCCACCGCTGCAGTTTGAGGCCCTAAGATAACAAACTACCAACGGCAGGCAAGAACCTATGCAGACGTGTCCCATGCCAAAATGACGAGGAACAGAATCAGAATCAATCAGCAGTGCAGTCAAACCTGACAATTATCATTACTACCTTGCTGGCAAATATGATTTCAGCAGGTCCAATCCTTCACCAGCTGGTAAAAAAAGATTCCTATGTGAAACACGATCAATCCTCTCAGCACTTATTGATGAACAGGAATAAACTAACTCCAGACTCTTTACAGATTATAATGTGGAATGCCAATGGCCTCAAACACAAGATTATGGAGCTCTAAGAGTTCAGAGACTTCAGCCTCTGTTTTGATAAGTGAAACACACCTGAGGCCATCAGACAACCCCAAAATTATCGATATCACCTCTACAGAACTGACAGACCAAATTACAGAGGTGGTGGCACTGCAATCTTCATTTAAATTATATCCGACACCATACAGTGAACAACCTCCCAACCACTAACCTCGAGGTTACTGGTGTGGAAGTTCTTACTAGCTCGGCTGGCAGACTGAAAATTTAAGCAGCATACAACCCACTGGAAAAAAACACTACTGCACACGGATCTGGATACCATCTTAGATGCTGGAGAGCACAACTCCAAACACTCGGCATGGAATTGTAGGACCACAAACAACAACGGATGCATCCTCGCGAACTACACAGGATTCAATTGCGCTGTCGTCCCAGGCTCCACTGAACCTACTCATCATCACAGCCCGAATGGCACTGTTGACATCTTGGATATAGCCATCCTGCAAAATTTTAAATTTCAATATAATTTAAGAACATTAAACAAGCTGTCATCAGATTATGATTGTGCTATTGCAGCTGGGAAAGCAACAAAACTTGTCTCCCCCCTTCACACTCATTCATATCCTGGAAAAAATTAGCAAAAGCACTCCAAGAATTCATTGGCCCTGTTCCTCCTATAAGGTCAAAGCAAGAAATTAAAACAGCAGTCAAAAATTTTACTCAGCAAATTAATGCAGTCATAACGGCAGTTACCTCTTACACAACTCGCTCTAAAACAAGTCGGTTCCTGAGGATATTATGAACCTGATCAGAGATAAAAATAAAGCTAGAAAAATATTTCACAATACTCGCACGCCTCAAGACAAAAGAATCCTTAACAGATTAAATGGAGCTGTCAGAGACACCCTCAAAGCCTGCAGGGATCGGCTGTGGGAGAATAAGTTGGCTTCCTTCTCACCTGCAGATCACTCTATTCGGGAACTCTTGAGGAATCTCAGAAACAAAACTCTTCCCCTTCTACAATCGAACCTGGGCCTTGTGCAGATGGATGCAGAGAAGGCAGAAACCATTACAAAAAAATTTAGAAGGGCAGTGTTGATCTGCTTATGAAAACTTAAATTTCAACCACTTGTATAAAATTCATCATGTGAGGCACATACTAAAACTTCTTGATGCCTGTACTAATCAAATCGTCCCTACTTCACTGGCAGAAATCTACGAGATCATTAAGAACGTTAACAAAAAAGCTCCTGGTCCAGATGGCATAACCAATAGTCATTAACTACTACCCTGCAGAGTCATTGTGCACCTTACCAACATAATTAACGCGATCATTAGATTCCGATATGTTTCACCCTTGGAGTCAGTAACGTTGAAATTGTCTTCTACGCGGTTATCAGTGCTTCTGATGTTTAATTAATGTTGTGTAACCTCTTGCGACATTTTGTTGAGATTTTCAGGAAACTAAATGCGTTTGAGGTTCTCATAATTCACTGTATTGCAAACTTATGACAATCACTTCTGTGATTTTGAAGGTACATTATAAGTATCTTACAGGAACTTATATAAAGCATTTTATTTTGCATTCCAATTTAGTTGGACAAAAAATTATGGTCTCTTCTCTTTGTATTTGATGCCATATTTCTTTGAGATTTAAGATTTGAAAATGGAACCTGGTCACTGAAGATCTCCTAAAGTAGATAACACAGTATTACCAAATCTTTAGAGAGCTCCTGTAATTTCTCTAAGACTTCACCGAATTAAAAGCCTTTTCTTTTACATTGGAGTTTAGATCGGTTATGGTCTGTTCTTTTTGACTGTATGCTTGATACTAATACTATATCCTGTTAATCCAAAAAATTAGAAGGAATTTATCCAAAATATAGTAAAAAAACTAGTTTTTGTGTTGATCTAAAGATTGTTAATAAGCAATTCGAATGCTCTTCCTTGGTTCTCTTCGAGAGGAATAATTTTAATCTTTAATTTTTAGTCGTTCCTCCTTCATGTGAGCCCACCATGTCACCACTATATGTATTCTGTTTTTAATTTTCATATTTCTTATCTCTACTACATCCCTTTCTTAAAAAAAGCTTCACGCATTTTAATCTAATTGATGGTCTTTAAATTCCTTTCACAGCTCATTATTGTTTTAAGAGTTACGTTTATATTTTTACATTTTATATATTTCCCAATGTTGTTAGATCAAAAATTTAAAAATAAACACAAAGATCCTCCAAAACTATGTTTAGAAGGATCCTTGTGTTTTGTTTCATATCATTTTTTTTCAATATGTTTGAACATATACCACTCATGTCTTATTTAACCTCAATAACAAGAATGTCCCATTAGGAAATAACCAAATATACCATAAGTAATGTTGTTAGGAAAGTTTATTGTTGTTGACTTCTCCATGGAGTCTGTAGACTCGTCAAAAGAGGCCCACTAACATTCCGAAAACGAAATACTAACCACCATTTATAAAATACCCGTCATACTTTTCATAGAACTTATTCACTGATGCAACTTATAATTATTATCTTTGCCAACTCATTCTGCTCATTTTCTAGTCTCCCAGCAAAAATCTAATCCTCACACCCTAGCTAGCTCTTGATTTCCAGGGATGAACCTTGGACACTTGCTTCTGGAACTTTTTCACCTCTTCTACATCTTCAAGAAACCTAGTTGACCAAGATATTTAGACAATAGAGCAGCTGGGGTCGTATCAAGGTCTTATAAAGAAGTATGATCTCCTAACCTCTTCTTCTTCTTAGTGTGCTCTTCAGTAATCAATTCTGAGATATTTTGTCAGTTTTGCAATATAGCCTCACTTTAACCCAGTCTACTAGCATTCTCAGTTCCCTAGTCACCGTAATTTCTTGTACTTTAGTTCCATTAATGTAGTACACAGCTCATAATCTTTTGATCCCAAAATGCATAACTTTAAACTTTTCACAAATTGACAGCCATTCTTTTCCCATACCGTTAGTCTATAAAAGTATTCAAGCAATATTTTCATGTCAATTTTATTAACTATTGCCCTACCCAGTTTTACATCATCAGCAAATAACTGAATATTTCCCCTCAGATAATTTCTTGGACCATTAATGTACAAGTTAAATAGCAGTGGCCAGAATGCTGGGCCCTGTTGCACACCACTAATCGCATGAATTCTTGTAGAACTTAACTCCTGCATAAAAAACTACTATCCATTAGCCACCCTTTTCTACACCTCACCAGCTTTATATCCAAATACATCTGTTCCAGTTTATATAAGTTTCATGACGCATCCTATTGACAATGTTCGTGGTGGAGGGGACCTTCCAATGATAGTTGTTCAAATGTCAGAAATATGGTTGTTCTCAAACTGCCCGTCATGACTATGTATCTGAGCAAGTAAAGATGAGCAAAACACCGAAATTCGCCCTAACAGAGAGATCACTCAGCATACTCCCGAGCATGCCAATGGTGGAAGCATGAAAAGTAGATTCCAATATTAAAATTAGAGAAATGCATCGCTTATCTGGAGGCAAAGAGGTAGTACTCTAAAAGGCACGACACCTGCTAAACTCTCTTATGCTGAAAAGGGAACTGTGAAGAAAATGTCAGTTGGGATGTTGACATATGTATGTCAGTCCAGCCTTCTCATGGCTGTAACATCCCTAAAAGATGACTTGCTCGCTATCCCCTTAGAGAGAATCAAAAAGAAAAAAAATTGATATTGACACTCCTAAATAGAAGCGTAGCTACGTTTTTGGCGACCTTGGACAATTCGTAACTACGCGATACTTTTAATGTGACAATTTTAATAATTCGTGAAATATCCTGTCGCTAGCATCCTTCTGATATCCGGGCCCTTGGCAATTGATTGATGCCATAGCATTCTTACACATTTGCTCCTGAAAACATGCCAAAAATGTACATGAAAATCCCTTTATTAAAAATAATGGAATGGACCACAGATGATTAAAGATATGCCTGCAGATGCTATAATAGATGGCCCATCAACAGATTGCATAGATAAAACAATCAATATATATCGATAGCCCTAGAGGCTGTCGAACTTGGCGACATCTCGAACATTTCCCTAAAAGAAAACCTATTAACACTGGCTGTCCACAATATTAAAAAAAAATTCCAAGACTAATGGAAACAAATCTCTCAACATAGGAAGCTAGATACCACCAAATTGAAATCGTGGATTCTGACAAAATATCGACATCCACTGATGATCCAGCATTCAGTAATGTTACCATCAGTAGTAAGGACAGCAGAGAGAGGATGGACCTATCCACACAAAAGTCAACATCCTTGTGCAGTGGTACTCAGGATTCAATCTTGGGGGAGCAGAGTTGAACGGATAAAAATATTTTTAATGCAAATCCAATAAAATTCATTAAGTGATTATAAAAACTTATTTAAAGAATAAAACCCAGTTTTCTTTTTACAAAGCTCTTGAATTACTTCAGTCATGGTTACATTAATATCTCTATGCATATATAGCAAAACCAGTCCATTCAATCGTGATTAAATCCATCTTAAATGGATTTTTAAAAGGCGTAAGGTAGAAAATTATCTTTCGCTGATGCATGTTGTTACCGGAAGCAATGCAAATATTTTTAATAAGTTAGAGATATTAGGATATATCATTTTGTCATCTTTGAAACTGCATCAATGGTAGTTTTGCATGGAGTTATCGCAAACGGTTTTGTAAATTTTTTATACCACAACTTGAGCTCGGGCAAACAAAATAGTGCTCGGTCCACTCAAGCACTACCTCGTCCGCCTTGTGTTCACAGCGACCATGATTCAGGAGAGCTATAGGGTATTCCCACCTTATGTGACCGCTAATTCATTAGTAGTATAGAAATAGAAGACACTACACAACATAAATAAAAATATGAATTTTAATTAGGAAAAGATTTTTGGAAAATTTTCTAGTGTTTTTTTTTTTTCCCCTTTTTCCTTTGGGAGGTTCCCGGGTCCCATGGCCCCGTCCCTCTGGGTGCACCACTGTCCTTGTGTGCAACCATTCCTTCTTCCAGCAAGTCCCACTTAACACTAACGTAGAAGAAGTTGTGATCCTACTCTCTGTCGGAATTGTAATAACAGTATATTGCATGTATCTTTCTCCTGCCGCGGATATATTTCAAGATGATCTTGATGACATATTGCAGTTACTATCCCACTTACTTTTAATGGGGGAATTTAGATAGACACAACACTCTATGAGCTAGTACCTCACAAACATCAAATGGAAGGTTGTCAAGCATATGAACGACAACAATAATCTCTCTTTAAACAACAGGAAGCAACTCATTCTTATATAAGCCTATCAAACACTCATTGCCATCGACTTAACTGCCTGTTCATTGCTGACAACATATTTGGGAGTGATCATTTTCCCATGATGTACAGTTTTCTGTATGGACAAAAATGTACTACATCATGGATGTCACAGTGGAAAATTGCACAAGCTGATTGGTCCACCTTATCCTCGTTAGCAGAATTCGATTCTGTGACCTGTTACATTCCTAATTTATTTTAGAGGAAATATAATGCAATTTTAATTAAAAAAAATTGCAAAATATAAACATTTAAGATGAATTGTCACGAGAGCCCATTCATTTTAAAAATATTACATTATAAAGTTACTAAGAACTTTTATATAGAAAATTATCTTGAGAACTTTTATTTTCAGATTCTGTAATTTGTGCTACTATTCTGTGAATTCGCAGTTCTCAACTTACAGTGCTACATTAACTGAAGAACATTAGCACGTGTCTCTTAAAGAGAGTAAATTAGATTTTTCTTAAAAAGCACAAAAACACAGAAAACTTAGATCATACTAAGCAAGTAATGTTAAAGAATGAATTCTATATAAAATGCAGGGAGAGAATATTGAAGTTACTTTATGGAGTAAGAGACTGCTTCAGAAATGTTAAAAAAGATTTTAGTGGTGTACCTGCATCAGTTTATACTTTTTTTTTTTTTTTTTTTTTTTGCATTTTTATAGAGATTGTCAAGGGTGTGGACTCAGCACTTGTGATAGTGTTCACGTGTGTGAACCTAAAGCCCTCATGGTTGACCCAATATAGATAGTAACATATGATTGACAAAGGAAGCAATAAACCACTTTGCAATGCTGGAGAATATCATGGTACGTTTGTCTTTCTGCAGATTTTAGATGGTTTAATAGTTTTAGGTGGCCAGCAGAAACAACTTTGTAATTTGAATATTTAAATATATATAGTAATCTGTTGTTTATCTGACCTTTCAATTATCAGAACAGTGAGTTTAGATACTTGAAGTACTATTACATGGTGCTCTACAGAGAAGTCAGCTGACATACATTGGAACATATACAGCTGCTGCTCAACATCCCTTCACATTCCTCCTCCATCCATGCAACTGCTGTATTGCAGAACAGTCTCCCCCCTGTTGTATTTCCCAAGGCATACAATATATAGTCCTTTAAATCAAATGTAAACAAGTTCCTCCTTCCCAACCCACTACCCATACATGGTACTAATGTCCTATAGGTTGATCAACCAACCTCTCATGTATTGGCTCAATATAAAAAAAAACAACTCTGGTGGCCAGTTTGGCATATTCTTATGCAAATCTTTAGTTTTTTAATGGGTGGCCCAAGTAGGATCATGATTCAAGTTTGATTAGGTGAAGGAGTAAGAGACTAAATGGGATATTTTTTACTATAATAATCTATGTTCATAATTACAGTAGCATTTCCCTTGTCTGATTTTAAAATGATATTTCTATTCTTCTTAAGAGGCAGACAAGCTTTTCTTTCTGATATGGTAATGTCAAGTCAGGTTTCAGTATATTGATGAGGAATTGATGATTTGAGCCTAATATCATTGATATATCAAATGGAAGGTAATGAATGCCTTTTTCCACACAGCACGAAAAAAAAAAAAAAAAAAATCAACCAGGAGTCATCAAAGAAAGTTAAAATCTTTTTTAAGAAGAGATTCTTCTGGATGTGTGAGGCAGTTATTGAAAATGTTAATTTTTATATGAAGGCAAAGGAAATTTACGTTTGATTGAGAATAGAGTAAGAAATCAAATTTCTTCTCCATATGAGTTGTACAACAATAATATAAAGATAAATGGCATTGCTAACATTGTTCCAAGATTTGGCATCTATCTTGTTAGCAAGAATGTAATGCAAATCATGGCACATGGAGTCTAATCTGCTAATGGCTAACCTAGTGACGAAAAAGTATTCAAAATTGTTGTGAAATTATACCAAGCAATAACCGAACACTGGATGAATGGAATTTGATTACATTTATTAATTATTACTAATTTGAATAGCAAGGCTTAACTTAAAATGAGGATGTCCTAGAGTTAACCTGCAAGACTAATAAATCTAATTACTTAAAATTTATTTTGAAAGACATTAACAAGGAAACATTCCTGGACATTACTGATAGGAAAAATGATAATCATTTTGTGAAATCCAATTAATTAGACATTTTAGTACAGCATTAATGATAGAGCAAAAGTTAGTATAACACTAAAATAATGAAAATAGTGAAGATCCAAGAAATGTAAGGGATAAAATTATATAAATTAGAACCACAGAATAGCAAGAAGAATATGATGCAATAAATTATTGAAAATAAAAAAATGTATAACAAGACTAAGAATGAAAAACATATGGTATACATGACAAGCAAGCATTATTAATATTGATGTGTTATTTTTTTTTTTGAGTAATTCATCACCAGATTACATGAGAGAAAAAGAAGCTCCATTTCAAATTAAGCATTGCTATTCAAATATTAGTATTTTAAATAGGAGCCATTTATGATTTTGAGATTTATGGTTCAAAAAATCTAAATGACTAGTATTTAGGATTGACACACAATATATCTATTTCTTTCAATTTTGGTTTCAACCAACCATTTTTATCGAACAAAATTTGGAAACGACAATTCTGTTTTGACAAGATGAATATTTATTCAGAGGAGTATTTACTAAAATTTGATGAGTCATCATACTTTTAATTTTTAATTGGATTATTTTCAGTAGCAAAACAAAATATTTCAGTCCAAAACTGCTCTAGGTCAACTGGAATGATAGCTGATGGTACTGCACCAGAATGCTATTACAAAGTGCATAATTTTTATGAGTTGTCTTTGACAATTTTTCTTACTTGCTTTTTAATGACATTTTAATTAATGCACTGAGTTCTATATGAACATTAAGAATTAATATTAATTGATTCTGGGATACAAACTTTTAAAATTCCTTCAATTTTACATTTTCTCTAATTTTATCTGGTGAGAGAAAAAAAAAAGTTTTACTGTACTTAAGTGACATCCAATTTCATTACTAGAGTGGAACCTCGGTTGTCGAACATAATTTGTTCCTAAGGGCTGTTCGGGAACTGATCTGTTTGAAAATTGAAACCATTTTCCCAGAATATTTGCAAGGCTTATTGTAATAATTTTATTTAACTGTGTTCTAGCATGTAAAATGGATTAATCTGTTCCCAAACCCCCGATGATTGCTTATTTAAAACCTTTATAACAGTACTTTGTGCATAAAATCGTATATTAAATATATAAGATTTTAACAATGAAAATGCATAAAATCTTACACAAAAAGAATAAACACAATAAATTGATAAAATATAGATGAAAATTTAACTTCACTTTAACTATACAGAGGAGAGTTGTAATTTATGAACAAAACAAAGAAAATCAAGAAAATGCACTGCAAATTCGAGTAGGTGTCTGCACTGAGCGGAGGCTGTGGCATAACTGACGCTCTCCTGCCTTACATCTCAGCCTGCAAAGCACATGGTTGCCGGTTTGCCTATTCGAGAACCAGTGCGTTTTTTGTTCGGAAAATATGTTCGGGAACTGATTTATTCGAGATGAGAGTCGTTCGACAACCGAGGTTCCACTGTATATGGATAAGTTACCCAAGACAACATTATTCAATATTTGTAAGGCTTATTGTAAAAATTTTATTTAACTGTGTTCTGGCATGTATAATTTAAGCATAACACCTTATTCTCTGATGACAGATTCTGTTAATAAAAGAATTTCAAACCATCAAGGTGATGTTATAACCGACTCTCCCAAGATAAAAAAATAATTTGCTATGAAGCCAATAATCCTTTGTCTTATCAGACAAAGGTAAGAAGAAACTAGTCAATCAAATAGTGTGCAAATTAAGCATAATAATTTCAACCATCTTCTTGTGCAGTGTTTAGGAACTGTTTCAGGATGATAATGTTACAGTTCAGAAGAGAACTTCAACAGTGCAATTTCAAGAACATTCTGTAGATTTTGTACATATCTCCAAATTTAAATCATACTAAGTACTGCAATGTATGATAAAATATTCATTGCACTGACAATCCTAATATGCAAATTTTATGGATCCGGGAATTATGACTGTGGCAAATCTACCTACAATGAGAATTGGCTCAACTTTTTTTTTTGTTAAGAATCTGCATTTAATTATGTATTTGTGTTATATAATTATATTAATCTCCAGTTGTTATATAAATAAATTTCTAGTCTGAAAATATCAGGGTTTCTTTTGCATAAAATATCTGGAAATTCCTGAAAAATTTCAGACCACATGAACTTAATACACTGCATATATTTTTCACTTTTTAATACCCTCTCTCCCAGTCATTCTGGACCAAACAATGAAAATCTCCACATAATGTATTATTTTATTGCCTTTACTCAATTCATTTTTTGAGCATTAGTTAGCTAGACAAAATACTGAAAAAATATCTTAGTGAATAAAATGATATTCATTTCAGATATTTTCAAACATCACTTAATTTGTTGTGGTGCTGGAGCAAACAAAGTTCCACTCTGTTTGTTTGCTGTTCTAGATGGTGCAAATCCCAAAAGCTTCTGAATGTTCTGTAATAGCAAAATATTTATTATGCAAAGCATTAATACACATAGAAATAAAATAATTATCATCTTCAAACTCCTAATATGTATCCTCAAAGGACATATAGGTAGGGCTGTACTTGCACTTTTTGGGATACGAGGTGCTAGAGTGCTCTCTAATCTCATTGTTTGAGGTCCTTAAATTGACCCTAATTTTTTTGGACTTCCAGCTAGAGCCTCGTGCACAAGTACAGCCCTGCATACAGGCTACTACAATAACACTATATGATTAAGTTTGTGTTATTATTAGTTTCCTCAATAGTTTTACTTCAAATTACTCTTATTTGTAAAGACTCTGATATTTGAACTAGTGTTCCTAAAATCTTTTTTAAAAGTGTTTTCTTTCCAACCTCAACAACAAATAAAATACAAAAACAGTTACTAGGAGACCGAAGAACTCCTGGCAAAGCCTTAAGTTCTCCGAGCATCTCAGAAAAAGTTCTCTTTTATATTTATATCAACCATGAGCAAGCACCTGCATGCAGTGCACCAAGACTCGATTATGCCTACTGCAGACAGTAAAAATGGTTTGTGGCAACAAAGCACAGCAACGTTGAAGCATTTCATGTACTGCTACTACTGATAAATTAACAATCAGTAATCAAAGAAATCAATATTAGAGAAACAAAAAAGAGATTTGTGTGATTTCTACTGTGAGCAGGTGCATGATAGCTATGCAAAGATTGATGAATCAGCACACAGACTTCTGGGTGACCTCAACCAGCCATTTTTCTGTTCTCTGCATCTCCCATCTGTTGAACAATTTTTAAACTTTGAAAAATGCAATGACAATCTCTAACAACACCTTATCACTCTTAAGGAGACTTTCTCTAGCAAA
Organism: Typopeltis vanoorti; assembly: GCF_054136105.1. Classification (NCBI taxonomy): domain Eukaryota; kingdom Metazoa; phylum Arthropoda; class Arachnida; order Uropygi; family Thelyphonidae; genus Typopeltis; species Typopeltis vanoorti. Next base: position 27,030,163 of record NC_143574.1, read on the forward strand.
CTGATTCAATGGAAAGAAAGCTCAAAGTAATTCATGACCAGTGCCTAAATAACGATGTAAATACTGATGATAACACCAGCAGGCTCCATAACGTCATCATAACCAAAGTGAACAACTCCATTGAAACAGAAAATAAATATAATGGTACTGTCTTCGACTTTCTGGAAACAGTTGCAATGCTAAAGAACAACATCAACAATCTTGCAGAAACTGGTAATTTCAACCTCAAAAAAAAATTGTCAGGTGGCAATGCTTCAGACTCACATGCATACATAAAGATGGAATACACTTCCCATGCTTGGTTAAAGTGACTTGCAACAACATGCCAACAAGCAAAACGGAATTCATAACTGCTGTAAATAGTAAATTCAAAGGCACTCATCTCAATCATGTGTATGAGTGTGTCTGGATTTTACATTCGCACAATAGAACAAGGTCGTTAATTTTGTCAGCAGCTGGAGGAAAAGTGTTAAAATGGTGAAGTGTGGACCACTGACTATAAACAAGGAATTCTTGTGTGAAAATCAAGTGTTAAATTTAACAGCCATCATGAAAACCAAAACATAAACACAGCATAGGAAATTTGCCCCAGCCCATGTGGTCAGCAACATCAGGGAACTATCCAAATCCACTTTACATATGTGGTCTCAATTCCAACTTCTGTAATGTCCACCCATCGCCAGAGTATAAAACCTTACCTGCTTTTCCTGACAGATACCCAAATTGTAACTTCAAGCATTACTCATTTCAACTTTTCCAGCAACATACTCTGACTCATTTCAGCTCAAGGTGGCCTCTGTGCTAATGTCTGCTATAACATACCATGCCAGAGAGTATCCAACTTAGAATATCCTGATCTTGATCTCCTTTGGCTGAAGTCTCTCTCTCTCTCTCTCACATGCTACCAAATACATTTGCTGCCTGTATTATTCTCCTAATGCTACTAACCATTACAAACTTTTTGATTTCCTTTTTTCAAATGTTGAGTTTCTCCAGTCTAACTTTCCTAACAGCGAGGTCATCTTCCTTGGGGATTTTTACACCAACTCCCTTTTCCAACTGCACAGACCAGGCAGGTACAGATACTAAGAAATTTGTTAGCACCAACAACCTTACACAAATCGTTAATGTATCTACTTGAATACCAGACAACACTGGCTGCTTTCCAAACACTCTGAACCTCTTCCTTACTAGTGACCCAAGTACACTGTTGTTTGTCCTTCAGGTAACTCAGACCATAACCTAGTGCTAATCTCTCAATGGAGCAAACGTGCACACACTAACTGCCATCAATGTATTGTGTGGCACACTAAAAATTCCAAGTGGGATGATGTTTCCAATCTTCCAACTCAAACATATATACTGAATGTGTCACTAAAATAATCCACATTTTAGTGACATTTATGGAAGCATTTATTCTCCATTTCACTCCACATTTCCATGACCACACCTTGGTTCTCCAAAAGGTGCACTAAGGCTGTACAAGTGAAAAATTGAGCATACTATAACTGGCTCTCATCCAAAACTTCATCATTGCCTACTGCTTATACCAACATATAGGATAGGTGCAAGAAAACTATCAACCTATGAAACATTTAGTAATGTGTGTGTGGGTTAAAGGTCTGATAACAAAGAAACACTAATCAAGACTAAATAAGGTCACCAAAGATATATTCTATCTCATTACTGTATTTTATTCTAAAGTGGAGAAAAAAAGTACAAGGCCAAAAGGTTGACCTCTCTGGGTGATGATGCTATAGAACCACCAAACAGTGTAACAGTAGCAGAAGCTGTGTTGGACAGAGGTTATGACTAATGGCTGTGGCAAGTGACCAGAAGGCATGACTACTGTTTGTACAGCATACAAGTTTCATGTTATAGCCTTTTCAAAATCTCTTTTAGATGATTTGATAGTTTTCTTGCAGCTGTTCTGTGCTTTGGTATAAGCAGTAAGGAACGACGGAGTTTTGGATTAGAACTAGTTGCAGTATGTTCGAATCTTCACTTGTACAGCTATTTTGACTACTTCAGTTAAATTATTAAAGTATGAACTTTCTAAGTAGTAATATACCAGCTTCAATGAAAATCACATTTTATTATTATAATAAAATTACTTCCCATTAGGTTCAGAAGCCAAATAGGACTTCTAATGTCCACTCCTCTCTCTTTTTCTCTCCAATGGCACACCCCATTATTAAGTATTAATCTGAATATAAAATTAACATGGATGGATTTACAATTTTGGATGTAGCTGATAGTTAATCTCTATTGGTGTAAACCACATTATGACTGTATAACTGACCATCAATTGAAAAGCCCTTATATAGATTTCTCACATTCTAGATGAGAAATGAACCCAAGTCTTTCCAAATGAAGTACAAACATTGTCACGTCTTTGTGAGTGCACTATAGAAGCACTATCGAGAATGTAATTGAGGAAGATGACAGCTGCAATTCAAAACATGTATATATGCACATTTTAAATGATGTCTTTCACAGCTGAGTTCCCTCCCTCCTTAAACAAGAAACATGAACTTTACAAACTTACCTGTCTAATAGACATTGTACAGAGTATATACAGGAAAATGAATGAACAATCTGAGTAGTCCTCACCAGGCAAATTGCGGTGAGAAAGACCTTGGATCCAGGATATAGGTATAAATGGTAGTTTAGCTACTACTCGTCCATCAAAACTATAGAAGAAAAATTTGGTTAATTCTGCACCTTAGTTAACCAGAGTTATACAGTAAAAAGAATTACATAAACTGTTTCACTTAAACTATTACACATGGTTAAAGCTTTACAAATGTTTACATGTATCCAGAATGTCAATAAATGCAATGCTACCACTTTAGTAAAATATGATATATTTTAACTAATTGATAAATTGTAACTAATGTAAAACATGATATATAGCAAGTGTTAAATTGTGAATGAAGCTATGTTATGTAATTTATTATTTTTCATTCACATTTAACATTGCTTATTAAATATTAATCATGGTTTATATAAAATTGTTTATTTTTCATTAATTAAGAATTACTAATTAAATATTTATTCAAAATCTGACCTGCTATTAACTTATAAAATAATAATATGTTTAGAATTTTGTGTAACTAAATATATATGGTGTAACGTAAAGTGTTAATTTATATTTAACTGTATACGTAATCAAAAAGTTAAAGAAGTAGCTTAAATATTCTGTTGTTTTATTTTGTGAAATATTTAATGTTATGTAATCACTCATGTAGCAGTAATATAGCATACATTACATTGGCGAAATGTTTACGCTTAGTCTGTTGTCATGGAGACGCACGCGTAAACAACCACGAGTGGAGTAGAGCGTGGCGTTCGAACGTAAGGTGGGAGTGAAGGTCATAGATAGAAAAAGCAGAAAGAGAAGGAAGGTCAGAGATAAGACAGAGGGAGAAGAATTATTATTAAGGAGTGAGGAGAGAGTTTTGCGGAACCAAGATCATAAAATCCTCAGGGCAGAAATTTATGAGTATAGTGTTCGGAAGTGAACCTATAAGTAGTGAAACATAAAGTTTAATGTTATAAGCGAAATCTGCTGTTGTTATGAAGAAAGGTTGATGCCGTAATCAGATAAAAGGAAACTGGACAGTCAATGCGAAAATTCTGATTAGTTCTAGTTAATCTGGATTACGATTAAATTCTATGTTGCCCTAGGAAAAGGTTACATTGATTACTTGGAGAAAAGTGAACAGGAAAAGATATTAGTACCTAATTACTGTTGTTTGGAATAGTGAAGTGCGACTTACAGTAATACAGTTTAAACTATGGAGAATATTTGTTATGTGTGTTCCGCTAATGTTAATTAAGTTAATTCATAAGTGCTCTCTCAATAATTTGATGTATTGAAGAATTTGTCTGGTAAGAGTAGTTGTATAAGTTTCTCTATTCTAGCATTAACTGTAATATATCTCCGATGCTCAAGAACCGGAATATATTTGCTTGGAATATAGCTTACGTAGTTTATTGCCTGCTGTGAATATAAACATTGAGCTGATAGATTTGTGAAGACTGATTAAATGTGAAATTGTTATATTAACTTGAGATAAGAAGATTTGTGTTTTTGAGACTGTGAATAGTATATGAAAGTTAGAACATTGAATTAGCGTCAGTGACCTAAGAAGATATGTTAAGTTAATTGTATAGTTCCATTTTAAAATAGAGTTCTTGTATTTGTTAACCATATCATATATTAAATGTTTTATTTTGTTGATCTAAATATTGTGTTTGCCTGAATTCCTTATTATTGCACCGTTCATAAACATTTGAATCTTGCGGGAACCCCAAGTAAAAATGATAATAGATGATTTGGCCTAATCAGATGACTGCTAACTTAATTTAGAACTGATCCTACTATTTATATAGACTAATCTAAGAATAGGGTGGCGCAGTATAAATATAAATTTCCCTACTTTTGGATAGGTGATCATTTCGTAATTAGTTGTATTGAGCTGAAGTCTCAATGTCTGTACTGATAACTTCTGGGATAACCAAAATCACAAATACAAGTCTAGTACATTATAGGTTGAAATAGGACTTCAATTACAGTCAAAGCAACTAAAAAAAAAATCATGCCTGTTAATTGCACATATTTTTCAAGTGGTTTTCCTGTTTTGCAGGATGTGAAACTTGAATTTCCAAGAATAGGGAAAACCCTGGTATCTAATTATGAGGCTAGAAAATCACCTCCAGCCAAAAAACTTATAAAGATTCATGTCCTGTATAAGATTCAAAGCTATGTCTTTCCACCAACATTGTGACCTTGCTATAGAGATACTGCATGTTACAGGGACTTTAAATAATGAAGCCTTCTCTACCTCAGAAAGACAACTATACAAATTCTACAAAAATGGAGTGCTCAAGTCAGATGAACATATTCTAAAAGCATCTTTCACTGATTTATATCCCTACATCCATTTTAAAGAATATAGGACTTTAGGTTCTAAGTTTAAGTTCAGAGGAATAGCTACTGTTACAGATAGTATACGCTATGTTGCCAAAAGTGTCAGGACACCCCAATAGCTCTACTTTGCCTTGTCTGTATGATGTTCACAATGCTATATAAGCAAACGCATGTGGCCATTAGCAGTGTAGATATTCTTTACCATCAGGATGAGTAGATGAAAAGAGTTGAGTTCATTTGAACATGATATGATAGTCAAGAGCCCACAAGTTCGGTCTGAGAGATTTCTGTCACATTGCATCTACTCTGGTCTACTGTTAATAAGGTTATCGTGAAGTGGAATGTGATGGAACCACCAAATCCCTTTCCTAAACTGGTAGGCCCAAGAAACTGACAAATTGGGACTGAAAAACTCTCAAGCGATTATCACATTAAATTGTCAGTCAGCCTGGCATCTCACAGCTCACCTAACTATATCATTAGTAATAGACAAATCACCACAAGATCAGATCTCGCTCTCTCTCTTTGGACTTACATTTACTTCCAGCCACTCCTGGCACAAACACAACATCAGCCTCTCAGCCTCAGTATTCTTGTCTGCTCAAGAGGTTATTTTTTACTCATCCAGCTGTACACAAATCCCCAAACTTCCCTAAAATTTTTGATGCTGTCCAGAGGAGAGCCATTTGGATCACTTCATCGATGACTCACTTTGACCACTATATCACATTTCAGTTATAATTTATAAAGATGTGGTCAGTGCTCTACTGAATTGGCATTCATCATTCCCCCACTTTTTGTTGGGACTGTTAAAATACAAGCAGCACCTGCCCAATATCCTTTTTCAGTCCAACTGCATACACACTGAACACACTTATCTTCTTCTTTTATTTCATCTTTTTTCCCAATTTTCACTTGAACCCCACACATGGTATTGATGTGCCATAGATTCTTCCACTTCTCACACATGGGACTGATATACATATATCAGTGGTATCTCGCTAATCCGAACTAATAAAAACCATGCTCGTTCGAATTAGCAAATTTACCCCCAAGAGACAACAATAACTAGCGTTTAAGACAAAAATAATCAGATTCTAATGGTACATCAATTTAATTCTGTAAATAAATGAAGTAACTGATAGAACAAAAGCTACTGTACTGTAATGTTAAACTTAAAAAATAATACAGTACACAAATTTATTTTAGTAAATAATTTAGTTTGTATGTACTGTATTGTTGAGGATTCTGATTTAATAAAATTGCATAGTTCAGTAAATAACTTAATTTGCGTAAAAAATATCATTTTCTTGTACATAACACAAAAAAAAGTTTCACAAAATACACACAAAAAAAGTTTTATTTCTTTGTTAAAAAGTCACTGATTTTCTTTTGCTTCTTGGAAGCTAAACTTTTTTCGAATGATTCTTCTCGGAGCTGAATTAGAAATAAAATTTTATGGAATGACCCATCATTCTGCTTAGCCCAATCTATACACATATTAAAATTGTCAACTGCCTCGTCATGTTTTACTTTTATTTCTTCGAGTTCTTTATCATCATCATCGTCGTCTTCTAATTCATTCTGTAGCATCATATTTATAATTTCAACATCTGATTTGATTTCAAATTTGGTGATTCATGCCGACAATACTGTACTGTATTGTCTGCATGTCAGTATGAAAAAAGCAAAAATGAACACATACAATAAATCAAAATAGGCTTACGATATAACCATACAATCGACAGTATGAAAAAATTACTGTACTGTAATAATAATAAAATAAATAACAATAGTTAAAATAATAATTATTAAATAAAAATAATAGTGCATAAAATAATAATACGCAATAAATAAAACTTTTTTTTTTTTTTAAAACCGCAGTTTGGATTACTGGAGGGTTCGGACCGAAGAGGCGCGGATTAGCAAGATACCACTGTATATCAAAAATCATCAGCTGATGCCTTTTTGTTCCCGTATAGGGAGTAGGCGAGGCAGTTTAGCCCTATCTAACTTTTGGAGGCTGAGTGGGCAGTTCAATCTCCACTGGTAGCCAATCAGAGATAGCCGGCCCAAGCCTATTACTAATTAAACAGCATGCAGTGAAGAGACGGCTCAACAATTACTGCCATCAGGTGGTCCCTAACACAATATTTTTAATGTCTGAAAATAGTGCGAGTTCTACAGTCGATTTTCTTGAGTTTATGGGATGAAAAACCCGAGTTTCCAGGAGAAAAAAACCTGTTTGCCCATGCCAGAGATTGACTAACTCAGGAACCAGTCAAAAAAAAGGCTTAGAAAAATTTCCTCTAGTCGCTGACTAGATTCGAAAGCAAGTCTTCCTTCGTACGGTCAAGCACCGTGGAATGCAAATGCCACATCCACAGAGCTACACAGGCTAAGAAAAAAAAAATTAGGGTGCAGTATAAACAAGAAAGAGAGAATATGATGTTACTGGGCATCAGCAGATAATGCTCTGTGAAATGAAATTATCATTTCACAGAGCATTAACATGGTCATAGTCAGTAATATTGACTATGACCATGTTAATTGGGAAGTGAAAAAAAGGAAAGGGATTAAGTTTGAATATTACAAGCGAGACAAAAATGCAGCAGTAATAATAGCAGCAGAGCTTCTGCAGCTCAGTTGGTATAGACGAAGTCCTTTGGTCGGAAAGACCTGGGTTCGATTCCCATCCAAAACGTGAGAAACCATTATCCGGTCTCTTTAGACTAAAGGTGAGTTAGCCATCTCATATGGAGGTAGGTAGGGGTTTTTTCACCTGAAACTCAGGTTTTTTTGTCCCCCAGAACAGGCAAACCGGCCCCATGAACACACACCTACAGACATAGGACACTTTGGGAGGCATAGGGCTAACCACTTTATTCTTGAGTTGCAGTTGTAAGGTCCAACTATAGTTGGAATGGGCACTTAAGTGCCTTAGTACCACTGGAAGAAGAAGAATAGCACCAAAAGCAATTATAAAAGTAACTTTAAATGAATGTGTTGTATATCAGTAGACTTCAAATTGTTAATAACAAGCAAATGTTCCTGAATTATTGAATATATATCAGCAAACTAGTGTGTATTTCATTTAGGAAGTATACAGTATTACATGAATAGTTTTTTTTTTTTTTTTTGTTAAATTACTTACATTGAATTAAACATACTTAGAAGAGCAGTAAAGGCAAAACCAATGGCAAACATTGATTTCATTTTTACCTGAAAGAGAAGAAAGATTTCTGTAATTAGAACCACTACCCATACTGCAAGGATGAAATTTACATGAATTTACCAAGAATATATTAATGCATATGAGTGAGAGAGGCAACTTGAAAAGATGTTGCATTTTGTTTATTTTTGAACTCGAAAAAAAAAAAAAAAAAAACATCTCTAAATAATATTTTGCTAATATCAGAATTATCATCTTTTCTTTTCTTTTTTTTACCTAGATAACAGCCAGTGTGTATGGAAAAACAATATTTAACCCCACCTTTTACTGACATCTCATCAACAACTACAGGGTGTCCCAAAATTCATGCAAGAAGTAATTTTGATAGAAAACACAGGTTTTTAATTAAAAATTGTAATTTCTTATTGATTCATAAAGTATACAGTATAGGGTTATGCATGGAATAGCATATCGGGTAAATGGCCTCCACGGCTTTGCTGGCACATATGCACTCTTTTGGTGAAATTTTCCATGACCGTTTTGCATAAATATGGCTGAATTTCGTTGATACAGCGCTCAATTTCCTCCTTCAAGGTGTGGGTTGTCGTATGCTTGTTGGCATAAACCTTAGACTTCAAAAAAACCCCAAAGAAAAAAGTCCAATGGCGTTAAGTCACATGATCTGGGCGGCCAATTCTGATCACCAAAATGGGAAATTACACGACCAGGAAATGACTCATGCAATAATTGAATTGTTTCTTGGGCTGTATGGCATGTGGCATCTTGTTGAAACCACATGTCGTCCACATCCATATCTTGCAATTTAGGCACAAAAAACTGGATTATCATGTCACGATAGCGAGCACCATTAACTGTTATTGCCTTACGAGCTGCATTTTCGAAGAATGGACCGATGATGCCTCCAGCTCAAAATCCACACCAAACAGTGACACGTTGTGGATGCATTTGTTTCTCAACAATCACTCGTGGATTTTCTGAACCCCAAATGCGACAATTTTGTCGATTAACGAAGCCATCAAGATGAAAATGAGCCTCATCGCTGAAGATGATTTTGTTCGAAAAATAAGCATCCACTTGTTGTTGTTCCATAATCCATTCAACGAACTCTCTTCGCTGTGTGTGTGTGTGTGTGTGTGGTCAGTAGGCTTCAGTTCTTGAGTCAATTGAACTTTGTAAGCATAAAGATGCAAATCTTTCATGAGAATATGCTGTAGAGAGCTTCTCGAAATGCTCAATTCAAGATCACGGTGCCGAATTGATGTTCCTGGACTCTCAGCAACACTCTCACGAACTGCTTCAATGTTTTCTGTTGAACAACTTGTTGAAGGATGGCCAGAGTGTATAAGATCACTAAGTGATCCAGTTTCCTTGAATTTTTTAATTAATCTTTTCACAGTTGAAGAAGTTAAATCACTATTCTGACCATATTTTGTACGAAAATTACGAACTGTAGTTGCCAAACCTTCATTATTTTTAAAATATTGCTCAACAATGAAAATGCATTGTTCTTTCACATAGTGCTCCATTATTTAATAACCCTGAACTGTCAGCTGTCACGCTGTCTTTTTTTTCTCATTGGCAACACTTTACAGCACAAATGGCACTAAATTTAAATCTTGCGTGAATTTTGGGACACCCTGCACAAAGCCAAAAAATTTCTCTCTACTAGGTAGCAATTTACTCTATAAAAATCCATTATATGGTTTCCAAATTTGAGAATATGCCTTGAAATCTTAAAAACTTTTCAAAAAGTGTGCGCTTAGTTAATAAACAACCTACCTCTTTCATTATTTCACTTTGCTCCTTATCATATAGATAGTACTCATTCTCTCTTGCTACTTATATTATTCTTGTAACACACACACACACACACACACACACACACACACAGTAATGCATCTGTTTTCAAGGGCAAGTTTTCGATCAGGTAGGTTTTTGGCATTTATTCCAAACATGTGAAGAGTATTCTAAGGAAGATCCAGGATTTGTACACGGTTAGTAACTGGATGGATGAAAAGTAACATTCTTAGTAGATGATGTCTAGTTTTACAGAAGCTGCGAAAACTACTGGTGTAAACTTGAGCAGAAAAGGTTGCCTAGATTTACAGCAGCTAAGGAAGCTACTGATGGGAGGTGTTTATACCAGGAAAGGCTAAAGAGAAATGTTAGTCCAAGGAGAACAATCTGTCCTGTCTGGTGATTTGTGTATTATTGAAGGGGAATTTGGATCCTTTTTGGAAAAATGCATTTTGATAGCATTTGAAGGTTATCTCAGGTTATCTTTACCCAAATGGAGAGTGGTTATGCCAGTGTTTAAGGCTATACAGATGATCTTGAAGCTTGGAATGTATGTGCTTTGTAGAACTGTTGAATGAATAGAATACCTGGAGTGTACTATTAACAGGAAAACTGTGGACAGGATTATTGGGCATGAAGAACAGTCATTTACATAGAGGAGAAAGCAGGGAGATGAGATGGCAAAATAGGATGCTGAGGCACTCCTGCATTGGTAGAAAAGCATCACGAGAAGCCATCCATCACAACACAACATGCAGTGAAGAAAGAAAAAGCTAGCTATCCAATCACAGTAAGTGGAAGATAGAACAAAGACAATCGATTTAATGAGCAAACCTTTATGCCAGAGCAATAGCATGTTTCTCCAAACTTCTGGCATGAATCCAGTGTGGGTGATGTACAATGAGATCTGCTGTGGCAAAATTCATACTGGTTATCACTAATTAACTGGTGAGTCTCCAGATAATGAAGAAAAAGTTGACTAGGTGTTCTGTTGCACAACTTTTTGAGCACAAGGGAGTTACTATAAGAATCAGAAACTTTGCACTGTTAATGCAATTTTATCATGCTAAAACAAAAAAAAAAAAAAAGTAGCAACCCCAATCATCTATTCATATTAATACAAACCTCATACACAGGCATGCTACCCTCAATAGGAAGAAGTGTGTGGCCTATGCAGAGCTGAGCAAGAACAACTTCCTCTGTTTGAATCCTGCACAGACTGGACTACCATATTTAATTTCAGACTTAATTTGGTAGAGCTTATTATTAGTCTCTGCCAAATTAAGCCTGAAATGGTAAGACGACAGCAGATTATTAGACACAAAAGTTTGTGTCTAATAATCTGCCAGTGTACAGCACAGATACTTGAAAATAAGTGACCGAACTGCGGTATGCAGCCTCATTTCCCTTGATCCCAACATAGCCTAGAATCTAACAGAAGCATACAAAGTGTAGCTTCAATAACAACATCGCTTCCATAAGAGCAGAGATTTTGAATTCAAGAGAACCTCAGATGTTTCTGTAGCTCTAGACTTTATTGCTTGAGAAGAACTTTGAGTCTTGAATATATTATGCACATTTGGTAGCAATGTAGTGTGATGTATTTTAATGCAAGCTCTATTGCATACATCTCAGCTGTAAAGTTATGTTCTAGTGGGATATGTGCAGATATAATGCTGTCTAGAAATCAGCAGAAGAGATCCTACTAGGTCCTCCAGTTTTGAGCCATCTGTGTAGACAGGCACAAAATTAGAATATCCCTTTCTATGTGCTTGCAAGAACTGTTGGAAGACAATGGGGTGGCATGAAACATTTTGGTAGCTTATAGAAACAAAGTGCATAGCGATATGCATGAATGACATGGTGGTAGTGTAAATAGTGGCATCTGTGCTATGTTGTTTACTCCAATATCTAGAGCTGGTAAGAGAGCTTTTATTTGGAGATCAAAGGGTTTTTATGGTAGTTTGTTGTGTTGCACAGATCTCCCATTGTAAACAAAAATACAGTTGGCCATGTTGGGAGGGGGATTTAGCAAGGATTTTATTTTCATTGTGTATAACAGAGACAGCTGTTGAAATCGAAGTGACAACAGTGGTTCATTTATCTCAACTTATAGACTAGGAATAACTGAAGTTCAAAATGATCAAGTTACAATTCTGATGACTTCATGGTATATTGAGTATAACCATTACAGGATAACCATCATTGACAGAAGCACAGGCTTGGGAGTCATAATCAAGTTCTGGTCTTATCAATGCCCTGTACAAAGGAAGCAAAGAATATCAGTCAGCACTACAATAGGTAGAAAAGAGGATGTGAAAGATGTTCATTGCTTTACAGCACTTATCTTGCAACTGCCTTAGTGAGCAACAAAAGTAAGTTTATTGTCAAATACGAACCCCAAGAATTTGCCTTCTGGTGCAACTGGGATTAATATTTGCAGGAAAAACAAAAATACACACAAACTATCTTCTGCCATGAAAATCTGAACCCAGTTGCAAGTACCCATTTTGAGAGATGGTCAATAGTTTACTGCAGCTGTCTTTCTATGACCCTCATATTACATGAATGACAGAAGATGGCATACTCATCTAAATAAGGGCATAACTTACTGTTGGGGGAAGTTGTTCTGTTGTGGGACTCCCTCCTCTTGGATATATGGTTGGAGGGGGAAAGTAGTTCGCACTTGGAAGATTTAGTTGGATAGAAAGTTTTTTATAAAAAAGGAGATTCCCTCTGAGACCAAAATTGCGTATATTTTTCAATATTCCAAATCTCCAAGCACTGTCGTATGCATTTTTCATATTGTTAATATTAGAGATTTTTATATAGAGGATATTATCATATTAATCCTACCGGCTGCGCCATTGTTTAAATATAGGATTTTTAATTATTTTTTAATATTAATCCTGTCATAGAGATGATCTCTGTTCAACAATTTTTTTTTTATTTCCAAGTGTACCTATATATTTATTTATTTATTGCACAAGGGTTCATTCCGATTGGTGCAATGACTTCTTTTTTTATTCAGAATCCAAAAATCACTGACTCAAGACCAAAATAAACACATTTAATAAAACATAAACATTTAATATATATATACATACACTTCAAACAATATTACATAACTAACTACAAATTTAACTGGATCCAAGGCCTTTTTAAATTTAAACTTACACTTAAGACTAGACTAAACACTTTGTTTTCACAATGACAAAATGTTCATAGCCAGTTTCTCTCTCTCTCTCAAGGCCCTTTTCCGAAGATATACGACTTTATTCTTCATTTTTATAGGATCCTTTCTCATCACTCATGTAGCACACATTAATTCTTCCTGACTCAATTCTGTCTTCTCTTCAGTAGAAATAATAGTTAGATCTGGCGTCCTTAAGACAGATGTCCTTATTGACAGTCTTAACTCTTCCACTTTAAAAAAATTCACAGTTCTACGATTCCCTTTTCGGAATCTACTACTAATCGTCTAATTAGCGTTTCCTCGAATATTCCTTTTAAAACATCTATAGCAATATTTTCTTTTATTTATCAATACTTATTTCACTTTGAAACTTCATAGTTCCATGATTCCTTTTTCGGAATATACTATTGATTTTCCTCCGACTGTCACATAAAAAAACTCAAATTCGTCCGAATCTAAATATCTGCCGGCTTGTGTTCTAATTTTCTCTCTGAACACACTTCTTGTTTACTCTCCGTTACCCTGATACCGAACGCTGTTCTTGTCAGCTGTCAATCAACATCAAACTTCTCGGCGAGCATGCGCACTCCATAAAAGTGGCAAGCAATAAGTTAGGTATAATGGCTGACACGTAGATTACGTTAGCGTAACGAGGATGTCTCTTCAGCACAAAACTTAATATTTTTAAAGTACAATAAAATTGTTTAGAGTAACACAACTATTCAAATCCGGTAAGTACATAAATATTTAACTGCTTTACATTTCATTTTGACAAAACAATTTCAATAACGGGCACATCACAAATGCCGACAATGCGTGTTATGAAATCAAAACTAATAAACATACTAACATAAACAATTCATAAAAATATTCAGAATTTTAAATTATGATTATTTATACAATATCTAGAAAAACTGAAAACTAGATGTTTGTGCTTTAGGAAAGCATTTCTAATGGATACCTCCAGGCAGACTAGATGATCAGTAGTAGAATATTTTTGGAAGCCAGCTTGTGTTCTGGAAAAAAAAAAACCTGTTTCTCTCCAGAAACCATAAAAGATAACAGTTAACCATTTTTTTCCCCTTCCCAGAATCTTGCCCAAGCAGCTAGTCAAAGTGATTGGATGATAGTTATTTGGAGATTTTTGTTCCTTTACAACAGAATTTTCTGTGAGGGTATATTTCTGGATACCTGGCAAAAGGCAGTTTTTATTGTCTTTCCTAAGCTAGATAACCCTTGGATCAACAGTTGATCCAAGGATAATAGCAACAGGTGTTTTACCATCTGATACTGGATATTATCTAGTCCAACAGCAGTTGGATGGCACTTAAGCAAAGCAGCTTTCACAGCTTCTTTACTGACTGGCCTATTATATTCTTCAGTGCCATTTGAAGAAAACAGAATTTGTTGTTTTTCTGCTTTGCTTTTTTTTTTCTTTTTCTTTCTTTTTTTTTTTTGAGCAAGGAACTTGGGAAGAATAATAAAATATTGCTGATGGTTTAGCAAAATTCTCCCTGAGAGTGCAGCAATTGCAGTTAGAACAGCAACTGTACATCCACTGTGTTCAAGGATAGAGAGCTGCTGAGTGTATATCTGCTCTTAATTTTCCATATTTGACCCAGATGTTTTTAGAGTTTGCTGTTCTTGTTATGGAGGATGTATGATCCTTTTGACTCTGATAGCAATGCTCGAGCTCACTTGAAAGGAATAAAGTTTGTTGTTGCTGTGGGGTATCTTTAGAAAATACCTCAAGTTTTCTTCTGAGCTTCTTTGGATGCTGTGCATTTGTTCTAGTGTTCATGCTATCTGTTGATTGGCCATCTATTAAAGGGTATGGAGGCATTTATTTGACCCTCTGTGATGCATATATCATTTTTTTAATTAGTGGATTTTAGTGTAGTAGCACTATTTCAATTATGTCCTCTGGAATGAGCCCACCTATATCAGTTTTTTCATCTTTTATGCATTCTAAAGAGACAGCAAGCACATCATAATACCACTCAGGGATGTTGTAGTTACGAGAAGGTGGAATTGATATTTGTGGAATACCATTTCCTTGCCTTCTGGTATAAGATGCACAGGTCAGTTTTTATTTTTTGCACCTCTTTTATCATCCTTCCACTTCTAGCAAACTGGGGAGTGAGAATATTTTGGTATCTTACTCTTCCAGTCCTTGTTCTCATGGTATTTTCTGCCACATCAAGCATAGATGGCAGAGCCACAACAGGCAGTTGAGAATAACCGTACTTTTGACATTTAAAAGTGCAGAGGGTTCAGGATGTAGAGTCTAACTGGGTAGTTTAAATATCTGGCTTTCACAGATGTTGGCAGGGTGGGTATGTTAAAAGTAAGAATGATGTTCCTGGCAGAAACCAGTTGACCATTCCTATGTATGAGCATTCTCCTTATGGCTATCACTTCTTGGTCTTTCATTTCACAGCAGATCTCTTCATCTGGAAGATCAAGGAGGTCCCACTCTGAAATTAATCCTCAAGAATAATTCAAAGTTTTATGTGTGTGGGTTAAACCATGAGTGGTATTCCCTGAACAAATGATGCACATAGAAGATGCTATGATTGAGTGTGTGTTGTTTCTACCAGAATATCCCCTGAACGGAGATTTTTTTTTTTTTTTAAACAGATTTCTGAGATCCTGCCAACCCTTCTGGATGAAGAAAGATAACATTTTCACAAGTGCATGTTCACCATTTCAGTATGATATTAAGAATGTTCGTATTGTTGTTGCTGTCTCTGATGTTCTCTGTTTCTTGTTTTGATTTTCTGTTGATATTGCAACGGATTCTGAACTTGATCAGGCTTGTTGAAGGTCCCTGATATACAAGAGGATGAAAAATTATTCATACTCAAAGAGAGACTGAATTAGCATCCCCACTCACCATGGAGCCATACAAGGATGGCCACTCTCTGGCCTTGCTATGGTGCTAGTATTGCATCCAGGGGTAGCACTGACATGCAACTCCTGAGCACCGTTATTGCTTGTCACCATCTCCCTCCTCTACTGTGACCGATCCTGGCTGAGCTATTCAGGACCACCTGTCTAGTCTCACATGTAGAGGAGGGAGATGGTGACAAATTTCTTTCTGGGTATGAAATGGAATGTGTGCATGAAGATTGAAAGAATGGGGATAGAATAGAGAGCTCTTTTATCTCCTTTCTTTAACTCTTCAGAAATAATGAAAAATTGCTTGTTTAACATATTTGACCAGGAAGTTGTGTATGATGAAACAGTGCCTCAAAAAAGAAGTGACCAGTGATGTGCCTCAAAGTTATGTTCTTGGGTCCCTGCTGTTTAACTGACTTATTAATATTTCATGTGGATTGACTGGGGATCTTTAATCATTTGATGATGATGTAAAGTGGGGGAGAATTATAAGGAATATTGTTGATGTTAATTCCCTTCATGAACATCTGAACAGACTTTTAGCTTGGATAATGATTGGGGGGGGGGTTATAGTCTTAATAGTTTTGTTACATTTGGAATACTGAGATTGGCTATACACTATATTGATGAAACTATGTTTCAAGAAATGGATGAAATTCAAGTTCTGGGAGATAGCTGACAGTCAAGTAAAGTTCAGAAGACATATTGCATGTATTGTAAAGACTGCACACCAATGCTATGATAACAAGTGCACTGTTAATGATAAGGAGGTAGTGCCACTGTATAAAGCTTGATTAGATAACATGGTTTTGTTGTGCTCAAATTTGGTCACCTAGTTTTCATTGTGATATGAGGATCCAGAAACGAATGACCTAGGTAATATCAGGACTCTGGAATGCTGGTCATGTAAAGAGGATGAAGAAATACAAAATACGCAGTGTGGCAGATGGGAAGAAAAGAAGTAATATAATAGACACATTTAAGTTAGAAGATTTTACCAAACTATTTCAGAGAGGAGGGGAATTAGAAAGAGAGGTTATTACTGGAAGTTTGATGTGGGGAAGAACGGTGCATGGATTAGATTTTTAACACAGAGTAATAGGTGAGCAGAACACATAACCAGAACGTGAGGAGTGTAAGTGGGTTCAAAGGTCAATAAATTAGGCATGTTGCCAGTTAAGTAGGCCTTTCACGAGGAGTCTACTTACTCTAAGGGGGTTGCTGTCATAATAATAAACAATGATATATTCTGAAACATATATTGATCTTTAATTGACCATGATTTATAAACATCTAATACCAAGTTTTGCCGACGGGGCTGTCTGGCTTCTTCAGGGCTTATAACAGTAAGAGAAAAAAACTCAAAGTGGTTAGTACAGAGAAAATGGAGTAACACTATCGTATAAATTAAACATTAAAACAGAACACGTAACATTACACGCATGGAGCATGTTATGTTAGTCACTGTTGAGCAAAATTAAATTCTGGCAGACTGATCTTATTAAGGTTTTCCATATGTCAGCTATTATCATTCTCTGGTTTCTGTTAAGATTTTCTCCAGAACGAAGGACTACAACGGCTTCTTTGAAATTTTTAGAACGGAAATCTTCTTCTAAGTAAGTCATGGAGCTGCTATCCCAATCAATGGTATGGTTAGTAACCGCAAAATGATGGGCTAGACCCGAGTTGTCTGTTCTGTTGTTATTAACATCTCCTATATGTTATTTTTTTCGGATTTCGAAGCTTCTCGACGTCTGTCCTATATAGTTTAGACCACAAGCACATGGGATATTGTACACGCCAGCGTGTTTGAAAAAAGGATTAATGTCTTTTTGCAATCTTAAAACGTGATAGACAGTCTTGACCAGTTTGAACGCAACTCTGATGTTGAAAGGTTTAAAAAGTTTTGTGATCTTCTTGGACACTGTACCTGCATAAGGAATAACTATGGATGAACTGTATTGAGTGATGGCAGGTTGTTGTTGTTGTGGGGAGTTTCTATGAAGAATCTTGTTGATTAGATTCTTTGGATAGTCATTTTTTTATTAATGTCTCTGATATATATGAGTAATTTCATCACAGAGTTCTTTTTCTTCTGAGATGATGTTTGTAGCTCTATTTCTGAGCATATGTATTATGCTGAGCTTCTGGGAAATATGGTGAGTTGACTTGAAATGAAGGTAGCGTCAGTGTGTTGGTTTGCGGTAGACTGCTAGTTTGATATGCCCATCTGCTAGTTTCTTGATTAGGGTATGCAAAAATAGCAGTTGATTATCTTTTTCAAGTTCCAAAGTGAATATTGTATTTTTTGATGAAAAGAATTAATTTTGGTTAAAAAGTTCAAAAGAGCTGTTTTTGTGTCCTTCAAATTATGAAGACATGGTCTACATACCTCCACCACGCTACAGGTTTTGGGTCTAATTTTGAGAGGATGTCTGTTTCTAGCTTTTCCATGAACAGATCTGCACAGTGCGGCGAAAGGGGACTGCCCATAGTTAAGCCATTTAATTGCTCATATATTGTTTCATTCCATTTGAAATAATTAGATTTAAGGCAGTGACGAAAAAGGTGAGCCATATCTTCAGGGAAGAGATTGTGTAGGATACTGATAACTTCTTCTACTGGGATGTTGGTAAATAAAGATACCACGTCCAAGCTAGCGAGAATATCTGTCTTTAAGATTGAGATGATTTTCAATTTTTCAATAAAGTGCTTTGAATTCTTAATGTAAATGTCTGATTTTCTGATATGTCCTTTTAGGAGGCTGGAGAAGTGTTTGGACAATAAATATTTGGGAGCATTTCTTCCGTCAACAATCAGGCATAGTGGAACTCCACTTTTCTGGACTTTCGGGGCTCCATACAATCTTACCGTTATAAGCCCTGAAGAAGCCGGACAACCCCCATCAGCGAAACTTGTTGGTATTGATGTTTATAAATCATGTCAATTAAAGATCAATATACGTTTCAGTTTAATTATATGTTTAAATGACCAAATATAATCTAAACAATGATGTATTCTTTCATGTAACACACTCAAAAGAATCTGACAGAGTCAAATGCTTTTTAAAATTTAATGAACAATATTTAATAAACAATATTAAAACTATACTGCATTTATTTTAACTAATTTGTGTAAAAGTAGAAGGATTATTTCAAGTTTTGAACATTGTACTCAGTGTTAAGCCAAACAATTTAACAAAACTTATTTGCAGGTTTTCAATATAATCTTCATTCTGCTTTATCATTGCTAACTAATGTTTGGTTAAGTGTTGTATTCCTATTAACAATTTTTTTTTTCTTTTGTTGACGTGTTTTTGATAAGATGGGTCACTTTAGTTGAAACCTCACCAAGGGTACTCTAGCACTTTCTAAAGAGTGATTATTTCAACTCAGGGAAGAAATCAAAGTCCAAAGAACTTGTGTTAGGACTATGCACATGAAGCATGCAGCCTCATAATGTCATGTAAAGTGAAGGCTCTGGCTATGAATGCAACCTGAGTAAGATTCTTCTTCCATTCTGAAGTCTTATTTTGTGAAACAAGAATGCTAGAAACAGTCTGACTTATGACTAATGTAAAGGTGAAAACTATTACATCATCACTTTGGGCACATGTGTGATGTGCAGAACTTTTAAAATGATGCTCATATTTATAAGTTTTCTTTGTGACTTTTCAAATATTACATATTATAGTACTTACTAAAGATAAATCTCTGTTGTTGTTTTTCAGCTTTTCTTCTTCTCTTTCTGAAAATAAACAAATAAGCAATAAAAATTTTATTGCAGGATATATACTATAACTCAGTGAACTTCTCATATACAAAAAACTTTCTATAGATTATTGTCTAAAGTTATAATACAAAATGAATAAAATTTCCTAAGTTGGTTGAGATTGATAACACTGATAACTTAAACCACAGTCAAAATTGCAGATTGACTTGAAACATTGCTAATGGTCATGAATCACCGTTTCACGAGAGGTTACAGACCCTATAACAATTTTATCTCATCAAATCATTTACAACTTTTCATTGATTTATTTGAATCAGTGTAGAGGAGTATGTATTCCCAATCTTTTTACTTTTCCAAATATTACAATTTTCCTTAAAGCTGCAAGAACAGGTTGAGTTTTCTTAACAATACCTTACATATTAAGCTTCCTGAAAAGCCAGCCAGCAGCAGTAACATCTGAAGAAACACAGATAGCCAGCAATCTGAGAATGAAAAATATAAGAGATTATATACAGAAGTAAAGTAAAAAAAAAAAAACATGTCGGGTGGCATACACAGTTACTTATTATGCTAAGTAACTGTGTATGCTAATATGCAGAGTTCCAGATAAGAATCACAATTACAAAAGGATGTTTGGGTTAAATCATGACATCAAATACAAGTTTAAACCCAAATTGAATGTTATCAAGGTCAGGAATGGAAAGAGTACTGTGCAGAACTGTAGCGTATGAGGAAATTCAAGAGATCTTTTTCAAGGGGTATCTCGAGTTGGAATTGCCTCCATAGCAGTTAGGAGATTAATAATAGGGCCACATGTACATGGAATACAGATAGTTAAGGCCATACAGAATGAAGAGATGAGTGTTTCACAGATTGATTATAAAGATATGGGAAATAGGAGTATGGTCCAAAGACTAGAAAGTAGTATTCGTATCACTACACAAGAAAGTAGATATGAATGACTACAAGATGTATAGATTATGAGTTTAATCTTACATGCAAGCAAGATTTTACTAAAATTTATTCTAATTAGGATGAATGAGGCCAAAGTCAAGGCTGAGATGCCTGGGGAACAGGCAGGTTTCAGGAAAGGCACCAGAGATCAGATCCTTTGCCTTAGACAGATTATTGATAAGTGTAAAGTTTAGACTTCTTTTGGTAACGTGCCTCATAGACTACTCAAAAGCTTTTTAGTGTGAAATGTAAGTAATTGGTTTTCCTCAACACATATCAGGTCAAGAGGCAATCTGTACAGTGAGTAAGAAGCCACAATAAGAACAGGTGTTGAATTAACTAATAGGCTTCAGTCGGAAAGGATGCTTACTTTCTCCTCACCTATTCAGTATCCAGCTGAGAACATAATGTGTGTGTAACATTGGATGAGCTGAAAACAAGAATTAGAATAGGTGGTGGATGGGGCAGCAATCTGTGATATGTTGATGATACAGTACTTCTTTGTAATGACAAGGAAGAACTAGGATGAATCTTGAAAAAGTTAGTTAGGTCAGCAAAAACAAAGGCTTAAAGTCAACCCTAGCCAACAATGTTGAGGATTTCATACATCAAAAGGCAGACAAATGGATGGTTCCTATACTGAAATGGTAGAACTTTAAGAATCCTTAAGAGCACACTGATGAAAGATTAAATTTTTTAGCACCTCCATAGTGCACTTGGAGGAACAATGGGACACTGGACCCTTTTAATGAAAAAGACCTGACTTTGATTCTCATCATGACAAGAGGAATTTTTATATGGGATTTTTCATAAGATGAGTTAGCCAATCTCATACAGCAGTAGCAGGTTTTTTTTTTTTATCTCCCAGAAACTGGTTTTTCATCCCCACATACAGGTAAATTGCTCATGAGAATATACACAATTTACACACAAAACATACTGTTGGTGTTGGTGGTTTCGTAATCACCAAGCTGGATCATTGACCACTTAAAATGGGTTTCCAAGACAAAACGTTATCATCATCACCACCACCAGGATGATGGTATTATGTACTGCCAGTAGTTATAGCGCAGTTGTGTGTAGTTGGAGGATTAAGTAAGGGAGACAGTGAGATGTGTGTGTGGTATAGTAGAGTGCCCTCCCATGATGAGTCCTTGGTGGTGTCATGTAATAATAATAAATATGGTGTAAAAAGAATCAATTACATAGGCAACATAATTTATGGGATATGAAAACATTTAGCTACAATTCAGTAAACTCAACTAACAGAGCAAGACATTGACAATTACTTTAAGCTATATTAGCTATATGAGAACAGGTTGAGGATTTGTGGGTTGCAAAAATTATGGTTGATAGGCAGAGGAGGGGAGATATGATTGAGACATTCAAATTACTGAAGGGTTTCTATAAAATTAATTCAGAAGATATTTTTGAGAACAGGGCTGGTTGTGGGAGGACTAGGGGACATCCATGGAAACTGGTCAAAAGTGTGGTTAGTAAGGGTGTTAGAGCTGGGTTCTTTACTTTTAGAGTGGTGAATGAGCGGAATGGGCTGCCAGAGTCTGTGGTGGATGCTGTGACAGTGAATGAGTTTAAGGCGAGGTATGATAGATACTGTATGAATGTCGAATAGTTGTGATGAACATGATTTGGGCCTCCCTCGATGAGTCTAAGGACTCCCTGGAGTTGCCCGTAATAATAATAATAATAATAATATTATGCAAATTCTTTACAAATTATCAGAGGTTCTTTCACATGTTGAATAAATCATTAAAATAATATTATTACAGAGAACCACAGAGTCACAATCATCGCAGGAGGTCTTATTCAATCATTAACTTATCACACCTTAAATCCAATTCACACTTTTCATATTCATATCTTCTGGTAATGCATTATATTCACCAACCACCCACTACCAAAAAAAAAAAAAAAAAAAATCATTTGTACTCAATTTGCTCACCACAATTTTATACAGTTCTTAGGAAATCCTCTTATTCTTCCCCTTTCCTCATTCTGCTCTTTGAATAATTCTTCTGTATTAATCTAGTAAAATTCCCTTATCAATTTGAATCTATTACCTGTACACACACATACATCCTCCTTATTATAGTAGCAATATAATATGCTATATAGGATTTGGTTTTTGTGATGTGTCCTCTGAACTTTAGGTCTCTGTCGACTACTACTCTAGATACCAATGCTGTCAAGATATGAATAAAATACCTATACAGTACACAAGATTACACTTCTGTAAACTGCAAAAACCTTGCATTTGGCAACATTAAGACAGCATTCTGCATTATCTGTTCAAGGAGTAATATTCGATTATCCTACTTTTCCTGAAACAAAGCTGTGTTGCCCATACATGATTTGCAAAGCTACTGGAGATATCTAGAGCTTCACTAATCTATGAAAAAGTAAATAAAATACACACATACTGCTTGGAGAGAAGTCAACAGACACCACAGTGTGAGGAACAAACAGCCATGGTGCCCGCCTTAATAAGATGTAGGACCGCTTTTCACTGTGATGACTGCAGCAATCCTAATGGGGCATAATTTCCACAAGTGTGCGATAGTAATCAATGGGAATTTTGGACTATTCTTCCTGTAGGCATGTAATGAGATCTTGGACTACTGTGGGACAGACGTCTCTCGACCTCACCACAGTGTATCCCACAGATGTTCAATAGGGTTGAGATCAGGGCTCTGTGAAGGCCAGTCAAGTGTGGCGATGTTCATTTCCACAAACTACGCAGTTACAGCAGCAGCCTTATGATATGGTGCATTATCTTGCTGAAAGAGACAATGGTTAGTTCTGCAGAAATACCATGAAGTAGAAAGCATTGCATTGTCCAGAATGTTCAGATACCTCTCAGAGTTCAATGTTTGTGGCACCACAAGAGGTCCGAGGCCAAACCACAAGCAGGACATCTTGTGATGAAGGTCAGTCAAGTGTGATGGTGATGTTCATGTCCACAAACTATGCAGTTACAGCAGTAGCCTTATGACATAGTGCATTGTCTTGCTGAAAGAGACAATGGTCAGTTCTACAGAAATTCCACGAAGTAGGAAGCATTGCATTGTCCAGAATGTTCAGATACCTCTCAGAATTCAATGTTTGCGGCACCACAAGAGGTCCGAGGCCAAATCAGGACCATACCATCCTTGGGTATCTGCCACATCCAAATCTGCTCAATAGAGGATGTAGCATGATTTGTCACTCCATAACACAGCTTTCCAAGCTTCCCCGTCTCAATGTATATGCTCTTTGCATCACTGAAGATGGCAATGCATGCTGGTTTGGGTAATGTGGGGCTTGCATACTGCTGTTCTACCATGGAAACCCATGTCTTGAACCATAGTTCTGAATGTTTTTGTGCAGATTCAGGTTCCAGTTGATGCCCAAAACTCCATATTCAATGTATAGGCTGACAAATGCTGTTTTTTTTACATATTATCCTTCACAGCACCCTAGTCACATCTGGTAAGTGTGGTGGATCATCCACTGAAGGTTTCAGCAATTTGCCAAACAGATAAGCCTACAGCAGGGCTATCAAAATGCCTCTTTCAAACTCCATCAGTTCCTTTTCTCACAGCTATTTCCTCTGTCACAGTTGCAATGACTTGAGAGCATCACATTCTGCCAATTTATACTGGCTACAAACACTGGCTCATTACATGGCACGATGCACCTAGACCATGCCCCCCCCCCCATGGGCTAGGTGTGTGTGTGTGTGTGTGTGTGTGTGTGTAGTAAAAAAATTTAGGATCATCATTATGGAAGTGAAGTATCTGATATGTTTGTAATAGAAGACTGCTTCAGCCTTAATGAGTACAAAAAAAAAAAAAGAAAAAAAAGGTGACAAAAGTAAAAATGTGGTCAAAACAGCTAAAGCATCATGCCAGTAGTAGTTTTTTGTTTGTTTGTTTAAACATGTTATGTGTGTGTGTGAGAGTGTGTGTGAGCATGCACTTAATTTCAGTAATACATTATGCCATCAAGGGTTGGATGGTCTAGTTAGAATTATAGCCAAAGCAAGTAAGGCTTAATTATCCTGTTTTGAAGGGGGGGGGGGACTATCTACATGAGTGAAGCTAACTTACCTTCAGTTAAAAAGCCTTAAAGGTTCCTTGTGTCTTGGACAGAAATCAAATTCAGGTCTTTCAAACCAAAGAGAAAATGCTGTATGTCATCACAACTACATAATCTTTTAATTACACATGCTGTTTTATCTCTGGTTGTTTCATAATAAAAAACAAGTGGCAAAATATTATAGAATTTGTCAAAAATGAAAACTATGCACACTTTTGGATGACACTTGATAGTTGTAGGCACTACACCATAAAGTTTGCCACAGAGACTGAATAACACGCAATGGGCTAAAGATAAAATATAAGTGTCTTCTTTTTTGGTATTCTGATGATATGGCATGAACCAATAAGTTTTGGAGAAGACTACTATTTGTGCCTTTCCAATGTGTAAAGTGATAACAATAAAAACAGAAAGGCAACTTCCTATCAAAATCTTCATTCTCTAAGGTTCAAAAAAAAAAAAAAAAAAAATCAGCTAACGCCTTTTTTTTTTTTTTTATTCCCGTATACGGGAGTAGGCGAGGCCATTTAGCCCTATCTAACTTTTGGAGACTGAGTGGGCAGTTCAATCTCCACTGGTACCCAATCAGAGACAGATGGCCCAAGGCTATCACTAATTAAGCGGTACGCAGTGAAGAGAGACGGCTCAAATGTGCCGCCATCTCGTGGTCACTAACCCTAACACAATATATTTAATGTCTGAAATAATGTGGGTTCTACGGTCGATTTTTTTGAGTTTACAGGACGAAAAACCTGCTTGCCCGTGCCAGAGATCGACTAACTCGGGAACCGGTCGAAAAAAGGCTTAGAAAAATTTCCTCTAGTCGCCGACTAGACTCGAAACCAAGTCTTCCTTCGTGCGGCCAAGCGCGGCGGTGTGCAAACGCCACATCCGCTGAGCTACACAGGCTCTTCTCTAAGGTTTGCAAGTCTTTTCCTACACCACCAAAATTGCTCAATACAATTGTTTGATTCAATTGGAATGTGATGCCAATATTGTTACTGTCATCACCAGAGATTTCCAGGAAGTCAAGAACACATCGAGGGAGGCCATATATATATATATATATATCAACCACACCAGGTGTCATACCTTTACTTAAACTTATTCATGCCAGAGGCATTCACCACTTCAAGCAAACTGTTTCACTCACTGCACTGTGAAAGAAAAATCTGGCTCTTGCTCCTTTCTTAACTGCACACACTGAACTTCCACACATCAATGCCCCCCCCGTCCTCTCTCTCCCACCTTCCATTAAAAAAAAAAATCCATCAACTAATATCCTCTCTAACACCCTTTCAGAAATTGACAGGCCTCTATCACACTTCTTTCTCCTATTTATCAGTGTCTGCAGTCTACAGTCTCAATCTGTCCTCAAATCTATATTCCATAATCCAGATATTATCTTTAGCTCTTCTTTGCACCCTTTCCACAGCTTTTTTTATATCTCCTCAGAATCCAGACCAAATCTATATATGGTAGTGATATTGCAGCGATATTAAGACCTCGAAGAGACAAAATGACTTCTTTATATATCAATATTCATTTTGGCAACATAATTATCCTCTGAGGGGTGGAAGGGGTGGTGAAGCGCAATACATAGCCTCTCCCACTCAAATGTCAATCTCACCTTCCCATGGTCCATCCTGTTCTAAAAGTATAAACGAGGCACTGGAGACCGAGTATGGGCGGTATAACCCTAACAGAGTAAATGCTGTTAGATCTGCCTGTTCAGAGGCGTTAGGTAGCAGCCCTACCACTGGACTTACCCAGTGACAGATTGGTAACCTGCCCTGGGGAAATTCAAAATACTTTCAAGTCTCACGCAAAGAAAAGCTGAACGGACTATCAGGGAAAAGATCATAATTCAGGAACCGGTAAACAAAACTGGAAAAAGGAACATATAATGAAGATTGCAACATGGAATGTGAGAAGCATTGCACACAAAGAAGAACCACCTAATAAACAACTAAACCAAGGCTAACATAAATATATGTATAGTAACAGAAACAAAGAAAAAACAAAAAAGTACAAAAGAAACAAACAACCATATACAAATCTACAGTGGGGTAAAAAAAGAAGAAAGAGCAAAAGCAGGTATAATGATTATGGTACATAAATCCCTAAAGAACAATATTGTATATGACAACTATTTATTATTATGTGACACCTCCAGGAAGGGAGAGTATGCCAACAGCATCAAACGATTAATCCACTTCCAACTACTAGCTGCACTTAAACTTGCTTAACTTTTTTGCAAGCCATTAGTAGCAGAAGCTCTACCAGTCGACCAACCTTTGAATGAAAGACTAATAGAAATAATTAGACTCAAAATATTAAGAGGCCACATAACAATAATTGGTGCATATGCACCAGAAGATATAAAAGAAGACAGTAATATATTTTATAAAGAATTACAGAATGCCATAGATAAAACAAACAAAACTGACTATTAACTACTAGCAGATTTAAATGCCAGAATAGGAAACAAAAAATACAAAAAAAAAAAAAAAAAACATATGTAAATTTGGCGATGATACATGTAATCAAAATATTCACAGATTGCACGATTTTGTCATTTATAATAATATGAGAATAATGAATTCAGCGTTTAAACACAAGGAAATACAAAAATATACTTGGTCAGCCAGAGGATACAAATCAGTAACTGACTACGTTACTGCAAATTTTATATTAGAGGAGTTAACTTTAGACGTAAGAGCATATCGAGGCTTTGAATTAAATCTCAATTTCATTCCCTCACCAAAATTTATCCCTAAAGAATCTCTTCTTACAAAAATAGAAAAGGCAAGTTCACTCATTCCTAATCATTTGGCGAAACTTCTTTGTATTGAATCGATTTTCATTATCAATAATGCTAAAAATCCAACAGATAATATTTCTCTGGTTGAAAGACAAGCCCTAAAAAATCTAAAACAGAACAGTAACATTATTATTTTACCTGCAGATAAAGGCAATTCCACGGTCATTTTCAACTCTGAAGATTACCACAACAAAATGCTTCAATTACTTGAAGATAATTCGACATATTCAATTTTTCAGGAAGATCCTACAAGAGAATTACAAAACCGTGCAAACAACTTGTTAAAGACTACGAGTGAACTTCCTCATAATGTTCGCCTCTCTTTACGCTCTCTACATCCTCTTATCCCACGCATCTATGGAGTTCCCAAAATTCATAAAGAAAACATCCCTCTTCGCCCAATTGTGGAAGTAACTGACTCACCTACGTATAAATTTTCCAAATATCTAGCAAAGTACCTCAAGTGTTTCTCCAATAAATCTTCATCTTTCATCAAAAACACCACAAATTTTGTTTCTCGTATAAAAGATATTCCCATCAATGAAAATGACATTCTAGCAAGTTTTGACATTATATCTTTATTTACTAACGTTCCTACAGATGAGGTACTTACATTACTAAAGGACAAATTATCCAAAAAAATGTTTGCTTTATTAAAACATTGCATTTCATTCTGGTTACTTTAGATATCAGGACTCTGTTTACCAACAAAAACAAGGCCTGGCAATGGGCAATCCTTTGTCCCCAGTTCTAGCTAACATCTTCCTTGAAGATTTTGAAACGAAAGCCATATCTTCCTTCTCGTTTAAACCAAAAGTTCGGAAACAATATGTTGATAATATTTTTATTATTTGGAATCATGGGCACACATCTCTCATAGATTTTCTTCGTCATCTAAACATCCAACATCCTAATATAAAATTTACTGCTGATCTAGAAAATAATAACTCCTTACCTTTCCTGGATGTCATGCTTACACGATGCTCTGAAAGATTAAAAATCTCTATATACAGAAAACCTACTCATACCAATAGATATCTGCATAATCTTTCTCATCATTTTCCACCACAAAAACTTGCAACTATATCTACCTTAGGACACAGAGCACGCTCTCTTTTGAATGAACGAAATGAACTACAAAAAAGAAATAAATCACCTCACTCTTATCTTAAAACAAAATGGATACTCCGAAAAAATGATTAAGAAATTTCTTCTGGAGACCCCTAGGCAGTGCACAATAGAAACTATTCATTTTAGGTAGCATCTCCATTCCATACATTAGCACAGTCTCTAAAAAATTAGCTAAAGTCCTTAAAAAATACAATATCAGGACGTTCTTCACCACACTTCCTAAAATCCATTCTCTAATCAGCCATCCAAAGAGACTACTCATCACAACCTAAAATATCCAAGTGTATATAAATTATGGTGCGATTGCAATATCCCTTATTTTGGACAAACTAACAAATCTATTGAACAATGTATAGAAGAGCATAAGAGAGACATCTCTTACAAAAGATCTCATGCAACTGCATTATCCAGTCATGTTCTTTTTTCAAATAATCCTAATGATGATCAACAAAACCACTCTGTTTGCTGGGATAGATCAGAAAATATTTTTCACTGTGATGATAAAATCATTAAATATCTCAAAACAATATAATATGACAATATCTAAAGAAAAAACAAAAATAAGAGAAAACCCAATAAGAAGTAAAATAGTGATAGATAATAAAATATTAGAACAAGTAAATACTTTCAGATACTTGGGATGTGATCTATCATATGAAGAAGAAAAAGACATAGACACTAAAATATCAAACTTTGTCAAAGTAAATGGCATAATAAATAATATATTTAAGCCATCTCTAGTACAAAAACACACTAGAATCAGATTATATAATGTTTTATCAAAACCAACTATTATACGGAAGTGAAACATAAAAAGGAAAGATGAAAAGATGAAAGATGAAAAACAAATTCAAACAGCAGAAATGAAGTTCCTCAGAAAAACAGCTGGATATACCTAGTGGGACCGTAAAACAAATAAAGAAATCTTACAATCCCTGAAAATAAAGTCAGTTAATTACTACATAAGACAGTATAAACAAAAAGGGCTAGAACATTTAAATCGAATGGACAACAGCAGACTACCAAAAATATTATGCAGATACAAAATAAGTGGAAAAAGAAGAATCAGAAGACCAAGAAAGTGATGGCATGAGACCAGAACAGGCCACTTGGCCTAAAATCCATGTTAGGAAGAAGAAGATTATCCTCTGAGATTTTATTTGCAATTTCTACAATGTGACTTTTGAACTTCAAGATCCTTAGTCTCACCAAATTCTTGTAACATAATAACACCAATATAACATGCTGTTGGAAATCTCATCACACCAAAGTAAATAACTTTACACTTATTAACATTGCAATGATAGCTATTATCATTTGCTCACAGTTAGTCTATTCAAATTATTGTATAAATGCTGTATATCAGTAACATCTCTGATTGCTCTGTCTATCTGTACATCATTAGCAAACATCTGAACATCTCCCGTCAAGTCTTTCCCAATATAATTAATGTATAGCTTGAACAACACTAGTCCAAGGACTAATGATCTCTTTAGTACACCTTAAATCTAGCAGATTCATATATCTCTCAATATTGGAACGTTTTGATACTTGTCCATTTGCTACCCACTTATCCTTATCAATAGTTTAACATTCTAATTCCATATCCTCCAGTTTATTGAATAACCTTTCACATGTAGTATCCTTCAAATGCTTCAACAAAGTTCTACAGTATCAAAGTGTATCCATTCAGTTTACCCAACTCAGCTGTATCATTATAAAATATGAGAAAATTGCTCAGACATGCACTTTCTTTAGTAAAGCAATCAAGTTTGGACCAACTCTTTTACAATCTTCTCCCCCACTTCAATGATACCGATATGTTAGCAGTGCTTTTTTTTTTTGGATGGTACGCAATAACACAGTGTACTGGCACCTTTATTAACCACGCTATCAGCCAAGACATCTATAGACATCAAGGTTATCATGGATGTGAAGTGCATATTAAAATTGTAATACCATTGATATTACATTGACATATATGATGGATACGAAGCGTATGAGGATGCGTATTTTATCCATAATGGCCGGTTAGGTGGTTAACAGTGATGGGATATATGGATAAGTACATTTAGAAATTTTTTACATGTTTACCTAATATGCAATTAAGTTTAGTTATTTAAAGAAATTTAAAAACTTCACTAGTGTCTACTATTTAGATATTTATATAAAACTTTTTTTTCATATTTGCTATATAAAATTTTTATTAAAAATTTTCATGTATATTTTCCTTTTTTTTTGGATAATTGTACAATAAAGTTATATTGTACTTTAATAAACTGTATGTTGTATACTTAATCTGCTGTCTTTATTCCAAAATCATTATCACAGTATGAAATAAAAATTATCAGAATATTTTGGTTTTCTTTTTATATCTTTTACTTTTCAAGTTTCCTGCTAGCAAAGAATGAGTGCCAGCACCTATTGTTTTAATAAAGAAAGCACTGGTAGTTAGACATCGGTTTTTGCAACACTCTTGTATAATGGGATTATTATACAAGTAGCTGAAACAGCACACGATGGAAGGAATTAGAGGTTTGAGTGTTGGATTTGGTAATAGCATCAGAAGATGTATCTGTAACTACAGTAGCAGCTCTACCTCCAATCAGGGAAAGTGACTATGCAGTCTTGCCCAACATGTGAAATTTTCAGTCAAGAAAGGAATTATGTGGAATTACAAAGCTGGCTTCTATGACAAATTTGAAGTAACTTGGAGCAGTGTCATGGCATAAAAAAACTACATGGAATAGTACATGGAATGAATGTCATTAGTATATAGGAAGTGGTAAGGGATTGTTTGAGCAAGACTTTATCAGACTGTATACCCAGGGTTGGGAGGATAAACAGAGTAGGGATTGAGTGCATGAGTAGCAATATAAAGCAGGAGCAGCAAAAAAAAGAAAGCACCGTGGAAGGAATATAAACAAAAAAGTGATCAGCATACTCATGAACAATATAAAACACAAGCAAGAAAGTAAGAAGTATGGTAAGGAAGGCTAAATCAGATTATGAGAGAAAATTAGCTAGGCAGGCCAATGTAAATCCAAAAAGAGTTTCTTTCTATGTGGCAAGTGAGAGAAAAAATGATCATGGAAAGATAACTTTACTCAGTGCTGATGATAGAAATGTGACAGAAGCAGAAGAAATAATTAAGTTACTAAGTGATCACTTTGCAAGGGTATATCATCCAGGTGGTGACTTTGCAGTTATGAAGTGACAACGAGGTAGACAAACTGGAGATACTCAGTATATTGAAAAATATCAATGTGGATACAGCAGTAGGCATGGATGATACGTAAGCTTGTGCTATGAGAATGTACAGGTGAACTGGCATTCAGCTCTAGCAAGGTTCCAAGGGAGTAGAAAGAGGGTAAAATAGTAATTTGCAGCTTCCAAGAGAGAAGCTGCAACTTACAGGCCAGTTAGACTCTCCAGAGTGGTAATTAAAGTATTGGAAAAGTCAGTTAAAAGTAAAACTGAAGTGGTAGAGTGGAATATGATACTCTATAGGACAGTGATTCTCAACTTATGGGGCATGCCCCCCCCCCCCAAAAAAAAGAGGGCACGAAATACCTAGGGGGTGCAAAGAAAATGGAAATCAAAGGATAAACTGAAAAACTACTTTACTGAAACAAAAGCATTTAATGAAACTATTTATTGACACAAAAACAATATAAAAACAAAAGCATAAAATACACTCTGAAAATAAAATAATAAAATGTATAAAATCCACTGTACTGAATAAACTAGTTATGCTTATGGGAACAAATCAATATTGCAAAATATACTGAGCAACTAATTAAAACTAAACAATGACAATGAATCTAAAAATCACTGGCTTCCTTCAGCCTGTGTTGCAGAACAAAGCTTTTCATATGATGTGATACATTGGAAATTGTCATTGTTTGTTCTTAGTTCTCTTTCTTAGAGAACTAAGAACTCTGATTTCACAAAGATAAGATATTGCAAATGGCAAAAGTGCAAGAAAAGCTTTTGCCTTTAGTGCAGAAAATTCATCATCAACACTGGCCCAAAGTTCAAACAGCGATTTAGATGCAAATTGCTTTTGATTTCGCTGCTTGAAGTTAAGTCTATAAATTGTTCCTCTTTTTCAATTGAGAAACCTTCAGGGGTAATTTGAAATGGGTTTCTAACCCACTCATACATTACCATTATGTTGTCGTCAGTTATAAAATAGTTTCTAAAATTCTTCGTCAACATTGTTAAATGATTTTCAATAGTTGCAAATAAAACTTTGATGTGTTGCTCTTCAGCCTTGTAGGGGTTGATAAATTCATCCACATTGCAAACATTCCTAATGTTTGTTACTTTACCTTTTTGTTCCATAACTCTAGTTTTTTTTTTACAAAAAGCATTAACTTTGTCACTCATCTTAGAGATGAGTGACAAAGTTAATGGTTGATATGTATTTTTTCCTTGAAGTTGCAGGTTTATTATATTTATGTTATCAAACTTTCAACATCTTTCTCTAAATCCAGAGTAATTTAATAAAAAGGTGGCACAAACTCTTATAGGTAAAGATGACCTCGCCATTGCTTTGCCTGGTATCTCCACCTCTGGGCCTGGCTCCCACTGAAGAGACCTCAATAAAGGTCGAAACTAGTCGTAGTGGCCCTTCCCTTAATGCATAACATTATACATATCTGCAAGGAGATGTGTTTTGCATTATGGAAGATACTGAGATAGGAGTGATGTTAGCTTGGTCCACCTTTGCTACAAGTTACCCAGTGTTGTACTACCTTACCCCAGTCCTGAAGATATTTTCAGGTGCAAACTTTGTTTGCTCACACTTGGATAAAGGATTAAACTAAATTATTTTAATATATTTAGTTTCTCGAATATGTCCACCAAGTAGATCAATTTCATCACAAATAAGTAGTCACTAAACTTCTCTGCTTCTTCGTGATTTTCCTCTTCCAAGAAGATTGCTATTTCGTCTCTTAATTCATAAACACGTTATAACCATTTTCCCTATGATAACCATCTTGTCTTGCAGTAAAATAGTAACACTGAACGTTCCACTCCAGCCATGTCTGCAAAGTTCAGAAAACAGTCTTGATTTTAAGTCATATTTTTATGTAATTCACCACAGTTATAACTGTTGTTAACACAATGTTAAGACCAGGACTCATTTCCTTTGCAGCAAGAGCTTCTCTATGAATCATGCAATGTGTCGAAATACATTATAGGGATTTTTTCCTCATAACTCGAGCACATCAGTGCAAATTCCAACACAATTTTTCTGCTGTATGTTTGCCTTGCATATAAAATCATCCAATATTTTGAGCAATTCAGGTGCTGTGGTTCTTCTTTCTATTGGTTTACAAAACAACTCTTCAACTGCTGATAATCCATCACAAAATCAAACATAAGCAATTAAATGACAATCCTTGTTGCTATCTGTTGCCTCGTCAAGCTGAATTGAAAATAATTGATTACAAAGCTTCAACAAAAGTTGTTGCTGTATATCTTTTCACATATATCACTAATTCACTGAGCAACAGTATCATCTGATAGATGTATGCACTGTAGTTGTTTAGCAAAACTTTCCCCAAGTATAGTTTCCACAATATCAATCACAGCTGGCAGAATTAGGTCTTCTCCGATAGTGTGGGGCTTTTTGTCCCTAGCTATTTTATATGCAATTTTGCAAGAAGCTAGTAAAGCTTTTTCATTTACAGATAAAGCTTTTTGAATACTAGATTTTTGCTTTTCAAAACATTTCAGTTTAGCAGCAAAGAACTCTTGAGGTTTGTTAACATGCTCCTTATGAAGTGTTTCCAAATGTCTTTTAAGTTTATTCGGTTTCATGCTCTCAGCCACCAAAATTTTCGAACAAATAAACACAGTGGTCTTTCTTCATCATTTACTTCAATCTTTGTAAAACCAAAATCTAAATGTTCTGCTGAATACTTTCTTGATTTTACTTTTGGAGTGATATTCTGTGAACCTGAATTTGTTGACGTTGATGCTCCACAGTTATCAGATGCCTGCTTACATCCAATTAAAAAAGTATCCATTTTTCTACACTAGAAAAGATTGTTTTTATACCGTGTATCACAGTCGTTGTGAACAGGAGTAAAATAACATTGACCATTGACTTCTCACTGTTGTTACTGCTGTCTTGCCATTACAAGCCTTATGTTATCAATTCAGGAGAGTCCAAAGACTCACTGAGGGAAGGGACCTATTCTACAGCTCTCTGTCTCCACCACTCAATCCATTAACTATTTCTGTGAACCTGTATTTGTTGACATTGATGCTCCACAGTTGTCAGATGCCTGCTTACATCCAATTAAAAATGTATCCATTTTTCTACACTAGAAAAGATTGTTTTTATACCACGTATCACAGTCATTGCGAACAGGAGTAAAATAACACTAACCACCAACTTCTCACTGTTGGTTACTGCTGTTTTGCCATTTCAAGCCTTATTACGTTCTCAATTCAGGAGAGTCCAAAAACTCACTGAGGGAAGGGACCTATTCTACAGCTCTCTGTCTCCACCACTCAATCCATTAACTAAAATGAAATGCAACTACAATCATCATCTACACCAATGCCATCTAGCACTGCCCACTACCACTAGTATTTTCACAGACAATCACAAACATCCATGCCCACAGCGGGATTTAAATCCACAGCCTTTTGGCTGGAGAGCGGATACACTAACTGCTCGGCCAACCAGGCCAGCAATACCTGCAGAAACATTTCCAGAACATTTGAGACTTCCATGATGAAATCGCTAATGTTTTCGAAAGGCCAATACGATTCAATGGTCTATACAATTTTTGAAAGATTTGATGACATTTAAATTTGTATGAATATTTAAAAATTTTAATTAATTCCTAGTTTTTTTTTTTTTTTTGCTAACTTTTATGGGTTTTGTCAGTGTTTGAACACAAGAATTGCAAGGGTAGCGCATCACCAAAACTGATATTAAAAAATGGGGCATACATGAAAGAAGGTTGAGAAACACTGCTATGGGGGGGGGTGAAAGCATGGCTATGTAAAAGGGAGGTCCTACCTCAGTAATTTATTCACATTTTATAATAAGGTGACAGCGGAATTAGATAAAAAAAAAAATGGCTACACTGTGATACTGCCGAACTTTGGGAATAGATATGAGGCTGGTGGCATGGATGGGGTGGGGGGAATGGCTGATAGACAGACATCAGAGGGTGAAGTATGGTGGAGTGCCCTGGGGCTCAGTACTAGGACCACTACTCTTTAATTTGTATATTAATGATATCGCAGAAGATTTGAAGGGGAACATTCAGTTGTTTGCTGATGATAGAAAACCAGGGAGGGCAATAGTTGATAAAGGTGATGTAGATATCTTACAAGATGAAGATTTTCTAATTGACATGCACGTTAGAGCCATCATCGAAATCTTAATAAATCAGTGTGGATTTATTAAAAATTGTGGAACAACAGATGGGATCCATGCCATTCGGCTCTTAATGGAGAAACATCTAGAAAAGAAGAAAAATATATACATGGCTTTCCTAGATCTGGAAAAGGCATTGAGGACACATCATGTACCTGAAGCCTATGTGCAATGCATAAAAATGCTATATCAAAATGTCACCATACCACTGCAATGAGCAGCAATAAGAAAATCTGACATCTTCCCAATAAAGGTAGGTGTTCACCAGGGATCTGCCTCCTCAACCCTGGGTTTTATCCTCTGTATGGACACTGTAACCAAGATATTCCAACGCCACATCAGTGAGGACAAGACCCAGAAGGGATATCGAGGTTGAAGTAATGCAGAAGTTATACATTTCCCATATACAAGAAGTGAAAAGGTGTATCACCTTATTATTAAATTACTCTGGTGATCGGTCTCTGCACTATGTGTTTCTACAAATATTTCCATGGAAAATGTCATCCGAAATAGCATCGATAATTCCCCCACTTAGTTCTAAGCTCACTGGAACACGTGCAGCTGCTGCTCAACATCCCTACACAATACACCTTGAAACCCACAGAACAAATTTCTTCTCCTCCTCCTTCGTCCTTGCAACCACTATACTATGGAACATCCTTCCCCTTGATGTGTTCCCTAGGGAATACAATCTACAGTCATTCAAATCTAATGTGAACAAGTACCTTCTTTCCCAACCCATACACGGTACTAATGTATTATAGGTTGATCTACAAACCTCTCGTGTATGGGCTCAACATAAAAAAAAACTCTGGGTCAGAGATAGATGTTGAAAGTTTTTTCACTTGGTTATACTAATTGAGGTCTTGTCAGTAAGACCAAATGAAAACACTTTCAACATTCATCCTGCTCATCTGACAAACCATGCAGTGCTCAGATATTCCAAGCTTTAAGATCATCTACAAATAGTGTCTTAAACACTACTCTCAATACTATCCTTCACTAGAGTAAACACAAGCTAAAAGTATTATTTATTAAATATACTGCCATATCTTTCAGTCTGAAATTAACATGGAATAGAGACAGACCACAACATTCTTTGGCCTGAAACAAACCTTCTACATGGATGTTGGTACAAACCTGAATGCTTATTTAAGGAGAGTGCTGAAGCCACTTCACCGCCCTAACTTAAATCGGAATGACTGCCTATCCTTATCAAAAATATGGGAACGTTTGATTAGAATAACACATCATAAAGTGTTTTTCACCCCCCCCCTCTACTAAAACCAAGAATGATATTTTATAAAGACATAAGGTCTTAAGAAACCAACTAGATACTACATCTATCTGATGATCTGTTGAGTATGATATTATAAGTTTTATATATATATATATATATGCAATTTATTTTTATACTGTTATGATTAACCTTTACTTCATTTAAAGAATAAATCACCAATAGCAATTTATTCTTCAGCCAATGGCCAATAAATCGCCAATCAAATGAATTCAAGCAATATTCTGTTTGATCATGTAAATTATAAGCAACATGTTATAACAATCTTCTGTTTTGATCTAGGAGTTAGATCATTGGCAATTTAACATCACATGGCTCATTCTGTTTTGAATGAATCAACTGTTTGCATTGTACCTTGTAACAAATGTTTTTTAAGCCACTGACGATGGTCTGTTAATTTCAGAATGCAATATATGGCAGTATATTTAATAAATAATACTTTTACCTTGTGTTTTCATGTATATATTGTATAGAACTATGACACAAGTTTCTCTAAAAACAAGAATTCATAGAGTGAAGAAAATCTGGTCACTTTCAATGCCACCAAAATGCAGTTTTGATTTTCTCTGAGAAAAGATCTCAGCTCACCTACCCTTAGTAATACAAAAAAATCCACCCAAGAGGATCAGATCTCTGCTTGGACTAACATTTAAATCTAGTTTCTACTGGCATAATAAACACGTCACATTAATAACTTCCTCCTAAACATTCTCTTTCATTCATAATGCTATTTTATATCCACTTAACTCTATACAAATCCCAAATCTGCTCATCCTTAAAATACTACCCATATGTTTTGGGTGATACACCTAAAAATTCCTCATGCTGTCCAGAGGCAATCTGTGAGCAAAGTGGCTAATAAATGATCCTTCTCTTACAGATCCACTTCAGATCTATTTCACAGATGCAATGTGTCTATTCTATGGTTGCCAGTCCAACGAACTAGCAACCATCAATCCTCCAATTTCTATTGCACCTGTTAATACAAGAGAGCAGCAACTGCCCAGCATCCCATTTAAATGCAACTGCAAACACACCAAACCTATACTTCCTCTTATTCCGTCTACCTCTGTCCTCTGGAACAGCCTTCCTCAAAGTATTCACAAACAACTAAACTGCAACTCTTCAAAAAAAAAAAAAAAAAAAAAAAAAAAAAAAAAAAAAAAAAAAAAACTTCTATCTGAATCCTCACCTGCAATGATGTGCATGACATGAGTCCTTCAAGCTCTGGTGTATGAGATTTAAAAAAACTTAATTTTTACTCTTGAAAAGCTCCAAATAGTAACTCCATCATCAAACACAAATTTAATGAGTGAATCATCGTAAACTGAGGGTGAACACCAACAGCTAACATGACAAGATATTTAGGCATACCAAAAGAGTGCACAAATTCTGGAATCAAGGTGTATAGAGCAATCACAATGTGATCACAAACACACACAAAATGCAGAACCGAATAAGAAAACAAAATATTCAAGTTAGTGTCGTGATGTCTTCACTATGCCTTCTAGGTGCAGCTAAAGGTGGTCAAGGACAGGGAATGACACTCTATCAAATCTTTGACTTTTTATTTTCAGTCAAACTTATTAAAATTAGGAGAGCATATGCCAGTTCTCAAAATGTCTAACTCATGAAGCAATGTCTTTTTTAAAGAAGCAGTTTTTCTCCATCTTACCACATGAAGGATCTACATTTCCACAGATTCATATACATCTAATTTTAATGCAGCAATTTTATTTATTTTATTTTTATTTTTATTTTATTTATTTAGTTTTTTTTTTTTTTAATGCAGATAAATGCCAGTTCTCAAAATGTCTAACTCATGAAGCAATGTCTTTTTTAAAGAAGCAGTTTTTCTCCATCTTACCACATGAAGGATCTACATTTCCACAGATTCATATACATCTAATTTTAATGCAGCAATTTTATTTATTTTATTTTTAGTTTTATTTTATTTATTTAGTTTTTTTTTTTTTTTTTAATGCAGATAAGATTAACTGCTCTGCTGTTATGCCTGTAATTTGCATATGTTCTTTTGGATGGTTTGTCTGCTTTGCACAATGAAAAATCCTACTCTCTCTTTGCAGGACACCGGCTAATTCACCTTCCACTGAAAAGTAGTGATAAAGGTTCATGTCCTAGATGGGATTTGAACCTTTTCCAACTGAAGGGTATCTTTGACACAGACTGAACTATGGAAACTTTTTCTTGTTTTTATCCTCCCAAATGTGAGCAAACAGAGTTGCTTGCATGTGAAGTATCTTCATGAACCTTTACTAAGGTCTCATCAGTGAGAGCTATAATCATGGAGACAAGAGATAAATCAGTGTATGTCATATTTTCCATATACAAGTAGCAAAATGGTACATCACCATATTATTTCGCTATTACTGCACCATATTTTGCCATTTGTATATGGAAAATATGATTTTGGCACTGATTTATTTCTCAGTATCTGCATAAATATAGCTCCCACTGATGAGACTTCAATAAAGGTTGAACCTGAGCTGGATAGTGAGCCATCTCATAATGCATGTCAATATATACATCTAAAGAAGACATGCTGTGCATTATGAGATACCAAGACCATCTGCTGTGAAATCAACCAGCTAGCCATGAAGATACTTTGTATGCAAACTTCTGTTTGTTCCTACTTGGATAAAGGAAAAAACAAGGATAATATTTTTTGTGAAATACAATTTATCTAGTTTTGGCATCTTTCTCTTAATTTATGCATGCTTGCGCTGGCAGTGTATCCTCCTATACAATTCCAGTACCAATAATGGATGGATTTCAAGTTTAGGATAGCAGATAAGGCTTCAAATAAGCAGGGTGGTGGTGGTGGTGGTGGTCACACACCATGCATTCATTCAAAAACATCAATACTATAGGATTCAACCCCATGCTCTGAAGGATGTAGAGCAGAGATGCCAAAAATATGTATTCGTGGTACAAATCACGCATAATATGATTCTATTTTATGTTTGGTACTACAAAGTATTGTAAAATTAATGATACTTTCTTGTGTTAGACCAGTGCTTCCCAAACTGTGGGCCGCAGCCCCCTTGGGGGCCGTAGGTTTTGTTGGAGGGGGGGTGAAATAATGAAAACAAATTTAAAATGTTTTAAGACTAAGTAGATTTTTTTTTATTTTAAAAGAAACGTATTTAACTTTTATTATTTATTATTTTTTTTTTTGTTATTTTTAATATTTTAATGGAAAAATTCACACATTGGTGTTGGTTCACAAACTTTGCTTTCTGCATATTTCGGCGCTTAATGAATATTAGTAAATATTGCTTATTCATATGTTTCATTTCAATGCAGTGGTTAATTGTATTTACTTCGAATGCTTTCCAGGGAAGCTCCAAATCTTCCTGTCCCTTTCATCACGTTCGTAATCAGGGACTGTTGATATTGACTTTATATACATATCAAAACTCGTTTTATATTATCACTGCCATCCGAGCTAGTTTACTGTTACCAATAAAAGTTTTGCATATACCTCACACATGAAAAAAAGCTTAAACAAGTTCATGTGGGGAGATAGTAACTCCTTGCAGTGGTAAACAACACGCCCTCCCTAACAGCCACTATACTGCAGAGGCAATAAAAACAAGTACTTTTATTATGCCAGTGAATAAGTTATGAGGAGTCTGTAATATATTTCTCAACAAATAGTGCAATTAGAGACAACTGAGATAAAAACACACTAATCAATGAATCACATGTCCCCTCATACAGAAACTATGCTGTATAGACTGAAACAAAACCATATGTTGCATGGGCAAACACAGTATCTAACTAAAAACTATTGTTATTAATTAGATGTATGTGAGTTCGATTTCCCAAGGCAGCAATAAAATTCAATGGAACATGTTAAAATTCGTAAAAGTGTTAAAACTAAGTAATATATATATATATATATATATATATATATATATATATATATATAAAATGAATGTTATGGCAGTTTCACATATGGAATTCGGTTGAAGAGAGTTAGCATTTCAACTCAATTGTCAGCTATGCTTTTGTCTTTCGGTTGCGCGATCTTTTGTTAATACTGCACCAATCATATGCGCGTTTTAATAACCTGCCTTTGCTGTCTGTTTCGTGTTAGGCTTAATTACCTTAAAGGGAGAAAAGTCACAAATGAGAAAAATGTTCCTGGTTCAGGGATTCCCTTATTCAGGTAATATTCACTAATTTCATGTTATCAGTCTGTGGTGTGCCAGTATCGGTAAGTGGTGATATTATTTGATCTATTCTACATTAAAAAATTTAACCCTGAGATGGATAAGTGGCTGATAAAAAATTAAAAAAAAATTCCCGCGAACAATCAGAAGAAGCAGAAACAGACTCAACAAAAAAGGACAGTATTTCATATTTTACCAGAACAGCCCGCATCGTCTTCAGAACCAAACGGTAAGAGGCAAAAATGTAATATATGCATTTATTTTTGCAATATTCGCTGTGTATGTTTTGTATTGAATATAAATACAATAAATATTATAATAATATATCTCTCTATTACGATTTTTTTTTGAGGGGTGCCGTGAAATATTTTAATTTTTGCAAAGGAGGCCCTGACATCCAGATGTTTGGGAAGCACTGTGTTAGACGACCAATCCATAATAATCAACATAAATGAATTATAGAATTTATTAGCAAGATGAAATATGTAACATTATTAAATATAAATGAAAATTCCTCTTTATATATGTACTAATATTAATGTTTGAGAGTAGATATTTGATTTATTTTTCTCCTCCCATTTTACTCAACATACAAAATGAGAGTAATGTTTTAGTATGCTTGAAGTTGCATGTTGTCTGAGGGCAACAAGTTTCTAACTTCTGACATAAAAATCAAAGTCAGAAATATTGGTTCAGTCTTCTGTAAAACAGTTGCATAAAACTAAAACTACACAACTGTTTTACACTTATCTACATTTCTACAGCGATACAAAAAATTGTAATGAAGCAATAAAAAAAATATTAGTACATGTTTGCACGCATGTATTTACACGTGTGAAGAGAAAGAAGTGCTCGATCCTTTTGCAAAGCCATAAGTAGTCTAAAAAAAGGGTAATATAATATATACTAAAATATAAGTCTACTCAGCTGCAACAGACATGCTATAAAGGAAAATGGTTTCATTCAAACTAATTGTTTTCTAATATCTGTTTTCTCTGTAAAACTGTTGTTACCAATTTTTTTCTTCTGTTGTCTGTCCACTGTTTCTCCATGTGCTTCTTTTTTCTTCTCTACTAAAATAAAAATTTAAATTAATGGTACTTTTTTGTGTTAGATCAATTCATAATAATCAGCATAATAAAATTACAGATTGTAATATCATCAACTGAATACAATGAAGGAGCATACAAAAAGAAAAAGGATTATCAAATGAATTCAAAGCAGCAATATTCTATTTGATCATGTAAATTATAAGCAACATGTGATAACAATCTTCTGTTTTGACCTGGAGTTAGACGTCCTATGATATTTTAATTTTTTATTTATTTTTTCATTTGGATAGGTTCAATGATCCTTTAAGCTCAAGAAAGAGGCTATCAACACCCTCAGCCTTTGGCCATAACCATGCCTTAATTCCAAAGAAAATACCCAACATTCTAATCATGCAAAAATAGAACAAGGATGTACAGCCTCCCCTTCCATATTGACAGTAATATCCAACTAGACATAGCTAACATTTTAAAATCTGCAAAGCCTCTGAAAAGAAATGGATCCTTAGTACAACTCATTGTGCTTTATAAACTATGCCACCAGAATGTTATCATGACAGAAGCATATAAGGTTAACAACAGTAAGATTGACATCTTTCAACCATATTCAAAGTGATCAAGTACTACTATAGTGGTATCAATGGAATTGAAAACATACCATACAAGAGGGACTGGGTTGAGTTGTTCAGAATTATGGCCAAAGCAACTAATATCCGGCATTGCGGAGATCAGAGATCAGAAACTACCTTTGTAGTTTCTGATCTCTGCAATGTCAGATATGAGGAAAGGTTGAGAAGATGCAGTTTACAGAGTCTAATAGACAGGAGGAAGAGGGGGGGGGGGGAGTGATATGATAGAGACCTACAAGTTAGTAAGGAATTGTTATAGGATCAATGTTGGAGAAGTTTTACAGCAAACAGTGGAAGATTATTAAAGAACTAGAGGGCATCCCTGGAAGCTGTATAAGGAGGATATG
Organism: Typopeltis vanoorti; assembly: GCF_054136105.1. Classification (NCBI taxonomy): domain Eukaryota; kingdom Metazoa; phylum Arthropoda; class Arachnida; order Uropygi; family Thelyphonidae; genus Typopeltis; species Typopeltis vanoorti. The sequence continues at coordinate 27,073,857 of NC_143574.1, forward strand.
AGCAGGGGAGTAAGAAGCAGGTTTTTTGCATGTAGAGTTGTGGATGATTGGAATGCCTTGCCTGAGAGCATGGTGTCTGCAAGAATTTGAGTGTGTTTAAGGCATGGTATGATGAGCTGTGTGTATGACAAAAGGACTTCCTAGATGAGTCTGACTCCATGGGGTCTTGGAATAATAATAATAATAATGTTGTCAGTGCCATGCCAACAGCTTGCATAATCTCTAACACACATACCAAAAGGACATATGGCAATCCGATATGTGTGATACTGAGCTTCCGAATGCAGAGAAAACAGCCTAGTCCATGCAGGATGTTCTGGAAGAGACTTTTTAGGGCATAATTAAAGCTAATTAATAATTAGCTTTAAATGTTTAAGTGCACAATACAGACAATGCAATGAAGATCAATCCATGCACTATCTAGCAGAGAACAGAGTGCAAAGATTCAATTCTCTCTTGCACTTTTCTCTTAATTAACAAATGTGTGCAAGAAATGTAAGTTTTATGTCAAAGATGAGTCCCAAGAACTTAGCTTTTGTTGTTACTAAAACAATAATTTGTCTCATTCTTAATTCAGAATTTGGGTGAAGAGTATGTTTCCTATTATTATTATTATATTGCTGCCTGAACGATGCAATCTGTTACATACCTTACTGCTTCATAGGTGTTTGACTGATTGGGGCAGCATTAAATTTTGCAAGCTAGGAAAAAGTGTTCCAGTCAGCCAGGTCCATTTTCCATATGAGCATCCATATAGCCCATGTATTGTACAAATAATGGGAAAATGACCACTTCCACAGATGTCTTCAATATCACACATGAGCAGTGGAAAAATGGCAGGGGAGCAAATTTTTAACATCAATTGCAGAATATGAGCAGGTAGGCATATGGGAGAAAGTATTGAGTCTCAGTCGTTCAATGATATGACCTCATTCATTTATGTTGCCACTATCCCACCAAGTGATGTGCTTATTAAAGTCATCTAATAAGAAGCATGGGCTCAGGAAGTTGCAAGATATGGTTATCGAGATCAATTTAATTCAGCAGCCAGTAGGAAATAAACTGAGCAAACTGTAATAAGAAATCCTATGGATAGGCAAATCACTAATAATTTCAGAGCATCATTAAGCTGGACATGATGGAAAGGAGTATGACTACCCACTACGATACCTACTCCACCACAGCCATGGACCATCTCCAGTTCTGTCCTTATGTACAATAGTGAAGTTCCATAAGGTAGGGTCCTCATTGCAGCAAAATGTTTATATCATCAATATTCTGGTGAAACTTACAATAATTCCATTGCAAAAATTTTCCTTTTGTTCTGGCTTTGTAGACCTATCTGGATTTCAGGAAGTTGAGGGCTCACCTTTTAGGTTTATATATTTCTCAATGATTTCGGAAATATGGACAGCAGTGTTCATCTCTTTATATGGTAAAGTATTCAGTACATCATCTGATGTGTCAGGGTCAGTTAGCAAGTTTAATTTGCTTTTAGTGGATACTGAGGTATAAATTTTTTCTGTGCAGGTATCTGGTGGTTTATCGTTATATTCTTGCCATAATTTTTTTAACGAGCGGGTTCTAATTGAACGGAACCATTTTTGGAATTGTTTCTGGAGTGAAATTGTAGATCACGATGCGCTCAACAGAGAAGCACTTATGATCATAAAGTTCAGGTATGGCGAAATTATCAGAGTGGAATAGACATACATGTTTGAAATGCTATTGACATTTTCTTAGCTGACACTTTCTCAACATAAGAGAATCTCAGGACAGGTGTGTGTGTGGGGGGGGGGGGGAGGCTAACTTCATTTTTTCAGTCTGATACGATATATTTGTTCTATTTTAATTTTTTGTATTTTTTCATCTTTCAACTTCTAACATGCATGGGAGTAAGTTGGATGATGTTGTAAAACTCGATGCAGCTTGGAAATGCCAAAGTGCTTTACATCGATTTTTACAGAGGTCAAGTCTCATGAGATTGTTACAAAAAAATAACCTTATGGGAATCGACTGTACTTACTGCTTTAACAAAAATTTCTAGAATGTAAAAAACAAAGGCAATGCTTTGCCACCAGAACTTTGAAAAATAGCTATGTATAAGGGTACAAGAAAGTTGTTTATGATTTAAGTGTACGAGAAAGTTTTTTCTGAGCTCTGCGTATAAACACCTTCAAAGTTAGTGTCAAAGAGATCAGCAAGTTTCAGACAAGTTTCCGCTGCCCGACAAGATAGGATTAAAGGAGTGTGCAGAGGAGAAGAAAGAACGGGTCGGTCTTAACAAAAGATCAAGGAGTTGTGCCAAATTCTTTGGGGGTTACAACCCTTCGTGCAAGGTCCTGGAGAATGTGAAATAAAAAGGGACTGAGCCAAGTGTTGGTCGGATGTCTTTTTGCCGCGGGAGGTCAACCGAAGGCAAAAGCCGCAGAGCATTCTTCAAGCCTGCATGCTCAAACCTCTTGCCCGAGCTTTTCGAGTACCAGAAAATTGCAGTCTAAAGCCCGCCAATATCCCGACGAAATGTCCCCTGAAGGAAGACTCTCCAGGTGGAAGCCAAAGGTCCGAGATGAAAGGAAAAGCATAGGGACTTTAATGCAGGACCTTCAGATGAGTGTGCGACACAGAGCCTCTGTAAGTTTCTTCCATCTTTTATTGTACATTCCTTTTGTAATCTAGGAGATTTGTTATAGATGGACTGATAAGAAATAGTAATAAGAAGTATCTATAAGAGAGTCCTCTGATTTGTTTTTAATTGAAATATAATTTGTGAGATAACTTGGCATAGCTAGCTAGCCTCTTTGTGAGTAAATTAGTTTCAGTAATTTGATTTAATAAGCAGAGAAGTAATTGAGTAATTATATTGTATAGGTATTTAGTATTGAAAAGGGAAAGTTTGTTTCTTTATGCTAAAAGTCTAAAGGATAGGTAGAGAGAGTAATCTCCCTATCGTTTAATTAATGTACTTTATTAATGTAAATAAATGCATTTTATTTATGTCAATAGAGTGCCACCTGATCTTTTATTTTACAATGCACTGTTCCTAAACAAACTGGGATCTGTGAGCGGAAACAACTAAAGCATTAAAAGCGTAGTTTAAGTACTTGAGAAACCATGACTGTTTATGTAAACTTTATTAAAGGAATTTATGCTAGTAAGAGAGAGATCTACCAGACATATTACTAAGTCTTATGCCGATATAGAAATACTGGTGATGCAGTCTTAACAAATAAATTTTACAGTGTTCATAGGCATACGACTAGTAAATATGAAAGGTGGATAAACATAGTATGCAACAGAATAAGTAAGAAAGGTTACGAAAGCAAGAGCGCACTGCTAATTAGAATAAAGATATTACAATAGCACGATAACCAAACAGGCTTACACTATAGGCAAACAGCCTTCGTTACAATAACGCATTCAACATCATTTCGTTACAATGGTGCAGCCAACACCTATTATTACAATGTCCCTGACAATTATCACATTTAACTTTCTTTGCAGAGCAAAATTTGTTATCATGCTCTTTACTATCACATTGGGCACAGGTGGCAAAGCCACAACAGGCAGTTTGGGCATGCCCATATTTCTGACATCTAAAGCATCTCGGTAGATTAGGGATGTATAGTCTAACAGGATAGTTGAGATACCCTGCTTTTACAGATGGGAGAGGTTTAGATGTATCAAAAGTAAAGATGATAATCCTGTGTGAAACAGGTAACCATCCTTACGTACCATACTGATATCACTGCTCTACAGGACTTCAGTGTTTTATGAGGTGTGATTGGTATTCCTCCCATTGCAAGAGCAACATTGTTTGATAACAGAACCAACGTATCTGAAGTATCAATAATTGGTTTGGACTTTCTTAGCCCCCCACCCCCCAAAACATTTGAGGATGCAGAATTCATGCCCAGGAGGTATTTTTGTTCGATGCCAGAGCTCCACACTTAATATGGAGCCACACATGGATGCCCACTGACCAGCAAGCAATGACTGTGCTAGGAAGTGGAATGCCAGGGCTACTCTGGATGCTATACCAGCACCAACGGCAAGCCTTGGGTACAGGCCCTGTGGACTATGGGATGAAAGACTTACTGCAACACTGTTGACCTTGCAGGCAAGACCACTAGCTGATCCTGGCTGGGCCATCCAGGACTGCACATCTCGCCAAAGGTGCAAAACGCAAAGGATTCCCATTTCCAGATGTCCAAAGGTCATACTGCACAGCAAACGCAACAGCAGGATACTGGATCCCAGAGATGGGGGTCTGGAAGAAAGGATAGTAAAAAAAAAATAAAAATAAAAAAAAGACTCAGGAGAAATAGAGCTAAGAATACGGGATGAAAAGCAAAGAAAAAGAGGAGCCAGCACGATCACTGGGAGGTCCAATCCACCACTTACAGTTATCAAATGGGAACAGGGAAGGGGAGGATTTACAGAAAGATGTGATGTAAAATAAGGTGTATACTATCTCCATTGTGATTATTATCTAAATAGATCACACCATAAAGAAAAGTGACATTAAACCTAATATCAAAATCAGTTATTAAACTTTAAAGTTAGCTGTTTTCTTTATGCAGATATTATACTGCTAAATAAATATAGTACAAATGTTATAGCAAATTTGGGTTGAAAATCAAGCAGGTGAACATAGAAAATAACCCAGTGACAGAAAAATCACCTAAATTATCAACGGAGATCCTATAAAAGAAGTAAAATATTAAAGTTATTTGGGGAAAAAACACAATGAGAATGGTAAATTATATATGGAAATAGACCACATGATTAATAAAGCTCATATTGGGACCAAGCTGAACAAATTTATATGGATTAACGGAGAAATTAGCCAAAACATTAGTTTTGCAATACGCACTGAAATCAATTTTAACATTCCAACCTGCACAAATAAGTTAGAAATAAAAATTGATTAGAGAATAAACTGCAGACATGGAAGTAAAAAACAAAAATAAATAAAATAAAAATAAGAGTGAACAAACAGCATTAATAGCAATTGCGTGAAAAAACAAAAATATTAGAAAAGAACTTGATGTTATTAGCATTCATTTCAAGAATATGTGAAGAGAGCTACTCCAAGGTGGTATAGTAGCTTAAGCAATATAGAAGAGGAAAGGTTTGCAAAACAGGTGATTGATGACAGAGCAAATGAACCAGTTTATTTTTTAACGAACTTGATGAGTCCTAATCTTGATCAGTCAAGATTAGGATTCATCCCTTCTGAATGGAAATTTGTAAGGAACATGTCAATTCATAAGTGACAGTCATCATACAAAATGGATAATTGTAAGCCAGCTAGTCTCATAAGCAGAGCTCCAGAAATACCACTTAAATTTACCGGTCACAAAAATGGGTGCTTAAGGGTCAAAGCTGTATAACTGAGAGGAGACCTCCACATAGCCTTTAAAGGAATGTGGAGAACCGACCAGGGCTTCTGATCTAATGTCCAATCCTCATCTTCTCGTGGTGCACCGTGTTGGGTATCTACCTGGATACTGAACGAACGAGGATGGGCTGGCAATTTGGGATTTAGCCGACCAAATTGTATTCTTATTGGCTTAAACCAATATAAAAAATTATGGTACAACATGACAAAATTTCATGCCGGCTGGGACATCGCCCAGTTAAACAAGCCCCCCACTGTTTTTGCCAGGAAACAGCAAACAGCAAAAAGTCAGCTACTGGAACAAATCTGAAAGCACACCCCAACTCAACATCACCAGAGTTAAAGATCGGTACTATCAACATAAGAAGCCTAAATGGCAAAGAAATGGAGCTAGCTGAAGAATTAGATAAGTACCAGATCGACATAATAGGGGTGACTGAAACAAAAAAGACAAAAACTGGTGAGATCTTTCTGAGCAAAAAATACAAAATGTTATATTCAGGAAATGACAATCAAGGAAAAGAAGGAGTAGCCATAGTATTCAACACAAAATACGAGGCTAATCTTCTTGAATGGCAGGTAGCCTCAAGCAGAGTGATGGGCAAATATCAGAATAGGGAATTGGACAATGAGACTTATTTGTGCCTATGGTCCCACAGAAAGTTCTACTAAGGTAGAAGTGGAGGAATTTTTTGATGCTTTAGAAAAAGTAACTGACACAATGAAAAAGGAAAAGTTGGTCCTTGTTGGGGATCTAAATAGCAGAGTAAGAAATGATTGTGAGGCATACAAAAATATTTTGGGAAAATTTGGAGAAAAGAGCAAAGCTAATAATAATGGCAAATACCTGTAGGATTTCTGCTCAGGACATGGACTGGTTATTACTAACACCATGTTCCAACATAAAAATGTTGCACAAATTCACATGGAGGGAAGAGGCAAGGAATGTCTCATGGACTATGTTGTTGTTGATAGTGATATATTCTGCCTGGTGCAGGACACCAGAATGTACAAAGGATTTGAAATTGGGAGCGATCACTATTTAGTCTTGAGCAGGATAAAATTGAATTTCATATTGAAAGTAATAACATGTGTAAGAAAGTTTTAAAGTGAATAAAAGTTGAGCAGCTCTCAGATGTGAACTGTAGACGAATATACACAAAGATTACTGAAAAAAAAATGAAAGCGATAATAAGCCGAAAGGCTATTTTATCGGCGAATTTGTTAATTGAAACTATGGATTTCAATCCGAGTTTCGGACTCGGCTATAAAATAAAACGGGATTTACCATCTACCTTTCAATTAACAAATTCGCCGGTAAAATAGCCTTCGGTTTATTATCTTAGTAATTAACAATATCGGAGTGCACCACTTCGGCAATTTGATAGTAGAGGTATGTAAGTTCGTGTTCATTTAAAAACCTTGATATTCCAGGTCTATCTACCTACTCACTGATGAGACCTTAAAAAAGGTTGAAACCGGTCTGGGTAGTAAACTCTTCTCATAATGTAAAACAATATATATATATATATATATATATATACATATATACATATATATATATATATATACACATCTCTTAGGAGCTGGGGTTTTACATTATGAGAGAATATTAAAGTTAGTGAAGGAGCTTGCTCCACCTTTGCATGGAGTTGCCCTGGTGTTGTACTACACAAGTGATCATTTACACTTGGGCCCACCGATAGTTTTTTCGGCATGAAACTCTATGGATTTCAATCCGAGTTTCGGACCTGGCTATAAAATAAAACAGGATTTACCATCTCCCTTTCAAAAATGAAGAGTTTGAGAACAGGAACCAAACCTTGGAGATTCAGTGGCAAGCCTTCAAGAAAACCCTGATTGATTCAGCCAAAGGCATGTGGTGAGGTTTTCTGCAAGGATAGAAAAATCAGAACTCCATGGTGGAAACAGGAAGTTAAAGAGGCAGTGAAGGAAAAGAAGAAAGCATATCAAAAGTTCCTGGCAAATAAGTCAGTTTTTGCTCTTAGAGAATACAGAGATGAATGTAAGAAAGCAAAATCCTGTGTAAAACTAGCTAAACAAAAGTCATGGGAGGATTTTGGCAAGAACATAGAAAATAAATATCAAGAAGATGGGAAAATATTCTGGAGGTTGTTGAAGAAGCTTAGAAATGGAGGAAAGAGTGCTGTACAAGGAGTTAGAGATGATAAAGGCGACATGAAAACAGGAGAAAAAGATATCCTTGAAGTATGGAGTAATTACTTTGAAAAATTGCTAAATGACACAAGCAGTGATAGCACAGTGGTAAAAAACACTCAACAGGCATACAGTCAGGAATACATACCCATACTTGAAGTAGAAAAAGCCATCAAAGGCTAAATGTGGAAAGGCAACAATAGTAGATGATATTCAACAAGAAATGCTGAAGTATAGTGGTATAAGTCTTACAGTGGCTGCACTGCACAGTTCAGAAAGGCTGGACAGAGGAACGAATTCCAGATGATTGGAGTAGAGCTCTCACAGCACCCATATATAAAAAGGGAAATAAAACTGAATGTGAGAATTACAGAGGTGTTTCCCTACTGAGTGTTAATGGCAAGATCTATGCAAGTATACTTGAGAAATCTATGCAAATATTCTTAGTGAAGAACAAGCTGGATTCAGGCCAAATAGAGGCTGTAAGGTTCAGATCTTCACTTTACAACAAATAGTTGAGAAAGGATGGGAATATAACAAAGATCTGTATTTAAGTTTTGTCGATCTGGAAAAGGCATATGACAAGGTGCCAAGAGAGAAGCTATTCAATACGCTGCAGTTATATGGTGTCAATGGGACATTATATCAAGCATTACTTAGTCTTTATTTGAGTTGTAAGTCAGCAGTTAGAATTGAAGGAAGTACAGGAAGATGGTTTAATGTAAAATCTGGTGTGAGACAAGGATGTACATTATCCCCTCTGTTATTCATTATCTATATGGATCACATTATGAAGGAAAGTGGTATTAAACATGATATCAAAATTGGAGATGTTAATGTCAGCTCTTTGCTTTATGCAGACGATGTTATACTTTTAAATAAATCCGCTGCAAGTTTGCAAGATTCCCTGACTAAATTGAATAACTGTTGTAATAGATATGGCATGAAGGTCAGCATTAAAAAGACAAAGACAATGAAAATAGGTAGAATTGTTGAAAATGTCAACTGTGTTGTGAACGGGGAACCTGTGGAACAAGTAAAACATTTCAGCTACTTAGACACGATTTTTAGTGAAGATGGTAAATTAAATATAGAAATAGACAACAGAATCAACAAAGCTGGTACGGTGGGAAGTCAATTGAAGAAATTCATATGGAATAAGAGAGAAATTAGTCTGAACACTAAATTAGCTGTATATAAGACAGTGTTCAAACTAGTTTTAACTTATGGATCTGAAAGCTGGGTCAGAAGTAAAACACTTGAACAAAGACTAGAGACCACAGATATGAGAGTCCCGAGAATGATTATAGGTGTGAACAGATGGCATCAGTGGCAATATCATATTAAAAACGAGGATATTAGGAAAGAACTCGACATTGTCAGCATCCAGGAATGCATTTGCAGAGCTAATCTCAGGTGGTATGATCACTTAAACAGAATGGGCAAGAAAAGATTAACAAAACAAGTGTTCTCTGCCAGGTTGGCAGGAAAACGACCCAGAGGAAGACCAAGATATAGGTGGATTGATACGGTACAAAGTGTCTTAAAAGATAGAAATATAAGATCTGATAATGTTGGAGTCTTGACAAGTAACAGACTGATTTGGAGGAAAATTGTAGATAGGAAGTTAGTAATGATGTAAATTTTTCATGTAGTACTATCATATCCAGTACACCCCTTTAGGGTACATGTCAGGAATTTGATGATGATTTACCGGTCACAAAAGAAAACAAAACAAAACAAAAAAAAAAACTCGCCTCCATATTGCAGTAAAAGATTATATATATATATACAGGGTGTTCGGGATAAATTTGACATATTTATAATTAATTATATTTTTCCGTAAGTTACATGTATTAACACACACTTCTCTTCATTGAAAAGTTTGGACCCTTCTTCATTCATATACAAGATGTCAGAAAGGATGGATAGCTGGAACCCACCTGAATCATGGAAGAGAATAACTTGTATCATGATGATTTGTGCCCGCCATCAAAATAAGGATATTACGACTGCTGCCCAATGCTCCCTGAATACAGTAAAAACAATCAGGCATGAACTAGAGACTTGCAATGGTGACTACGAGGATGTAGCAAGAAGAAAGATCCCTAGCAGACGATCTGATTGCGTTCGTACAGCAGAATTCCTCGCAAATCTGCAGGAACAGGTGTTGAAGAACCCTGGCATTGGAATTCGGGCTTTGTTCGTGGAGTTGCTAACTGTAGTCAAGCCCTGGATAACAAGGGTAGCCAATGGTAGGCCGTATGTATGGCAGCAGGATTCGGCCCCTTGCCACACCTCTGGGAAAAGTCAAAAATGGTTGTCTGAAAATTTCTACGACTTCACCAGTCCAAATGTTTGGCCTCCAAACTCCCCAGACCTTAACCCCATGGATTATTTTGTATGGGGCGCAGTTGAAAAAGACACCAATCGCACTTCCAGTAATACAAAAGCCCAGTTAATGGATAAAATTAAAACAGTTTTTGCGGCCCTTCCCAGGGAGACTGTAGCATCAGCTTGTTCGAGGTTCCGAAGCAGAATTGAAGCTGTGATCGATGCTAATGGTGGTTATTTTGAGTAAATCTTGTTGATAGTATTGTAATTAACTCTGCCTGTAATGTTTTTTTGTCAATTCATTAAATTTAATAGATACAAAGAAGATTTTCTTTTTCCTTACGAAACTGTCAAATTTATCCCGAACACCCTGTATGTATGTATATATACACACACACTCAATGGACAAAACATTAGAGATAGGGATGATGGTAAGTTGACACTGACATCTCCCACACAGAGTGAAACATACCTAAACCACACACACAGATGGTAAATAGGCAGACATTGGGGCTTCCCAACAGTGTATTGCAATCTGCGAACACGAGTAAATGTGGCAATCTTAGCAACTTTAATGGTGGATGTATCATTGACGAAAGACAGATGGATTGTTCTATTGCGCTAGGATTCTCAAGGGGAATTGTATCAAGGGGTCTACTGCAAGCAAAGCATGCCATTAACGGACATGCCAGCAAGCAAGTGGAGGTGGCTGAGGGTTGACATAGACTGTCCACGCTCATACAGACAAACCACTATGCAATGGCAACACAAATCACATCCAGTTTGAATGTCGGAGGTCCAAGCAGCATCAACGAGCAAACAGTACAGCTTACTCTGCATACATAACTACAGGAGCCGATAACCTAACCATGTGCCACTGTTAACAGCTCATCATTAGGCATTGTGTCTTGCCTGGTGTCGGGACCATCAAAACTTCATCTCTTCAGAGCGGACCAGACACGTGGTCTAATGAATCCTGTGAGCAATGAGGCCATGGCCCCCGTCACGCCAGGCCAGCTTTGTGATGGTTTGGGGAGTCTTCTCATGTCACACACTAGGTCCTTTAGTGTGTGGAGAGGTCCTTAAATGCTGCGAGCTACCAAAATGTGCTGGCTAATCACCTACACACTTTCATGGCCTTAGCACATCCTGCAGTCAAGGGGTTGTTTCAACAGGACAATGTACTGCCCCACCGGGCCACAAACACCCAAACATGGCTTGAGGAATACTCATCTGAGCTCTGGACCATCCAGTGGCTTCGAAGGTCCCCAGATTTAAATCCAATCAAATCTCTCTGGGATGCCGTAGAGCGAGACATCAGATCCATGTATCTGGGACCAACACCTAAGGTGTAGTGTGTATAATGCTGGAATTACCTCTGGAACCTGGTGGAGTCAATAGCTCAGAGAGTACAGGCTGTTTGCACTAATGTCGTGTATCTCAAAACATTAGATATACCTATCTATTTTGTCCACTGAGTGTATATAACTTACCAGTGTTTCAATTTCAGCGACAAAGAGAAATCTATAAGCTCAGGAATGATACCACAGGAATGGAAGGAATGTAATATAGTTCCATTGCACAAGGGTGGTGCAAAAACTGATGTGTCTAACTACCGACCTCTTAGTATTTTTGGTGTGGTAGTGAAGATTTTAGAGAAGTTAGTAAGAACTCGCATACAGAAATGGGTAGACAATCATTCTATACTCTGCAGGGAACAGCATGGGTTTACTAAAGGAAGGTCATGTTTTAGCAATTTGCTCATATTTTATAACAATGTTATGGCAGAGTTGGATAAAGGAAATGGATACACTATGATAATGTTGGATTTTTCTAAGGCATTTGATAGGATACCACACGATAGGCTGTTGCGTAAACTGGAGAATATGGGATTGGAACATAATCTATTGATTTGGATCAGGGGATGGTTGACAGACATATCAAAAAGTGGTATACAGTGGGTGTGAATCTGCCAGATTTAAGGTAACCAGTGGTGTACCTCAGGGTTCAGTCCTTGGGCCATTATTGTTCAATCTATACATTTTAATGACTTCAAGCAGGGTCTATCATCGGATTTGCAATTGTTTGCTGATGATGCAAAGATAGGCAGGGCAATCAGGAATGCTACTGATATTCAGCAATTACAAAATGATTTGAATAGAATGGAAATCTGGTCAAACGAAAATGGCTGTCAGTTTAATGTTAGTAAGTGTAAAGTTATGCACTTTGGCGTAATGAGAGATCCAGCGGCATATTATATTAGCGGGGTCATGTTACAAGAAACTGAAGAGATCTTGGTGTATTGGTGGATAAGAATTTAAAGTTCAAAGGTCACATGGCACAAGTTGCAAATACAACTCAGAGGATAATTTTTATGCTGAAGCGAACAACCTTGACATGTAAGGATAAGGAAGTAATTTTGCCTCTTTATAAGGCTTTGATAAGACCATACTTGGATTACTGTGCTCAGATTTGGTCTCTCGGGTTCCAAGGGAATAAAGAAGCTGTAGAAAGGGTGCAAAGAAGAGTTACAAAGATTATATCTTATGGGATTTAGATTATGAGGACAGATTGCCAGTATATGGATTACAGACTCTGGTTAACAGGAGAAAGAGGAATGATATGATAGAGGTCTATAAACTTTTGAATGGGTGTTATAGCATTTCAAATGATGAAATTTTTCGTTATATGGAAGGCGGGGAGAGAACACGGGGGGGGGTATCCATGGAAGTTAAGGTTGTTCTCAGTCAAGAAAGGATTAAGGACTAGGTTTTTCTCTCAGAGAGCAGTGAGTGGAATAATTTGCCCTTAGGGGTAGTGAGTGTATCTAGTATAAATGAATTTAAGGGAAGGTATGATAGCTGGATAGGTAATTTACAGCCTCCCTCGATGAGTTCTTGACTCCCTGGAGGTCTCAGATAATAATAATAACACAATTTAAAACAGACAAATTCAAATGATCTCTAAAATCTGGCATGTCTCTCTAATTTTTATTGCTAGTTCGTTCCCCCCCCCCCCCCCCCAGAATACATAATAGGCAGTGGAACGGAACTAGTATCAGTCTTCCATGGAGTGGAATTATGTATGCAAATGCTACTTCTGATTTTTTATCTATACATCTCATATAATAAATGAGTTTCCCCTCATTTGAAATGTCTGTAGATGTTTCTACAGACATTTACAATCAGGGAGAAGAGAATCATTACTACTAGAGTCTGATGTCCTTAACTAAAATTTTCTTTAACAACATCAGCAGCATATGACACTAATTCTTTACATTTCATGTCATTTTGATACTGTTCAACTGCTAGCCTATGAAGTTTTTGAAGTTAGTAAATGGCTTATTGAATTCACCTTTATAATAGGCTGTATTAAAAAGATGCTTTAAATATTTAAACATTTTAAAATCCATCTTTCTTTGAAAAGCAGCTAGAGGGATATCGAGAGATTTCTGGAAAAGTCAATATGTTGTCATTTCCTGAAAAATTAAAAGCTATGTATAACCAACAGATAAGCTTATCTACAAGAATTACAACCACCCATGGAGATTCCATCACATGCAAGGCCCGTCAATACGGCAAGTTGAAGATATCCAGACAATTGAATCGATTAGCCTTTTTAAAATGCTGCCGGGATAACAATATGATCCTGAATTGTGTTAAATTAAAACACTGATTCACCAAAAACTCTGTGCATTTACAGGCGCACTAGCTTTGTGCTTCTATGGGATTGCTGCCACCCTCATTCTCATGGCTGACACCAATGAAGCTATCCGTGCACTAGAAGAGCTTGCCACAATGCTGAACACACAGTCAATGTGTTCAGCATTTGTTGGACGATCCTTTCTGACATTTTGAATGCTTCAGCACAGAGAGAATGTCAAAGAATATAAACAATGTCAGCGCATTACGAAATTTGAAAATCTACAAAAAAGTTCAGCTTCCAAATCTCAGCTACCTCCGAACACTGTAATAAACCTATCTTCCCTTACAAAGGAATTAGCCTGAAGCAACAACAGAATAATAATTACCTAAGCAGATAAGGGAAATGCCACAGTGATTTTAAACCAATCAGATTACTCAGGTGAGCCTTGCCTCTTTACTTCTAGATCATTTTACTTATCTTCCTATAGATTATGATCCCATCATTATACAAATCACTCCATAGGCCCCTTAAAAAGGTTACTTCTTGGCTTGTAGAAGTCGCAGACTAAATCCTTATAATTCTAGACTCCTCCCAGATATATGGACCATAAACAAACTGCACCATTAAATCACATTATGGATGGCATTGATTCATCCACATACAAATTAGCCAAACTATAATAAATTTAGTTTAATCCTTTATCCAAGTGTGAGCAAACAAAGTTTGCACCTGAAAATATCTTCAGGACTGAAGCAAGGTGGTGCAACTATTGGCAACTCGGAGCAAAGGTGGACCAAGCTCTCAACAGTCCTTGTCTCAGTATCTCCCACCATGCAAAGCACATGTCCTTACAGACATGTATAATGCTATGCATTGAGGGAAAGGCCACTACCCAGACCAGTTTCGACATTTATTGAGGTCTTGTCAGTGGGAGGCAGAAAATATCTTCAGTCCTGAAGATATTTTCAGGCGCAAACTTTGTTTGTTCAACTTGGATAAAGGATTAAACTAAATTTATTATAGTCTAACCAAGTGCAAAATAAACTTCCAACATCTTTCTCTAAATCCAGAGTAATTTAATAATAAGGTGGTACACCGGTTGGCAACTCATATAGGTAAATATGACCTCTCCATTGCTTCTGCCTTAGTGTCACCACCTCTGGGTCTGCCTCCCACTGACGAGACCTCAATAAAGGTTGAAACTGGTCTGAGTAGTGGCCCTTCCCTCAATGCATAGCATCATACATGTCTGCAAGGACATGTGCTTTGCATGGTGTTAGATACTGAGACAAGGAGTGATAAGAGCTTGGTCCGGCGTTGCTCCACCTTGCTTCAGTCCTGAAGATATTTTCAGGCGCAAACTTTGTTTGCTCACACTTGGATAAAGAATTAAACTAAATTTATCATAGTCTAACCAAGTGCAAAATAAACTTCCAAAATTAGCCAAAGTGCTCACACGATATACTGCCAACACACTGTAACACATAAAAATCTCAGCCCACTTTAAAGCCAGTATAACACTCCAATCCACTGACATAATGATCAGTTTTGATGTCTCCTCCTCATTCACCAATGTCTCAAAGATACCTTAGACCTCATCTAAGCCATATTTCCTCCCGATATCTCGACCCTATTTTTGGCTATTTTGTTTGGCAAGGAGAATTCTACAAACAGACAGAGGGGACTGCCATGGGTTCTCCACTCTCTCCACCCCTGGCCAACTTCTTTATAGAGACCTTTGAAGAAAAAGCCTTAAATTCTGCCCCACATAAACCCACTGTCTGGCTATGCTACATGGGTGATGTGTTCTTCATTTGGCTGCATAGCCTGGATACACTCCACAATTTCTTAACACACCTAAACAGTCAACACCCCAGGATCTAGTTTACCTCGGAAAAGGAAAACAACAACAGTCTCCCATCCTAGATACTCTGATTATATGTCAGCCTGATGGATCTCTGGCATTCTCTGTTTACAGAAAATTTACACATACAGGTACCAGGAATCCCATCCCAATCTCCCCCTCCCAATAATACGGGATTATAAAAACCCTATATAATAGGGAAAAATTAATCAGTCTGGATAAGAGTACCCTAAGTACTGAACTTGATCATATCTTTAACACTTTCTTAGCCAATGGCTAGAACTCCCAAAAAATATTAAAACCTTGTAACCAGTGGTGAGCTATAAGGGGCTCACATGAGCCCTGTTAAAATTTTCCCAATTTTAACAGGGCTCATGTGAGCCCTGTTAAAATTGGGAAATGTGCTGCTATAATTGCTACTTTAAATTCATATGGATTTTCTGATAACTATATAAAAAACACCTCATTGCATTTTGTTCTTGATAGAGCTAGTGTAATATTAGGAAACATATCAAATATTGCAATCAAACTTCTACAAAAATTTCCCAACAATGTGATTTGGCATTACGTAGCTCATCGTTTACAATTAGCATTAGACGATTCGATAAAAAACATTAAAGAAATAAATCATTTTGAAATATTTATGGATAAATTATATGCTTTTTTTATCATCAATCACCAAAAAAATCAACGAGAATTAAATACGATTGCAAAAGACCTTGGTATCAAAATTTTAACGATTGGCCGTGTGTTTGGACCACAATGGTAGCTTTACAAACGGCTCTTGCTGTGTAGAGAAATTACCCAGCTTTATGCAAGCAGTTTGCATCGAACGATAAATATAAGGGCTTTTTAAACCGACTTCTCAATTTGGAATTTTTAATGATTGATATCCTACAGGAATTATCATATCTGTCAGAAGCTCTACAAAGTCGCAATATAAGTATTATAAGGGCTAAGTTACACCCTTTTTTTTTTTCACTCGACGATGCGAGCCCTTTGTTAAAATTTCCATAGCTCACCACTACTTGTAACCCCAACCTGCTTCCCCCCCCCTCAATGCAGAGATTACCCAAAATCTATCATGATTCCATATTCCAGGGGACATCTGAAAAATTAACAAAAATCCTAAGGATATATAACCTTACAACCAGTTCCAGACCACATAAGAAATTGGCATCTCTTATTCACTCCACCAAAGACCAACCACATCCCCTAGACCTACCAGGAATATACCAGGTCCCTTGCAGTTGCAAACTGTCCTACTATGGCCAAGCAGGCAAGACAGTCAATATCAGGATATCTCAACACAAGGACAACATCCAGTTCTACCAATACAACCACTCAGGACTCGCTGACCATGCTTTGGACGCCCACCACAGGATACATTGGAAGGACACTCTATTGCACCACAGCAAATACAAGTATGAAAGACTATTCATCAAATCTGACTCAGTTCTGAAAAACTTTCCAAATCTCAACAAATTTGGGTGCATGAGACTGCCCCAAATTTGGGAAGCATACATTTTAAGATGGTCAGCTAAATTTGTCAAGACAACCAATTTAGCCCACTAGGGGGGCAACTTTTAGGACTCTACGGCTGACTTCTGTTGCCTTTATTCAGCCTCATTTGCTCAGTGTTAGTGCCTGTATGCACATATCATTGTTTTTATGTGATCCATGAAGATGGCAATGCAAGACTGCCAAAATATAGGAAGGTATTAAGTAAAGTTTTTATAATTAATATTCTAGTATACGTTGTCATTTCCTGAAAAATTAAAAGCCATGTATAACCAACATATAAGGTTATCTACAAGAATAAGGAAGGACAAGATATTGGTTGATAAGCAGCAGTTAATTACAGGGAGACAATCAAGAATCAGGTGATTAGAAGCAAAGTCTTAATCTCATTATTAGAGACAGAGCTTTAATTTTCTCTTTAAAGTCAAGGCAGTTTTAACATAAGAGACAGTAGTGAGATTTCGAAGATGATGAAAAAGCTGTTTTGAAGATAGTAAGCGGAAGAACTAATATAGTGTTATGTTGGATGAAATATATCAGAGTTATTGAATAAATTTCTATATTTTTTTACATGTGTAAGCTATGAAAGTTTCTTTAAATGGGTTCAAGGAGTGGTATGATAAACTTTGTGTTCCCTAAAAACGACCTCCCACGATGAGTCTTTTGACTCCATGGAAGCCTGGATAATAATAATAATAAATAATTCTATATAACAGCTTTTCATTTCAAGGCAAGTTACTGGGTCTTACAGAAATGTGGTAGGGGTTTTCTGCCTGTAAATTCAGCAGGAAATCCCAGAAGATGAGCAAACCATTTAAAGAATAAACAAAATTAACAAACACTGAAGACTATGGGAATAAAGACTAAGCAACCTATTCTGGAAGATCTGATTTTGAAAGTTTGCATCATATAGTGTAGGCCTACCTTCAAATGTAAGTGGATGATGATGAACACGGAAGATAAAGTGTAAAGATTTGAATTTGTGTCATGTGGTAATGAAGCACAGAATTTAAAAAATGTCTGTAAATGTAAAGGGTGAATTAATTTGAGGAGTGTGCAAAAGCCAATGCTATTTAGTACAGCTCAGTGATGCCGCAGATGTGTCAAATAACTGGTCGCGCTGAATCTGAATTCTTCAAGCATCATCTGAAGTATTGTTCAATGAGAGCATGGAAATGCAAAGTCAGTAAAACTACATTTATTATGGAAGATGTAAGCGAGTGTGTGCAGGAACCCAGGAGGTTGAGAATGACCAAACAAAATCTAGAATCTAGACTCTTAAGCAATAATATTGAATGATGTAGCCAAACCAAGGTGTAAAGGTAGTTGTGGAATTAAGGGTATACTGCAGTTTATGGATATTATTGCCAGAAGAATCAGGAATAAGAGAGTTCGTGGGACTGGTTGGGTAATAGTAGATGTAGTTAAAGGGAAAACATGAGAAGTACAGGGAGTACAGAGAGTATCTTCAGGGAGTACAGAGAATACGGTGTGTGTGTGTGTGTGGGGGGTATCTGATGATAGATGAACTACAGATAAAAAGAGGATGAGGTCACTGAAAACATACTTGGAAGATGGTTTATTTGAGACAATCTCATATGTGAGATAGAGGACAACAGGACAAAACATACAGTTCACTGCTGCTGCTATATGTAAGAGAATGTCTAGAAAGATAACATACATCAGCAAATCAGAATGATGAGTGCAAGCTAAGTTAATCATTATGGGGCATTTCAACTAATAGGGGCAGAGACTGGAAGGAGGAAAGATCACACAGTGAGAAGGAAACGGGATTTATTCACCTACTAAGAGATAATTATGTGAAGCAACATGTGGTGGTGGAGACGTGGGTTTTCAGAGCTGGACCTGGTGATCGCATCTGAGGATCTGCCCACCATAACCAAGGTAGCCACAATGACTGGAGAGAAAGTGATAATGTGATCTTGACTTGGGAGGTTATGAAATATGTGGAATTTCCAGTTAAGAAGGGATATGTGACTACATGATAGGTAATTATAACAAGCACAATACAGTTTGAAGTAGACCGGTGGTATAAGAATCTGTAAGGAAACAATGTTGGCTGTGCATGAGAGATGGTCAAGGGATGTGTGAAGGAAGCAATGTCACACTGTATACCACTGTCAGGATGTTAAATCTGGTAGGCATTGGATGGATGAGCAGTATTATTAGAGCTACAACAAAATAAAATGTTGTGGAGGGCATATAATGAGAAAGATGACCAGCAAGCTCACAAGCATTACAGTATACAAGGCACAGGCAAGAAGGGTAACCAGGATGGTAAAGAAGAAAAAATTAGATTACAAGAGTAAATCAGCCAAGCAGGCCAAAGGAAATTCCCAAGAGTTCTTTCACTATGTGCCATGTAAAAGAAGGAATGACTGTGAAAGGAGAATCGTACTGCTAGTAGGGAGGTAAGAAAAGTAGATGAAATCATTGAGTTACTGAGTAACTATTCTGCAAGGATCTATCATTCAGGTGAATGATAGTGCAGTGATGACAGAAAGTTACAAAATCTCAATGCAAACATGGCCATAGGATTAGATGGAATATCAGTCTGCACCTTATAAGAAGGTGCCAAGGAACTTGAATTGCGTCTAACTAGGATGTTTAACTTAAGCTTCAGCTCTGGTAAAGTCCCAATGAATAAAGGTGGTGCTAATGCAGAGGTAGTGAATTACAGGCCATTCAATATCTCAGTGGTGGTGGTAAAGATAATGAAGAAGTTAGTCAAAGATAAGTTTCAGTAATGAGTCAATAGGATATGATGATAATCTATAGTGGGACAGCATGGCTTTGTCTATCATGCCTAAGTAATTTACTCACATTATATAACAGATCAACAGTTGAACTGGGTAATCATTCTCTTCATCCAGTTCAACTGTTAATCTGTTGAACTGGATGTGTAATAGGAATTGAAATTCCTATTACACAAATTGGAGCTAACAGGGATGGACATGGAGGGTAACTGATGGAAAGAAACCTAAGAGCAGTATTTACAGGACCAGAATCCAGGAGAAGGAAATTAGTAGTGTGCCACAGGGTTCTATGCTTTGAGTGATGCAATTTAATTTGGACATTTGTATAACAGTATAGCAAACAATCTCAAGGGAGATATTCAGGTTGTTTGCTGATGATGCAAAATTAAGTAGTAGAATAGTTTTAATCAGAGGGCTTGTAGAATGATTTAAATAGGAGGCTGATAAGTATGACCAAAAGATAATGGATGCAAGTGAAAGTGTAAAATGTCACCTAGAAATGCATCTTTATGGATTTTATGGTGTTCTTCATTGACTGAATTGTATCATAGGAAATTGATGAAGCTAAGGGATTTGGGGAGGAGTGTTGGTTGGTTGATAGGAAAATAAAGTTCAGAGTGAATATTTGCAAAAGTAGCCTAAGTAGCTCATAGGATTACTTGACAAAAACACTAGGTTTTGATCTTACTGAGCACAGGTTTGGTCACCTTTCTTGGAAATGTGGAAGTGGGATAAGAACTAAAGGCAAGTGACTAAGATAATGAGTGGTTTGTGGAATGCTCCTTACAAAGATATTGATCACTGGTTAGCAGAGGTTAAGTGATAGGTAAAAAGGAGAGGATATGATAGAAACATTTAGGTTTCTAAGTGGATTTTAGGATCGATGCAGAAGAATTTTTTAGCATTTGGCTAGAACAGAACAAGGAGCCACCCCAGAAAAACTAAATTTTTTGCTTGAAAAGTGGTGAATGACTGGAAAGGTACAAAACATGTAGTAGACTATTTCTGGTATGGAGAGAAACAAGTTGCCATGGTTATTTACGCAGGAACTGAAAGAGAATTATGCTAGAAAGTTAGCTTTAAGTATTATCGCAGCAGTATCATCTGGAATGAGAAAGAGGTAAGAGTACAGATAAACTGATGTTCTTACTCTTTTTCACCTAGATCCCAATGGCCTTTGCAAGGATCAGATGATATGACTAGTGTTTGTACAGTATGCATTTAGCTTTTTCAAAGTCAGATCTGGATTTCTTGATGACGTTTTCCATTGTGTGTGAGATGTACAAAGTAGTTTATTAATCTTCTTTTTCTTTATCCAGTTAATAATAACAGGTTTTTCCATAGTATTTGTTTATTCTTTTTATTATATTTCTTCTTTTTTTTTTTTTTTCAATATTGGTAATGCTTAATTAACATTTTACTAAAAAGGCAAAAAAAATTGAAAACAAATCCAAACTACTATTTTTATTTAGGAAAAAAAATAGTGTAATTGTGATATGCTTGAATGTAACCATGTGTGTGTAAAATGTTTTTCATATGTTTCACAAGCTATATACAATTCAGTCTTAATAAATAGAACTTATTATCCATAGGGGTGCGCAGCAGCTAGGATCTTGTTCCTACACCATGTCAGTACCCATTTAGGGGAAGCTAAAGCTGCTATCAACCAAATGCAAGTGATCGAACTAAAATTCTCCCAAATTTCTGCCCTAAAGGATCCTACCTGGGGCCAAGCCTAAAAATAATATCATTTAATACTGAAAGTTTCTCAGGTGTCAAGCAAGATCTCATTGCAAATATTTGCAGAGATAATGACTGCAATGTGCTCTGCCTGCAAGAAACTCACAGAGGAGAAGGTGCTGCAAGACCTTACATCCATGGCATGAAACTCATCAAAGAAATACCCCACGATAAATATGGCAGCGCAATATTTATGAAAGAGAACTTGATCCCATCGTCCACTGACTCAACGAACAACAGAAACATTGAGATTATTACAATCACATTTAAAAATATCTCAATAACCTCAGTCTATAAACCACCAGAAGAAGCTTTCTCCTTCTCTGACATCCTCCTCAATAATAATGCATACATGATTAATGTTGTATTAGGTGACTTTAACAGCCATAGTGTTAACTAGGGTTACACAAAGTCCAACGAAGATGGAGAACTTGTTGAAAAATGGGCTGAAAACCTTTCTCTAAACCTGATACATAATTCAAAACTCCCTGCATCTTTCAACAGTAGCAGATGGAAGCGAGGCTATAACCCTGACCTCACATCTGTTAGCTCAAAAATATCCAACATCTGTGTTAAAAAGATTTTAAATCCGATTCCACATACTCAACATAGACCTATAATGCTTCAATTCAACCCAGCAATTATGCCTAACACCGTCCCTTACAGACGACGATTTAATTTCCAAAAAGCTAATTGGAAGAGTTTCATGGAAGATTTTGACTGCTCCATAGAAGAAGTCCCTCCAAACCCTCAAGAGTATCCAGAATTCATAAAAATACTGAGGAAAATCTCCACCAAACACATCCCCCGAGGATGCCGCACAAACTACATTCCAGGCCTTTCCAGTGACATACAAGCCCAGTATGCTGATTACTTACAACTTTACAACACCAACCCCTTCTCAGAAGAGACTATCCAAGCAGGAGAAAAATTATGCTCCAAGTGGCAGAGGAAAGGTGTTCCTCATGGAATAAAGAAATAGAAGCCCTTGATATGACCCATAGTAGCAGACAGGCATGGAATTTTATCAACAGAATTAGGAAGGATTTCACTAAGCCATATGAGCATCCGAAGGTAACAGCTAATCAAATTGCTCACCAGCTGTTGCTGAATGGAAAATTCACTAAAAAACAAGATACTTAGAACTCCAAGTGAGGAACAAAATATGATTAACTCAGATTTCACCATCACTGAACTCAACGCTGCCATAAACCTATTAAAACCTAGAAAATCTGCAGGCCTTGATGATGTCTGTAACGAACAGATTAAACATTTTGGAACCAGGACTAAAAAGTGGTTATTAAACCTATACAACACTTGCCTCAGAACCCTAAGGATACCAACTATCTGGAGGCATGCTAAAGTGGTGGTCTTTCTGAAACCAGGGGTTTCCCTGGTTTCAGAAGCAAAAAATTACAGCAAAAAAAAACCGAAGCAAAAAATTACAGACCTATATCACTACTCAGCAACCTCTTTAAACTCTATGAATGATTAATTTTGAATAGGCTACAACCCCTAATCGAACCCCATTTTATTGCTGAGCAGGCTGGCTTTAAACCAGGCAAATCCTGCACATCACAAATTCTCAACCTCACTCAATATATAGAAAATGGTTAATGAGCAAAAACTAGCCACAGGAGCAGTTTTTGTTGATCTAACTGCAGCATATGATACAGTAAACCATCTCACACTCAGAAATAAAATATACAGAATAACTAGAGACTATCGCCTTGTCCTCCTGATCCAATCACTCTTGGAAAACAGATGCTTTTACGTGGACCTTGGGGGTAGGAAGAACCGCTGGCACCACCAAAAAAAAATGGCCTCCCCCAGGGAAGTGTGTTATCACCATTACTTTTCAACATCTACGTCAATGATCTCCCCATCTTTTCAGGAACTAGAAATTTTATCTATGCTGATGACCTTTCCATAGCTACTCAGTCAAAAAATTTCAAGTCCATTAAAATTACTCTATCACTTGCCTTAAATAGACTAACCACATACTATACCAGCCATCAACTAAAACCAAACCCCATGAAAACCCAGACTGGCCTTTTCCACCTTAACAATAAAGAAGCCAACAGGAAGCTACAGATTTCTTGGGAAGGCTCTAATATAGAACATTCCTGGAAACCAATCTACCTCAATGTGACTCTCGATCGCACCCACATAGAAAAAACAAAGGCAAAAGTGAATGTAAGAAATCACATACTAAGAAAGCTCACTTCCCCCAAATGGGGTTGAGACTCTAGCACACTGAGATATTCCTTGGCTCTTTACTATCTTCTGATGAATATGCCTGCCCAGTATGGTCCAGATCCTGCCATGCTGAAAAACTCTACCCAGCATTGAATGAAAGCTGCCGCTTAATTACAGGATGCCTGAAACCAACACCACTAAAAGACCTGTATATGTTGGCTGGTATTGCATCCCCTTCAATTCGAAGATCTGCATGATGAAAGAAGCAGACAAATGAATGATGAATGCCGCCCACTGTTCGGCAAGACCTCAGTGCCCTAAAGACTAAGATCCCAACATAGTTTCATGACAGCTGTTGAATTACCTAAAAACCTCCCAGAGACAAGACTTCAATAATGGCATGCACTATATCCTGAAAATAATACTGGTATTCCAACAGCCGAACATCTTCCACGTGGTGCCCACTTGGAATACTTGGAAAAGCCTAAACAGACTTCGGACGACAGAAAGCTGCAAACAAAATCTCATCAAATGGGACTATTTCACTGGCTCAGACAATTGTGAGTCTGGGACACACCAGTCCATAGAACACCTTCTTTCTTGTCCCTTTCTTCCATCACCTTGTGCAAAAGAGGACCTTATATCCTGCACAGAAAGAGCAGTTGATTGTGCAAGATATTGAAGGAACATCTGACCATGTTTATTGTATATTAGTTATGTATAGTTTCCTTTTTTTCATATTTAATTATTATTCCCTGTATAATTCACCTACCAAATCTAAGCTAATCTCATTGTAATGTATCCTAATTTGTTGTAAATCGTGTTGTACCACTTACTTACTACTGTACTACTTGTGTTTGGATACGGAATAAATAAATTATCCATAAAGACTCACAAACTTCACATGCAGAAAATACAAACATCTCACAAAATTCTTTCCAACTTCCTCTTCTATGAATTTAATCACAGGATTTGATAACAAAAAATAACTGTGGCTAAAACTTAGTAAGCAATGAACTCTTCCACTCTCAATGGTTAGCACTTTAAATTTAATTATATATCTCATACCTGTTTTTCTTGCAAAGAAAAAAAATTCATAACACAGATTCTATGTATAGTTGTCCCCCCCCCGCCACATTGTGCCCATTTTGAAATACCACGAACATCTCTCTGAAACATACATAGCGGCTGTGGGAAATTTTCGGTATTGAAGCCACATTATTATGTAATTAAAGAGTTTAATAAAAAATAAGCAATTAAAAGTTTCGTAAGTCATACGACTTACATCATCAGGGTACTGGCACCTAAAAGTTTTACACAACAAAAGTCTATTAACAATTAATTATACATATATGTTTCTGATAACATCACAGCTGTAATATATAATTGAGAAACCAGAATACAAATGGCAAATTTGTTACTGTATGCATGTTGGAACATTGCTAGTTATCATGTTCTGTGGTATCACACGCGTTATATCCTAGGTACGTAGCAGTTAAATTTCTGATGAAAGCAGACCATCCTTGAGATAAAATTAAGCATTGATTTTTATTGTATTGTGTAGGGATCGTAAGCATTTGCAAGGCTTCTTTAAATTTTCTTGTAAAACAATTATGATCAATACATGACTTTTTTGTTTGTTGCCAAAGTACTTGGTAGCCAACAGCAGTTGTGTGGAATGCCAGGCCTGATTTATGGTCTCTTCTTTTTTCAATGTCTTTTACATGTTCAGACATGCATATCTCTCCTGGCCTACGTAACAAATACCACAAGAGCAATGAATCTCATAGATGCCTGGTTTTTTTCATATAGTGGAGGTTTTGGTGGACATAGGAATCTTGATATTTTTTGTAAAGGTAAAAAAGCCACTTTTATATTGTACTCATGGATCAATGCAGCCACTTTGTCTGTGATATTCTTGATGTAAGGCAACACGATTGCATTCTTGAAATCTTGTTTAAGTAAGGGAGTTGCAGGAGATGTATTAAGAATTTTTCTGATCATCTTGAGCTCAAAACCATTAAGTATGAGGTTCTGTCTGGGGTAGTACAGCGCTCTTGATTCCTTTTAACTGACATGCTTGATATACTCTATGCCCTGTCTCATAAAGTTTTAATTATGCCTATCTTTTGCAATGGATGGTGGTGTGAAGCTGCATTTAAAAAGAGAAATCCACGGCAAGTACTTCTTTTTTTTGTTCCCAATATTGTCTTAAAATATGAAAAAAATGTTTTCCATGCAGTGTTTGAATAGTCCTACAGTGTCTGTTTGGGAAAAGATTTACAAGTAGATCCACTGTGTCATTTCTGTCATTGGTGAAGAGACTGACTGCATCTAAACTTGCTAAGATGTAGCAAGTTTACTTTACTTTACTTTTTCAATAAAATGTAAACTATTTTTTTTTTACAAATTATTCTGTTTTTCCTATGTGAGCTAATATCTGGTTTGAGGTTGGAGAATTTCTCCCATCTACAATTGGCCGTAATCGAATATCCTTTTTGTCTATTTATGAAGCGCCATAAATTCTTGGGCTTAATGTTTTGAGGATAAAGATTTTTTTTTTTTAAATTCTTCTGGCAAATCAGTCAACTTTTTGATAAAGTCATTGGTTTTATTATGTGTGCGCCATTGGGGATCACTGTCTAAGGATGAATAGGTATTGGAATCTTCTAATAGGCTGTTCATTTTTCTTGTATATTCGCCTGAATTCATAACTACTATTGTATTTCCTTTGTCTGTCATGACTATTACTATGTTTTTATCTCATCTTAATTCTTTAAAGGCTAGTGACTGACTTTGATAAGTTTCTATGTGGTAATTTACATTTTAGCAATAAGGCTGAAGTTTGTATGTGGATGAGATCTGCTGAATCTCTAGGAGGATTGCAAATTCCTTTTTCAATTTGCACTATGATGTCAACTTTTGGAATGTTCTGTGGAGATAAGGCAAAATTAAAATCTCTCATTAGGAGAATTTCAGAAGGCCAGAGGGGAAAGTTGGGAGAGATTTGCATGTCTAAACATGTAAAAGATGCTGAAAAAAAGAAGAGAACATAAATCAGGCCTGGCATTCCACACAACCACTACTGGCTACCAAGTACTTTAGCAACAAACAAAAAAGTCATATATTGATTGTAATTGTTTTACAAGAAAATTTAAAGAAGCCTTGCAAATGCTTATGATCCCTACACAAGGCAATAAAAATCAAGGCTTAATTTTATATCAAGTATGGTCTGCTTTCATCAAAAATTTAACTGCTACGGACCTAAGATATAACATGTGAGATACCACAGCACGTGATAACAACTAGCAATGTTCCAACATGCATACAGTAACAAATTTGCCATTTGTATTCTGGTTTCTCAATTATATGTTACAGCTGTAACGTTATCAAAAACATCTAATATGTGTAATTAATTGTTAATAGACTTTTGTTGTATAAAACTTTTAGGTGCTAGTACCCTGATGATGTAAGTCGTATGACTTACGAAACTTTTAATTGCTTATTTTTATTAAATTCTTTAATTACATAACAATGTGGTTTCGACATAGAAAACTTCCCACAGAAAGTTATGTTTGCATACAAAACTCCTTTTAGTTCCCCCCTTATCCCAGTAATCACAGCACTAAGATTATTCTAAAATTCCTTACTTGTAAATAGATAATAATAGAAATCCATGTATATATAGTAATAATAGTCCATTCATGTAAACATTTTGTAAATGATCCTTAAATAACTGACAAGAATTAAGGTAATGTAGAGGTGACATTGTAACAACAAGATCAGAGTTTAGAGTGAACTATTGTAATCCGATTATAAACATGACTGCAGGCAGTTGCTATATGAACCCAAGGCACATGCAAGCTGCCAATGTGAAAATGCAATGAGAGGAGAAGGTGTGGTATGCAAGGAGAATTAGGTGACATCTGCAAATCAATGACGTATTAGGGAAAACAGACACGGGGCATATAAAAGTCTTAGCGATGCGAGTCTGTGGTTTTTTGCCTTTTTCATTCCTAGTTCAGGTTTTGGTGTTTTCCGTGTGGTGGGTTGTAGTTTTGAGGCGTTGGAGTTAAGCAGAAGTCATTCAGCGGTGGTAATATGGTCAAAACAGTGGGTTTGTCCAAGCATAGTCATCCATGCGACGGGACAAACAGTGTATGCCAAACCCTTCTACCAGACAGATTCTTGGACATAGGGTAAAGAAGTGATCCATGATTGAAATTACCATGAAGTCAAGCCAAGGAACAACAACTCAATGAATAAGGTGATGACCGGAAAGAAACCTACAAGAAGACACGATGAGAAGTATCTCCTAATGAATTTGTCTGGTTGGTAACATAAAGCTTTATTTCTTATTGTATCGTGTAATTCTTAAGCTAGAGTGAGCTACAGTGTAAAATTTCCCGTGGATCAGACTTGTTAAGACAGATTTTAGAACTTTAGTACCTATTTCTCTAATAAGGATCTTTATAGTTATAGAAGTGTAGAATTATAGGAATTGTCATTAGTTTAATTAAGGTTAGTTAATCGATGTGTTGTATGTGCAGTAATTGAGGAAGAAATAGGGCATTCGTCCATATATTTGGTTAAGTAATCGGGTTAAGGACAGTTTGGATTTGTTAATATCACCTAATGAGAAATACCGATTGTGAACTAGATCTGGTTTGTAAATTTTTGCATAATTAATTTTACAGACCTTCATTTAGCATAGTTTTGATTAACATGTATTGTATTTTAAAATGAATAAATTTCTTTGTTTCTTAACCCAAAATACATGTATCTTCCAAGCCAATGCACCACCTGCTAAAAATATCGAACCCGTATAAGTAAAAATGCGGGAAACGGTCATGACTGCTGTTTAGAATTATTAGTAAGGGCTTGTTTAACTTTGATAACTATTTGGAATCATAATAATCTGTAGGTCAAATCCCTGACAAGAGGTTCTCTCTTGTATAGGAATCAAGATGGCGCAGCTAAACAAATAAATTTTCTTGATTCCAAGAAGGACTTGACCCCAGAATTTATAGATCAGAGAGAGTTCTCCTTGTTTGAAGACTTTGCACACGATTTAAGATTGAAGGAGAGGCCACGAAGGATTACAACAAAGGCGCAGCGGACAAGGGATATAGTTGAGAGTTAAACAAGACAAGATTGTTATTGTTGTGGTTCTTTATGTTCTATCTTGGCATCACTTTCTTGTTAATTTTCTATCTTAAATCCTTGTCGTACTAACTAAGCCTGAAATCTCTAACTTATCTCTCTGGGACTGCTTCTCTATTCGGAACTCTGACAAAATTTATTTATTTTAGCTGCGCCAGCCAGAGTCCTAGTACAGAAGAACTCTTGTACAAAGAAACTTTCCCAGAGTTTAAGTATTACCTAATCTTATTAAAGTATTAAGTGCTTATAGAAACTTCAACATTGCAGTCATGGCCTAAACTTTCTTTAATTCCCCCTTATTCACAGGTTCGAACTTTAGTGAGTGGTAATTTCAATCTCATGCCCAGACAAACTCAGACTTACATAGAAAAACATGTTTATTAATTATCAAAATTTCATACAATAAACTTTTACATATCAAGGTATGTCATATCAGAATTCTAATTCATTAGCTGAGCTATAAGGAACACATTAATTATCTAAACACTCTAATTTTACATCTCTAGATTAAGTAGGCACATTTTTATCATGAAATAATAATTCAGAATTCTAAGTAAAACTTGCTAACAAAGGTCAATTCACATTCAACTAAGTGTTGCATACTCTCAGGCTTTCACACTACTAGTCCAATATGATTAACACATTACTGAGCACAAAAGTCACTTAAAAGTTTTCTTTCTTCTCAATCAGAAATCTGTTCTTCTCTCTTTGCCCCAATACTAATCGTTACAAGAATAAGGAATTTATTGTACTTTACTAGTGTCCTGAGAGGATATCGCGCTTCTTTTCGTCCGTCCTTTGTTGTCAGATGTCTTTCTGCTTTATTGAGTCGCATCCACGTGGAGATTATGCTGATCGACGCAAATCGCCATTCCTTACACTTTGCCATATAAACACTCGTCTACTGGATCGATATCGTCATCTCGGCCGTCCTTTTTGGGGAACTTATTCCGCTGTTTTGCAACGGTAAACTTTTACCGATGGCCCTAGTTGGTGTCTGCCGTCAGCTCACGTATAGCATGCCCGACTCCTTCAGCTAGCAGCCGAGAAGGAGATTACTTCCGGCACCGTCGATCGGTCAGCGCTCTGCTTGTCCACACGAGAAAACCGGAACAGAAAAAACAGGGGTTCAAACCTGAGTGAACTCGTTTTTTATTCTCCTTTTTAGCGCCCTCTTTTCGTAATGGAGGATCTCTCACTGTGCTCTCCTATTCGCCCCTACGCGATTGCATCACACTTCTGCTCCTTGAAGAGCACTCATTTCGCCGAACGCGAGTTCAGCACGCCTTCCATGAACGCTTCCGTTGTGCCGTGACGTCATCGTAGGCAGTTAGCTAGCACCCTTTGAACCTTTGTTTGCACTTAGATTTACATTCTTATACAGTATAATTTAGACATCAATAATTTTAACAATATAATTCTATTTTGACATACAATTTTCTCCTCAACTTTACTTCTTTCTAATGTAATTGTAACAGGTTTTCTTTTATATTTTTCTTAATTAACCAATAGTGCAAGCATTTCTAGCTTAGAATTTTGTTTCTTGTTAAATCTTGAATGAATGACTTTTTTGTTGAAAGAGTCCCCATTCAAGATCTAACAAGATTTATCTTTGAAAGAGTTTTAAGAGGAAGTCAATATAGAAATATAGAGTTTTACATATATGTAAACAAATAACAACGTTTAAAAATAAAACAGACAAAAAAAATATATAACAATAGCACATGAGTACTGTGATTTTTCCCCTTAATTTTATTAAGGGAAAGTTTCTTTCTTTCTTTCTTTCTTTTTTTTTTTTTTTTTTTTTGTATTTCAGAACCCTGTTCTCGAGTTGAAAACTTGCACAATATTATGGTTTGAGTTACAAAGAAGAGAGGTAATCTTTATAGTGTATCTGTAAAGAGAAAAGATCAGGGTAGAAATTTTTTTTTCACTTGGTTATAAATTAAACCAAACTTGTCAAGAAATTATATTCTCATCTAATCCTTTATTCAAGTGTTAGCAAACAAGGTCTACATGTGAAGCACAAACTCTGTTCACACACAAGCTTTGTTTGCTAAAGAATTAAACAAGAATATAATTTCTTGGAAAATTTAATTTATGAACAACTGAAAAAAAAAGTTTTTTTCATCTGGATCTGGCTCCCACTGATGATATTTTAATAATGTTCATCACTGGACTGGCTTGCTTCCTTGGGATTAGAGCAGGTTCAAATCCTGCCAGGGGCATGGATGTTTGTGATTGTCCTACTAACCGTTTACCATATGTACTGCATTAACCTGTGTCCTGATGCAGTATGACCCTTGATGTCTTTGCACCATAAAAATCAAAAATAACTATCTCTGATCAGTGGTGGTTTTTACCTGCCACTGAGTGGAACTACCATTGAGTATCCTGTCCCAGAGCAATTTAGGTCAGGTATGATGAGTTTGATCCTTTCAGGTCTTGTGAGATTCAGTGATCTTGTAGATCACTCAGTTTTTTGGAGAGCTACCCCAGCACTTTAATGGTACCACAATAAAGGTCAAAACTGATCAAGTGGTAGTGGCCTTTTCCATAATGCACAGCATTATATATGTCTGAAAGGATGTGTTCTTTGCATTATGGGATATTAAGGCAATTAATGTGAAGTCATTAGCCTCTATACACAAGTAGCCTAGTCATAAAGATGCTGCATGCACTAACTTTCTTTGGTTACACTTGGATAAAAGATTAAACAAGAATTTCATGGCAAGTTTAATTTAAAAGATCAGTGTGAGGATATTGTCAGTTTAATGATGTGCATTAGTTCACTGATTATAGCATACACTTGCATTTCTTCCTGTTTGATCAGTGACACTCAAAAGGGAAAGCCAGTTAGAATTTCACTTCAGTTAGACTTCAGTGTATGGATGGTCTATAGATAGTTAAGCTTCTGTGATAAATAGCTGAAGAGGTTAGAGTAATTTTCATAATTCTGAGAGTGGTAAAAATAGAGGAATGTAAGTGAATAAGTCATGAAAAACTAAGCCAGAAAAGTCAAAAGCGGGATACTAGATTTGGTATTCTCCAAGATGGGACAGCACAAAGGCTTAATACTGCTCTTGTGACAAAAGGAGCCATACAGAGTGTAGTCTGGAGAGCTGAGATGTATAGTGGTTACTCATTTTGAAATCTGAAATTTAGTCAGGCAAGTACAGACATCCATACTTGCCCTCTTAAGTGATGATATTATCATTTATGCATGTGTTTATAACAATACATGTTGATGAAGTAGACAGGGAAATGATTTTTTGTGGGAATTTTAGGAGGGGTTATAATTTTTTGGGGTTTGAGATTTATTTATTTATATTTTTTTAATCACAAATAACATAGCATGTTATTCTGTTTGTGGTTCATTTTAGCATATAGTTGATAGAAAGGTGGCACATACAGGGAGACAAAGCACTCTTGAACATGCCGGAGAGTCATACTATGGATTCAGCAGTGTTCTCCACACATACCATTACTCTAACTTCCCTTTACTCACATTCTGGAGACTATGTGGCAGCAATATTATACATCAGCTGTCAGGAAATCACCTGATGCATTACCATCAGGTTTGGTCCTGTGTATTTTCTGGCAGCTGGCTGGTAGTACTGTTTAATCACTATAGCTTCAAATGGAGGAGGTTTTGGGTTTTTTTGTATGTTTGGTGGCATGTCCCAGGTATCATTTACATACACTGCATAGAAAAGATGGAGGATGAACTAACAGCAGTTTCACACCTCCAAAAAGGCAAATGCTAAAATGGTTTCTGCCTTCCAATAGCATTTTCTCCAACTAAGAAGCTATCCCTTTAAGTAGAAATAATTACTGCATTCATGAGAGCCCATTTTGTGGAAATGGGTCACATCACTTGAATGGGTAGATAACAATGACAGGCAAGGGCATATTGCACTACTTCTGTCCATCAGCAGTCCAAGATTAGCAATCGATTCAATGTAGATTTGAATAACAGCAGGAAATAATAACGTCAATGAATAAGACAGCCCTTGTAATCATGTTGATACCACACTGAAATTGATCTTTGAAGATTATAACCAGGCAGAGTTTTGGTTGCATAAGAGGTCTCATTTGATAACTTGTATTAGCAAGTAAAGTAAATTTATAGCAGAAGACAGATGGGATTAATGTTAAAAGACATTCACAAAACCGAAACAAAACAAATTATAGAACTAGACCAAATACTATATGTCTTACTAATGAACATTAAATCAATGTGAGCAAAATACATACAAAAAATATTACTGTGAAGTATAAAAGCAATCTAGTATTGCAAAAGACCATCTGGATATTAAGATAAAAATTTAGTGGACTTTTATTATTTGTTCTTTCTTAGGTTTCATGTTTGGATTTATACTTACAAAATGACAAAATTATGGTAGAAAACAGCTGCCATCTCATACATACCTAATACTAACTATTATTACTATGTCTTCTATAGTTTTTCTCAGCTGTGGGCTGAGTTTTAAAACTGCAAGAGGGGAAAAATTACCTGCAACTGATCAACAGACTCAAGAACCAGTTGGGAAAACAAAAAAAAAGTATTTATTACTACACATTTTAGAAAAACGTGACAGACAACTGCACTTCCTCAGCATAATTGGAAGAATGATGGAACATTGTGCCCTTTGATTGGAAAGGACCTGGGTTCAATTCTCATCCTGATGAGAGGAATCTTTATATAGACTTTTTCAACTGAAGGTGAGTTAACTGATCTCATATGAAGGTAGCAGGGGTTTTCTCCTTCCGGGAGAACATACATAATTTACAGACAAAAAAAAATACTGTTGTGTTGTTAATGGTGGTGGTGGTGGTGATGAGTGGTAAATAGTGTTGAATAGTAGTGTCATTGCGTGTAGGTGGAGAATTACGTAGAAGGGGAGATGGAGAGATGTGTGTAGCAAGATGATTGTATAATATTATTATGTTATACAATAATAATAATGATGATGCTGATACTTTTAAAAAATGGTTTAACACATGTTAAGGAAATTAGACTTTATTTACAACTCCTATATATATTGCTCACTGTAACATGAGCTTCATTCAGAGAGAGCAAAAGAACTGGTTCCAACATTCAAAATATTAACACAAGAATGAGTCAAACGATACTAAGTCATGCTTTCACATTTCTTGGTCACATAAATGAGCAGGAGACAAAACTATTAGTTCCAAAGAACCATGCAAGTATTAAATGTATTTACATATGTTAAATTATTTTTAAAAGCATCATTAAAAGTATTTCTTTGCTGAACTAGGAATGAAATGTCTTTCTTTCTTCTGGCAAGTGACATGGAAGTACCTGATCGATTTTTGTTTTGTTCAGAACATGGTCTAATAATTACTAACACCATGTCCCAACATAAACATGTGCATCAAGAAAGCACAGGAAATATGAAAAGTTTTCAAGACTATTTTATTGTTGATAATGATGTATCTTGACAATGATTCATGACACAAGGGTATTCAGAAGATTTGAAACAGGAAGTGATCACCAGTTTTGGTAATCACTTCCTGTTTCAATTTTAAAAAGAATCAATGTCAAGCAGCTTTCAGTGGTAAACTGCAGACTCAAACATGCAAGGGTAGAAAAATTCGAAATATGGTGCACTCAAAAAAGTTAAAGAGGCTGTACTGAAAAGAAATATCAAAAGCAAGTAAATCAGAAAGAACCCTGAGGGGGAAAAGTTAAGAAAGTTCTGTGTAAAAATAGAGAGTCATGGAAAGCCTGGTAGGAATATAGAAGATAAATATCATAAAGGTGATAAAATATTCCAGAAGCTATTCAAGAAGATCAAAAATCGAGAAAAGAGTAAAATAAAAGGAATCAGATGTCAAAGGCGACATAAAAAACTAAAAATATTCTTATCTGGAATAATTACTAGGAAAGACTTATATGAAATAAATAACAGAACTCTGTTAGAAAATATTCAAGAGGAATGTAAACAGGTTTATATGTGTATATATGTATATCAATATCTGATGTAGAAAGGCCACCAGGAATGTGAAATGTAGCTGGAGTAGATGATATGCAACTAGAAAGGCTAAAATATCTAAGTTTTAAAGCAGTTACATTGCATAATTCAGAATGCTTAATCAGACAGTTGCATTCTAGTTGGGAAGAGTTTTCTCATAGTATCCTTCATCATCAAAATCCTGCCATGTACCCTCAAGGGGTGTACAGGATATGATAGTACTACATGAAAAAAATTACATCATTACTAACTTCCTATCTACAATTTTCCTCCAAATCAGTCTGTTACTTGTCAAGACTCCAACATTATCAGATCTTATATTTCTATCATTTAAGGCACTTTGTACCGTATCAATCCACCTATATCTTGGTCTTCCTCTGGGTCATTTTGCTGCCAACCTGGCAGAGAATACTTGTTTTGCTAATCTTTCTTCGCTCATTCTGTTTAAATGACCATACCACCTAGGATTAGCTCTGTTAACGTATTCCTGGATGCTGACAATGTCAAGTTGTTTCCTAATATCCTCATTTTTAATATGATATTGCCATTGACGCTATTTGTTCACGCCTCTAATCTTTCTCAGGACTCTCATATTTGCGGTCTCTAGTCTTTGGTCAAGTGTTTTACTTATGACCCAGCTCTCTCAGATCCATAAGTTAAAACTGGTTTGAACACTGTCTTGTATACAGCTAATTTAGTGTTAAGACTAATTTCTCTCTTATTCCATATGATTTTATTCAGCTGACTTCCCACCATTCCAGCTTTGCTGATTCTGTTGTCTATTTCTATATTGAATTTACCATCTTCAGTAAAAATCATGCCTAAGTAGCTGAAATATTTTACTTGTTCCAAAGGTATTCCATTCACAACACAGTTGACATTTTCAATGATTCTGCCTATTTTCATTGCCTTTGTCTTTTTATTGCTGACCTTCATACCATATCTATTACAACAGTTATTCAATTTAGTCAGAGAATCTTGCAGACTTGTAGCAGATTTATTTAGAAGTATAGCATCATCTGCATAAAGCAAAGAGCTGACATTAACATCTCCAATTTTGATATCATGTTTAATACCACTTTCCTTCATAATGTGATCCATATAGATAATGAATAACAGAGGGGATAATGTACATCCTTGTCTCACACCAGATTTAACATTAAACCATCTTCCCATACTTCCTTCAATTCTAACTGCTGACTTACAACTCAAACAAAGACTAAGTATTGCTTGATATAATGCCCAATTGACACCATATAACTGTAGCGTATTGAATAGCTTCTCTCTTGGCACCTTGTCATATGCCTTTTCCAAATCAACAAAACTTAAATACGGATCTTTGTTATCGACTATTTGTCGTAAAGTGAAGATCTGATCCTGACAGCCACTATTTGGCCTGAATCCAGCTTGTTCTTCACCCAGCTTTTCTTCCACAATTCTTCTCACCTGTTTCTCAAGTATACTTGCATAGATCTTGCCAGGAACACTCAGTAGGGAAATACCTCTGTAATTCTCACATTCAGTTTTATTTCCCTTTTTATATATGGGTACTATGAGAGCTGTACTCCAATCATCAATAATTCGTCCCTCTGTCCAGGCTTTCTGAACTATGCAGTGCAGCCACTGTAAGAGTCTTATACCACCATACTTCAGCATTTCTGGTCAAATATCATCTACTCCTGCTGCCTTTCCACATTTCAAGCTTTTGATGGCTTTTTCTACTTCAAGTATGGATATGTATTCCTGACTGCATGCCTGGTCAGTGTTTTTTTACCACTGTGCGGTCATCACTGCTTGTTTCATTTAGCAGTTTTTCAAAGTAATTACTCCATACTTCGAGGATATCTTTTTCTCCCATTTTTATGTCACCTTTATCATCTCTAACTCTTTTTACAGCACTCTTTCCTCCATTCCTAAGTTTCTTCAACAACCTCCAGAATATTTTCCCACCTTGTTGATATTTATTTTTTATATTCTTGCCAAAGTCCTCCCATGACTTTTGTTTAGCTAGTTTTACACAGTGTTTAGCATTCTTGCATTTGTCTCTGTATTCTCTAAGAGCATAAGCTGACTTATTTGCCAGGAACTTTTGATATGCTTTCTTCTTTTCCTTTACTGCCTCTTTAACTTCCTGTATCCACCATGGAGTTCTAATTTTTCTATCCTTGCAGACAACTTCACCACATGCCTCTCTAGCTGAATAAATCAGGGCTTTCTTCAAGGCGTGCCACTGAATCTCCAAGGTTTGATTCCTGTTCTCAAACTCTTTCATTTTTTCTTCAATAATGTTTGTGTATTTTAGTCTACAGTTCACATCTGAGAGATGCTCAACTTTTATTTGCTTTAAAATTTTCTTACATGTTATTCTTTCAATATGAAATTCAATTTTATCCTGCTCTAGACTAAATAGTGATCACTTTCCATTTCAAATCCTCTGTACACTCTGGCGTCCTGCACCAGGGAGAAAACATCACTATCAACAATAACATAGTCAATGATACTTTTCTTATTCCTTGCGTCTTCTCTCCATGTGAATTCGTGCACATTTTTTATGTTGGAACATGGTGTTAGTAATAACCAGTCCATGTCCTGAGCAGAAATTCAACAGGTGTTTGCCATTATTATTAGCTTTGCTCTTTTCTCCAAATTTTCCCAAAATATTTTTGTATGTCTCACAATCATTTCCTACTCTGCTATTTAGATCCCCAACAAGGACCAACTTTTCCTTTTTCATTGTGTCAGTTGCTTTTTCTAAAGCCTCAAAAATTCCTCCACTTCTACCTTAGTAGAACCTTCTGTGGAACCATAGGCACAAATAAGTCTCATTGTCCAGTTCCCCATTCTCATATTTGCCCACATTACTCTACCTGACTGCCATTCAAGAAGATTGATTAGCCTTGTCTTTTGTGTTGAATACTATGGCTACTCCTTCTTTTCCTTGATTGTCATTGCCTGAATATAACATTTTGTATTTATTGCTCAGAAAGATCTCACCAGTTTTTGTCTTTTTTGTTTCAGTCACCCCTATTATGTCAATCTGGTACTTATCTAATTCTTCAGCTAGCTCCATTTCTTTACCAATCAGGCTTCTTATGTTGATAGTACTGATCTCTAACTCTGGTGATGTTGAGTTAGGGTGCATTTTCAGATTTGTTCCAGTACTGACTTTTCGCTGTTCGCCCTGGTTGGTTCCCTGGCGAAAACAACAGGGGCCTTGTTTAACTGGGTGACGCCCCAGCTGGCATGAAATTTTGTCATGTTGTACCATCATTTTTTATTTTGGTTTAACCAATAAGAATATAATTTGGTCGGCTAAATCTCAAATTGCCAGCCCATCCTCATTCGTTCAGTATCCAAGTAGATACCCAACAGGGTGCACCACGAGAAGGTGAGGATTGGACGTTAGATCAGAAGCCCCGGTTGGTTCTTCACATTCCTTTAAAGGCTATGTGGAGGTCTCCTCTCAGTTATACAGCTTTGACCCCTAAGCATCCATTTGTTAAAAAAGAAATAAGGGAAATAAAACAATGTGACTTTCCAAGTGTCATCGTACATTTGCGATGACACTTGGAAAGAACAATCTGAGTTCAGGCAAGATAGGAGGTGTCAGTATTATTTATTTTATAGCAAGTAGTTTAGAAATCATGGGAATATAACAATGATCTGTCTAAGTTTTGTAAAATTGAAAAATTCACATGAAAGACACCACAGGAATGGGAAAAATGTATAATAGTTCCGTTAGTTCTGGAGTGAAGAGTTTAGAGAAGTTAGTAAGAATTCATATACAGATAAGGATTGACAGACAATCTATACTTTGAGGCAGCAAAAGTTTACTAAAAGGAGGTCATATTTATAGTAATATGCTCATATTTTATAACAATGTTACAGATGAGTTGGATACACTGTTGGAATTTGCTAAGGCATTAGATAGAATAACACATGAAAGGCTATTGCATAAAATGGAGAATATGTGACTGGGATATAAACTATTGACTTGGATAAGTAGGGTGGCTAGTGGAAAGGTATTAGAAAGTGGCAATATGGTGGGTATGAAACTGACAGATTTAAAGTGATCAGCAGTGTATCCCGGGATCAGTCTTTGGGCCATTGTTGTTCAATCTATGCATTAATAATACGAGAAGGATTTGACAGCAGATATTTGATTGTTAGCTGATGATGCAAAGATTAGGCATGGCGATCAGGAATGCTACTGATATCCAGTATTTACAGAATGATTTGAATAGGCTGAAATTTAAGGCAAATGATAACAGCTAGCAATTCAATGTTAGTAAGTGTCAAGTTACGCACTTTGGCATGATGAAATTTCCATTGGCATATTAAATTGTGTTATTATGTTACAAGAAATTGATGAGGCTAGGGATCTTGCAGTTATCATGGACAAATGTTGGGGCACTCACAACCACTGCTGGCAATCCATTCCACTCACTCACCACTCTCCAAGCAAAGAACCTAGTACACACACCCTTACTAACCACACTTTGAAGTTCAAAGGTCAAAGTGGAAATTACAAATACAACCCAAAGGATAACTACAATGCTGAAACAAACATTGACACATAGGATAAGAAATCATTTTGTCTCTTTAAAAGGCCCTGTATGACCACACCTGAACTACTCTGTGCAGATTTGGGCTCTTGGGTTTTCAGAGGAGATAAAGATGCTGTGGAAAGGGTGCAAAGAAGAGTTACAATGATTACGTTTGAATTATGAAATGCAGATTATGAGGACAGATCAAGAGTTTGTGGACTGCAGACATGATAAACAGGAGATATGATAGAAGTCTATAAGATTCTGAATGGGTGGTCGAGTTTATGTATGGTAAAGAAAGGAGTAAGAGCTAGATTTTTCTCTCATAGCACAGCGAGTTTGGAATAGTTTGCTGTTGAAGTAATGAGTGTATCTAATGTGAATGAGTTTATGAGAAGGTATGACAGTGTGGGTGATGTATGATCTCCCTCAATGAGTCCTTGACTCCATGGAGGTCTCAGATGATGATGATAATAATAAGCATTAAGTTTGACAGATG
Organism: Typopeltis vanoorti; assembly: GCF_054136105.1. Lineage (NCBI taxonomy): Eukaryota > Metazoa > Arthropoda > Arachnida > Uropygi > Thelyphonidae > Typopeltis > Typopeltis vanoorti. The sequence goes on from NC_143574.1 coordinate 27,113,727, forward strand.
ACTTTCTCTTAAACAATCTTATAGGAACAGTTTGTTATAGTAGATAGTTTGTATTAATCAATTTCTTTTAGAATAGCATTGTACCTATGGGACTTTGGAACTTCTCAATAGTCTAGTATAGTGAGCAAGTTGATTTATTTATTACAGTGAGAGCTGACTGTAATTCCAATTATATTTCTTCTTTAGACTATCAGACTGCTATTAGACTATTATTATTTTAATGGGTAGTCAATGGAGTCAAAACACTCATTGTGGGAGACCCACTATCCATTAACACAATACCCATCATATCTCCTTAAACCTCTTCACTGTCAGGGCACTCACAACCACTGCTGGCAATCCATTCCACTCACCACTCTCCAAGCAAAGAAATTTACAGCCTGGTCCACAAATGCTTACTAACCACACTCACACAACTTCCAAGTGTGACCCCTATTCTCCATATACTGAAAAATTTCTTCTGTGTCAATCTTATAGATTCCCTTTAGTAACTTATAAGTTTCTACCATATATCCCCTTTCCTCTGCCCGTCAGCTAAACTCTGCAACCCACACACCCTCAATCTATACTTATAGAGAACATTCCACAGACCTATCACCAGCTTGGTCACTCAACTCTGAATGCTCTCCACAACCTCCCAATCCCCAAGAAATGAAGGTGACCAAATCTGTGCACAGTAGTCAACATATGGCTGAATCATAGCCTTATAAAGAGGGATAATAACCTCCCTATCTTTACTTGTAAATATGTTTTTCAACATATAAGTAATCCTCTGAGCTATTCTGCCAACTCTTGCAATGTCCTCTGAATTTTAAATCTCTATCCACCATCATCAACAGCCTCATCAATTTCCTGCAAACTAAACCATCAATATAATATGAAGTGTGTAATCTTTTCATCCCAAAGTGCACCTTACATTTTACAAAATTGAATTGATAACCATTGTCCTTTGCCCACACTGCCAATTTATTAAAATCATCTTGTAAGATATCTACATCACCTTTATCAAGTATTCATCATCATCATCAGCAAACAACTTAATATTCCCCTTCAAATCTTCCACTATATCGTTAATGTACAAACTAACTAGTACTCTTTCAACTAAAGGTGAGTTAGCCAGTCTCATACAGAGGTAGAGGGTTTTTTCATCCGGAAACTCAAGTTTTTCGTTCCTCAGAACAGGCAAACCAGCCCATTAACACACACGGATTTACAGCCATGAATACTTACAATATGTGAAAGAGATAGGGTCCTCACCACATGTTGTTACATCCATAGTTAACTGCGAGTCATATCATGGTTGGTAGTCAATCTCCTGGATAGGAGATGCCACTTGAATGGGAGGTCCTAGTACTGAGCCCTGGGGCACCCCCATTCGCTTTGATTCCACTCCACCATACACCATCCTCTGATGTCTGTCTATCAGTCATTCCCCCCATCTATCCCACCACCACCTTCATATCCATTCCCAATTTGTTCCAACTTATATAATAGTTTTTCATGTGATATTCTGTCAAATGCATTTGCAAAGTCCAATAGTATAATAATGGTGTAGCCATTTCCTTTGTCCAATTCTGCTGTTACCTGATTATAAAATGTGAATAAATTACTAAGACAGAACCTACCTTTTCAAAGTCATGCTGTCCCCCCCCTCTCTATAGAGTATCATATTCCTCTCCACCCATTCTTGAATTTTACTTTTAACCAACTTTCCCAATACTTTAACCACCACTCTGGAGATACTAACTGGGCTGTAATTTGCTACTTCTGTCTTGGAGCTACCTTTATGTAATGGAACTATCTTACTTTCTTTCAACTCCCTTGGGACATTGCCAGAGCTGAGGCTTAGATTAAACAACTTCGTAAAAGGCACTGCAAGTTCACCTGCACATTCTAGTAGCACACGAGCTGACATACCGTCCAGGCCTACTGTTGTATTCATATTAATATTTTTCAATATAATGAGTACCTCCAGTTCATCTACCTCAATACTCATATCTGTCACCTCATTAACTGCAAAGTAACCACCTGGATGATATACCCTTGCAAAGTGATCACTTAGTAACTGAACTATTTCTTTTGCTTCACTTTCCTACCATCAACACCGAGTAAAATTATCTTTCCATAATCATTCTTTCTCTTACTTGCTACGTAGCAATAAAACTCTTTTAGATTTACTTTGGCCTGCTTAGCTAATTTTCACTTGTAATCTGATTTAGCCTTCCTTACTATACTTGTTACCCTTATTGTTTGTGCTTTATACTGCTCATGAGCATGCTGATCACCTTTTGTTTATATTCCTTCCACAATGCTTTTTATTATAATTATTTATTTATTTTTTTGCAGCTCCTGCTTTATATTGCTACTTATGCACTCGATCCTTACTTGGTTTATCCTCCTAACCCTGGGTATGCAGCCTAATACTGCCTTGCTCAAACAATCCTTGACTGCTTCCCTTGCACTAATGACATTTATTTGATGTTGTTTCGTATATCACAGCACTACTCCAAGTTTCCCTCCTAAGTTTGTCATAATCACGAGCTTTGTAGCTCCACATAAATCCTTTCCTGAATGAAATTTCCACATGTTGAGCAACCTCCCAGGACAAGACTGCATGGTCACTTTCCCAGATTGGAGGGTAGAGTTGCTACTGCAGTTATATATAGATCTTCTGATGCTATTACCAGATTCAACACTCTCAAACCCCCCTTGGTCCCGTCCATCACATGCTGTTTCAGGTAATTATCCCTTTATAACTGTATAAATTCCATTTGACCATGTGCCCTTTCCTCCTTCAATCTATATCACAATAGTTGAAGTCTCCCATGATAATTATTCAGCCTGCACTCATTGTGCTAATCTGTTGACACATATCATCCTCCATATTTTCTTCTTTATCCCTTCCTCAGGTGTATATTTTGTCCTATTGGCTCTATCTCACACCAGACAGCCTCAAATGAACCATTTCCATCAGATCTACAATCTTCCTTAACTTCTATTTTTTGGTTGAAGATCTTTGCCAGTTATCATTAATAATACCCCTCCTCCTGTCCTATTTCCTCTATCATTTCTGAAAATACAATATCCATTACATTCTATACCTGTAACTATATTCCATGACAACCAGGTCTCACCGATGACAATTATTTTGGCCAAGCTGAGCTGACTAATGCTAAAAACTCCTCTCCTTTATTTCTGATACTTTGGGCATTTTGTGTACATGCATTTTGCCATCCCCTTGAACCCACAGTTACTCTTATATAATGTCATTGCCTGCCCATTTAGATTCAAAACTTGAGAAACTGTACCCAGCTCTTCACAGTTATTCCTGTACTCACACTCATATTCTAACAACAATTCTATTTTATTATTATTATTATTAAGAAAGACCTCCAGGGAGTGAGGAACTCATCGAGGGAGGCTACATACTACATGCACCAGTTAATCACTCACAACATCCAATGGTAATCCATTCCAATCACGTTCTACCCTATGAGAGAAAAATCTAGCCCTCACTCCCTTCTTAGCAGCATTCATTCTCAGTTTCCAAGGATACGCTTTGTCCTTTCTCCATCCTCCATAAATTGAAAAATTACATCAATTGAAATCCTGTATAGATCTGAGGAGATATGATCCTTTCAGAAGTTTGTAAGTCTCGATCATATCTCCTATTTGCTAGTGTCTGAGGTCTAAAATTCTGAATCTGTCTTCATAATCAGTATTCCACAATCCTGATATCATCTTTAACACACTCCTTTGTACTCTCTCCAATATATCAGAATCACAACGGAAATCAGGAGACCAGATCTGCACACAATAGTCCAAGTGAGACTATTGTGAAGAGACAAAATGACATCCGTATCTTTACATGTGAATGTTTGTTTCAGCATTGCATTTTAACAGCAATACACAATATTTCTAGTGTTGTCATTTCTCAAGAATGATTAACGATCATCAATAAAAAAATTGTATGAATTAGGAAAAATATGTTAAAAAAATAAAATAAAATAAAATAAAAAATGACTAACACTCTTTGTATATAAACACTGGCATCATATACTTACATCTTTTGCTTTGCCGTTCAACTTCAGCTTTTAGCTTCTGATACTTTTCTGTGCGATAAACCATTAGCCATGTTAGACCTATAAAAACGATATACATACCTATAAAAATATCTTGATTTCTAAATTATATACTGTTAAGAATTAAATTATGTTAACTATCTACAGACAAGTTAATTTTTAAGAAATATAATTTGTATTCCATTCAAAAATTTTCTTTGTATTTTGTTTATATCCATGGTTCTGAAAAGCAAGCTTAGGGCACACCAAACATCAAATTTCTAGAATAATCACTAGAATTTCATTTGGGAATTATTTTAAATTATTGCCGAAGCAGCTAAAAGCCATAAGGTATCATTATATTATGTCTGTCTGTTAACTTATATATATATATATATACAGGGTGTTCGAGATAAATTTGACAGTTTCGTAAGGAAAAAGAAAATCTTCTTTGTATCTATTAAATTTAATGAATTGACAAAAAACATTACAGGCAGAGTTAATTACAATACTATCAACAAGATTTACTCAAAATAACCACCATTAGCATCGATCACAGCTTCAATCCTGCTTCGGAACCTCGAACAAGCTGATGCTACAGTCTCCCTGGGAAGGGCCGCAAAAACTGTTTTAATTTTATCCATTAACTGGGCTTTTGTATTACTGGAAGTGCGATTGGTGTCTTTTTCAACTGTGCCCCATACAAAATAATCCATGGGGTTAAGGTCTGGGGAGTTTGGAGGCCAAACATTTGGACTGGTGAAGTCGTAGAAAATTTCAGACAACCATTTTTGACTTTTCCCAGAGGTGTGGCAAGGGGCCGAATCCTGCTGCCATACATACGGCCTACCATTGGCTACCCTTGTTATCCAGGGCTTGACTACAGTGTTTAGCAACTCCACGTAGCCATCTGAATTCCAATGCCAGGGATCTTCAACACCTGTTCCTGCAGATTTGCGAGGAATTCTGCTGTACGAACGCAATCAGATCGTCTGCTAGGGATCTTTCTTCTTGCTACATCCTCGTAGTCACCATTGCAAGTCTCTAGTTCATGCCTGATTGTTTTTACTGTATTCAGGGAGCATTGGGCAGCAGTCGAAATATCCTTATTTTGATGGCCGGCACGAATGATCATGATACAAGTTATTCTCTTCCATGATTCAGGTGGGTTCCAGCTATCCATCCTTTCTGACATCTTGTATATGAATGAAGAAGGGTCCAACCTTTTAAATGAAGAGAAGTGTGTGTTAATACATGTAACTTACGGAAAAATATAATTAATTATAAATATGTCAAATTTATCCCGAACACCCTGTATATATAGTGTGTGTGTGTGTGTGTATGTGTGTAAGTTAACAGATTCCATACACAAGAAGTCAACTGCATATAATCTCAGACCAGTTTGTTCAGCAGATAACTATTTTTTAAACCACAAGTTGCAGGAGAATAATCCTGCTGTGTTCAAGACTGTCTCAACAGTCCTGACAGAGATCTAGAAAAATTCTTTGCACCACAGATGGGATTTGAATTCAGATCTTTATTACTAGAGCATAAAGAGAAAGTTCTTGTAATTCAACATTTAAACAATATTTGTCTGAGTCAAATATGATGTCTCATTGAATGGGACATCATAGCTTAAACAATTTCATCAATGAACTGCCCTATTCTCTTGCATTCACATGGCATACGGACTGACCATGTGCTATGTGTTAATCCGTCCCACTGATGTTTTCACCTTGATATTTTCATTATGCTGAGCACCTCCTGTTTGTCTACCTCAGTTCTCACATTAGTCTCTGTCACATCAGCAACTGCAAAATCTCCACCTGGATGATACACCCATGCAAAGTGATCCTCAGCAACTCAACTATTTTTTTTTACTTCTACAGTAATTTTCCTTCTTATTTGCCCCATAAAAAACCTCTTTTGGATTTACTTTGGCCTGTTTAGCTAATTTTCTCTTAATCTGATTTCTCACCCTTCTTGCCTGCACTTTGCTGCTGATGAATGTGCTGATTACATTTTCTTTATATTACCTCCAGTCCACTTAACTTCCCACTTGATTTATCCAACTGAACAGTGTGATATCACTTCTCTCAAACAATCCCTCACTACTTCCCATGCACTACTGATAGTTTCCTTGTAACTTCTCAAACCATGACACTACTCCATGATGCTTCATGTCTGTCATAATTACCAGTTTTATAGTTGGTAATTATGACAGACATTTCCTGATATTTAGCAACCTCCTAGAACAAGACCGCATGGTCACTCTCTCCAATTGGAGGTAGAGTGTCTACCTTAGTTATGGATACATCTCCTGATACTATTATCATACCTAGCACTCTCAAACCTCCCCTGGTTCCCTCCATGACATGCTGCTTCATGTAATTATCTCTTAGCAACTATATAAATTCCACTTCCATCTCACCATGTTCTCTTTATTCCCTCCAATCTATGTTCCCATTATTGAAGTCCCCAATAATAATTAGTTGGCCTGCACTCATTGTGCTAATTTGCCAATGCATGACTAGCTGTAGACCTCATGGTCTATAGCAGCAACCAACAGTATATTTTATCTTCTTGGCTTCTATCTTGCACCAGACTGCCTCGACCTAAAAATCCACTTTAACTTCTAATTTTGTTGGTTGAAGGTTTTCAATTATCATTAGAAATACCCCACCTAACTGTCCTATTTTTGCTAGCCTTCATGAAAATACAATATACCTTTATATTCTATCCCTGTCACTTTACCATTTTCTGTCAACCAGGTTTCACTGATACCCACAATTTTGGGCCAAGTCAAGCTTCCAATGCCAGAAATTCCCCTTTATTTTGGATACGCCTGGCATTATGCAGATGATGCATTTCAACATCCCATTGAACCCAGAGTTATCCTTGTATAATGTTATTACCAACCCATTTGGATTTGAAACTTTTTGAACTATATTCAGCATTGCATAATCATTTCTGTACACAGAAATCATTATGCAATGCTGAATGCAGTTTCACAGGTTTCAAAAGCACCTTTTCTTTCTCGGTATCCACCCACAGATAGATACACAACTTTCCCATCATCCCCCAGTCTCAACAATATGGTGTTTTCAAAACCCTTATCAAGATAGCCTCCATTCTTTGTTCTACCAAGGCTTCCCTTTTCATCTGAACTCTCATTTATTCACAAGATCTTCCTATCCAATGGTTATGATGCCAAAGAGATTAACAAATTGGTTGTTTCTCCCATCTCTTGATGTCCCTCTCAATATACTGACTACAGTAATGTTACTACTATTCAAAGTATCCAAGGTACTTCAGAAAAAAACAGCCCGAACTCTAAAGAAATATAATCTCTACACTTCTTTCAAACTTAATCTGAAACTGGCTGTCTTTATCCACTCTCCCAAAGAACTAATCCTTCCCTCCCTCTCTCTCTCTCTCTGCTCCAGGTGTTTATGAGATTCCTTGTTCTTACATTTTATTATGGTCAAACTAGATCTGCCTACATCCATCTAAAACACAAGAAATACATCTAGTGCCATAACTAATCAGTCTGGTATAGCTGACATACTTTGGATACCTTGCACAGAATCAAATGTAAAAAAAACTATGCTTGAACACAACAAATATAAACTTAAACGACTTTTCTTAGAATTAGCAGATTTGAAAAACCAACCTATTCTTAAGAAATATGTTTGTGTTAAACTTCCCAAGATTTGGGAATCTTTAATTCTTAGGCCTCCCAAAGGCTAGCCAACAGTAGCTATACAGAGCACCCCCCCTCATAGGCCTTTCCGCTTTGAGTCTAATTTTTCCACTTAATTGTTTTGAGTGTTTTTGTGTGCTTTTAAAATTTTAAGATTGTATCTCTGATGTCTCTTTGACTGAGACAAAATATAGGGTCAACTCATTAAACTTGTGTTCATTCCATTAAATCGAATGAGTACAAACCAGCATGTAAGCATAAATACTTCACTGATTAAATAATAATAATAATAAAAATGATAATGGTAAGAATAATCTGGATAGATGAAGTGATTATGCTGAAATTTTACTACAGTGAGATAACCAGTAATAAAATAGTGGCAGAAAGTATCAGTTTTGGACAGAATAATTTATTAGCTCAGGGTTTCTAATAAAAGAGCTATTAGAAACAACCCTTACTGTAGCAAATACCAATTTATAGTATTCACTCACTATAACAAACACTACTGAAAGACCAGCATAGTGTTAATGATATGCTAGGTGAAATTCACTGCCACAACTATTCCTTTGGTCTCTATGATTATAGCAAAGTAAACTGTAATAACCTAAACTGGCACAGTTGATATCTGACCTGAAATGCTTAAATATGGAGGCGAAACATATACTGTCTTCATCTCATAATGCAGAAAGCTTGATCAACAAGTCAAATCCCAGATGATTTTTATTACATTAATTGTCAAAACACAACTGCTTCTGTATAACAGGGAGGTCCTCCCCCCACCAGTGAATCCAGTGACCTATGTCAATGATGCGGCATGACACATCAGAATAGTTGTATGTAATAGTGTAAATTATTATCACACAAGCATCTCCACACTTTGTTTTTCCTGGTAAATAGTAAGAGTGGATGCTAAAAGTGAAAAAGACTATTATATCATAAGGAAGAGTTTGAATAGGTTCTGGGGTTTCTTTTAGGGGTACATTTGTAATAAGCAGATTATATCAAAACAGTCCATAATATCAGTCTCTTTAAGGATTATGTCTGACAAGCAGGATTTGAAGAGCAAAGAATTTTTAACATGGGAGGCAGTTCAGCTAGTAATAAGAAAGAGAGCTCCTAGGTTAAATGTTTGACCAATTTATATGTAGGGGAACCAATACTATTGACTCTAAGTCTTAAGGGTATTCTACTTACATATTTATTTTGTGCAATCCATAAATCAAAAGTGCTCCTGAGCTAAATGTTTGATGAATTTACATGTAGGGGAACCAATAATATGGACTATAAGTCTTAAGGGGTACATTATTCTGCTCATGTCTTTATTTTGTGCAATGGAGAAAAAGGGGATCTAGGATTATATAGCTAAAGTGTTTTACAGTTTATGGCTTCCTGAAAGTGTTCATACAGGACATCTCAGAAAAAAAAATTCATGCATTCTTAAAAGACACAGACTTCCTTTAAACCACACCAAAAATTACCAATCGTTATCTGCTCATCACAAAAAGATTCTCTACATCTACATCATTCTAGTATCTATAGGATGATGTAGATAATAGAGAGGATCTTGTCCCAAAATCTGGAAAATCATCTTGAGACCTTCAGCTGAATAAGCAAGATCATCACTGCACTTAAAGAAAGCACCACCTAGGACTTTAGGATCCATTTTAAACTCAGTGTTTATTTGCCTTCCTACTTATACACTGTACTGCTGCACAGAGATGTGCATCTTGTGTCCATGAAAATGCCTTGGAGACTATGGTCAAATATTGATCTAATAATTTAATAATAAATAGTTGTTATTCCTAAATGTGTGTTTTTTCCTCTAAACGAGTGAACTCAGTAATTAGAATTTAAGTAGGAAAAAGTTTTGTAGGAGAAAAAATATGCTTCCAAATAGCCAGTGTGAGATACTTCCCGCAACTCACACTGAACATTTCAGGTATCATTATTAATGCCAGATCAAATATTTTGAACTCAACTGGTGGTTACAATTGTAGTTTGCAGGTTTCTTTATGACTGAACCTATGTTTTTCCAATAATCAGTTTAGGTACTACTCGTCTCACAGAGCAAAAGAAATCAGTCTAAAGGTCTACATGATGAGTCAGAAATAAAATAAAATTGCAGACCAGATATTATTAATGAGAGTTCTGAGGAAAATTAGGGAAATGCAGAAGAGCAACAGTATGACTAAAGTGAAGACAGGAAGAAAACTGATATTACTAGTCAGTTTTCAAGAAATATAAGCAGACCAAAACCAATGTAAGGTATAGCGACTGAAAAGTGTGGAAGATGAAAGAATAGTAGAAATAAATGTTTCCAATGACAAGAACTCAATGACAAGTCTTTCCTTGAAAGGATGTAGATGGATCAGAGTAGTTGATAAATGAAGACAAATGTAAGAACCGAAGATACTGGAATCTTACCAAATAAGCAAATTTGAAAAAATAATAATAATAATAAAATAAAGATGCTAATAGGAAACTAGTAATCAAGTTTTCTATTAGTATGGCATAGCATATTATATATGCTTTGATCCAACAAGGGATCTGAGCAGTTTGAAAATTGTAATGAAAATAGCATACAGAAACAATACTTATGTTATTATCTGACCTCCATGGAATCCAAGACCTCACCACAGGAGGTCTATAATCTCTCATGGCAAAAGGTCGAGCCATGCCTCAACCCCATTCACAATTTCCACACTCGCTGCACTTTCAGATAATACATTCAACTCACCAATCACACTCCATGCAAAGAACCAGCTTCTTACTCCTCTACTCGCACCCTCCTTATACAACTTTCATGGATGGCTTCCAGTTCTACCCCTGCCTCCCTTACTACTCGATGAAATACCTTCTCTACATTAATCTGGTAACAACCCTTTACCAACTTTTATGTCTAAGTCACATCTGCTCTTCTTCCATTAACAATGCTCTGTAAGTTGCATTCCCTCAATCATCATAGCTGATATTCCACAGACGTGACACTAACTTAGTAAACCTTCTCCAAACCTCCTTCAATACATCCTCATCCCGCTGAAAACGAGGTGACCAAAACTGTGCACAGTAGTCCATATACCCGATCAAAGCCTTATACAGGGGAAGCATAACCTCTTTGTTTTTGTTTCTACATGTCAATGTCCTCCTCATTATTATTATTATTATCTGACCTCTAGGGAATAAGAGACTCATGCACACAATGCTCATCCAACTGGATCTTAAACTGATTCAATGTGTCTACATTCACAACACACTCAGGCAATGCATTCCATTCACCAACCACTCTCCATGAATAAACATGCTCCTCACTCCTCTAATCACACCCTCCTTATACAACTTCCATGGATGGCCTCAAATTCTACCCCTGCCTCCCTCTACTCGATGAAATACCTTCTCTATTAATCTGGTAACAACCCTTCACCAGCTTTTATGTCTAAGTCACATCTGCTTGTCTTCCATTAACAATGCTCTGTAAGTTGCATTCCCTCAATCATCGTAGCTGATATTCCACAGATATGACACTAACTTAGTAAACCTTCTTCAATACATCCTCATCCCCCCTGAAAACGAGGATGCAGAAAACTGCACAGTAGTCCATATATGGCCTGATCAAAGCCTTATACAGGGGAAGCATAACCTCTTTGTTTTTGTTTCTGCATGTCAATGTCCTCCTCATTATTATTATTATCTAACCTCTAGGGAATAAGAGACTCATCATGGGATGTACACACTATTGCACACAAGGCTCATCCAACTGGATCTTAAACTGATTCAATGTGTCTGCATTCACAATACGCTCAGGCAATGCATTCCATTCACCAACCATTCTCCATGAATAAACATGCTCCTCACTCCTCTAACCATACCCTCCTTATACAGTTTCCAGTGATGGCCTCTTGTTCTACTCTCTCTCTCCCCTCTCCCATTCTTTGAAAAATCTCTTCCATCAACCTGATAACAACCCCCCTGACTAGCTTATATGTCCCAATCATATCCCTCCCCTTCCTCCTGTTCACGAGGCTTTGCAATTTACATTCTCTCGATCTGTCCTCATACTCAACATTCCTAATACCACTTTTGTGAATCTTCTCTGGACCCTTTTTGACATATCCTAGTCACAATGAAAACCCGGCGACCAAAGCTGCACACAATAATCCATGTGAGGCCTGATCAAGGTCTTATACAATGGCATCATAACCTCTATTTCTGCATGTCAGGGTCCTTCGCATCATTGCCTTTATTCGATGTGACGTCCTCACAACTTGTGCAATGTGGCACCTGAATTTCAGGTCCTCCATCACTCCTAGATCTCTTATTTCCTCTACTTCCTTTAAAGTTTCCCCACCAAGTGTATACTTTGCATTGCATTCCATCATTGCTAATCAATCTCAAAACCTTACACTTTGCAACATTGAACTGATAGTTTTCCACTGACCTGCCCATTAATTCAATCTATTCAATTCCTCCTGTTGTAAGGCCATAACATCTCTTCTTGACTCTGAATTGCTCTTCTCAATTTCGCATCATCTGCATATCACTAGTTAAACCCATCCCAATATCATTAACATACAAACTGAACAACAATGATCCCAAAACTGACCCCTGCGGTACACCACTAGTGACCTTCTTTCAGGACACTGAACCCCCCCCCCCCCCTATATACAACTTTCTGATATCTGACAGCCAGTCACTGATCCAACTCAGAAGTCTGTTATCCAATCCCATCTGTTTCAATTTATTTAACAGCTTGTCGTGTGGTAGTCTATCAGAAGCTTTTGCAAAATCCAGGTACACCACTGTATATGCACATAATACTGCACATTGCAAAATAAACTGATAGCTTCACTTTCTTTCCCACTCACATAGTCTATTCAGATTCTCCTGCAATGTGACGTCTGCTCTACTTTTCATAGCCCTTCCCAATTTTGCATCATCAGCAAACAGCTGTCCAATTAAGCCAGTCCCTATGTCATTACATATAAGTTAAACAATAATGGTTGCAAAACAGATCCTTGTTCTCCACTATGACCTTCCTCTTCTGGGATACCATTCCTCCATATACAACCTACTGATACCTGTCTGACAGACAATCAGCTATCCAACTTACCAGTTTGCTATCTAATCCCCTCTGTTTCAGTTTAGCTACTAGCTTGTCATGTGGCAGTCTATCAAAGGCCTTTGAAAAAATCCAAGTACATCTCCAGATATGCATCTCATTATCCAGTGAATTTGTCATTTTGTTGTAATATGCAAGCAGACTGCTGAAACATGAATCTCCTACCCACCCCCCCACACACAAAACAAACCCATGCTGACCATCATAAAAAATACTGCTATTATCAACACACTTCTGAATCCTAGTCCTCACTAACTTCTCTAATACTTTAACAATAACCCCAGACATACAGACTGGCCTATAATTTATAGCTTGAGTTATCCCTCACTTTGTGAAGTGGAACAATTTTTCACAACTTCATTCCTTTGGGATTTGCCCTGTTGCAAGACTCGTGAATAGTTGTGGCAAAGGTGCCATTAATTCCATAGGACATTCTCTCAAGGCAAGTGGCAATATACTGTCAAATCCTATTGTCTTATTAACATTAAGTTTACTTAATTCCTCATACATTTCCTGCTAATTCACCATCATTCCCTTCTCTGCCATACCCTTTACATTCCATCCTCTGTTGATATTGCCTTCATGAGGATGAAATACATTGATAAACTGATCATTGAATAATTCAACTATAGCTTCTGCATTGATTACCAATCTGCCAATGTCACAAACTAGCATCCTCCCATAGTCATTTTCCCTTCTACTTGCCACATATCGAGCACCATGCTGCACTTCTGATGCCTTTACCGAGTTGCCTTCTGGCATGCTGTTTGTACTCTTCATCAACTGATCATTACCAACATTCTCCACAGTGCGTTCTTCCAGATTTCATGCTTCGATCATTTTACTCTGACCTAAATAGCTCTTTATCAATGCCCATGCAGTGTCTATATCCTTCTCACTCAACTCCTCTTTCCACACTACAGCTGCCAGTTGTCTCCTAAGCTTTCCATAATCTCTCTCTCCAACAAGGGGAAGATTTGACACTCCATTCACAATTAAGACTATTAACCCTCGTGTGCTCTCAATTACACACACTGCCTAAGATTGAGATTGATGTCCCTTAAGAGTTCAAAAAATTCATTCTCCTTATTCCCTGATACTATTTCTTCATTCCAATCAATATTGCCATAATTAAAATCATCCATAATGATCACCTGTTGCTTGCTCACTAAGTCAAGTTGCCTATACATTTCTTTGAAACCACCTTCTACATTCCCTGGCCTGTAGTTCCCTTGTATCTCAGCCTTGCACAGATATAATTCCCTTGCTATCATCATCATCAGCATTTCCCCCCCTCCTCTCCCTTCTTCTCTTTCCTATCTTCACAAAAAACATTATATTCCTCCATTTCTATCCCATCAAGATGTCATTCTCATCCAACTATGTTTCAACTTACTCCAACTATTTTCAGGCAAATAAACTCATTCAATGCAACAATTTTCGCTCCCTTGTTTCTGACTCTCCTGCTGGCATTTGTAAGTAAACAAATTCATTGCTTGCTCTGTAACCAGTCCCAGTCATGCTGTTCTCTCTCCATCTGTGACTTCTCATCTTCTGTCCCACATAGCCTCACCCCCCCCCCCCCATGTATTCCTGGCCATTCCATTCATATGCTGACCATCCACATGTGTATATTCATTATCACTTTCAGAATCCACTCTTATAGTGTCCTCCTGGCCTATCCCATTTGCCTGTTCAACTTGCTTTCCTATTCTCCCATTCCCTGATGATTCTCTTTTCCATTCACAATGACATCAGTCTCACCTAGTCCACACTCCTGATCATTTACGTTATCTTTGACTTCCAATGATACTTGTTTGCATCACTCATTACATTTCCTTCTAGCAGCAACCTTCAAAAATGAGTCACTCTAAAACCATTCAGATACAGTCCATCACTCTTACACAGTTCTATTCATCCCTCCAACTCATCCCACACATCCACAAACTGGACTGCTCTTCGCACATTTCCACTAACATTCCCTTCAAGATCTGTGCTCTCTTCCACAACTCATCATTGTCATATCTGGGCAACACACAAATTACTCTTATTACCACACTGTTGCCTTTCACTCTCTCAATAACCTGCTGATATCCAATCTCACTTTCTTCCTATTCCCAACCAAATCATTCGTCTCAACCACTGACTCCATCCCATGCTTACTTCTCATATCTAGTGCTTCAATCACTCTGTTCTTTCTCCCTCCAGGAAAACATACTTTGTGCACCCTCTCATCCACCACACATTTTGATAGATTCTCCATATACTGCTATTCTTGAGTCATTTACTACTTCTTTCTCTCCATCTTTCTTTTTATTCTTTAGCACTCTTCCATTCATATCCACTATACAGCAATTCCTTGATTAATGTGCTCTTTAAAACAGGTGCATTAATAGAATATAATAACCTATGGGAAAAAAGTATAAATCATTCCTCAAATTTCTTTTTAAACTTTAATTTTTTTATAAAAGAATTAGGATATATCTCAGGGCCTAGTTAAAAGAAAATCATGAAGCTGAAAGACAATAAAACATATTCAGAATATAAATTTATCATTCTACTTCTTAACAAAGAATTGATCTAACGTAGTTTTGCAGACATTCCGTTTCTTTTTTTCATACAACTGACGGTATGGTTCTATTGCCTCTTCTACTACTGCAAATTTTACTGTTTCTCTCTTCATCAGGGTCAGCCTCTAAGCATTGCTGCTTTAACTGTATGAAAAATATTTTCAAATTGTACTTAAATTAAGGGGATATTAATTCCCACATAGTTTTAAAACCGAATAAGAAACTCAAAGATTGGAATCAGAGAGTTTCTTGCCGAATATAGTAAACTATAAAGTATCGGCGGACACTAGCGCTAGCAAATGCAAGTGATCCTAGTACATAGTACAATATGGGCAGCTCGTTGCAAAGGTGGAGGAAGAAGTTCATATCGCTATTCTTAGGTATTTTCCATAATGTAAAAACACATTTCCTAGGAAATGTATGCTGTTATTACATTATGGAGGGAGGTCACTACCCAGACCGGTTTCAGCCTTTTTTTGAGGCTTCATCAGTGAGTAGCTAGACCAATTAAATTGCTAGACCGATTAAAAGCTAGACCGATTAATTGGTCTAGCTACTCACTGATGAAGCCTCAAAAAAAGGCTGAAACCGGTCTGGGTAGTGACCTCCCTCCATAATGTAATAACAGCATACATTTCCTAGGAAATGTGTTTTTACATTATGGAAAATACCTAAGAATAGCGATATGAACTTCTTCCTCCACCTTTGCAACGAGCTGCCCATATTGTACTATGTACTAGGATCACTTGCATTTGCTAGCGCTAGCGTCCGCCGATACTTTATAGTTTACTATATTCGGCAAGAAACTCTCTGATTCCAATCTTTTGAGTTTCTTATTCGGTTTTAAAACTATGTGGGAATTAATATCCCCTTAATTTAAGTAATGTTTTCATTGCCGAAATGAAGCTTATTAGCTCTTTATACTTAAGTTTTCAAATTGTTTCTGTGAAATCACTTTGGGGCTTGTCAGTGATTAAATTTTCTGCATATTCTGTGCATCTAAATTTATTATTATTATTGTTGTTCTGGGAAACTCCAAGGAGTCGACAGACTCATCGAGGGAGGCCCTAACATCATGTCTGGAACAGTATCTATCATATCTTGCCTTGAACTCATTCACGGTCGTAGCATCCACAACAGACTCTGGAAGCTTATTCCACTCATTCACTACTCTCCAAGTAAAAAACCTAGCTCTAACACCCTTGTCAACCACGCTCTTGCCCAGTTTCCATGCATGCATTTAGCAGGTCAGAATCACTCAATTTCTCAGAATGAGATTTAATTAACTTAGATTCATTTGAAAAGCTTTTAAAATCATTTGCACAATGTGGAAGAATGTGCTTCCAAATGGCTCGCATACTGCTAGCAGTAATTTCATTCGACTTTGCGACTTTATAACCAGCCTGAGATTTCTCTGATTTGGCCAAAAAAACTGTTGGAAGACATTTGCTTCAAAAAAAGGCCAGTTTCATTCTCATTAAATATTTGTTGGTCACAATAGTCCACATTCTATTTTCTTTTCCGCATTCTATTTTCTTCAAAATCTCTTTGCAGCCACCTCCTTATCCGCACTTGCAGCTTCGCCTATGATTAGACATTATATAGGCTATTTCACCTTTTGAAATGCTCAACCCACCAGCACTAGCATGGAATTCTTCTTCTTTTCCATCATTGATAGCCCTTTCTTTCAAGGTTGCAAGAGACTTAATGCTCTTGATTAAATAAGGTCAGTGCTTAGCAGGATCTGTTTTTGCTTACAATCTTCAATTCATGTAGAAATAAGTCTCTCTAACTCAGTCATTATAATACTTTGATTATGAGTGCATGCATGATGAACTTGAAGCAGCCTTAGCTTTCTCTTTGTATTCAGCACCTTTGCTTAAAATTGCTCTTATAGTTAATTCACTCATTTTTGTATTCTTGTCCCATCTTTGCTCTGGAATCGCTTTGTTAATTTTTCTTTATTATTTCAAGTTTTTCTTCCAATGAGATTACTTGCCGAATCATTTTCACATTTCCACTTTTTTGCTCACTAATTCTTTTATTCATGATTAAAGGTTGGGAAAATACTTAAAAATTAAAAAAGGAAAATAATTGCAAAGGAGGCATAAGATAGGATCATCAAAATGCTATGTAATTAGAAGACAACATAAATTTTGGCGGTAAATTTGGAACATAGTGTACGTGGAAATAGTGTAGTATGCCATTAAAAAATATCTTTGTAAAATGTTTTAAATCGGTGACTAAATTATTTCATTCTGGTGAGTGATTTTTTAAAATAGTTAGCCATAAAAAAATGCATAGATAGAATATTTTTAAAATCTGTAACATTTATTTTTAAGATGTATATAGGCACACTAATCGAGGAATTGCTGTACATCTAATTTCATTCTGTACATGCATCATTTCATTTCTCATCTTAATCATTTCATTCTTTAACTCTTACATTCCGACAATTGCTACTGCTTTATCAGTCAAACTTTCTTCAGTTCCAGTCACACCAGCTCTTGCTTTGTCAGTCAGGCACACTTTCATTTCTGTCATTACATCCAGTTTTCCTATTTTAATTATTCCTGTATTCACAGTCACATTCTCCACACTCATATTCTCATGCTCACTATTCTGGATATTATTCTTAGTCTTACATCCATCACTGCCTCTAGCCTTTCATCTGGTATTCTTCACTTCCGGTTCCTTACTTTCATTCAAATCACTGCAATTAATTAACATATCACACTTTCTTACTACCCTCCCTCTTTCACTTCTCTTGTTTAATCTCTCAACAAAAACATCTGCCACATTCACCCACACATACGTTCCTGGCAATGAACCATCTTTATAAAATTCACACTACTTAACACACTTGACTTTCACACTATACGTCTGGATGGCCTTGTTCTTACTACCATTTTCCCTTTAACTGTTATTCTGAAAAAGTGTTTCAAATTGATTAACTTTGAAATGCGAGCACACCACACTCAACCACAACCAAACCAGACTAAAATTACACTAAAGTTATAATAGGCAGTTACCAATTAACATTGAAACTTATCTTTTTTTTTTGCAGACCATACTTCACAGGAAATTTTGAAATTATATTACTACAATTTCAAAACAAGATTTTTGTAGCATACATGATTAGTGACTCAGTTCTGACAAAAATTTGTGGAATCAAACTGGGCTACATGATCAGTTCCATTACATAAAATCTGAAACCATTAGTCAACAGTTTTTGGAGGAAATGTCATAAAAATCTACTAAGTGATTCAATTCAAAAGTGATATGGAATGATTTCAAGATGCCAGATGCAAATGTTCAGGCTGGCCACTACCAATACCACAACAGCGTGCAGAAGCAATTCAGAGCTTCTGCATAGTCATCAGAAAGCAATATGTAATGGACTGCATTCCCTAAACCAAGAATGTAGATGATTCTGAGAGAGCATCTTGACTTCGATTCCTATAAACTCAAAAATTATAAAACATTACAAATAACAAAGTGCTACATTATGACTTCTGTTTATGATAGTCTGTCCATTGTTTTTTTGATCTACCCACTAATCTCGTCATATTTATTTCCTAGTGTCTCTCACTGATTTCTATTCTCTTTTGGTCCATCCAATTAACATGCTGATTTTTTCCAATCTCCTTTTAATCCGAGTTTATGGATTGTAGATGATCTTCTTCATAAATCTTTAAAATTTTTATTTTATCAAATTGTTTTATTAACTGTTTTCATTTCACATGTTGTATTTATCTGTTGTATTTTTAATGTTCTATTCTTATTTCACATGCACATGTCAATATCGATCAGACTACTGATTTATATATTCTCACTTTTATTTATTTTGTTGGATTCTTTATTTTTTCATATAGCTGAATCTAAACATCCTGATATTTTATTAGCTTTCAGGGACTGTTCTGTGTTATATTTTCACTGTTCACAGTAATTCCTATGTATTTAAATTTCATTCCTTGATCCAATTTTTTCCATTTAGTTCTAATTGACATCTGGTTAGTTCTTTTGCAATTACATTGTTTTTGATTTCTCTTGATATTTGCATGTTTTCCTGGAGCCGGCCTGGTTGGCCGAGTGGTTAGTGTATCGATTCTCATGCATAAAGGCTACGGGTTCGAATCCCACCATGGGCATGGATGTTTGTTTGTGAAAATACCAGTGGTGGAAGTCAGCAGTAGATGCCGTTGGTATAGATGATGAAGGCAGTTGTAGCTGGCAGAATGATGGGAATTGAGAGTTGTAGAGTAGGCACCCTCCCTTGATGAGTCTTTGAACTCCCTGGAGGTGCTATGTAATAATAATAATAATAATAATAATAATAATAATAATAATGTTAAAACTGCTGCATATCTGTTGGAGTGTGAATAATTGCTTTTGGAGATTATTTTAATTTTCTGCAAGTAATGCTACAGTATCTGCATATCCAACCAAATTAATTAATTTTTTTTTTTTATTCCATTTAATTTGTTATTTTGCATGCAATTATGTTAAATAATCTCATGTATATATGTCTTTGATCATTTTGACAATTTGCAGGGGTATCTTTCATGATGCTACTACTTTCAGAACATCTCGTAATCTGATTTCGTGAAAAGCCAATCAAACAAATAAATATTGATTTATTAAATTCTGTTACTTTTTTCTGTTATTCGCTTTAAGACAAATATAGCATCAGTGTATGATCTTCCCTTATGGAATCCTTGTTGTTTATTATTGGAAGACAAAATGCATGATAATGCGATTAGCGAGTTCATGCTGCAAACTGTATAATGACTGTACAAATGATCTGATGGAAAATGAATGGTGGATAGTAATGGAAAAGATAGTGAATTTATGTGAAGTTCTTCACAGAACAAAATAGGAGATTGAGTGGTTGGAGAAATGCCTGGCAATTACACAGAAGCTTTTTTTTTTTTTTTAATGGTGATTCATTGATACAACGAGTCCTTGAGAAGAGAGTAATGAAATCATGTTTCCCTGGAGCCAAGATAAAGGATGTCAGTGATGCTGTAAGGATGTAAAGACTTAAGGTGAAAGAGATGTATATTTTGGCTGGTACAAATGATTTAGCAGGTGATAAATGTGGTATGTGAGAAGACATGAAAGAGTTGCTAGTGCATGTAAAAAGAAGAGTGAGCAAGTAAAAGTTGTGAGTGTTGCAACAGTATGACAGAGGCAAGCTATGATTGCAAATGAGTCAGTGCTCAGATCGTGCAGGAGGAACGGTGTGGAGTTTGTAAATTTGTGGACTGACTGTAATGAAAGGAAGGAAGGATTTATATAAGGTGAGTGGCTTGTATCCAAATGGATTTGGTGTCAGGAGTATTGGGAAAGTGTTATTCAGTGAGAGATTGGAAGTACAAAGTCAGGGAAACTAGAATGTTTAGCGGGGATGCAGGTGAGCATGGGTTCAGGCAACCTAGAGGTAAGTGAGAAAGTGATCGTGTGACGTAAAATGTAGCACTTCAGGTTAACTTTAGTTGGCTAAGTAACACAAGGTGTAAAGGAGGTTGCGAGATGAAGAAGGTATTGCAGTTTATGTATACTAATGCCAGAAAGATTCAAAATAAGGTTGGAGTTTTTGGCATTGGTTAGCACAACTTTGCCAAAGTAACAGGCATTAGTGAGTGACAAAGGATGATATAGACAGAGAAATAGAATGCAAGGGATATAGTGTCTTCAGAGAGGACAGAAGGAACAGGATGGGGGGAGGAGAATTTGCTAATGATAGCAGAGGAATCATCTCATCTTCCTTTTTACCCTCTTTTACCTTGCGGTGTCGAGGATTTATTAATCATCGGACCTCAAACCATTCACAGGATAAGGTGGTCAGCCCTATGCCCCGGTGTATCCTATGTCCTGTAGTGTTGAGTTCTCAAGGCTGGTTTGCCTGCTTTGCGGGATGAAAAACCCCTGAATAAACTGGAGGAAAAAACCGTACTGTCCATGTCCAAGACCAGCTAACTTGACTATGGCTGAGGAAGATCCTTGAGCTCCTTATGTCACCGACGGGAATTGAACCTAGGACACTCCTTTCCCGGGCATATGGTTGTGAAGCGTAAAGCCACTAGGCTAACCGCATGGACAGGATGAGGGGGGGGGGGGAGTTTGCTAATGATAGCAAAGGAATTAAAGCCAAAAAGAGTAGAAGTACATCAGTGGGACAGAAATTCAGAGGGCAGTTCATTTGAGGCTATCTAGTGTGAAATAATGCAACAGGACTAAATATGTAATTGGCAGCTATTATAATCCAGAGGGTATATGGGAGAATGCAGATAACATGCAGTTGCAAATTAGGATGATGAGTACAAGATGAGTAAATTATTATGGAGATTTCAACTATGAAAGGAGAGGTAACAGAACCAAACCAAACATTTGAATTACTGAGTGAGCATTTTGCAGGGGTGTACCATCTAGGTGATGATACTGCAATGCCAGATGTGACATTGATTGATAGGAGAAATATAGGTTGAAGAAATGGAGGTGCTTAAAATATTGTAGAATTTCAATACGAACACAGCCATGGAATTAGATGGCACATTAGCTTTTGTATTATGAGAATATGCAAGGGCATTATCAGCTCCTCTGACCAAGCTGTTTATTTTAAGCCTCAGTACTGGGAAGGTGCCAATGGAGTGGAAAGAAGGCAAAAATAGTCCCAATGCATAAAGGAGGCTCCAAGACAGAAATAGCAAATTACAGTCCAATCAGCATCTCAGGAGTGGTGGTGGTTAAGATATTGGATAAATTGGTGAAAGAAAGAATTCAGGCATGGATGGAATATGATATGCTATAAGGGATAACATGTTGTTTATTTTTTAACGGTATATATTAGAACACAGAAACTAATTAATTAATTTAGTAAATAATTAATTTTTAATTATTTTTAAATAAATAAATAAATAATTTTAATTAATTAATGTTTAATTAATTTTAAGTAAATAATTAATTTATTAACTTATTGCTGATATTTCGCTGGTGTTATAACCAGCATCTTAAGAGCACAAAAACACAGTTTGTCACAATACGCAAGACTATAACAACATAGTCTCGCGTATTGTCAGAACATAGACGACATAAATTTCGGCGGTAAAAATTTGGAATATACTATACATAGTGTACATGGAAGTAGTGTAATATGCCATTAAAAATAACTTTGCAAAATGTTTTAAATCGGTAACTAAATTATTTCATTCTGGTGAGTGATATTTAAAATAGTTGGCCATAAAAATGTATAGATAGAAAATTTTTAAAATCTGTAACATTTATTTTTAAAATATATATAGGCGCACTAATCAAATTTGGGTATCAAAAAAAATGACACGCTAATCGAGGGATTACTATATATCAGCTTGAATTTACAACTGTTTATGAAATGCAGTTTTTTTGGTTTCTGAAAGTGCTTTTATTTCTTCCGTATATCATGAAGTCCATCTTGTTTTTTCTATTTTGCTGTTTTGTTTCCATCCCAGTGCTTCATATGCTGCTTATTTAGTGTTCGTTTTGAATTTTTCTTAGTGAGACTATTTCATTACTGATAACATTTTTCTGAAATTGCTTTTTTTAGTCTATATTAGTTAAGTATTCTTAATAATGTCTTCTTGTAATAGGTCAACCTTAAATTTATTTCCTCGTATTTCTTTATTTTGGTTTTTGCTTTATTTATATTTTTATTTATGTATAAAACATTATTTCTCTTACCATTCCACTTTACAAAACATAAAGTATGATGGTAAGAGAAATAACATTCAGGCACGAATGTTATAAGAATTCTACAAACATGCTTCTGCACATTAGAGATAATCCTAAAGTGTTTTGCATAAATAATCTGATGATGCTTAAGTCCTTACTGTATCTTAAAAACTTCTATTTTAACACAAGATATCTGGCTATTTCTTGAAATTCTAGAAATGAAGACAGATACTATTTATTAACAGGTTAGAGCAACCAAGCTTATTCAGAATCATGTAAAAACATTATACACAGAACTGTCATATCATCAGACTGGGAAATTTTCCTGGCTTCCACTTTCTCCTGATCTGATAGCCCTTGATTTCTTAATTCGGCAATATATGAAGGATCCAGTTTACGTTCGAGTACTGTCACAGTATGTTTTAAGTTTCTGAATAACGAAAAATTGAAAAGGAAGAATAGAAATTATTATGGCAAAGTTTTATTAGTTTGTATGAGCTAGTGAAGTTTGATATACTCCACTTGTGGCTACCATGCATAAGAATAATGTTTTTTCTTGCTATATATTTTTCTGATGCATGGCAGTCACAAATAGAATACATATCAAACTTTACTGTTCTGTTAAAACCATTTGGTATATTGTTTCATTTTTGCAGTCATTTTGTGTTCAGTAACTAAATTTTTCATACACTCAGATCATTTGTATTCATTACAGACACAAAGTACATATTTTAGGTGTGGGATAAATTTGGTGTTCTGAATTAAGCAAAACAAATGATTATTTGTCTCATTTGTAGAAACCAGTGTTTCAGAAACTTCAGGAGAAGCATATTCTACTCAGTTACATTCTTCCTCAAAGCATTTAAGGAGAAACATAATTTTAAAAAAAAATCCAAGATGCAATCATACTACTCTGTATTTCATTATGGTATATTACTTTTAGATATGCCTTTTAATAATTCAAACCTACAATAATGACAGCTAAACTGTATTCAGACAACCCCCACGGATTGTGTAGGGGGCATTATTTTCAAAGAGGTAACTCGTTGGAAAGATATGCAAGTTCCTGAACTACTACTTTCCTGAAACTTCGGTGTCTAAAAATAAGACAAACCTGTTTACCTTGCAATTAGTCAACACATATACATTAACTAGATTCTCTTCTGACCCAAATAAGGTATATCCTAAAAACCGGTGGGTGATGCACATACAGAAGTTCCTTCAAGACCGCTGCTAAAATTTCATACAACTCCAACTGAACTTGAGGTTTGAGCACGAAGGAATCATTATTACCTTCACCCAGGAGAGCTGTAAAAATTGAGATCAGCAAAATTAAAACACTGTCTCCCCACATCTTCCAGAAAGACTTTTTTTTTTCTTTATTAAACTGATGGGACAATAACTTATTAACACAATATGAAATAGTTCCAGCTCCGAAATGGAAGATATTATATATCAAGTAATCACTAAACTCATCAAACAAGCATAACCCAATTACAAATCGAAACAGGAAAACCCAGCTGAGTTCGCCAATTTCAATCTTAACTTAAGTATGTGCTGCCACCTATCAGAGGTGGCACTGTTTGTGGAAATTTCGAATTCAAAATAGTCTTATGAGATCTCTAAACTCAAGTTCACTTGAAAGGCACATAAAGATTCATCAAACGTATGCTTTCCTAAGCAAACGGCTTGGTCCAAGCCGCCAGAGCTACGGGCTCCGTTATTAATAATACAGGTATATTTACCATCTTACAGCATAAGAAATTTTTTTTTAAAAAAGTTACTTATTAAGAAAGAGTATATTGCCTCCGAAATTGAAGAAAGAGAAATTGCCTCCGTAGCGCAATTGGAAGAACGACGGTACATTGCGCCCTTCGATTGGAATAGGCCAAGTTCGATTCTCGTCGCGACGGGAGGAATCTTTATCTGGTCGATTTCAATTCGAAGGTGAGTTAGCCGATCTCATACGGAGATAGCAGGGTTTTTTCTCCCGGAAACTCGGGTTTTTCATCCCGCATACATACAAATCGGCCCTTCAGAACACACGCAATTTACAGACAAAAATTACTAGTTGTGGTGGTGTTGGAGGTGGGCGGTAGATGGCGTTGATGGAGATGATTCGCAGTAGCGGTTAGGTGTAGAGACAGTTGTAGATGTCCTCCCGCGATGAGTCTTCGGACTCCTTGGAGGTATCAGGAATAATAATAATAATAATAATAATATAATGTGAAAAGCTGTTCAGGATCGAAAGTGCTAAAGAAGATTCATGCTAAGTAACTGCAAAATGCTAAAACTCATCATATCCTTCATAGGTTTTCATAATATCTACAGATTGACTAGAAAATATCAAATTATAAATGAAGGGGAAGAGGAAAAAAAAACATGAGATAAGATTATCCAGTACCGGTATGAAAATCGATTAAAAACAGTGAACTAAATAGCGATTATTAATAAAACTAGCTACTATATATACTTTTTTAAATTTTTCTCTTTACTTAAATAATGCATTCTTAGGGAGGAATTTTAAATTTGCACATATGTGATATAGGAAATGACTTGAAGGGGTATATTAAGTTTGCTGATTCTGATGATGCAAAGTTGGATAGCATAATAATCATTCAAACTGATGTAAAGAACTTGCAAGATGATTTAAATAAACTAACAGTATTAGGTAATAGCTGAGAATAAATAATAGTAATAGTAAATAATAGTTGTAGTAATATAATAATAGATACTAATATAATAATATATATAATAAACAGAGCCTATGTAGGGTGTAGTTCAGCAGAAGTGGCGCTTGCACTCAGCGTCACTTGACCGCACGCCGAAAGACTTGTTCAAATCTAGTCGCCGACTAGAGGAACATTTTCTAAGCCTTTTCTCGACCGGTTCCCGCGTTAGTCGATCTCTGACAGGAGCAAGTGAGATTTTTCGTCCCGTAAACTCAAGAAAATCGACCTTCGAGCCCACACTATTTTCAGACATTAAAATATTGTTTGTTTGTCTTGGTTTCTCGAGCAATATTATTTTACGTCCAATGATGGGTTGCTGGTCCAATCACCAGATGCCTCCCATGTTAGCCAGGCATATTGATGTAGCTTTTATGCCTAAGATGGCCTTTCTGAAAGATCAAGCTTCCGACATACTTCACCTCCATCTCCCGTTCACCTCTCCACCACGATGAGGTGTGGATAAGATTTAGAGAGGAATTACAAGTATTTAGGTATACAACTAAACTGGGAAGGAAGGCCACATCTAGAAGTCAGAGAACAAGTTGCAAAAGCTGCAAGAATATCAGGATGCTTGAAAGAAAAAATATGGAAAAATAAACATCTTAGAGTAGAGACAAAAAGCAGAATTTATAAAGCAGTAAATCAGGCCTATTATAACATATAATGCAGAAACAAAAGGCCTGTGTAGCTCAGTGGAAGTGGCGCATGCGTCCTCTGCGCTTGGTCGCTCGAAATTTGACTTAAGTTCAAATTTAGTCGCCGACTAGAGGAACTTTTTCTAAGCCTTTCTTCGACCGGTTCCTGAGTTAGTCGGTATCTGGCACAGTCAAGCGGGTTTTTCCTCCCTGAAACTCGGATTTTTCATCCCGTGAACTCAAGAAAATCGACCGTATTACCCACATTATATCAGACAGTGACATATCTTGTTAGGGTTAGGTACCAAGAGATGGCAGCACTTAATTGCCAGCCTCTTCATCGCTGGCTGCTGTAATTAGTGATAGACGTGGGCCAGCTATCTGTGATTGGCTACCGGAGGAGATTGAACTGCTCACGCAGTCTCGAAAAGCTAAATAGGGTATAAAGGCTTCGTCTACTCCATATAAGGCAGGTTTTCTCAACCTTCCTAAGCCCAAGGACAAGTAAAATGCTTAAAACAATTCTACGGACCACTAAGTGGAAGACGCGTAGCTGGGAGGGGGGGGATTGATACGCCCCGGGTGGCACTTTTTTGACGTTTAAGAAATCTTGCCATACTGTCTATAAAACAGTAACTGAGTGATGAAATAGAATATTATAATAGAACACAATTTCTTCGGCAATGTCCTCAACGATTTTATGAACACAAAAGCAAGAAAAATAACATTCTAGAATGGTGGAATTAAAATTTTACTTAAAAAAAAAAAACATAGTTTTTAATTTATTTCCCTATATGTCGTTTTCACTTTTTGTAATTTTTTTAAATATCAATAGGAATTATCAATATTTTGGAAAAACTGTGCCATTTATAACATAAAGCTATTTGAATACATATGGAAACATAATTAATTAAATTGGAAGTAAACGATTAAAAGTGTATCAAATAAATAATATAATATAATTATGTTACTACTTAGTTTTAATGAGATGATTGAGCTTCTCGGCCCTTGCAGAGTTATTGGATATCTGTCTCAATATTGGTCGACTTCAGTCGAAGATGGCACACACACACTAAGTATGAATTGGAAATAAATATGAAGCAAGAATTCTACACACACACTAAGTGTGTGTAGAATTCTTGTGTAGAATTCTTGTGAATTCTACACACACTAAGTGTGTGTAGAATTCTTGTGTAGAATTCTTGTGAATTCTACACAAGAATAAGACGAAGTCTGTATTTTGTTTTTATTTGAAAGAGCGATGAAAATCCTTTCTCACAAAAATAGGTTGTAGAAAACTGCATGATGATTTTCAATGCTTCTTCAGATAATTCTGGAAATTTACTTCTCACTGAATGTGAGATCCAAACTCGAGCCACATCAAGATCAACGAATTGCATTTTAAGTCCACTGCAACTTGAAAGCTCATTTAACTGTTATTTTTTCGATAACGAATGGTCGTTCTCGTGACTGCAAGCCTGAAATTGATCGCGAACACCCACAGAAATTTCTTATAAAAGTTATTTGGAAAATATGTTTCAAAATTCCGTTTCAGATTTTTAAGATGGTCACAAACCCTTTCCAGAAACTCAGAATCAATTATAATTTTCCACTAAAAAGGATTCCAATGTTGGAAAAGGCGCAAATTGTCTGTGTTTTACATAATTAATCCATAAAACCATTTTCTTTCTCGAATGCCTTTAATTTGTCGTACGCATCAAGAACAGTTAAAGAATTTCCCTGAATGGTGATTTAGTTCATTAATTTCAAAAACAAAATGTCTGAAAGATAGGATAGTGTTTATAACCATGCTTCATCAAAAAGTAGTGATGCAAAATCAGAATTACGTTCATTTATAAACAATAAAACTTTATGCCTTAATTGAAATAGCCTTGTTAGGGAAAATATTTATCAATATTTTTGGAGCTTTTGCCCCTGGAAAGCCAGCGAATTTCAGAATGAAGCAAAAGTTGTATATATTGACTGTCCATTTCATCGCAGCGTACTGAAAATAACCTATTATTTAACGGTAGAACTTTAACAAAATTAACTAGCTTTACAGTGTTGTATAGCACAGTTTTAAATTCTGGTGGCATTCCTTTGGAGGCTAGCGCTTCCCTATGTATGGTACCCAATTCATATTCGGACCATAGAAACAATCCCACTGTGCCTGCCTGTAAGGGCAAAAGCTCCATTTGAACAGAAGCCTATATATTTTTCCCACTGGATCCCTTTGTATATTATGTAATTATTGAGAGGGTGAAATATTTCTTCTCCAGTTGTTAGGGATGGCAAAATACAAAACAGAATATCATCATGAATGTTGTTATCATCCACGCATATCTTACGTAGCATATTAACTACGCATCATTTGTAACATTTTGTCTATTTTTAACGCATAATAAGGGCTCTTCTTTAACTCTTTAAATTAATTCTTCATTAATTCTATGACCGGCAGTGTCATTTGAAAGAAGAATCAAAACATCTTTTAGTAACTTGTGGCCAAACATAGTTTTTACCACATCTTTTATAGCTGGAAGAAGCAAATTTTCCCCGATAGAATGAGGTTTCCCCTCTTTTCACTATGCGCAAACTTAGGATGCTTCCAGTGCCTTGCTATTGCCGAAACTATATCTTTCCCATGATTTAATGTTCCTAAGAGTCGTTGAAAAATTCAATTGGCTTATTTTTCACATCACAATATTTAGGTTCTAAATGTTGTCGGAGTTTCGCGGTTTTCATGCACTCGTTCGACAACACTTCATAACACAAAACACATTGAGGTTTCTGTTCACTTTCATCTCCACCAAGTAAATCCGAATTTCAAATATGAACTGTTATATTTCGTAATGTATTTTTCTTTAAACCTTGTTTCTTCTACTTTAATAGTATCAGATTTACTCGCTGTTACAACACATGTATCACATTTAGGGTTAGCATCACCTGTTTCATTTGCTCTTTTTTTCAAAGTCCTAGTATATAAATATATACTTATATTTATATACTAGGACTAGTATAATAGTATATTTATATACTAGAAAAATATATAAATATATAAATACTGGGGTTAACTCAGGACACACTTTCTCCAAGTATCACTTAGCCTTTCTCAAGATATACTGAGCCTTGGATGAAGGAAAGAAACCTTCAATAATAAAAATCAATAAACAACAAGCAATTGGTTGGAATGTGAATAACACATGCTCACTTCAAATCTGAAAAAACAGCAAAAAGGCTGAAGCAATAAAACTATAATTGTTCACTTTACCCCTAGCGGCAGAATGCCGAATAATAAACGAGGGGTGAAGCGAACAATAATATAGTTTTATTGCATCTGCCTTTAAACATCCTGACCCTACTTGTTGGTTTCTTTAAGTCTCCATTTGATTTCAATAATTTTTACTTACTTATTAAATTTTAATTTGTTTTGCTTGGATAATTAAAAATGTATATTTATTTAATTAATTTAAGTCTGCCTGCTGATCACTTGTCCCACCGTCGCAGACCACAGGTGGAGAAACACTGCAATAAGGGAATAAAAGGCATTAGCTGATTTTTTTTTATGTAGAAATAAGACCAGACACTAGGAAAACAACACAAATGTTAAACGCAGGTGAAATGAATATATTAAGAAAAATAGTAAATAAAACTAGTTCAGATAAAATAATAAAATACAGATATAAGAAAACAGTGTGAAACACAATCAATAAACAATTGGGTAGCAACCCGAAGAATAAAATGGATCGAACACGTGGAAAGAAGAAAAGACAAAATAATAAAACAAGTCTACAGTAGGAAACCAAAGAAGAAGAGAAGAACAGACCTAGACAAAGATTAAAAGATACTATTAAAGAAGATGAAGTCTTGGTCGCAACAGATACTACATATAATTTTTGAAGAAGAAGAAAATATTGATATTAGGGTTAGGGACCACAAGATGGCGGCACTTGTTAGCCGTCTACTTGACTGCATACCGATTAATTAGGGATAGACTTGGGACAGCTATCCACGATTGGTTACCAGTGGAGATTGAACTGCCCACTCAGTCTCCGAAAAGTTAGATAAGGTTAGAACAGCCTCGCCGACTTCCTATGCGGGAAGAAAAGGCATCAGCTGATTTTTTAATATAATATATATAATAATATATAATGTGAGCCTGTGTAGCTCAGTGGATGTGGCGTTTGCACACCACCGCGCTTGGCCGCACGAAGGAAGTCTTGGTTTCGAGTCTAGTCGGCGACTAGAGGAAATTTTTCTAAGCCTTTTTTCGACCGGTTCCCGAGTTAGTCGATCTCTGGCACGGGCAAGCAGGTTTTTCCTCCCGGAAACTCGGGTTTTTCGTCCTGTAAACTCAAGAAAATCGACCGTAGAACCCATATTATTTCAGACATTAAATATATTTGTGTTAGCACATTTGAGCCGTCACTCTTCACTGCGTACCGCTTAATTAGTGATAGCCTTGGGCCATCTGTCTCTGATTGGGTACCAGTGGAGATTGAACTGCCCACTCAGTCTCCAAAAGTTAGATAGGGCTAAATGGCCTCGCCTACTCCCGTATACGGGAATAAAAAGGCGTTAGCTGATTTTTTTTTTTTTTTTTAATATATAATGCAGGGTGGCCATAAAATAACTTTTCTTTGGAGGAATCTCTAGCTAAAACCAATAAATGGAATGAGACCAAATTTGATATTGAAACTTTCGAAGGCATTGGGGAAATAATTTCCGCGAAAAAAAGATTTAGTACCAAAAGTCACCGATGGGGAAATTTTGGCGCTGGCGGAGCCGAATGCAGTCAAATATTTGCAGTAAACGCAGGTAAAAGGATTATGCAAATTTTACTCTGCGTACTTGACAGCAGCGCCACCAGTTCCACTTAAAAAGGGATTGGGAATGTTCAGGCAGTTATTTGAATGACATGAATTGTGCTCAACGTGCATCCTATCTTGCCTCAGTGTGCTTTACTTGTTAAGTTATTTTACCTTAAACAGTGCAATGCCGTAGCGGCCCTTCGGGAATTTAGAAGGCTTCATAACCTGCGTACAGGTCCTATGTCAGCTGTAGCACTGAGAGCCATGATTAAGAAGTTTGAAGAAACTGGATCAGGAGTTAGATGCAATTTGTTGTACACAAGAAAGGTCAGCACATTGAAAATCGCGTAGGTGCACCAGGGAACCCTGATTCTGATGAATAAAACATTATTTCCTGTGAGTTCAATCACTACATTAATTTCTGTGTCTCTCGCAGTTGTTGTTATAGTCTAATTATTATTATTATTATTATTCTCATTGTAACGCACCACATATCCAGCTGGAATGAATGATGACGCTGTTGGTAACACCGTCGAAATGTTATCATTCCATTTTATCTGCCTTTAATGTAATTATCTGCTTGTTTTTGGCTGCGACAGCGCCAAAATTTTCCTTATCGGCAACTTTTGGTACTAAATATTTTTTTTTCGCGGAAATCATCTCCCCATGCCTTCAAAAGTGTCGATATAAAATTTGGTCTCATTCCGTTTATTAGTTTTAGCTACAGATGCCTCCGAAGAGGGAAAGTTATTTTATGGCCACCCTGTATAATAATATATAATATAATACATAATATAATAATAGTAAATAATAATGATAGTAAAGTTCAAGCCTAATCACCGTCTAAGCCTTTCTTCGACCGGTTCCCGAGTTAGTTGATCTCTGGCACAGGCAAACGAGATATTTCTTACTGAAACTAAGGTTTATCGTTTAGTAAACTTAAGAAAATTGACCTTAGAATCCAAAGGTTTTCAGACAATAACATATACTGATAGGGTAAGGTACCGAGAAATGGCAGCCCTTGTTTGACAGTCAGTGTCGCTTATAATTATTGATATTCTTGGGGCATCTAAATCTAATTGCCTACCGATGAAGATTGAACTGCCCACTTAGGCTACAAAAATTAGATAGTGCTAAAACGATCTCAGCTACACCCTAGATGAGCTCTAGAATCTAGAGTAAGAGAATAAAAGGCGTTGGCTGATTTTTTTTTTTTTTTTTTTTTTTTTTTTTTTTTTTATTTATTTATTTTTTTTTTTTTTATTTGGCAGGATTGGCAAAAGATAGTGGATATCGGTTCAGTATGGAAAAGTGTAAGTTATGCACAGTATTTTGGGATTAAAATATTACAAGCAGTATACCACGTTGATGGAACTGTACTGAAGGAGATTGATGAGGCTAGGGACTCTGGCATATTGGTGGATAAAGAGTTGAAGTGCAGAGGGCATATTGCTAAGGTGTTTGTTATAGCTCATAGGATTACTTGGTTATTGATAAACACACTAATATGCAGTGATAGACTTTATTAGTCCTCTCTATAAGGCGTTGATACGTAGACATCTGGATTACTGTGCGCAGGTCTGGTCACCTGAATTCCTTGGAGATGAAGAAGTGGTAGAAGAGATTCAGAGGTGATTGACCAAATTGGTGAGTGGTGTAAGAAATCCTCACTCATTGCTAGATTGAGAGTTTGTAGGAAGTTATTTGAAAGGCAGAGGAGAGAGGATATGATAGGAACAGCTCTGGACTAGTTGTTAAAGAACAAGAGGTCATCACTGGATTTAAGTAGGAGTGTGGTTAACAAGTGTGTGAGGAATATATTTTTCTCTTGGAAAGTTGTGAATTAATGGAATGTGTGGCCTGACTCATTAAGAGTGCTTTGTTTGTCAATGAGTTCCAGAAGTATGACAGATATTCAGTGGTTAGATTGGGTTTCCCACAAGGAGTCTAATGACTCCATGGAGATGCCCATATAATAATAATAATAATAATAATAATAATAATAATAATAATAATAATAATAATAATAATTTCATTTATTACATTGTATTCTTATGATGTTCCTGTTCATGCTAGCAGCAATATTTCAGTTATATACTGCTTGCTTGCTTCCTAAAACACAATCATCGATTTGATTGCGCTCACCGACAAGAACTTTCGTAAGGCCTATGTAGCTTTGAGGAAGTTACTTTTCAATTCATAAGTGGAATTCTAGTCACTAACTACAAATTTTTCCAAACCCTTCATCCCCCGTTTCCGAGATAGTCGACTTCTAGTAGGTAGGATTTAAATAGATTTTTACTGCTACAAACTGAAGTAAGCAGACTAAAAAAATGGGCCATAGAACCGACTAGATTTAAATATTAAATACTGCATTAGGATTAGGGACCACAAAATTCCAGCACTTCTCTGCCTCTCGTCACGCATTGCCGTTTATTAGTAGCAGTCTTCGGCGAGCTATTTCGGATCGAACACTGGTGTTGGATTCTAAATGAAGAGAAATGAAAATTTTTAATACTTCTTTCAGAACCCAACATAATCCTCCATGTCAAAGCAAGACTTGTAATTATTATTTATTGTTTGTCTCTTGCTTATAGTGCGTTATTCATATAATTGCCTTGAATTTTGTTTATTGTTATTTAAAAATTATAATCTTAAGTATTGTAATAGTAATAAAAAGGCTCTGTATAAAATTATTATTATTTTAATTTACTTTATTATATAATAATATTATAAGAAGAATTTATGTTTATTATGATTAAATGTGATTTATATGAACTATGGATTATTTCTTTATTTTTATTTCTGAAAGAGAATGTATATATGTAAGTTTAATGTACCCTATGTGAACTATGATTTTTTTTTATTTATCATTACTGAAAGAGAAAGTAATTTTATGTAATTCTTCTGATTGAATTTGATTGGCTGTTGTCAAAGAAACAGAGTTAATTTTAGAGAGCGCGTGCGTGGAGCGTGAGCTACGGTATTCAAAGGGAGAAGAAGTTGATATAAGCTGAACTAGCTAGAACCAGATTTTGGCCGGGTAGAATGAACGTATTTAATTGGAGAACGAAGATAAACAAAAAAAAAAAAAAGCTTATGGACAGC
The DNA here is from genome assembly GCF_054136105.1 of Typopeltis vanoorti. Taxonomy (NCBI): domain Eukaryota; kingdom Metazoa; phylum Arthropoda; class Arachnida; order Uropygi; family Thelyphonidae; genus Typopeltis; species Typopeltis vanoorti. The sequence goes on from NC_143574.1 coordinate 27,148,170, forward strand.
AAGGAGTGAAGTAAGGAGTGGCAGATATGGGGATTTGGAAATGCCGTAAATAGGTTACGAAAGGACCGGGAAATTAATTGGCAGTTCAGAATATTTCTACGGAATTCTAAAATTACGACGAATTCCAGTTGTTTTGAAGAAGAACAGTGTAAGGCTGAATTGAATGCATAGTAATAAATAAGGAATAAGTAGATTAGCTAATACGATTGCGTCATGACTTATGAAGCTCTATGTTTAACATTTCACTTATTATAGTGAAGATTTCTTTTGAATAGTGTTGCTTCAGAGTGATAGTTAACTACAGTTTTAAGTGTGCCTATAGTGAATCCAATGTGGAAAAAAAATGTAACCCGGTAAGAGCAGTCCATTTTTTTTTTTATATTTCAACGTGAAGATATAAGAGTTAGCTCTGCCTGATATATATTAACATTAAATGTGACGTTCTTATAAAAATAGCCGAGGTAGAGAATTCTACTTTAAGAATAATACGGGAACAACAAAGGCGTTAGCTGTTTTTTTTTTTTTTTACTTTAAGAATAATTACTGTGTGAACCATCTTCAATTTTTTCGGATGAATATAGTATTGACATCTGAATGTGCTATGCATAATGTTTTATGTTTGTTATGAGTATTTTGGAGTAAGCTGATTTGCATTATCTTGTTTTTAAAGTTTTAATTAAATGTACATGTTCTATAACCCTGTATTAAATGTTTATTTTATAGGATTTAATTTGTTGTTTGCCTGATTTTTCTTCATTGCACGGCTCATAAAGTTTATCGGACGTTGCGGAAGCCTTAAATATTTATTTTAAACTTGGCCTGTAGAAAAGGGAGATTGCTAAAGTTAGTTGATGATTAATTCCACTATATTATATAGACTAATCTGAATATAGGGTGGCCCAGGATAATACAAATTTCTCTATATTTGGATTAGTAATCGACCAACAATTAATTAAGATAATAAAAAACATAATTTAAATAAGAACTACGTTCTAACAAGATGGCGGATTCAGAGCCAGGATGTACGAACCAACACTGGTGAAGATTGAACTTCAGTTCAGTTTTGAAAAAGATAAATAGGACGAAAACGGGCATCCCCTCTCCCTATTGGAAATGAAGACATTTTTGTTATAATATAAATACACACACACACACACACACACACACACACACACACACACACACACACACACACACACACACACACAGAGTGATCAAAATAAATTATTCCTGTTTAAAGCCCTGTGAAGCATCATCCATTGATCCAAATCCTTTGCAGAAATGCATTGTACATCATGTGGAAACGGTATCTGGAAAAATATAGTTCCAAAAATCACTACCAGCATGCTGTAAACAGAAATGCATGATATTCGGACAATATGCAACTCTTCACGTGCTAGTAGGGTTTAAAAGATGGAAACCGGATTTATCACTTCATTTCGGTTGTTACCGCTGTCCACAATAATGGCATTAACCTTGCTCCAACAGGAGTTGCAAATAAAGGACTTTGAAAGTCGACAAACATTCTCTTAAACATTTCTGGCTCGAGTGGGTTTGGAGCTGTAAATCAGGGACGAATTCTCCATGCTTGCTGCGCAAGCTCATTACTTGAGAAAGAAGTAATATTTATTTGTTAATAAATGCATGCATTTATAAGCATTCCATTTAGGCTTTTTTCTTGTAGACAGAGGACGTCTTAAGCTTGCGCGGCAATAATTCAGCTTTGCGTTGTGTTTCGAAGGCCGATGCTTGCTCGTCTAGTCAAAGCTACCTTGGCTTGCTCTGTTGTAGGAGCTTCCAGGTCTTCGCTGCAGCACTGTGATTTTATGCACGTGCATAGCCATTTATGCTCCCTTCACGTCGTCTTAAACACAAGCCATATACGCAGTCCAAGTAGCTCTAGCCAGTGAGCTTCATCCAGCCTTTACAATTGTGCGTATTGCTTGGGATAATTAAGTTACAACCAACTTTTTATGACGATGTTATTGACCAGTTCATAAAGAAGAACTGTAGGGTAGAATTTGTATTAGTAGCTAAATTGAAAAAGATAGAATATCATTTGTAAAATAAATGTTGTGTAAAAAAAATCAGCTAACGCCTTTTTGTTCCCGCATAGGGAGTATGCGAGGCCGTTTTTAAGTCCTATCTGAATTTTGGAGACTGAGTGGGCAGTTCAATTTTCACTGGTAGCCAATCAGAGATAGCTGGCCCAAGGCTATCACTAATTAATCGGCATGCAGTGAAGAAGGCGGCTGGTAAGTGTCGCCATCTGGTGGTCCCTAACTCTAACACAATATATTTAATGTCTGAGAATGGGTTCGACGGCCGATTTTGTTGAGTTTACGGGACGAAAAACCAGTGGCCTGTGGCAGAGATCGGCTAACTCTGGAACCGGTCGAGAAAAGGCTTAGAAAAAATTCCTCTTGTCTCCTATTAGATTCGAACGCCTTTCGTCGTGCGGTCAAGCGCTGTAAACTGTAAACGCCACTTCTACTGAGCTACACAGGCTCTTAAATGTTGTATTTTTATGATTAAATGTACATAAATTTCTAAATATATAGTTTTAAATAGTGAGTAATTCATTATTCCACTAATCAGACTTCAATCACACCTCTCACTCCCTAAATGATAAAAAGAGCAAGCATGAATTTCAAGAACAGCATTCGCCCCTGCTGTGAATACTCACAATTGCCAATGTATGTGCTACGTAAAATCTGCATCCAGTCCAAAATTACTTTTGCTTTCATCCAAAGTTACTGTCTAGTGTGGGTTTACAACTTAGTTTATCATTGGCCTAATCTTTGAGGCCATTTGTAAGTCAGCTGCTCAAGTTCTGCCGAGAGGTATCGCGATATGATAAACAATTTTGTTATGCCACAACTACAGCATAAACTGTGCATAAATTCAGTGATTTCATGCAAGATGGAGGCAATCCACACATCGGCCGATCCGTACAGTAAGTTCTTCAAGAACGTTTCGAGGAAACCAGAGTAATCAGCCATGCATTTACCACTGCTTAGCCGCCTCATTCAGCTGATATAACCCCTATAACTTCTGTCTCTTGGGATTTCTCGAAGACTAGCTTTATCAGGATCATCTTGGTAACTTGCCAGAACTGAAGGTCAGCATAAATAGCATGTGTGCAACATTAGTCCCAACTAGCTGCGTTCTTCCTTTGAACACACTGTGTTCAAAGGCAGAGTGAATAAAATGTGATATTTAGGAATGCAAACGTCATTTCCATGAGCTACACAGTATTTATGACCACTATGTAAATTTATCACGAGTTTGTCAAACCTCGATGTATATATCTGTAGTTTTTTCTTCTTCTTTCATAAGAAATTCGACTTTCCAGGAGAGGAAAAAAAGGAGGAAATTCAGGATCAGCAAATATCGATAGTTGTCTGTACTCTCTCTCTCTGATCCATCTCTATCCGAGAAAGAAACGTTCTTGGAAATCGATTCTAACTCGGGGTATAAAGCTAAGAAATATTTAGTCACGAGATGGCAGAAGTTGTCTGCAGTACACTCTCATATATTAGATGGCTATTTTTGAGTGGCTATGGTTGGAGAATGATTGCCCTTTGGTCTCCATGGGGATAAAACAGCCTTGCTTACTTCCTTTGGAGAATAAATGACGTTAGCAGATAACACTGCATAGAAAAATTTTGTATTGTTATTAATAGTGCCGTCCTGAGTGATTCAATGAAGGTGGAACATTTTTGTTCTCTATCAACATCGCTCACTTCCATTCAACTTGATTACAATATTTTCATATTTAGTGGTAAAATTCTGAAAATAATGTTTTGTAACTTTTATGTACTATGTGGAATTTGCAAAAATACCATCACTCGATACAGGTTTGATTAATAGTGTCACTATTTGAAAAATTAAGATGATCATCGGAAAATACGGAAATATCGACATTTAAACATTGAAGCTTGAACAATTTTCAGACTTCAGTGAATGTAATATAAAAACTAACGTAGCTCTACGGAAAAAGCACACGCTTTTTCCGTAGAAATACTGCCTTAAGAAAAACCTTTATAAGTTCTATTCCATTACTTAATAAAGGACATTTTTTAATCAGTTGTTTGATTGGTTCCCGAGTAAATCGAAGAGTTACACATGAGAAAAGAGTTTTTTCCCCCTGAAGTTCTGGTTTTTAAACCCGCAAGTCGATAATGACCATTGCACGCAAACTCTTTCAGAGAATAATACATAATCATATCGTTAATTGTAATATAGTGTGATATGGTGGCCTTTGTCTGCCGTACACTCAGTCCCAGATCCTTATTAAAATCACTCATAGTTTAGGACCAGCAATCGTGATGGCTATGGCGGATCTAATACTTACCAGTATTTAAATGTTAATTAGGGGTAGATGTGTGAAGAGATTACAAAACAAACGCCTTTTGGAATGGTATTTTTTTGCCATGATATCATGGTGAGCTTTTTTGTACTTTAGTATGTTATTCTGAAGCTCTTATGGTGAAAGAGCAGGAGAATATGCGCAATCTATACAGGACATACCCTTTCCTTGAATTATGGTTTTGAAATCGATTTCCGGAACCAAAAGGATTACTGGTGGATATCAGCTATAAGGGCCTGCAGATATGTCAGATTATTTTTATTGTTGTTATATCATTCATAACAATGTAATATGCAGCTGTTTTGTTATATTTCCTGAAGATATAATTTTATTTCTTTAAAAAATTGATCTAAATGTATGACTTGACACATCTTAATATTAATAATTTACTAATGCCTTTATTCTCCAAAGGAAAAGGTTCGATGCCATCTAACCTAACTAACCTTTTGAAGAATGTTAGGCAACAAATATCCAACGCTAGTCATCACAGATAACTGGTCGAACGTTATCAGTGATTTCAATAGTCATCTGGACAAGAGTGTATTGCCAGTTATTGTTTAATTTGAGCTTAATGTACTGAAGATGCCTGTGACACACAGGCGAAAATTATACTATTAAATAATCTTTGTACGTGAATTTTTTTCCGTTATTAATTAAAAAAAAAAAAAAATCAGCTAACGCCTTTTTATTCCCGTATACGGGAGTAGGCGAGGCCATTTAGCCCTATCTAACTTTTTTGGAGACTGAGTGGGCAGTTCAATCTCCACTGGTACCCAATCAGAGACAGATGGCCCAAGGCTATCACTAATTAAGCGGTACGCAGTGAAGAGAGACGGCTCAAATGTGCCGCCATCTCGTGGTCCCTAACCCTAACAGAAATATATTTAATGTCTGAAATAATGTGGGTTCTACGGTCGATTTTCTTGAGTTTACAGGACGAAAAACCCGAGTTTCCGGGAGGAAAAACCTGCTTGCCCGTGTCAGAGATCGACTAACTCGGGAACCGGTCGAAAAAAGGCTTAGAAAAAATTCCTCTAGTCGCCGACTAGACTCGAAACCAAGACTTCCTTCGTGCGGCCAAGCGCGGTGGTGTGCAAACGCCACATCCACTGAGCTACACAGGCTCTCTGTGAATTGTTTTGACACTTAAAAAAAGGGGTACAGTTATATAACATGAATTGTTATCTTTTTAAAATAATTTTGATAACATGGAGTAAATTACTGATGAGCAATTTGGTTTAGGAATTTAATTTTTTTTCGTTTAGGATTGAGAATTCTTGCACAGAACTAACTAAAAAAAATCAGCTAACGCCTTTTTATTCCCGTATACGTAGGCGAGGCCATTTAGCCCTATCTAAGTTTTTGGAGACTGAGTGGGCAGTTCAATCTCCATTGGTACCAATCAGAGATAGATGGCCTAAGGCTATCACTAATTAAGCGATACACAGTGAAGAGAGACGGCTCAAATGTGCCGCCATCTCGTGATCCCTAACCCTAACACAATATATTTTATGTCTGAAATAATGTGGGTTCTACGGTCGATTTTCTCGAGTTTATGGGACGAAAAACCCGAGTTACCGGGAGGAAAAACCCGCTTGCCCGTGCCAGACATCGACTAACTCGGGAACCGGTCGAAAAAAAGCTTAGAAAAATTTCCACTAGTCGCCGACTAGACTCGAAACCAAGTCTTCCTTCATGCGGCCAAGCGCCGTTGTGTGCAAACGCCACAACCACTGAGCTACACAGGCTTCTCAGAACTAACTAAATTATTTTAATTTCGAATCGCTTTCCTAATAAAAGCCATCCAGTGAAAGCGAGAAAAAAATCAAAATCATTTCAAATTATTTTTCTGATCAAAATTAAATTAAAACAAGAAGAAAATCTCTTATTACCATTTCACCAACCTTTATTCACAAAATAGGAAGAAGAATAGATATACTGGCATCCAACCTACCATACCTCAAGAAGTTTTTTATTCTTTTCATATAAGTTGAATCGAAACTGTTCGGGTAGAATCTTTGCTTGCGCATATTTCCTTTATTTTATCCTAAACGGTAATGAGGTGTGTCTCAAAATTAAGCCGATGAAAGAAATCTATGAAGTAGTAGTGCTCTTGCAAAAAAAAAATTGACGACTGTGTGTAAAGTTATATCGTGTTTCACTAATCTTTTGGGTTATGTACTCTAGGAATATGCTTGACTAATTTTGCCACTACAAATGATAGTGGCAAACATTTTTTTCCCGTCTACAATTGAAATTAAAAGTGAAATTACTTGACTATTGATCTTAAATGAACATTCTGGGCTACCTTTGGTATTTATTTCTGTACTGCTTCACCTCCGAAAGTTACACCATCAATTTCAGTTCTAGACGCCAAGTATAGGAACTTTTTCTAGGTCTGTTTCAAGCCGGTTCGGGAGTTCGTTGATCTTCGTCATGGACAAGCAGTCTTTCTTCCCCCCCCCCCAGGAACTTTGACTTTTACCTCTGTGAATCAAGAAAATTAATTACAGAACTCACATTAGTTCATGCAATAATATATTGTGTTTGCTTGAGGGAGAACAAGAATGCAGTGGTTGTCTTCCATACTCTTTTTCCCCAGATACTTTTCATCATTAAAATTCTGTAACGAGCTATTTTTTTAAATATTTTATTAGTGACAAGTATGAATGGATGTTGACTGATCATTTTTTTTAATATATTTCTTTTTAAGCTAGTTAGGGCTAAAACGGCGTCTTTTTCTTCCGTTTAAGAAGACCGGGCATAAGCTAGTGGAATTACTATATATATTTAATTAGTTAGTACTTTGCGACCACAGAAGGGAGAGCAGTCGCTGGCAGATTGCAAAGAAGAGTCAATTTAAGTTGAAGAGGAGAAAGGAATAAGGCGATGTGCGAGTTCGTCACCAACATGCAAAATCACGTGATTTATACGTAAAATTTTCCAACTGTTGTACAAGCAAAATAGTTAGACTTTTCATAAAAGACAAGCTAATTTTCCGACGTATAGTCATAAACACTCATTCCACGAAATGCATTGATTACCCTATTATCGGAATGGATTCGTCTTTCTGCCATCCGCAGAAGTGTACAGGGATCTCGCTTCTGTGGTAGCACAATATTGATTTATTTCTGACTGCTCACTCAGTGTACGAAAGCTAGATAGGATTTAAAAGCCTCTCCTATTCTCTATAACGTCAGCGCGGTTAGCCTAGTGGCTTTGCGCTTCGCAACCATATGCCTGAGGAAGGAGTGCCCTTGGTTCGATTTCCGTCGCCGACTTGAGGAGCTTAAGGATCTTCCTTAGCCATAGCCAAGTTAGCCGGTCTTGGGTGGTGACAGCAGGGTTCCCTCCCTCCAGTTTATCTGGGGTTTTTCACACCGCAAGCAGGCAAACCGGCCCCGTGAACACACGCGGATCTACAGCCATAAATACTTAATCCCCATGACGGGGTTCAACTCGTCCCAATAGGGATGGGGGAGAAAAGGGAGTAAACTCCATATGAATAAATTAATAAACTGTCTATGAGGGAATAAAAGGCGTTAGATTATTTATTTATTATTTTATTTCTGACCAGCTTGGTTGGTTTGATTGATCAGCATATTAAAACTAGCAGACTGCTAGTTTTAATATGCTGGCATGATATTTTGTGAACGCCATCAGGTGACAGGTGGATTTATTTCGAACTAATTAACATTAGTTCGATTTAATTAAGTGGAGTCATCGATTATAATAGTAACTGGTTCACGTTTATGGAATTTCATAAAAGTATGAAATTCCATCTAATAAAGAGTAGAATCAGTACCGTCGACAGGGTGTAGCATAGAGGCAGCCGGCGTCACGGCGCGGCTAAATAAGGGCGTTATATTGCAGTAAGCGCCGTCTACGCAACAATTCCTGTTAGTGTAGCAAGTGCGGAAAGAAGTTTTTCCAAGCTTAAACTGATTAAAAATTATTTGCGAACAGCAATGACCAAGAAAGATTGTTTGGTCTAGCAACTATATCGATAGAGGAGGACATAGCTTATAATTTAAATTTAGAAGAGCTTATAAACAGTTTTATTGTGCGATATCTCCGTAGAGCAAGCATTTAATTAATATTATTATGCAATCGTTTTGCATTAATGTTTTTCTTGTAATATAAACAAAACAGCAATTGAAGATTTTCTTATATTTTTGTCTCATCAGGGGATATATTTAATTGTTTGCCTCAGGGCGCGATTTAATCTGTCGACAACCCTGAGCAGAATTGTTGCAACATATAATTTCGATAATTTTTTTTACCGTTTGTGCACCTGCAAATGTTCCGCAATTTCGTATACACATTTCAAATACTGAATGTAAGCGAAATACTGTTGCCTATGTCAGAACCGGCTCTAAGCGTTCAAGGGCATGCTTGTGTCGACACATTTACAAGAGTGGCATGTTTTCGACATAGAAAACGCACTTTTATTTTATTTTTTATTTTTTGTAATTATATAAAAATGAAACTGATTATTAATTTTTATGGCTATTTTGCCTATTTTTTTACGAAATTTTCCAGAAATAATGCCTGAAACTGATTACATTAGTAGGAAGAGTTTTTATATATCGAAGTTCAAATTTTTCGTTTTTCATTTTTTTTTTTGAACTTGGAAATAAAAATAAAAATGCAAAAGTTAACAAAAGAAGTAGAGGTAATAATAAAACCTAGAGCTAAATGGCTCTAGGTTTTGCTATTGCGATAATGAATAGTGTTAATATATGAGAATACTATTACAAAACGCTAATTTTAGTGATCAAGTGCAGTTATTTCCTTACTCGTTAACTGATAAGTCAACCAATGTATCCTTCTTTTTATCTTTTATTCTATTAATTGAAAAAAGATAAATTTGATATTATCCGCTTTTCGAGTTATATACATTTTTTGATTTGATATACTGTATTTGATTGGTAAAATTCAGCTTACTTGAGAAATTAATTTACAGCAATCATAAAATGCGAAGCACGAAAGTCCAAAGTAAAGATACAGGAAATGCAAGGAATGAATCTAGTCAGCCGGACTGAGAGGACGTAGCTGAGATTTAGACTCTAAATATGGATATACAGTATTAGTGTTTTCACCAACAGCATTTCAAACCTCAACAAGAAGTCATCCCACGAGTTTTTTTACGGGATACCAGGTGACGCCTCCGTTGGTATCTCATATCCAGTCGGATAACAAGGTACCTTAGCCGAGATGTTGAGGATGGACAGGTGTGACCAGTATGTAATGGTTGTGCTATTCTGGTTATTGTATGGACTGTGTGGGAAATTGTTTTAGTATACTTTAACGTGACCATTCCTGGGTAAGTGGTTTTTTAGATCTGATTTGCAGCATTCGTTGGAATCTTTTAAACTTGCTACGAATAGTTTCAGATTTATTTTTGCCTGTTTACTTGCATTTAAGTTGCATGAAGGGTAACTGCCATGTGACATTCAGTGAGACGACAACAAATATGAAATGAATGCCTGCAGTGTTTGATTATAGCTTGATATGCCATATGATGCGAAAACAGTACTATTAGGGGACACACACACACACACATATATATATATATATATATATTCATGCCGAATACTGCCACATTCTTTTAAACACATATTTAAGATTGTAGCACTAAGATCATCAAGTGAATTTTATCCCAGATATGTGCTTTACACAAGTGGCAAGAAAAGATGTTCGCGAAAAGAAAATGCTAGCTTCTTACACCGGCTTGAGAACCCAGCGGTCTTCACGCACATTACTACCCCTTTTGAAACTTGGAATAATTAAAAAAAATAAAGATTAAAAAAAATCGATATACCATTCCTCTAGTTATTACCCTTAGAATTTTTCTAACCTTTCATCAGAAGTTAGAAATGTATTAGTGTATTTGAGCAACTCCAAAGTCTAGATAAGAAAAATTAATTTTATATGTCATTTGCAAATATATTCTGCCCATTTTTTCGATATCCATTTTTAATTTACCTTTTAAGGTTTCAGTTGCAGTACTCAAATAATAATAAATCAATTTTTTCGCTCTGAGATTAGCGTTTATCTGTTCCAACTTAACGATTCACTGTCTTGGCCTTCCTACAGTTTTTCTCCTTACCTGTTTCAGAATTATCTTTCCTCCAGATTCTCTCCAGATGTTACCATCTCATTTAAACTCCCTCTGGTTTAGTAGACACACATAACTCTCTTCTGATATTAGTATTTCATAATCTACCTTATCTTTTCATATGTCCAGAAACAATCTCATTTCAGCAGCTATGTTTATTTTATTATGGTCTCTCTCATTATTGAAGATTCATATCCATATAAAAGAGTTGTTATTATAATTACTTTATAAAATTGAATGTCTTTTTTTTTTTTTTTTGGAATTTTTATAAATTAACCGTCATTGGAGTAGTTGTATGAAAAATCAGATTCTAAATATCAAACTTATTAACTATTACTATCTTTGTCACTACAAGATCTTTATCTCTTATTTTTAGTTTTTGTTAGAAATATTTTAATATATTATTTTAATTTATTTTTTAATTTTATATATATATTTTAATAAAGAGATTTAATGACTAAAACCGAGAATAATTGTAAGGCTTTAATGATATAAAACACTAGTTTCGGCTTTTGACAGCCTTCTTCAGGTCTTCTAAAAAAAGGAAACAGCAATAAAAACACTGAAGTTTAAAACTGAGAAGCACAGGAAAATTGCAGTACATAATTGACATGAAAAAATATTGTATTTACATTTAAGTTGTTCTTTCAAACGTGGCATTGTTTGTTGAGTGCGTGCGTGCTTACAGACTCTCGTGAATGCCAGTACCGAACAACAGCAGAATGGCTATCAGGAATGTTGTAGCTCAAATTGTTATGTAAATGTTCACGATTAAGGATGATTTCTCTGGACTCCACAATTTTTCTTTCAAACTCATCATAGCAACGAAAGATGTTTTCGTATCTATTCCAGCAGACTGAATGACCCTGGTGTTCATCATCAGGATTGTTCGAGAAAAGAACATGACTATACAAGGCACTGGCATGTGTTCTTTTGTAAGAGATGTCTCTCTTGTGTTCCTCCATACAGAATTCAATAGATTTATTTGTTTGACCAAAATAAGGGATATTACAATCGCACCATATCTTATATTTGCCAGGATATTTCAGATTATGATGATGAGGCTTTGGATGGCTTACTAGCGAGCGGATTTTTGGAAGTGTAGTGAATATGGTCCTGATGTTGTACTTCTTAAGAACTTTAGCTAATTTTTTGGAAACTGAACTGATGTATGGGATGGAGATGTTATCCTTAAAGTTGGTTATTTCTTCAGTGTGGTGGCTAGGAGGATTATATATATATATATATATATATATATATATAGCATTTGGAACTAGTCATCAGCCAAGAAAAAAAAATTGTATTAATCCAGGGAAATTAATTTTTCTTTGCTCCTGGCAGTTCCGTCCCATATTCTACATCATATTCAAAATGGAAGATAATAATATTCTGTTTTGATATGGGGATATCAGGATTTTTCATCCTACGAAACAGCATATACTGACCAGCAAACCCATCTAATTAAATAGACAGTATACAGGTCTCACAACCTTAGTCTCAACCATCATAATCTCAACCAACCCACAATATCACATCCACATTTTAAACAGTGCAGGTAAAAAAATTATATCCTGTTCCTACATCTTGAGTGGTTTTTATTTTGTGAGTACCAGTTTTTTAACTACATCTATCACAGTTTATGTATTTTTATAGAAGCTCTTAATTTAATTTAATTGATTACTTTTTTAACGTGACTGTCATTGACAGATATCACTTAGCCCATAGAACATTAGTACTGTGGGTGAGCCAGGGGATAGATAATCTGGAAACCCTGCTCTAGACACAAAATATGGAGTTTTTTTGTCAAGCTGCTTCAGGCCCCTAATATGCAGGATGATGCTATCACACCAGGTGATGAAAATTACTTTGTGTTCTGGATTTTCTGTTTTATTTTAGAATATATAAAAATGCATTCCTATTGATGCGAGCTTCATAGCTCAGTCAGTACCAACAATGCCATTTGAGTAGAAAGAGCTGTGTTTGAATCCTTTCTAGGATGCGGAGAAACTTTATAAGGGCTTTTCAGCTGAAAGTGAGTTAGCCAGTCTTTCACAGAGGTGGCAGTTTTTTTTTTTTTTTTTTTTCCCTCCTAGTGCTCCAAAACACTCACATACTTGTTCATGCATTCAACAGCATTTTCATAATCTACAAAGGCAAAATATGCCATTATAAATTTTAAACGATCCTAATAAAATTAGCATATAACTGTTTATTTATTTATTTATATGGTTTCAGCCATTTTGTTAAGTTTTTTTTTTTAAGCTATAAAAAATTAAATCACATCATCATTTTGGGAAGTTCATTGGTTCTCACTAATTTAAATGTGTATGTTAGTATGAAAACCTTAATGTTTTTTTATACTGAATTCATAGATAAAAATCTCCATTATCTTCATTTGCATTTAGCGAAGTAGAGTAGAGTGCCCTCACATGATGAGTCCTTGGATTCCCTGGAGGTGTCACAATTCTTTCTTTCTTTCTTAATCCTCCTCTTCTACCTGTGTTGAGTTTTTTTTTTATCTTGCAACCACAACCGTCTCGAGGAGAAGGTGGTTAGCCATATGCCTCCTGGTGTGTCCTGTGTCTGTAGATGCGCATGTTCACGGGACCAATTTGCCTGTTCTGGGTGAAAAAAAACCCCAATTTCCATATGAGACTGGCTAATTCACCTTTCACCAACATAAAGATTCCTCATGTCATTGATGGGAATCGAACCCAGGTCTTTCCGACCATAGGGCTTCATCTATAACGATTGAACTGCGTAGGCTCGGTGTTATGTAATAATGATGATGATGATAATAATAATATAAAATACTTTATTATCAGTTTATATGATGAAATTCTCAAAACTTAACCTCCTAATTTTGATAAATAGGCATATATCTCTAACAGTATTTTCAGTCATATATGGAAATAAAGTTTTCCACATAATTACTCAAGAGAATCTTGATAAAAGCACATGCTATGTCAGTAGGATATATTTGAAAGAGCTGAACACTCATAATTATAGGTTGCTCATCTGTCAGACTATGGCAAAAAAACTTTATTGCTTATTGATATTAATATAACCTATATGGAGAAGTCCTAATGATTGACTTAACATTAAGGTACTGAATTCAAAGACTAGCCAAATAAGGAGATAGGGAGGCAGAAAAACCATAGCTTTTCATCTTGCAGGATAAAAATGGGAATAGAATGACTGATGCAGAGGACATAGTGGAGTTGTTCAATGACCACTTTATTGGAGTATTTCATCCTGGAGGAGATTTTAATGCAGGCCAGGAGAGTGACCAGAATGGTGAGGAAGGCTAAACTAGAATATCAGAAGAGAGATTGGCACTAAGATCCAAAGAAAATCCTCGGGAATTTTTTAGCTATGTGGCCAGTAGGCGGAGAAACGATTGTGGAAGAATGACATTGCAGGACGAAAATGGGAATAGAATGACTGATGCAGAGGATATAGTGAAGTTGTTCAATGAGCACTTTATTGGAGTATTTCATCCTGGAGGAGGTTTTAATACTAGAGGGATAGGGCAGGGTCAAGGTTTATAAGTGCAAGAGGAGAGTGTATTCCAAATACTGAGTACTCTGGATACCAGTAAAGCAGTTGGACTGGAAGGTATCTCAACACGGGTTTTGAGAGAATGTACTAAAGAACTAACACCTCCGTTGACCTGGCTTTTCAATAAAAGTCTGGCTGCGGGAAAGGTACTACCCAGGGAATGGAAGGAAGGTGAGATAGTGCTGCTGCATAAGGGCGGTAGCAGACTGGAAGTGTCTAATTATAGGCCTGTTTGTGTGTCATTAGTAGTTGTTAAGGTCTTGGAGAAATTAGTGAGGGACTATATACAGCATTCGGCAGATGAGGGTAATGATATCTGTGAGGATCAACATGGATACCAGTAGTTAGCCAGTACTAAATTACTTTGTGTTCTGGATTTTCTGTTTTATTTTAGAATATATAAAAATGCATTCCTATTGATGCGAGCTTCATAGCTCAGTCAGTACCAACAATGCCATTTGAGTAGAAAGAGCTGTGTTTGAATCCTTTCTAGGATGCGGAGAAACTTTATAAGGGCTTTTCAGCTGAAAGTGAGTTAGCCAGTCTTTCACAGAGGTGGCAGTTTTTTTTTTTTTTTTTTTTTCCCTCCTAGTGCTCCAAAACACTCACATACTTGTTCATGCATTCAACAGCATTTTCATAATCTACAAAGGCAAAATATGCCATTATAAATTTTAAACGATCCTAATAAAATTAGCATATAACTGTTTATTTATTTATTTATATGGTTTCAGCCATTTTGTTAAGTTTTTTTTTTTAAGCTATAAAAAATTAAATCACATCATCATTTTGGGAAGTTCATTGGTTCTCACTAATTTAAATGTGTATGTTAGTATGAAAACCTTAATGTTTTTTTATACTGAATTCATAGATAAAAATCTCCATTATCTTCATTTGCATTTAGCGAAGTAGAGTAGAGTGCCCTCACATGATGAGTCCTTGGATTCCCTGGAGGTGTCACAATTCTTTCTTTCTTTCTTAATCCTCCTCTTCTACCTGTGTTGAGTTTTTTTTTTATCTTGCAACCACAACCGTCTCGAGGAGAAGGTGGTTAGCCATATGCCTCCTGGTGTGTCCTGTGTCTGTAGATGCGCATGTTTACGGGACCAATTTGCCTGTTCTGGGTGAAAAAAAACCCCAATTTCCATATGAGACTGGCTAATTCACCTTTCACCAACATAAAGATTCCTCATGTCATTGATGGGAATCGAACCCAGGTCTTTCCGACCATAGGGCTTCATCTATAACGATTGAACTGCGTAGGCTCGGTGTTATGTAATAATGATGATGATGATAATAATAATATAAAATACTTTATTATCAGTTTATATGATGAAATTCTCAAAACTTAACCTCCTAATTTTGATAAATAGGCATATATCTCTAACAGTATTTTCAGTCATATATGGAAATAAAGTTTTCCACATAATTACTCAAGAGAATCTTGATAAAAGCACATGCTATGTCAGTAGGATATATTTGAAAGAGCTGAACACTCATAATTATAGGTTGCTCATCTGTCAGACTATGGCAAAAAAACTTTATTGCTTATTGATATTAATATAACCTATATGGAGAAGTCCTAATGATTGACTTAACATTAAGGTACTGAATTCAAAGACTAGCCAAATAAGGAGATAGGGAGGCAGAAAAACCATAGCTTTTCATCTTGCAGGATAAAAATGGGAATAGAATGACTGATGCAGAGGACATAGTGGAGTTGTTCAATGACCACTTTATTGGAGTATTTCATCCTGGAGGAGATTTTAATGCAGGCCAGGAGAGTGACCAGAATGGTGAGGAAGGCTAAACTAGAATATCAGAAGAGAGATTGGCACTAAGATCCAAAGAAAATCCTCGGGAATTTTTTAGCTATGTGGCCAGTAGGCGGAGAAACGATTGTGGAAGAATGACATTGCAGGACGAAAATGGGAATAGAATGACTGATGCAGAGGATATAGTGAAGTTGTTCAATGAGCACTTTATTGGAGTATTTCATCCTGGAGGAGGTTTTAATACTAGAGGGATAGGGCAGGGTCAAGGTTTATAAGTGCAAGAGGAGAGTGTATTCCAAATACTGAGTACTCTGGATACCAGTAAAGCAGTTGGACTGGAAGGTATCTCAACACGGGTTTTGAGAGAATGTACTAAAGAACTAACACCTCCGTTGACCTGGCTTTTCAATAAAAGTCTGGCTGCGGGAAAGGTACTACCCAGGGAATGGAAGGAAGGTGAGATAGTGCTGCTGCATAAGGGCGGTAGCAGACTGGAAGTGTCTAATTATAGGCCTGTTTGTGTGTCATTAGTAGTTGTTAAGGTCTTGGAGAAATTAGTGAGGGACTATATACAGCATTCGGCAGATGAGGGTAATGATATCTGTGAGGATCAACATGGATACCAGTAGTTAGCCAGTACTAAATTACTTTGTGTTCTGGATTTTCTGTTTTATTTTAGAATATATAAAAATGCATTCCTATTGATGCGAGCTTCATAGCTCAGTCAGTACCAACAATGCCATTTGAGTAGAAAGAGCTGTGTTTGAATCCTTTCTAGGATGCGGAGAAACTTTATAAGGGCTTTTCAGCTGAAAGTGAGTTAGCCAGTCTTTCACAGAGGTGGCAGTTTTTTTTTTTTTTTTTTTTCCCTCCTAGTGCTCCAAAACACTCACATACTTGTTCATGCATTCAACAGCATTTTCATAATCTACAAAGGCAAAATATGCCATTATAAATTTTAAACGATCCTAATAAAATTAGCATATAACTGTTTATTTATTTATTTATATGGTTTCAGCCATTTTGTTAAGTTTTTTTTTTTAAGCTATAAAAAATTAAATCACATCATCATTTTGGGAAGTTCATTGGTTCTCACTAATTTAAATGTGTATGTTAGTATGAAAACCTTAATGTTTTTTTATACTGAATTCATAGATAAAAATCTCCATTATCTTCATTTGCATTTAGCGAAGTAGAGTAGAGTGCCCTCACATGATGAGTCCTTGGATTCCCTGGAGGTGTCACAATTCTTTCTTTCTTTCTTAATCCTCCTCTTCTACCTGTGTTGAGTTTTTTTTTTATCTTGCAACCACAACCGTCTCGAGGAGAAGGTGGTTAGCCATATGCCTCCTGGTGTGTCCTGTGTCTGTAGATGCGCATGTTCACGGGACCAATTTGCCTGTTCTGGGTGAAAAAAAACCCCAATTTCCATATGAGACTGGCTAATTCACCTTTCACCAACATAAAGATTCCTCATGTCATTGATGGGAATCGAACCCAGGTCTTTCCGACCATAGGGCTTCATCTATAACGATTGAACTGCGTAGGCTCGGTGTTATGTAATAATGATGATGATGATAATAATAATATAAAATACTTTATTATCAGTTTATATGATGAAATTCTCAAAACTTAACCTCCTAATTTTGATAAATAGGCATATATCTCTAACAGTATTTTCAGTCATATATGGAAATAAAGTTTTCCACATAATTACTCAAGAGAATCTTGATAAAAGCACATGCTATGTCAGTAGGATATATTTGAAAGAGCTGAACACTCATAATTATAGGTTGCTCATCTGTCAGACTATGGCAAAAAAACTTTATTGCTTATTGATATTAATATAACCTATATGGAGAAGTCCTAATGATTGACTTAACATTAAGGTACTGAATTCAAAGACTAGCCAAATAAGGAGATAGGGAGGCAGAAAAACCATAGCTTTTCATCTTGCAGGATAAAAATGGGAATAGAATGACTGATGCAGAGGACATAGTGGAGTTGTTCAATGACCACTTTATTGGAGTATTTCATCCTGGAGGAGATTTTAATGCAGGCCAGGAGAGTGACCAGAATGGTGAGGAAGGCTAAACTAGAATATCAGAAGAGAGATTGGCACTAAGATCCAAAGAAAATCCTCGGGAATTTTTTAGCTATGTGGCCAGTAGGCGGAGAAACGATTGTGGAAGAATGACATTGCAGGACGAAAATGGGAATAGAATGACTGATGCAGAGGATATAGTGAAGTTGTTCAATGAGCACTTTATTGGAGTATTTCATCCTGGAGGAGGTTTTAATACTAGAGGGATAGGGCAGGGTCAAGGTTTATAAGTGCAAGAGGAGAGTGTATTCCAAATACTGAGTACTCTGGATACCAGTAAAGCAGTTGGACTGGAAGGTATCTCAACACGGGTTTTGAGAGAATGTACTAAAGAACTAACACCTCCGTTGACCTGGCTTTTCAATAAAAGTCTGGCTGCGGGAAAGGTACTACCCAGGGAATGGAAGGAAGGTGAGATAGTGCTGCTGCATAAGGGCGGTAGCAGACTGGAAGTGTCTAATTATAGGCCTGTTTGTGTGTCATTAGTAGTTGTTAAGGTCTTGGAGAAATTAGTGAGGGACTATATACAGCATTCGGCAGATGAGGGTAATGATATCTGTGAGGATCAACATGGATACCAGTAGTTAGCCAGTACTAAATTACTTTGTGTTCTGGATTTTCTGTTTTATTTTAGAATATATAAAAATGCATTCCTATTGATGCGAGCTTCATAGCTCAGTCAGTACCAACAATGCCATTTGAGTAGAAAGAGCTGTGTTTGAATCCTTTCTAGGATGCGGAGAAACTTTATAAGGGCTTTTCAGCTGAAAGTGAGTTAGCCAGTCTTTCACAGAGGTGGCAGTTTTTTTTTTTTTTTTTTTCCCTCCTAGTGCTCCAAAACACTCACATACTTGTTCATGCATTCAACAGCATTTTCATAATCTACAAAGGCAAAATATGCCATTATAAATTTTAAACGATCCTAATAAAATTAGCATATAACTGTTTATTTATTTATTTATATGGTTTCAGCCATTTTGTTAAGTTTTTTTTTTTAAGCTATAAAAAATTAAATCACATCATCATTTTGGGAAGTTCATTGGTTCTCACTAATTTAAATGTGTATGTTAGTATGAAAACCTTAATGTTTTTTTATACTGAATTCATAGATAAAAATCTCCATTATCTTCATTTGCATTTAGCGAAGTAGAGTAGAGTGCCCTCACATGATGAGTCCTTGGATTCCCTGGAGGTGTCACAATTCTTTCTTTCTTTCTTAATCCTCCTCTTCTACCTGTGTTGAGTTTTTTTTTTATCTTGCAACCACAACCGTCTCGAGGAGAAGGTGGTTAGCCATATGCCTCCTGGTGTGTCCTGTGTCTGTAGATGCGCATGTTCACGGGACCAATTTGCCTGTTCTGGGTGAAAAAAAACCCCAATTTCCATATGAGACTGGCTAATTCACCTTTCACCAACATAAAGATTCCTCATGTCATTGATGGGAATCGAACCCAGGTCTTTCCGACCATAGGGCTTCATCTATAACGATTGAACTGCGTAGGCTCGGTGTTATGTAATAATGATGATGATGATAATAATAATATAAAATACTTTATTATCAGTTTATATGATGAAATTCTCAAAACTTAACCTCCTAATTTTGATAAATAGGCATATATCTCTAACAGTATTTTCAGTCATATATGGAAATAAAGTTTTCCACATAATTACTCAAGAGAATCTTGATAAAAGCACATGCTATGTCAGTAGGATATATTTGAAAGAGCTGAACACTCATAATTATAGGTTGCTCATCTGTCAGACTATGGCAAAAAAACTTTATTGCTTATTGATATTAATATAACCTATATGGAGAAGTCCTAATGATTGACTTAACATTAAGGTACTGAATTCAAAGACTAGCCAAATAAGGAGATAGGGAGGCAGAAAAACCATAGCTTTTCATCTTGCAGGATAAAAATGGGAATAGAATGACTGATGCAGAGGACATAGTGGAGTTGTTCAATGACCACTTTATTGGAGTATTTCATCCTGGAGGAGATTTTAATGCAGGCCAGGAGAGTGACCAGAATGGTGAGGAAGGCTAAACTAGAATATCAGAAGAGAGATTGGCACTAAGATCCAAAGAAAATCCTCGGGAATTTTTTAGCTATGTGGCCAGTAGGCGGAGAAACGATTGTGGAAGAATGACATTGCAGGACGAAAATGGGAATAGAATGACTGATGCAGAGGATATAGTGAAGTTGTTCAATGAGCACTTTATTGGAGTATTTCATCCTGGAGGAGGTTTTAATACTAGAGGGATAGGGCAGGGTCAAGGTTTATAAGTGCAAGAGGAGAGTGTATTCCAAATACTGAGTACTCTGGATACCAGTAAAGCAGTTGGACTGGAAGGTATCTCAACACGGGTTTTGAGAGAATGTACTAAAGAACTAACACCTCCGTTGACCTGGCTTTTCAATAAAAGTCTGGCTGCGGGAAAGGTACTACCCAGGGAATGGAAGGAAGGTGAGATAGTGCTGCTGCATAAGGGCGGTAGCAGACTGGAAGTGTCTAATTATAGGCCTGTTTGTGTGTCATTAGTAGTTGTTAAGGTCTTGGAGAAATTAGTGAGGGACTATATACAGCATTCGGCAGATGAGGGTAATGATATCTGTGAGGATCAACATGGATTTGTTAAGGGGCGCTCTTGCTTTAGTAATATGATTGCCTTTTGTAATAAAGTCACAAGAGCAGTTGATGAAGGAAAGGCATATACTGCCATTTTTTTTGGAATTTACAAAGGCGTTTGACAGGGTGCCACATGATAAGCTGATATTCAAATTGCAGCATATGGGTCTGGATGTCAGATTGGTCAACTAGATTCAGGATTGGCTGCTAGGTATCAGAGAGTTGTGTATGGTGGGGCAATATCAAGGAAGCAGAAGGTTACAGGTGGGGTTCCACAGGGCTCAGTACTGGGACCTGAATTGTTCAACCTTTATCAATGATATTGTCAATGGATTGCAAGGGGACATTCAGTTGTTTGCAGATGATGTGAAGCTGGGAAGGGTTATCAGTAATAGTGCAGATGTGGCAGCCCTGCAAGAGGATTTGAATGAACTAGACAGATGGGCAAATGAATGGGGGTGTCGGTTCAATGCAGTGAAATGTAAAGTCTTGAGGTTTGGGATCCATTGATGGGAAGATGCATACTCGATTGGAGGAGCTGTACTGGAGGAGGTAGGGAAGACAAGAGAACTGGGGGTGATGATTGATAGAAAACTGAAATTCAGGGAGCATACTGCAAAGGTGGTGAGGGTAACTCAGAGGATTGCTGCAATACTGAGAAGGACACTGACCTGCATAGATAAGAGTTATCATTCCGTTGTATAAGACCCTGATCAGACCACACTTAGACTATTGTTCTCAGATTTGGTCCCCAGGATTTGAAAGGGATAAATTGACTCTGGAAAGGGTATAGAAGTGGATATAAAGATGGTTTCAGGACTGTACAGTATGAGTTATGAGGGAATGTGGACTGCAGAGTTTGGTGGATAGAAGAAGGAGAGGTGATATGATCGAGACTTTTAAACTGTTGAGAGGCGGTTACTGGGTAGACATTGGAGAGTTCTTTCACTTGGTGGAACGGCGGGAAGGAGCAATAACAAGGGGCCATTCCTGGAAGTTATGAAAGGAGGCTGTGCGTAAGAGGGTGAGGAATGGTTTCTTTGCGTGGAGGGTGGTTGAACCTTGGAATGCATTGCCTGAGAGAGAGAGGGTGGTTGGAGCGGGAACAGTCAATGGGTTCAAGGAGTGGTATGATAAACTTTGTGTTTCATATAAATGACCTCCCACGATGAGTCTTTTGACTCCATGGAGGCCTGGATAATAATAATAATAAAATATATTAGAGGAAGTGGAGTAGGCAAAGGGATCTTGGGGTCATAGTCGATAAAAATCCAGTAGAGTAAGAGTAATGATTGCATTGTATAAAGTCCTTATTAAACCACATCTAGTTTATTGTGCTTGGTCACCAGTATTTGAAGAATCTTGGAGAGGAGGGTACAGAGATAGATAACAAAAATGATATCGAGACTGTACAGTGTTAGTTATTAGGATAGACTTCAGGGAAAGTTTTTTTTATATAGAATATAAAGGGAAGGAACAATGAAAAGGAACCATTCCTGGAAGTTGTGAAAGGTGGTTGGTGAACAAGAGAGTAAGAAGTGGCTTTTTCATGTGGAGGACCATGGAATTTTTGGGTTGTCTAAGACTGACTTCCTACAATGATTCTTGTGGCTGTATAGATGTTTTGACTAGTAACAATAATAATGATAATAATAACAGTATGGAACTAATCCCCGTTAAAGGTGCATTACGCAACAGCATTCTTGTATGGCGACTGTCATTTGTTGTCACAGCATTTGTGCCCAGAGCTGTTTTTGGTTTATCGTACTACAGAGAGTTAATTTTACTTTCTTTAATGATCCCAAATCTAATTTCTGATTTCACTATGATAATACATTATTTCTCCTCTTGACAACCTTACATTTGTCAAAAGGAGAACATTCAAGGCTTTAAGATGTTTTGTAACCAGTGCATTAAATTCTGATCTCTATAGTATTCTTCAATGGGATGAGGTGAATCTTAATATTACAAAAAAGTACTGTCCTGTCTCTCTCTCATACAAAAAAAATTCATCTCTCTTTTGATAATGCAGAACTCCACAGATAAATTTTTCCTGGCTAGAACTGCTAATCCTGTATAAATCCCAAACATTTCCAACCTTAACAGTACCATTTCTCATGTTTGCTGTGGTATATATATCAGCAATCTTACTAAACATTTTTTAATGTTTAGTAAGATTGCCAGAAGAGGGTGGCTCACTTTTTGATGAGAGTTTCTGTCATGGACTTGGTCTAACTGCTATCTCATAGATGGTGTCTCTTCTTTCTAGGTATGTATGAGGAACTCTGCTCCATTGTTTGGAGCAGAGTTCCTCATTTATGTCTCACCCCCAGAATTTCAAACTATTGCTTCAAAAAAGGACATTAATGGATTCTTTTTCTCTCTTTACATCCTCTAGTTTAATCATGGTCTTAATGTGTTATAGGTTTAGTAACCTCTTTGGTGTAATGTATGAAATTCTTTGTGTATCATATGATTTTGTATTCTCATGAATCATTTTCCACACACAAACAAACACCCAAAAAAAAACAGTCCAGTTGAAACTGAAATTGAGATTAGTCAAATTTTAGTAGTGACTTTAAACATTTTTTATATAACAAATCTAGAGTTTTTACTTTATTATTATTTCAGCTTTCTGCCCAGAGGCATAGGTCAGTGGCATTAATTGTGCAATTTATCCAGTTCCTCCCCCCCCCCAATAAACCTGCTTTTTTCTTTATCCATTTCTTACTTTTTTAAAACCTGTGAAGGGTTGCAAAAACATAGTGCATTAGTGCTGCATGTGTAGGAGAAAATAGGTCTCTGTTGATGGGTTTCTTGAATGCTGTATGTTTGGGAATACAGAATAAGAAAGGCTATTTCAAATAACAGAAGTAGATGGAATGAAAGAGGAAGAAGTGAAGTTGTTTTGAAGTTGGTTCAGTAGTTTGGAACTGAATGGTAAATGAATGGAATGTTGATCAGCAGCTGCTCATGTTAATAGTATTGGAAGAAAGTGGAGGAATGGTGGTGATCAGTTATAAGGCAGAAGCAGAATGTCTATGAGAGAGTGATTGGAATGAATTATGAGAGAGTGGTCATCAGTTAATTGCATCAGACATTCTTAGGGGAGGTTTTTTATTCACCACTGCCTGAAATGTGCAAGTAGTATTCAAAGTTGAGTAAATTTGGAATTTGTACAGTCCTCATTCGTACGGGTGAGCAGCAGTATTTTCAGTGGAAAGGTGCCTTATTTTTTGGCAGTGGCTGAAATATGCTTTTGCCAGAAAAGCTATAGATGTAAGTTAGATCAAGAAAAGAAAATCTATTGAATCCCATTATAAGAATAAGATCTTATAATACCAGATCAAAATCTGGGTGTTATTATAAGAAGTATATTTTATAAGATTATGCTTTTGAGGAAGAAACCAGTATACGTAGAGGAAATGCAACTCCAAAACTATATCCTGATGCTAACTCGTATGCTGGGCCAGAGGAATTTGAGTTAGTGTTTTTGAGCAAGTGCATGCATATAGTGTTTTTGAGCAAGTGCATGCATTTGTGTACATGCTCAAAAGATTTGAGCATGAGTATGTAGAAAGTGTGACATGATGCTCATGGACTATGATGCTCTTTTGAATGTAGGCAGTAGCAGGCAAAAGACAAGTGAGAAATCATGATTTATGTACAGAAGCACATGAGAGTGACAGTAAGAAAGATAAGCTGACTGACTGTAAGATAGTGGGTGTGCAAGGCAATGAAAAAAACCAAGTTCAGCCGACAAGGTAATTAACATGAATGGCAGTGAGAAAGTAATTTAAGACATGAAAGCAGAGTTGATGAAGATGAATCAAGAGATGAAGTGTACGAGGTGAAATGAGGGAAATTATGGATATGGAAGAGTGCTGTTATTGTAGCAGAGGAGTTATGCCCATCAAGGTGGGATGCAACGAGCGGCACGGATGAACAGGATGGAATATTTAGTTGGGTGTTGCTACATGCCTGGTAATGTAGTGAGCAGTGAGAAGAAATGTATTGGTAAATTACATAAAGAATGATCATTATGGGTGATTTTAATTAATTTTAATTATGATAATATATATAGATCGGAATGAAAAGATGATCTCTGGGGATCAAGAGGATGAATTTCTTGAGATTTTGAGAGGCATCTACTTTAAGCAGTATAAACAAAGGGCATAGGGTCTTGGATTTGATCATCTCATCCAATATTATTATAAATAGGGTGTCAAATCTACCTCCATTTGGAGAGTAACTATAAAGTGATCACTTGGGATGGCAGACAGTTATATGATGACTTCAGTGAGAAACAAGTATATGTAGACATTGAAAGTTTTTTCCCATTGGTTTTAAATTAAGTTAAAGATGTAAAGAAATTATATTCTTGTTTCATCCTTTATCTAAGTGTAAGCAAGCAAAGTTTGCACACAAAGTATCTTCACAACACGGCTACTTGTATACAGAGGCTAATAACTTCATATTGCCTTAGTATCCATTAATGCAAAGCATAGATCCTTTCAGGTGTGTGCTTTGCATTAATCACGAATTTATGTTTAATTAATATTTGACAGTTGGCAATCATGCATTGTCAGTTACTATTATGTTTGGAGTTCATACTATGAACTAAGTTATAATGTGAATAATAGACAACGTGTAAGTCTTGCACTATTTGCATATCATTTTAAACTATCTAGTTATATTTATATTAACTATTTTAAAAAAATTAACAATAATAACCACAGCAGTGTGTTAATTTATTTATTAACATTCATCTAATTAACTGTATTTTGTTAAACTTCCATTCCAAGTGTATAATAATCAATGATAACAATCAGTAAGAATTAACAATAATAGCAATATGATCATATTTGACTGTTTTAATTACTTATATTAATTACCCTTAGTTTTATCCTTTTCGCTGCTAAGCTTGAGTTATATTGAGCAGTTTAAAAATGGCATCTTTGCTGAGTTTGAATCTTCCTGAGCGCACTTTTTGCATTTAATAAAAATCTCTGCCGAAATTGAACACATTTGAATTTTGTGGGCATGTGGAAGTATAACATCTGTTATGATTATACACTAATGTCCATAAATTAAGGAACAGAAAGAAAACTCATAATAACTCACATTTTATGATGAATTTTCATGCAATTTGGTGAAAAGCAGTACCATATGAGTTGTGAAAGAAATACCCACAAAAATTTAAATAAATAGTTTAATTTAATGACAAATAGGTACATGAAAACATTCTTCTTCTTCTGGTTCCCATCTGCCATACGGCCGCGGGAGGGTAGCTAAATGCTACCATTCTAGGGAGAGATGATTATGAGCAAGGTGGTTTCCCGTTGCCTTCCTTGCCGTAAGTATTTATGACTGTAACCTGTGTGTTCACGGGGCCAGGTTTGCCTGCTTGCGGGATGAAAAACCGCAGATAAACTGGCGGAAAAAACCCTGCTGCCCACGCCCAAGACCGGCTAACTTGGCTATGGCTGAGGAAGATCCTTAAGCTCCTCACGTTGTGGACGGGAATCGAACCTAGGACACTCCTTCCCCAGGCATATGGTTGCGAAGCGCAAAGCCACTAGGCTAACCGCACGGACTATGAAAACATTAGTAAAAGAAAACAAGAAGTCAAAATGAGATTTTCCAAGTGCCAAAATAAGGAATATGGTCATCCCCTCACAGCAATACAGTGCTCACAGTGATGTTTCATATTGTATATAATGATGTCCAGGAACTCAGTTGGTAATAACAATCTCCTGCAAAACTTTCACACAAGCCTCTGAAGATTTTGTTGAGTGGTTGAGAGCAACAGCATGTCTACCTAGAGCATCCCAGACATGATGAATAGAATTAAGGTCAGGATATATTGGTTCATGTGCTTTGCTGAGGATGAGCGTTATCATTTTGTAGGGTAAATGTCACCCCTATTACACCTGCAGACTGATGGGATCCAGGTCCTCATCTCTATAAGTTACAGCATTCATGGTTCCACTAGGAAGCACATACAGGTTGCTGTATCCACCAACAAGATGCCTCCCCAAAGCATTACACTATCTCCATCATCTGTCTTTTTCATGGATATTAGAGGTATGATAACTTGTCCCTGGTTTTCTCCAGATCAGAGCATACCTGATATTGCTTTGTAGAGCAAATTGGGACTTATCTGTAAATGATACTGAAACCCCCCCCCCCATCCCACCACCACAATTGGCCTTGGATCCAGTCGATGTGGAGCCTGGCACATTTCAAACATTGTTTCCTGTGGTATGGCGATGGGACATGCAAACTACTGGTCACTTAGCATACAGATCACTTTCATGAAGCCTTCTGTGCATATTAGATGCAAATACCAATGCATCCTGTAGTCGATGTGAGGTTAGATTGTAGCTGATTCAGAGGCACTGATGTCTTGGTGAGCATATAATCGGAGATATCAGTCATCCCACTGCATTTTTAACTGGCTATCTTCCTTTGCTGTAACTACAGGATACTGTTTGTGACTGTTGGAATTGGTTCCACAGTCTATGAACCACACAAAAGAACTTGCATAGAACTATCTATTATCTCCTCCTGACTGGGCTAGTATCTAAACTTATGATGGCTTGCCACCTTAATTCATCAGTTGAATGATGTCTTAC
The DNA here is from genome assembly GCF_054136105.1 of Typopeltis vanoorti. Taxonomy (NCBI): domain Eukaryota; kingdom Metazoa; phylum Arthropoda; class Arachnida; order Uropygi; family Thelyphonidae; genus Typopeltis; species Typopeltis vanoorti. Next base: position 27,175,372 of record NC_143574.1, read on the forward strand.
AGCTGTATACAAGAAATTTTCTATCGCAAAATGCCTTGTTCCCACTCCAGACATGAAATGGAAAACCACTCCAAAGACCTGCTTTTATGCTATGGCTCATTTACACATACTGCTGTTTAATGGTACTCCATTGTATACAATAAATAACCAGACTTATTGTCACTATTTACATAATGTACCTTACTTTGTTTTTTTTTTCCTTTTTACTCCGAGTTATTGCGATTTTTCTTTTTGTTTATTAATTTATGGAAACCAACGTAATTCATTTAAATTCAAATGTTTTTGTCTTCACTTGTTGCCTTGTGATAAATATTTAGTTTGCTTATTATTCCTCTTTCTGAACCATTCCATCCCCTAGGATGGGTAGACTCCTCTGATTAGGGTCCCAGATGTTAATGCTGACTGGTTACTTCACCTGCCAGAGTAAGCTTTATCAACAAATTGAGAGTACATCAATGGATAATCCTCTTTTGCCTACTATTTACCTAACTACTTCGTGGAATGGTTTGAACAATGGATATGGTTTGACATGGTTCCCTTACAATGGATCTAAGGGTTCATCAGTAAGATCAAGTTCTCACCATCGTATCTGATTCACTCTTGAGGTAGAAGAGAGCAAATGGATAGCCTTTTTAAATCTTCTTTTACTTTGTCATCCAGATGGTAGCCTTCATTTGTCAGGTTTTAGAAAGAAAGTGCATACTGGACTTTACATTTGTGCTGTTTCACACCATCGCAATTGTTTAAAAATCTAGCACCATTAAGACTGGTACATAGAGCTCACTCTCTCTCTCCTCTACTGAAATACTATTTTCTCAGGAAATAAATCACAACAAGTCTATCTTCTTTGCTAATGGCTTTACCGAATCTTATGTTAACAAGATCATTGACAGAAGTTGTCCATTGTGTGCTATAATTCCTTAAGTTAAAGGTGTCTCTGAAGGTATAGCCAAACTTCTTAAATCAGTTGGCTTACAAGTGTTCTTCTTACTCATCAAGATTTCTGCTTTTCTAGGCTCATTTCCACAACTTCCACCTTTGATCCACTCTACAGTGTATCAAAGTCTTTGCCAGTGTGGTTTATCATAATTTGGTCAGACAGGTAGATCAGTGGCTGTGCATTGTGATGAACATCTAGACTATGTTAAATTTCATGAGCCAGAAGAATTGGGACTTGCAGAACAAGCTATCTCCACCAGACTTCAAATCCTTAGAAAGAATAACATACTCCATAAAAGTTATTATCTCACAGAACACTTATATTAAGAAAGTTCTGAAACCTTGCTACATCGTCTGAATTTAAATAGAAGTGAAGATCTAAAATGATCATGGTTTATATTCAAATTAATCAAGTTATTTCATCACCCTTATGTAGTACCACTGTCTTACTCACTTTCTGATTTTTTGGGATCTTCTAGTTGAATGTACTCATTATGTGACATTCAAAGGTATTGTGATACTATTCAGTTTAAATGGAGTCAAATTGATAGTGATATCTTACTCAGTCCAGCTGATTTATTAATATCTGCTTTACTTAATATTTGAACACTTACACTTCCGATTCTTCTTCTTTTTTTTTGAGTAGGATGCAGAATTACAAATGTTTATACTTGACAAAGTACTCATTAAAATTTTTTACCGTATGTTGCTTTAGACCTGAGACCATCCACCAAAGCAGGTCTTTATATAATCATTTTGTTTTTGGCAGCTGCATACTGAACTAATTCGCTAAATTTCTTTTGCGAGCTTCATTAGTTTCCTTTCATATTATTTCTTCTGCTATGTTATATTTGTCATTGTTGCATATATATAGTTTTCTCATGTGTAGAATTGATATTAAAAAAATATGGTAGTTCATTGCCTTGAGATCATGTTTTTTCATGATATATTTTTCAGTAATTATTGCAAATTCCACTATTCATCCTTTTTATTCTACCATATTTATCATTCTAACTCTTGGATTACTGTTCATATATTTATAATTAATGATTGCATTATTGCAAATTCCACTATTCACCCATTTTTATTTCCACCTTTAATTATTCCAATTCTTGGAATACTGTACCGCACTGTTATTTAAAAAATTTAACTCATTAAGTACTACTTAATGGGCAAACCAAAAAAAAAAAAAAAGCATACTGAATGAGAATGGGAAGAGAAAAATTAAATTTTTAGGACATATCCTAAGAAAAATTACAAGGAAAGAAACCAACCAACCAAGATATCATTATAGGAAGGACAAGCACTGGACAGGGAAAAAGCTATCGAGATGTCTTAGAGATGCACAGGAGAGGAAGAAGCGGAGAACCATGGCTTCCAACTCTCTGTATCAGAGACAGCACCTGAATGAATAAATCATAAAATTAAGTATAATTGCTTGCTCTCCCACTTCTGGAAATTTGAATTTTTCATCCTGTAAAGAAGATTGACCAGATAACGCATGTAGTTAATTTTTTTGGCCATAATTCGATCCAAATTAGCCCTCTGTAGTTCTGGGCTTGTAAACACTGCTAGAAATAAAAAAAAAAAAAATACATTAGTTTTTTGTGTGGTTAGCATATTCGCTCTCCAGATAAAAGGCTATGGGTTTGATTCCCGCTGTGGACATGGATGTTTGTGATTGTCTGTGGAAATACTAGTGGTGGTGGGCAGTAGATGGCATTGGTGTAGTTGCGGTTAGTTGTAGTTGGTGGAATGAGTGGGAGACAGAGTTGTAGAGTAGGTGCCCTCCCTTGATGAGTCTTCGGACTCCCTGGAGGTATCAAGTAATAATAATAATTTATGAACTTTATGATTGTCATAATTTCTCTGCTGTCACTAACCCAATCTCTTTTTATTTACCTGTCTTACCTACTTTCTCTTTGAAAAGGCAATTGTATTTATCTTTTGGTGAGTGCATTATCATCGTTTTTTTTTTTATTTGTGATTATGTTGTGATTTTACATGGCAAGGCAAAATAGTTTATTTTGGAATTTACATAATATATGAAGAAATGTTCAAGTCATTTTGTATGAATTTTGTGCATCAGTCCTAAATATATGCTTATATTTTTATATTGCATTGTCATAAAATAAACACTCAGTAATATGTGAGAAAATTATTAAGCTTATGCTCTAATTGTCAAAATCTGACATATGAAGCAGTTTATGATCATTATTTCTCAAACAGTTTATCTACTTCCAGGTTATTTTATTCAGAATTTTCCAACTTTGATTCTTTTTTTCAGAATTTTAATATGCAATTTTTTATATGTTCAGCACAGATGTGCTTATATATATATATATATATAATAGAGATTAGCATGCAAACAAGCAGTTCATATGCTGGAGTGTACTGTATTACAATATCTGTTCTTGATATTCATGTTAGTTTATTCTGAAAACTAGTTATTCTTTGCAGTGAGAGTTCAAAACAAGCTTCTTACCTATATATCTCAAGGACTTGGCATATTTGAAGTAATATTCCAGAGTATAGTCACAAAAGGCATAATTTTGATTGTATAAAACAACAAAAAAGAAAGATTAAAAGTAAATAAAAAACGAAAAAAAAAGTAAATTTAGTATTTGTATATCCTGAAATGCAATTCTTCCAACAGTTATCAGTTTTATATTTATTTCTTCTGAGGAACAGAATTTTTGACCTTTCTTCAAGAGTAGGAAGTTCCACAAGGGTCAATTTTACATGTCATGCTATTTGCATTCAAAGTTAACTTGATAACAGAACAATTTCCTCCAAATGAAATAAACAATGCCTTTATGTGGATGACTTTACCATCTTTTTGTCATTCTTGCATTATGACAGTTACAGAAAGACAGTTTCTGCAAACTGTTGATAATCTTTTCTTCTGGCTACTTGTCAACATGCTTGTTTTTAGAACAGAAAACATTTTTTTGCACACCTCAGTTGCAAATGTCATCTTCACTTTGATCATGAGATAAGACTAGGACAAGTGATAAGCCTTGCATTCATTAAAAAAAACACTAACATTCCTATCTCACATTCATGATTTGTGAGGTAAGAAGAACATTCTTTGTGTTCTATCCTCTACCTCCTGTGATAAAGACTGATGTTCTGTACTCCAATCTGTTGAGCACTTATCTGATCACTATCTATGATTATTAAGGTATCCAAAAGGGAAAACTGTTGCTGGATTCATGTTCAATAGTGAGCTTGTTTGTTATTGATCGTGAATCCAATGGGACCAGATTGCGAGGACATGTAAGGTTTATGGAATATCTAGAAAACCAACCCTCTTTGGATCCTCTTTAATATATCCTCATCCCCTTGTAAACCAGGCTACAACGGGAACCATGCTGAAGCAAGTCAAGGTCCTCATTATTGCCATAATCCATTGTGATGTTCTAACAACTTTAGCAGTATGTGACCCCTAAACTTCAAGTCTCTGTTGACCATCACTACCTGATCTCTCATCTCTTCTGCCTCCTTCCACATTTCCTCATTAATCGTATACTCTGCATCCCAACCTTGCCTGTCAAATTTCAGAATTTTACACTTTGCAACATTAAACTGATGGCCCCATTCACACTTGCCTACTCATGGCTTGTTGACCACCTCCTGTAAGTCCACAACATCTGTTCTGCTCCTCATAGTTTTTCCCAACAGTGCATCATTGGTAGATAGCAACATATTACCAGTTAAGCCTGTCTTACTATATTAACACACAAGGTAAACGATAATGGCATCAAAACAGATCCCTGTGGTACTCATTAGTGGCCTTTCTCTTTTGGGATATCACTTTTCTTCCCCCCTCCCATACACAACCTTCTGATACCTATGACAGCCAATCAACTGTCCAACTCACTAGTTCCAGCTTGTCTTTTTGCAATATATCAAAGGCCTTTGAAAAATCTGACTTTATACATCTCACTTATACAATGAATTTGTCACTGTGTTTTATTACATAGTAGAGTAGATTGCGAAAATGAACCCCCCAACAGGCTCTTGATAACCATTATAGGGAATACTACTATTATCAACCCAATTCTGAATCCTTATCTTCACCAACCTCTTGACACCTTAACAACTCCAGAGAATATACAACTTGGCTGATAATTCATAGCCTCAGTCTTCTTCCCCAACTTATGAAATAAGGGAGGGGGGGTTAACTAAACTAAAAATTAACTAAACTTACCAAGAATGACTTATGTTATGGTAGTTAGAATATAAAAAATTTAGATTCATTGAAAGTCAAAAATATATATTTGAGTGACTTGTTGAGCTTAGAGAGCAGTACTAGCAATGAATGTGATGTATTAAATAGGATAAGGAAAATTTTAACGTAGATAAGCTTAAAAAAAAAAAAGTCTTTTCCATATTGAAAAAGGTCTAAGTTCAATTCTTGTCATGACGGGAGGAATCTTTATGTGGACTTTTTCATTTTAGGATGAGTTAGCCGATCTCATACGGAGGTAGCAGGGTTTTTAACTTAGACCTTTCCTTATACAATATGGCATGAAATGTCACAGTCATTTGATCAGATTGGTTATTTAAAGCAAGGGGGATGGGGAGAAGGATATAGTTTGGAAAGAATTGATAGGTATGAGTTAGGTTTTATTTAAAAATGATATATGTACTTTAGATGCTCACTGTGTCTATAGAAAATATATAAATTTATTAAATGTACTAATATTGTAGATTCTTTTTTCCCATTTCTCCAGGATTAAGTTGATGGAAGTTACACTTAACACTGTTTGTCACACATGTTTTTTTATTTGCATCATTAAAAAAAGTAATGAATGTTGCAAATAGCTTCTGATAAAACAGATTTCAATATAAATTATATCAAATTGCTGGCCTGGTTGGCTAAGTGGGTAGCATATCTGCTCTTCAAACAACAGGCTGTGGGTATGGATGTTTATGATTGCCTTTATTATTATTATTCGTGACACCTCCAGGGAGTCTGAAGACTCGTCGCGGGAGGACACCCACTGTAACTCTCTGTCTCCACTACTACACCGAACCTCTACTACCAATCACCTATGTCAATGCCATCTACTGGCCAGAACCACTACAGCTAGTATTTTTTGTCTGTAAATTGCATGTGTTCTAAAGGGCCGATTTGTCTGTATGCAGGATGAAAAACCAGAGTTCCCAGGAGAAAAAACCCTGCTACCTCCGTATGAGATCAGCTAACTTACCCTCAATTGAAAAAGTCCACATAAAGATTCCTCCCATCATGACGAGAATCAAACTTAGACCTTTTCCAATCAAAGGGTGCAATGTCCTGTCATTCTTCCAGTTGCGCTATAGAGGTGCTATGAGAAATGAATTTCATCACCTGATATAAGACACCACCTTTCTTACTGGAGGCTTGCAGTGCTTTGAAAAAAGTTCAGTGTTTGTAACACTAGAGCAAAGTTTCTGGATTATATAAAAAAAATAAAAATACAAAAAAAATTATAAAAATAGAAATAATCTAGCACACATAATTAGTCCAATGAGTACAGGTTGAATGATTATTATGGGGGACTTCAGCCATGGAGATATTGATTGGAAGGAAGAGAGATCACATGGCAGAAAGGAAATAGAATTTATACACTTACTGAAGCATGTGATGAAGGGGATTTAAGGTGCAGGAGTATTGGACCTGGTCATAGGATCAGAAGCATTATCCATAACTAAGGTGGCCACATTGCCTCCGATTGGAGGAAAGTGATTGTGCAGTCTTGACTTGGGAGATTATAAAAAATGAGGAATATTCTATCAAGAAGAGGTAGGTTAATAAATTACTAATCCCCTAAAAATAGGGGATTAGTAATTTATTAACTTTTTATAATAGGAGTAAATGGTTGACAGAAGAAGGATGTCAGTAGTGTATGGGAGATAGGTAAGGGATATATAGAGGAAGCTATATTAAATATTTATATCTAAGGTAACCAGGGTTAATCAGGTAGGAGTTAGATGAATGAGTAATATCATTAAGCATGAGCTTCAGAAGAAAAAAAAAATGTTGTGGAGGGCATATAAGGAGGAAAGTGACCAGCAAATTCATGAACACTACAAGGATCTGGCAAAAAAAAAAAAAGGTGACCAATATATAAGGAAAGCAAAATCATATTAGAGAAGAAACTAGCCAAGCAGTCCAGAAGAAATCCCAAAGAGTTCTTTTGCTATGTCGCAAGTTATCATAGAATTTATGGTGATAAGAAAAAAACCAAAACTGTCAAACAACTCTTGATAACTTTTTTTGAAAAAATGCAGTCAGTAATTTTTTAAACATTTACTTTGCATTAATTTTTTATCTTTCCTAAAAGAGTACCATATAAAATGAATTATTAATACAATAATCGATCATGGACGAATTGTAATTTTTACCATTGATTATTATATTTGATTAACACAATTTTGATATACGCAGTAACATTGAGGGATTAATTAATCACGTTAATGAAGGGATACCTATAGTATACAACATGCAATCTCATCATCGGCGTACACTTAGCCACGTTAAACTGGCAATCATTTAACTCTGCCCATACTGCCAGCAATACAACATGCAATCTCATCATCGGCGTACACTTAGCCACGTTAAACTGGCAATCATTTAACTCTGCCCATACTGCCAGCATATTTAAGTCATCCTGCAAGATCTCTACGTCACCTTCATTGACTATAAAGAGGTTATTTTTTATTTATTTTTATATTAAACATCTTTTTTAAGTTTTTTTTGTTTGTTTTTTTAACTTAATCCCAAAGACCAAAGGATCTGCAGATTTGTAGATATAATAAATTAATGTAGTTTTTTTTTTTTTTTTTTTTTTTTTTTGTGCGAAATACAGAGTATTTTTGATGCAGGGAAAATAACTTCAAATACTTACAAGGTTAAATATGGTTTGTTTTGGAAAGGAAAGGTCAACAACATGGATGTTTTTGTTGAGTATTTGTAGATTTTTACTGCATTAAATCTTGTATGTCTTTTATTTTGGAATATTTAGTTGGAGAGGATATGAAAGGTTGGGAAGGTGAACTTTTTAGATACATTCTAACACTTTTGGGGATGTTAGAGAGAGACAGAGACACACACACACACGCTCTGTCTCACTCTTGTGGGCACTAATCTAGTAAAAATAAATTGGTTTTGCTTAGAGTTAAATATAAAAATGTATAATGCGTCCACAAGATAGTTTCAGACTTAAGGTAGCCTTTGACATAAAAAAAGTTTGGACACTCGTGACATAGCTCCTGACAAATTGTTTGTAACTGTTTGCTGAACAATTTGCTGATACTAAAATAAGATTTAAGATATCTATATAGATGGAACTATAGTGGACCTGTTGTGTAATAATAGTAATAATTGCATTCTGTATGAAACATTGTTTAATTAATATATTTCATTTCTTACTTTAGAAGCAGTATCCAGTTTTACACGATATGGCTGAAAGTCCAACTAAAACTGAAGAGTTTAACAGCAATACCAATGATGCAAAGGAACCTCGCAGGACTTGGGTAAAATTTGAAGATGAGTTGAAAGCTGGGGAAAGAGTTGCAACAATTGAACCTTCCCAAACAATTCAGGTTGATAGTCATGCTGCAGTGCACCCATTAGCTGACTGCATGAATAATGTCAAGGATGCTGATACAGTTCTTGATTCTAAACAAGGAAGTATAGAAAGAAAATCTCAATCACCTACTCCTGCTCCACGAACTGGCCGTGTTTCACCCTTGCAGAACAATATTCTTCCACCTCCTGCTCCATTGCGACCATTAAGGAAGTCAGCCTCTGAATTAGCTACAGCGACAACTGTTTCTAGTAGAGCATCCTGTCCACCAGACATTAACCGTACACACCCAGAAAACTTGCAGAATATTTCCTTAAGGGATAACGTAAACACTACGCAAGGCCAGTGCAACCATGGTATTCGACAAGGTTTCAGTGAGTATTTTTTAGTGAAAGTGTATTCATTTAAAGAACTAGTGAATGTTCTTTTTGTTTGAAAATTAATAATCATGATGACAGAATTTTATGTATTGGCATTTTCATGTATCTGTTTGAGAAAAACAAAAACTAATAATAGCTTTGGTTATTTGAAATTGTGAATTTCAAATTTCCAAATTCCAAACTTGTAAATTGTGTGAGTGCGGGCACGCACACGTGTGTTTGTGTGTGTATCTACAAATTTATAAGTTAAGAGCACTGTAGTGTGAAAAACTTTGCACTGAAAACAATCCCATTTGTTCTGCTAAAAAGTAAGAATTGCAGAGAGCGAGAGAGAGAGGGAGAAACAAAAACAAAAATAGGTGCAGTATGATATTAATGATAATACTGACAGTGCTTTTATACAAATGCCAGCAGTATGAGGAATAAAGGGAATGAGTTTGTGGCATTGATAGAATCTATCCTAAGATTATCGGTATCATTGTAACAATTGGTAGAAGATGACATCTTGACAAGAATAGAGAGATGTATCTTTTGTTTTGCAGAATGGGTAAGGGAAATGGAGTGGTATGGTGTTACTTAGGATAAGTGCAAATTGTGCTTTCTCAGCATAGAAAACTGAGAGGGAAAATGGTAACAAATGCTTTGAGATCGTATGGTGTGATGATGAGTGCGATGTTGCTGTAGTCTATAAAAAATATAGGGTAATGAGTGGGAAATCTTGAGACAAATTATCTCAGCAAGTGTGAAGTAAGTGATCATTACTAGAAAGTTTAAGTTATAATAACATAGAATGGATAGCAAAAACAGTACATAGTAGTATGGAAACTAAATTTCTGGAATTTTTTAAGACATATCTTGGGCAGTATATGGCAAAGGGAACACAAGGATGAAGAGTTTTGGATTTGGTCATAATTTTCTGTTGACTATAATGATTATATAGTTTGGCATACAGAAGATAGAATAGGTGATTATAACAGACTTGGGAATCAGCTTGAAGAAGTACCATGAATAGAAGAATTTGAAGGAGTCAAAAATAAATCAAAAGATCATTAGGATCTAATTAAGAAATTTACGTTAGCAGCATTGGAAGATTATATATTTCGAGAAAGAAAAATATAGTTTGAAGTAAAAATGGTTGACTAAATTCAAATAGGAGTTGCAGATGAAAAAGTGGTTATGGAAATGGATATAAAGAGAGAGTTAGAGTGCAGTTGCATGAGGAATATAAGCTCAAGATAGGAAAGTAACTAGTGCAGTAAAAATAAAATTTAAAAAAAAATTATGTGAGAAAATTAACATGATATAAGGAAAATACCAGAGCTCTTTTATTATATGGCAAGCAGGAGAGGAAACGATTATGGATATATATCTGGAGATGGTGATGGGTAACCAATGCAAATGACATTGCAAAGTTATTTAATAATCATGTTGTTAGTTATTTCATTATCTCATGCTGATTAAGCAGATTTTTTTCCTGAAGGAATGGGAAAGATTGAAGGACTAGAAGTGAATGAAGAAAATATGTTTAGAATCCTCAGTACTCTAGATTTTGTGAAGGCATTGGAACTGCATGAGATTTTGCTATCCATTGAATAATCAGGCAAGTTAAATCTCATAGTACTTTCTTCATTTAAAATCAATATTACTTCTACATGATAAATTTAGTTTAATCCTTTATCCCAGTGAGAGCAAACAAAGTTTGCACCTGAAAATATCTTCAGGACTGAATATAGTGTTGTACTATATTCAGTCCTGAATATTTGATTGATAATTTAATCATGCATATTATTAGGCACATCATAAGTCTGTACACTGTTGTGCAAACCCTGTATGTGATTGCCACCATAACGTAGGTCTTCAATGTTACATACACTAATTAATGACTTTCAAATGTCATGAAGTATAATTCCTTGATTTCTGTTTAGTGTGTTTATGTGAGCAAATTACCTTGGATGACCTTGAACTTTCTGATGAAAGTATTCTCGTCTAAGTAAGGCATGGAGGATACTTACCAATTTACGTTGTGATATTCTGCAAGGATAATGAATCAGGTTCTTTCTTCTCTCTTATTTTCAACATTACGTACATGTTCTTTTGTATGGATTTCGAAACTTTCCTTAGTTTGATTCATGTACACCTTTCCACAGGAATAAGAAATCTTGTATACCCCAGAGTGTTTATGGAATGGAATGCTGTCTTTAAGGTAATGTAGGAAACATTGTAAGGTGTTAACTGGTTTGAAGATTGTTCTGACATGATGGATTTTAATAATCTGACTATTTGCCTTGATGCAAGTGTTGCCTTTGTATGGTAAAGGGACAGTGCTTTTAATGGATTTCTGGATTAATGTGAGATATTTTCTGATAAACCAACATTTTCTGCTGACCTGGTTGGCCGAGTGGTTAGCTTATCTGCACTCCAGCCAAAAGGCTGTGGGTTTGAATCCCACCATGGGCATGGATGTTTGTGATTGTCTGTGAAAATACTAGTAGTGGTGGTGGGTGGTAGATGGTATAGATGATGATGGTAGTTGTGATTCTTTGTAGTTGGTGGAGACAGAGAGTTGTAGAGTTAGGTGCCCTCCCTTGATGAGACTTTGTTCGATAGGATATCTAGAATGGTGATTTACTGTTTAACTCAATCTCTGGAATGGCAATTACTCAGCAATTTCACAAATTCTTCATGATCTTTTTAGGTATGTTTTCATGTGATAACCATATCATCAACATATTTCCACCAGACATGTGGCTTTAGGATCATCTTCCTCATACTTCTTCATATTTAAGTTAGTGATTGGGAGGGCGATAAAGTTGAGCTCATTGCTAAACCATATTTTTGGTAAAATCTTCCCTTTCAAAGTGAAAAGTGAAGATTGGAGGCAGTGATGGAGGAGGAAATACTTTTGCAAGGATATCTACTGATTCTTCCACAGAAATGTTTGCAAACAGCAAACCTACATCTAAGCTAGCTAATATATTCTGAAAGTTTCTCTTCAAAATATGCTGAGTTTTTCAAGAAGGAATTTGAATATCGAGTGTGAGGCTTCAGGAGTTTTGATAGGTATTTTTAAAGAATGTACATGCATTATTTCAAATAAAATGAACACTTTATTGGAGTATTTCATCCTAGAGGAGTCAGTTTTAATGCTAGAGGGATAGGACTGGTACGAGGTCTGGAGGTACAGGAGGAGAGTGTGTTTCAGATACTGAGTACTCTGGATGTCAGTAAAGCTGTGGGACTGGATGGTATTTCACCACGAGTTTTGATAGAATGTGCTAGCGAATTGACAATACCTTTAACGTGGCTTTACAATGAAAGTCTGGCTTTGGCAAAGGTGCCCAGAGAATGGAAGGAAGGTAAGATAGTGCCATTGCATAAGGGTGGTAACAGACTGGAAGTGTCTAATTATAGGCCAGTCTGTGTGTCATCAGTAGTTGTTAAGATCTTGGAGAAAGTAGTGAGGGACCGTGTACAGCATTGGGCAGATGAGGGTAATGTTATCTGTGAGAATCAACATGGATTTGTGAAAGGACGCTCTTGTTTTAGCAATATGCTAGCCTTTTATAATAAAGTTACAAGAGCATTAGATGAGGGAAAGGCATATACTGCAATTTTCTTAGACTTGGCGAAGGCATTTGACAGGGTGCCACATGATAAGCTGATATTTAAGTTGCAGCACATGGGTCTGGATGTCAGATTGGTCAACTGGATTCAGGATTGGCTGTCTGATAGGTATCAGAGAGTTGTGTATGGTGGAGCAGTTTCCAGGAGGCAGAGGGTTACAAGTGGGGTCCCACAGGGCTCAGTACTAGGACCTATATTGTTTAACCTTTATATCAATGACATAGCCAGTGGATTGCAGGGGGATATTCAGTTGTTTGTGGATGATGCGAAGCTGGGAAGGATTATTAGTAATAGCGCAGATGTGGTAGCCCTGCAAGAGGATTTAAATAAGCTAGATAGATGGGCAAATGAATGGGGGTGTCAGTTTAATGCAGCAAAATGTAAGGTCTTGAGGTTTGGGAAACATCGATGGGATGCTGCATACTCTATGGGAGGAGTTATACTGGAAGAAGTAGGGGAGACAAGAGATCTGGGGTTGATGATTGATAGAAACCTGAAGTTTAGGGGACATATTGCAAAGGTGGTGAAGGTAACACAGAGGATTGCTGCTATTATGAGAAGGACACTGACCTGCAGAGATAAGAGGGTTATCATTCCGTTGTATAAGTCTCTGATCAGACCACACTTGGACTATTGTTCTCAGATTTGGTCCCCAGGATTTGAAGGGGATAAATTAACTCTGGAAAGGATACAAAGACGGATGACAAAGATGGTTTCAGGACTGTACAAGGATAGTTATGAGGATCGGCTGAGAGAATGTGGACTGCAGAGTTTGGCGGATAGAAGAAGGAGAGGTGATATGATTGAGACTTTTAAACTGGTGAGAGGTGGTTACAGGGTTGACACTGGGGAGTTCTTTCGCTTGGTTGATCAGCGGGAAGGAGTGATGACAAGAGGCCATCCCTGGAAGTTACGAAAGGAAACTGTGAGCAAGAGGGTAAGGAGTGGTTTCTTTGTGTGGAGGGTGGTTGAGCCGTGGAATGCATTGCCTGATGGAGTGGTGGGAGCGAGAACGGTCAGTGACTTTAAAGAGTGGTATGATAAACTTTGTGTTTCTCAGGGGGGGACCTCCCCTCGATGAGTCTTGACAGACTTTATGTCTTAGGAAGGACCTCCCTCGATGAGTCTTTTGACTCCTTGGAGGCCTGAATAATAATAATAATAATAATAATAATAATAATAAGTGAAGAAAAACTCTGGCAGTTTTCTCAATTTGGTTTTGTTCTTTAAGATTTGTTCCAAATAACTGGCTGCCTCAGTTAACTGATGGTCCCATTAACTGGATAGACTATTAAATAGGGGTGCTTAAGGGTCAAAGCTGTATAACTGAGAGGACACCTCCACATAGCCTTTAAAGGAATGCAGAGAACCGACCAGGGCTTCTGACCTAATCCTCACCTTCTTGTGGTTCAGTATCCAAGTACATGGGTATCTACTTGGATACTGAATGAACGAGGATGGGCTGGCAATTTGGAATTTAGCCGACCAAATTGTATTCTTATTGGTTAAACCAAAATAAAAAATGATGGTACAACATGACAAAATTTCATGCCGACTGGGACGTCGCCCCGATTAAACAAGGCCCCCGTTGTTTTCGCCATGGAACAGGGGCGAACAGCGAAAAGTCAACTACTGGAACAAATCTGAAAGCACACCCCAACTCAACATCACCAGATTTAAAGATCATTACTATCAACATAAGAAGCCTGAATGGCAAAGAAATGGAGCTCGCTGAGGAATTAGATAAGTACCAGATCGACATAATAGGGGTGACTGAAACAAAAAAGACAAAACTGGTGAGATCTTTCCGAGCAATAAATACAAAATGTTATATTCAGGCAATGACAATCAAGGAAACGAAGGAGTAGCCATAGTATTCAACACAAAATACGAGGCTAATCTTCTTGAATGGCAGTCAGTCTCAAGTAGAGTAATGTGGGCAAATATGAGAATGGGGAACTGAACAATGAGACTTATTTGTGCCTATGGTCCCACAGAAGGTTCTACTAAGGTAGAAGTGGAGGAATTTTTTGAGGCTTTAGAAAAAGCAACTAACACAATGAAAAAGGAAAAGTTGGTCCTTGTTGGGGATCTAAATAGCAGAGTAGGAAATGATTGTGAGACATACAAAAATATTTTTTGGGAAAATTTGGAGAAAAGAACATAGCTAATAATAATGGCAAATATCTGTTAGATTTCTGCTCAGGACATGGACTAGTTATTACTAACACCATGTTCCAACATAAAAATGTGCACAAATTCACATGGAGAGAAGAGGCTAGAAATAAGAAAAGTCTAATTGACTATGTTATTGTTGATAGTGATGTTTTCTCCCTGGTGCAGGACACCAGAGTGTACAGAGGATTTGAAATTGGAAGTGATCACTATTTAGTCTTGAGCAGGATAAAATTGAATTTCATATTGAAAAGAATAACATTTAAGAAAGTTTTAAAACAAATAAAAGTTGAGCAGCTCTCAGATGTGAACTGTAGGCTAAAATACACAAAGATTATTGACGAAAAAATAAAAGAGTTTGAGAACAGGAATCAAACCTTGGAGATTCAGTGGCAAACTCTGAAGAAAATATTGATTGATTCTGCCAGAGAGGCATGTGGTGAGTTTGTCTGTAACGATAAAAAATCAGAACTCCCTGGTGGACACAGGAAGTTAAAGAGGCAATGAAGGAAAAGAAGAAAGTATATCAAAAGTTCCTGTCAAATAAGTCAGCTTGTGCTCTTAGAGAATATAGAGACAAATGCAAGAATGCTAAACACTGTGTAAAACTAGCTAAACAAAAGTCATGGGAAGACTTTTGGCAAGAATATAGAAAATAAATATCAAGAAGGTGACAAAATATTCTGGAGGTTGTTGAAGAAGCTTAAGAATGGAGGAAAGAGTGCTGTAAAAGGAGTTAGAGATGATAAAGGTGACATGAAAACAGGAGAAAAAGATATCCTTGAAGTATAGAGTAATTACTTTAATTACTTTGAAAAACTGCTCAATGAAACAAGCAGTGATGACAGCACAGTGGTAAACAACACTGACCAGCCATGCAGTCAGGAATACATATCCATACTTGAAGTAGAAAAAGTCATCAAAGGCTTGAAATGTGGAAAGGCAGCAGGAGTAGATGATATTCGACCAGAAATGCTGAAGTATGGTGGTAAGAGTCTTACAGTGGCTGTACTGCATAGTTCAGAAAGCCTGGACAGAGGGACGAATTCCCGATGATTGGAGTAGAGCTCTCATAGTCAGCTACTATGAGAAATAAAAGGGAAATAAAACTGCTTGTGAGAATTACAGAGGTATTTCCCTACTGAGTGTTCCTGGCAAGATCTATGCAAGTATACTTGAGAAACGGTTGAGAAGAATTGTAGAAGAAAAGCTTGGTGAAGAACAAGCTGGATTCAGGCCAAGAGGCTGTCAGGATCAGATCTTCGCTTTACGACAAATAGTCGAGAAAGCATGGGAATATAACAAAGATCTGTATTTAAGTTTTGTCGATTTGGAAAAGGCATATGACAAGGCGCCAAGAGAGAAGCTATTCAATATGCTGCAGTTATATGGTGTCAGTGGATCATTATATTAAGCAATACTTAGGCTTTATTTGAGTTGTAAGTCAGCAGTTAGAATTGAATGAAATACAGGAAGATGGTTTAATGTTAAATCTGGTGTGAATCAAGGATGTACATTATACCCTCTGTTATTCATTATCTATATGGATCACATTATGAAGGAAAGTGGTATTAAACATGATATCAAAATTGGAGATGTTAATGTCAGCTCTTTGCTTTATGCGGATGATGTTATACTTCTAAATAAATCTGCTACAAGTCTGCAAGATTCTCTGACTAAATTGAATAGCTGTTGTAGTAGATGTGGTATGATGTGGTTCAAACCAGTTTTAAACCAGTTTTAAAAACACAAAGACAATGAAAATAGGCAGAATCATTTAAACTGTCAACTGTGTTGTGAATGGAGAACCTGTGGAACAAGTAAAACATTTCAGCTATTTAGGCACGATTTTTACTGAAGATGGTAAATTCACTATATAAATAGACAACAAAATCAGCAAAGCTGGTATGGTCGGAAGTCAATTGAATAAATTCATATGGAATAAGAGAGAAATTAGTCAAAACACTAAGTTAGCTGTATACAAGACAGTGTTCAAACCAGTTTTAACTTATGGATCTGAGAGCTGGGTCGGAAGTAAAACACTTGACCAAAGACTAGAGACCGCAGATATGAGAGTCCTGAGAAAGATTATAGGCGTGAACAGATGGCATCAATGGTAATATCATATTAAAAACGAGGATATTAGGAAAGAACTTGACATTGTCAGCATCCAGGAATGCGTTAGCAGACCTAATCTCAAGTGGTATGGTCACTAAAACAGAATGGGTGAAGAAAGATTAGCAAAACAAATGTTCTCTGCCACGTTGGCAGCAAAACAACCCAGAAGAAGACCAAGATATAGATGGATTGATACGGTACAAAGTGCCTTAGACGATAGAAATATAAAATCTGATAAAGTTGGAGTCTTGACAAGTAACATACTGATTTGGAGGAAAATTGTTCATAGGAAATTAATAATGATGTAATTTTTTTCATGTAGTACTATCATATCCTGTACACCCATTGAGGGTACATGGCAGGAATTTGATGATGATGATGAATGAAAAATTCTGTCAAAAGATAGTAAATGGGTACACACCATCCATTTTAATGCTCGCACCTTTGCTGAAGAGGAGCAGATCTAGATTGTTTAGTCCCCTTTGTCACATATTATTACTATTACTATTATTACGGGCAACTCCAGGGAGTCATTAGACTCATCGAGGGAGGCCCCAAATCATATTCATCACAACTATCTGACATTCATACAGTATCTATCATACCTCGCCTTAAACTCATTCACTGTCACAGCATCCACTACAGACTCAGGGAGCGCATTCCACTCATTCACTACTCTAAAAGTAAAGAACCCAGCTCTAACACCTTTACTAACCACACTTTTGCCCAGTTTCCATGGATGTCCCCTAGTCCTCCCACAACCAGCCCTGTTCTCAGAAATATATTCTGAATTAATTTTATAGAAACCCTTCAGTAATTTGAATGTCTCAATCATATCTCCCCTCCTCCGCCTATCAACCAATTTTTGCAACCCACAAATCCTCAACCTGTTCTCATACGGTTCATTCCACAGATGTATGTTTAATATTACCTGCAGAAAAACAAATATAGAAATATCTATAAAATAAAGGCTTGAGATATATATATATATCTTGGCATATATGTATATACATATATATGTATATGTATTGACAATTCTGAAAAACAAAAGAAATAAGAGGTATGAATTAGAAACTTTTTATCATTGTACATAATAGAATCACATAAAAATTCTTATTATGCTTGTTATTCTTTCAAGTTTAGAATTTAATTTGGCATGCTGAAGTGTGATTTAAATTAATATATGAATTAAGTTTTACATATTTACAGAATACTAGTTAGAAAAAGACTAAATTGTAAAATTTTCAGGTATTGTAAAGTAGTTTTATTTAAAAATTAAATTAATTAAGTATAGTGTTATATAATTTGTGTGTGTGTGTGTGTGTGTATAATAGGACATGGATACTAATATATTCTTCTTCTAGCCCTTTTTTATAACCATTTATTCTTTCTTTCTTTCAAGGTAACACAGTGGTCAGCATTCATTGTGTAGAACATGTTTTTTGTCTATAGAAATTCTACACATTGAATTACAATTATTTATAGTTACAGGCCTCCCTCATCAGTCTTAATCTTTGTCTCTGTTGAAGGCTTCCTGATGCCAACCAAATATATTATTAATATAAAATATTAATTAAAATTTCAAACCAGATATTAATGATATTATTAATATATTAGTATTAATAATATTAATACTAATATTATAATACTGTTATTATATATATAATAGAATATTATAATATATATTAATACTGATGCTAATATATTATTAATTTTGATTAATTAATTAATATTATCAAAGCAGAATACAAAAAAGCAACTAAATTGCAACTAGCTTCCACCAAATTATTTTTCTCTCCTTTGTGCTGTAAAAAGGAGAAAAATGCAATAACAAAGAGAGAGAGAGAGAGAGAGAAGAGTCAGGTCATCAGTCTTTTTGAATGAGATTTCCCTTGATAAGTTGCTTGTCAACATCACCATGCTGAGAAACAGGATGATGCTTATTGAAATAGGAAGTGACTCAGCAGGCAGTTATTCAAGATAAAAAGAAAAAAAAAGGAAATTACCAATGTTTATATACTCAAGTCTGCACATAATTGTAGTTACTAGTGCGCATCACGTCTAATTAAAATGATTAAATTCTGTGTAACCTATATAAAATGTATCTATCATTTCTTTATATTTAAGCACAACATGAGGATAGAACATTTGTAATGCTATTGTAAATTACACATTACGGGTTTACCATGATTTCTGTAATATGTTAACTAGTACTTTTGCTTTAAAAACAAGAAACTTAGTCTCCCAGCAGCAAAGCTTTGCTCCTAATTTTTCTTCTGGTTGAATAATTTGTATACATTCTAAGTTGATTTTATTTATCCAGAAGAAGTTCATGATAACTGCTACAAATATTTAGAATTGCTTCACAGGATGTTTTGTCACCTGGTTCATTGAAAACTATTTCTTTAAGACATTTCATCATTAGAATATATGTTTTATATTAGAACAACATATGTAATAGCATTCTTGGTTTTGAACTAGAGATATCATTTAAATAAATCATTTGATAACTGCTTTCCACATTGTTATTGCTTTTGGAATTTAGTCTTCATGAAGTTGTACAAGATTTGAAGAATTGAATGATCACATCAATATATCATTTACAATTGGTTTACTTGCTACAGAATAAAATACTTCTTATTTTTACTTATTTCTTATGATCACAATGTTATACGTGACTCTTTGTAATATTTTTAAAACTAATAAGTTTTTTTTTTTATAAATATGAACAAAATCATGCATGTGCTTCATCTAAAATGTTTATTAAATGTTATTGGCATGAAAAAGAAATTTGAGTTGAAATTCCAGTTTAATTTCATTTTTCATAATTATCAAATAAATCTTTGTTTGATAATCACGTGAGCACAATTCAGATATCTTTAGATTTTTTTTTTTAATGAATTTTCAGTTT
Organism: Typopeltis vanoorti; assembly: GCF_054136105.1. Classification (NCBI taxonomy): domain Eukaryota; kingdom Metazoa; phylum Arthropoda; class Arachnida; order Uropygi; family Thelyphonidae; genus Typopeltis; species Typopeltis vanoorti. The sequence continues at coordinate 27,195,099 of NC_143574.1, forward strand.
CTTTTGAACACCTCTTAAATTAATGTTTAATCAGTCACATAAGGTCTGATCAAAAGTTATTTTGATATTGATTATGCTCATTATTATGTCAGCATAAAACAAGTTATGGAAAGTTTGTCCATTTGGTTAGAATGTATATTATACTTGACAAGAAATATACTTGTTTTAATCTTAAGCATAAACATGAAGTAACTTCAAACTCGTCTACTTGTATATAGAGGCTGTTAACTTCACTTCAGCTCAGTATCCTATAATGCTAAAACATTATGGGACCCAGACCAGTTTTAATTTTCATTGAGATCTCATCAGTGGGAGCCAGACCCAAGAAGATACCAAGATTAAATTAAAACAGAGGCCATACATTTTCACTATACAAGTTGAAAAAAAAAAATGTGTATCACCTTATTATTAAATATTGTGGATGACTTGTGGAAGTTTTTCCACTTGGTTGTGCAGTATATGGGAAAATAAAAATTTCATGCTTATGTTTATGCTTGCATATAGGATTAATAAGAATATAATTTCTTGTCAAGTATGATATGCATTGTAGTTTTTTCTTTAATCCATAAATTTGTTTAAAGGCCACGGATTTCATAATCTTAAGCCATTAAAAGAAATTTAAGAAAGACACTTTTCAGATTTCAATCAATTTTCGACAATATTTCCAACAGTGGTAGAAATTACTGAAAATGTATGTTGCTGCAGGAGAGGCTTGCCTTGAAAGAATATAAGCTCCAAATCCTGTCTTATTCAGTACAGTCATATCATTCCTGGTTTTTCACACATAAGCATTCTTAAGTAAACTGGGGTTCACCGAGGACAAAATTGCTCATTTGTTGCAGCCAAGATGTGGATGTGAGAGTATATTGAATGTAGCCTCTTCTACTACTACTACCAGTTATATATTTGATTTACTCCTTTATCCAAGATTAAACAAACAAAGTTTGCACCTGAAGTATTTTCAGGACTGGGGCAACTCGTGGCAAAGGTGGTATAACTTCTCATCACTTGCCTTAGTATCGCATATTGCAAAGCACATCTCCTTGCAGACATGTATAATGCTATGCATTAAGGGAAGGATCACTACTCAAACCGATTTTGACCTTTATTGAGGTCTCATCAGTGGGAGCCAGACCCAGAGATGGTGATACTAAGGTGGAAGTAATGGAGAAGTGATATTTCCATACACTTGGATAAAGGATTAACACGCTCATTGCCAGTCACGCGTTATCGCGTGGACATCGCTATCAAGTAAAAAAAATTTGGTCACCACACGAAATTCCAATTTTCAGCTTGGCAATGAACGTGTTAAACCAAATATATAATTGGTAGCATAGCCAAGTGGGAAAAAACTTCCATCAGCTATCTCTAATCCAGAGAATTTTAATAATAAGGTGTGACACCTTTTGGCAACTTGTACATGGAAATATGACTTCTCCATTACTTTCACCTTAGTATCACCATCTCTGGGTCTGGCTCCCACTGATGAGACCTCAATAAAGGTAGAAACTGGTCTGAGTAGTGATCCTTCCCTTAATGCATAGCATTATACATATCTGCAAGGAGATGTGCTTTGCAATATGCGATGCTAAGGCAAGTGATGAGAAGTTATACCACCTTTGCCACAGTCCTGAAAATACTTCAGGCACATGCTTTGTTTGCTTACACTTGGATAAAGGATTAAACAAAATATATAAAAGGTTTCGTTTAATTTTTCTTGGAAGAACAAAATTTACAAACAGAAATGTCAAGAGTGACAGCATGTGTTTCTCTTTACCTCTCCATGGCATGTGCCCCAGAGTGATGGGTGATGTAATTAAGAGGTCAGTTGTGGATCTGGATTGGCATAACCAATACTTGTGGTTATTAATTACTGATAGGTCTTTCTAGTCGGAGAAGTTGACTGTTGATGACTTTCTAATATTTTGGAGACAATTAAAACGATGGCAGTAGGATGGTAGTTTGACAGCACACTTATCTCCATTTTTTGGAATAAGTTGGATATGCACTTGTTTCCATGTATTGAGAAAAGTGCCAGCGATATAGGAGAGGTCTTAGTTTCGAAGCAGTGTTTTAGTACAACATAGAGATACTATCAAGATGAGAAGACTTATTAATGTTCTTTAGCATTCTTCTGATGTTGTTTTGCTGAACTAATACAGGAGGCTTATGGTATGGTAGAAGGTTGCCTTGGTCATCTGTGTAGAAGTTAGAGGAAAAGAGTGATGCCAGGAGGTCACACTTTTATTTTTTGGTGCTGTAACTGTGATTCCATAGATGGCATCACAGATGAGAGAGAGATGTGAAAATCCAGGTGAGCCAAAGTTGCATCTACTGGCGTTTGTAAGGGACCAGAAGGCACAGCTTCCATTTGGACAAAAGGCAATTTTTTTATGATTGTCCATTACAAAGTCAGTTTTGAATTTATCAATAGTTGTTTTGCATTTGTTACATGCTTCAGCATATACTGAGTGTGCAACTGGTGTTCTTGATAATACAAGCTACTTGTGGTAAGCTGTTTTTTCCAATCACTTTGTTACACCTTTAGTTGAACCAAAACTTGAAAAGCGGTGAAGAATTTTGGGTGAAATGTGGAACGAAGGCATAGAATAATTTCTGTGATTCACTCCTAACAGGTGTTTAGATCAACAGAGCAGAAGTCTAACCATGGAGAAGAAGAAGAGTAGAATTTTCAAAGTCATCCCACTTAGTGCTGAAGGACATGAGATTGGGAGTGGCTGGAGGGAGAGTATTCTGTGAATAAGTAAATTTGTATGAAATTTTTTAACTTGGATTATGTAGAATAGAGGTGACCTCTACATGTACCTGGAAGGAGAACTGGTTTAAAAAAAAAAAAAAAAAAAAGATCGAGTATCGGAGGAGTCAGGAGGGTTTCAAGAATTTGGGTTGATAGATGTACAATTTACATTAGGTTATAGAAGTATCTTCTGCATGGCATCCAGCTTAGTTTGTAATGTTCGAAAAGGGAAGCCAGTTGGAGTTGTGGATGTTAAGATCACCGAGGAAGATGATTTTGCTACTTGGATATCTAGATCACAAAGGGTTTTGCTTCGTAGATAGGAAGATGAAGAGGTCAGAGGTTTTCAGAATTTGGAGACTGCTAAATTTAGCACCTCTACCACAATAAAAGTTGTCATAGAGAATCACTCAAAATTGAACTAAAAAAAGTTAAATACAGCTACTATCATTGACTACCTATTAAACACAGCTATTACCAGCTACTACCTATTTCTAGTGCACAATTCTGAAATGAATTCTGAATTGTGCACTAGAAATAGGAGGTGTAAAAAGGTACTAAAGAGAGGAAAAACTAAGACAGGAAACCTTAGATCTGATGACGAAAAGAAGAGATATGAAAAGAGATTTGAATGACACCAATAAAATAGAATATATGGAAATTTGTAAAACTATACGTAAAAGGATGAAACATGAAATTAGATCGTATAATACTAGAAAAATTAAAGAAACAATAGAAAACAATAGTAATATGAAGGTCGTAAGATGAACATTATCAGTTGGAACAAAGGAAATAGTTTCTGTAAGAGGAAACAATGGCGAACTTATAAAAAATAGAAATGCAATAATCAAAAGAATTCAGGAATTTTATACTGAACTCTATGAAGACAAAGACGGAGACATCCAAGAATCATCTATGGATAACTCGAGTGAGGAAGAACACGATGCCCCTGAGATCTTACATGGTGAAATGGAAATGGTACTGCAGGGAAATGAAGAATGGGAAGGCCCCAGGAGAAGATGGAATTATGGTAGACTTCTTAAAACTGGGAGGAAGCTCTGTCATCAAACAGCTGACTAAATTCTTTAATAAATACCTAAAAACAGAGAAAAATTCCAAAAAATTGGAAGTGGAACAATTCACTTCTAATATTAATGTTTAAAAAGGGTAATAAGGAAGAAATTAAAAACTACAGACTAAGCCTACTCCTCACCATATATAAAGTCTTCACAAAAATTATAAATAATAGAATAAAATCTAAACTAGAGGGAATGCAATCCTGTGAACAAGCTGGATTTAAGAGTTACATTATTTTGGACCATATTCACACATTAAGACAGCTCATTGAAAAATCAAGTGAATACAATAAACCCTTATGTCTGGCCTATATAGACTATGAAAAAGCATTTGATTCAGTTAAAACATCTGCAACACTAAATGCACTTGAAACCCAGGGAACTGAGAAACCATATATTGAAACACTTAAAACATATTTAAAATAATGCCACTGATGTAATTAAATTATATAAAAACAGTGAAAAGTTCCCAATACAAAAAGGCATCCAGCAAGGCGACACCATATCTCCCAAATTATTTACAGCTGCACTAGAGGAAGTCTTTAGAAGCCTTGATTGGGAAACAAAAGGAATAAACATAAATGGAGAAAGGCTGCGTCATCTGAAATTTGCAGATGATATTGTCCTAATAGCAGATTATCTTGAAGATCTGGAAGAAAGGCTAAATCAGCTAAATGAAGCCTCCAGAGTAATTGGATTAAAAATAAATAGAATAAAAACAAAAATAATGATGAATCTACTCTATATCTATAAAAAGATAAGACAAAATTTGAAATGTATATGTCACGTTATTAGTTATCTACTCTATATAAAATAAAAAGGTGTTAGAAGATTTATTTAGTTTATTTATGATTATGCAGGATTATAAATATCTACTCTACCTATTCATGAAATTATTTTTTCTTACTTTATTTATCTTTTTTCCATTAAAGTTCCTTTAATTAGAGGTTTCCAGGAATTTAAGATAAGCCGAAATTTGAAATGTTTCTATGTCACAGATGTGACATAAAATTCGAAACGGATGTGACGTCCGTGATGCTTACACCACCTTTGCTGCGAGTCACCCTTGTGTTGCACTACCATTGGGTAAGTCTCTCTCCTTAAGTAGTGCAACACAAGCAACTGCATATAATCAGTCATGACTTACCAGCCCGAAAATCAGGGGATTGGGTGCCATAGGTGCTAGGGGGGGCTTAGCTCCCCTAGTAAATACATAAACTATAGAACTGTCAAAGTTGAAAACCATGAAATAGAACAAGTTACTTCATATGTATATTTGGGCCAATTGTTATCCTTTGAGGATTGCCAAAGAAAAGAGATTGAACAAAGAATTCACCTTGGATTAGATGGCTTATGGGAAAATGAAAGACATATTCAGAAGTGACATCCCTATGAGTCTAAAAAGGAAAGCTTTCGACCAGTGCATACTTCCTATCTTAACATATGGAGGAGAAACATGGACTTTAACAGAAGCCCTAAACAAAAAGCTGAGAACAACACAACATCTCCTATAGAGAAGTATGCTAAAATACATTGGATGACTAGAAAAACAACAGAGTGGAGACCAATGGATGGAGCAAGACAAAGAGGAAGACCGAGAAGAAGGTGGAGGGATGAACTGGAACAAATTGCAGGAGTAAGATGGATGGGATAGGCAGAAAACTGAGTGGTCTAGAAAATCAGACCTTCATCCAGCAGTGGACAGAACCGAAAGATTGAAGAAGAGAAGAAGAAGAAATTTAGCATGTGAATATTACTGTAACTTTGTTACTGAAATGTAAGGAAACCTGAGCAAGAGGGAGTCAAAAGCAGAGGATTTAAATTTTCTTTGGTATGCAGTGTCTCAGATCTCACAAAGGCACAGGGCAACACCCTATCAGTTGTTTTGCATTTATTGCATGCTTAAGTATACTGAGTGTGCAACTGGTGTTACTAATAATACAAGCTACTTCTGGTAGTAACCTTTTATTATTTTTTTTTCAACCACTTTGTTACATTTTTTGTTAAACTAAGGTTTGAATCCAGCCTTTTCCCTCTCTAGAATCAGGATGCAATGATAGTCATCTATTGTACAAAACACTCCTAATTAAATTGCCAGAGATCTGTGAGACATTTCTGCCGAAATCTTTGTTTACCTATACAAAATATGTTTACCCATACATATTGTGTGTGTGTGTGGCAGAGTGGTTAGGTGTATCTGCCCTCCAGCCATGAGGCTGTGAGTTCAAATCCTGCATAGGCTTGAATGTTTGTGATTGTCCTCTCCCAATCCCAGTTTTGTGTCTACTAATCCCATGATGACTGGGTCATCATGGGATTAGTAGACACAAAACCTCCTGCAGTGGGGAGAAAAATAGGCTGTTAATTTTTTTTTTAATATTTAAAAAAAAAAGATTTAATGACTGAAAGCTGAGAGATGATTTAATCTTTTTAAAAAATATGCCTTTCAGCCGAGTAAATCCATTATGCCATATATATATATATATAATAAGCCTTTATGGTGAAAAGGAATTATGCTATGTAATTTTAAAAAGGGAAGGTAGACAGGCTGATTTCAGTCAAGATAAGGTTTTTTCTGGATGTCTGAATTTATTTTGGTGTTTATGGCGCAGATGGTGAAGTGGATGTGAAAGTGATTTTTTTTTAGAGATTTTGGCTTGCTTTACATATTTTGTCTTTTTTTTTGAAAATGGTTTTTGAGGAAGGTTTATTTTAATTGCACTGATACCATTAATGTTTGTGTTTTATTGATTATGAATTTAACGAAAAGATACTATATTTTTTGAATAACAGCTTCACACACGTAAGAGAAAACTAAATATAATTTATCATCATTATCAAATTCCTGACATTTATCCTCAAGGGATGTACAGGATATGATAGTACTACATGAAAAATGTACATCATTACTAACTTCCTATCTACAATTTTCTGATAAATCAATCTGTTACCTGTAAAAGCTACAACATTGTCAGATCTTATATTTATATATCTATCTTCTAAGGCACTTTTTACCATATCAATCACCCTATAGCTTGGTCTTCCTCTGGGTCTTTTTCCTGCCAACTTGGCAGAGAACACTTGTTTGGCTAATCTTTCCTCGCCCATTCTGTTTCAGTGACCATACCAAGATTAGCTCTGTTAATGCATTCCTGGATGCTGACAATGCCAAGTTCTTTCCAAATAGCCTCGTTTTTAATATGATATTGCCAATGATGCCATCTGTTCACACCTCTAATCTTTCTGAGGACTCTCATATCTGCGGTCTCTAGTCTTTGGTCAAGTGTTTTACTTCTGACCCAGCTCTCAGATCCATAAGTTAAAATTGGTTTGAACACTGTCTTGTCTAATTTAGTGTTTTGACTAATTTCTCTCGTATTCCATAGAAATTTATTCAGTTGACTTCCTACCATTCCAGCTTTGTTGATTCTCTTGTCTATTTCCATATTTAATTTACCATCTTCACTAAAAATCATGCCTAAATAGCTGAAATGTTTTACTTGTTCTATAGGTTCTCCATTCAACAATGCAGCTGATATTTTCAATTCCTATTTTCATTATCTTTGTCTTGTTATTGCTGACCTTCTACCCATATCTATCACAGCAGTTATTCAATTTAGTCAGGGAATCTTGCAGACTTGTAGTGGATTTATTGAGAAGAATAACATCATCCGCATAAAGCAAGGAGCTGACATTAACATCTTGAATTTTGATATCAGGTTTAATACCACTTTCCTTCATAATGTAATCTGTATAGATATATAGATTACATTATATAGATATACACTATATAGATAATGAATAACAGAGATGATAATGTACATCCTTGTCTGACACCAGATTTAACATTAAACCATCTCCCTGTACTTCAATTCTAACTGCTGACTTACAACTCAATTAAAAACTAAGTATTGCTTAATATAATGATCCACTGACACCATACAACTGTAGTGTTTTGAATAACTTCTCTCTTGGCACCTTGTCATATGCATTTTCCAGATCTACAAAACTTAAATACAGATCTTTGTTATATTCCCATGACTTTTCAGCTATTTGCCTTTCTGTCCTGGCCCTCTGAACTATGCAGTGTAGCACTGTAAGACTTTTATACCTCTATACTTGAGCATTTCTGGTCTAATATCATCTACTCCAGCTGCCTTTCCACGTTTCAGACTTTTGATGGCTTTTTCTACTTTAAGCATGGATATGTATTCCTGATTGCATGATGATAGCACAGTGATAAAAAAAAACACTGAGCTATCATCATTGCCAGTTTCATTTAGCAGCTTTTCGAAGTAATTACTCCATACTTCAAGGATATCCTTTTCTCCAGTTTTCATATCACCTTTATCATCTCTAATTCCTTTTACAGCACTCTTTCCTCCATTTCTGCAACAACCTCCATAATATCTTGCCACCTTTTTTATGTTTATTTTCTATGTTCTTACCAAAGTCTTCCCATGACTTTTGTTTAGCTAGTTTTACACAGTGTTTAGCTTTCTTACATTTGTCTCTGTATTCTCTGAAAGCACAAGCTGACTTATTTGCCTAGAACTTTTGATATGCTTTCTTCTTTTCCTTCACTGCCTCATTAACTTCCTGTGCCCATCATGGAGTTCTGGTTTTTCTATCCTTGCAGACAACCTCACCACATGCCTCTCTGGCAGAATCAATCAATGTTTTTGAAAGTTTGTTTTTCACTTGGTTAGACTATAATAAATTTAGTTTAATCCTTTATCCAAGTGTGACCAAACAAAGTTTGCGGCTGAAGGTATCCTCAAGACTGGGACAAGGTAGTACAACATCGAGCAACTCGTTGCAAAGATGGACCAAGCTAACATCACTCTTATCTCAGTATCTCCCATAATGCAAAACACATCTCCTAGCGGATATGTATAATGTTGTGCATTAAGGGAAGGGCCACTACCCAGACTAGTTTCGACCTTTATTGAGGTCTCTTCAGTGGGAGCCAGGCCCAGATGTGGAGATACCAGGCAGAAGCAATAGCAAGGTCATCTCTCCGCAAGGAGATGTGTTTTGCATTATGGGAGATACTGAGATAGGAGTGATGTTAGCTTGGTCCACCTTTGCAACAAGTTGCCCAGTGTTGTACTACCTTGCCCCAGTCCTGAGGATACTTTCAGGTGCAAACTTTGTTTGCTCATACTTGGATAAAGGATTAAACTAAATTCATTATAGTTTAACCAAGTGAAAAATAAACTTTCAACATCTTTCTCTGAATCCAGAGTAATTTAATAAAAAGGTGGCACACCTTTTGGCAACTCCTATAGGTAGAGATGACCTTGCTATTGCTTCTGCCTGGTATCTCCACATCTGGGCCTGGCTCCCACTGAAGAGACCTGCCTCCCATGCTGGATATATATGGGAGACTCTGCTTGGGGTAGGTTTTTGCCTGTCTCTGAGTAGAGCCACCACTGAGATTATGGCTCTGGCTGGTGGTGGGGTGAGTCTGCCACTGGGTAGAGCCAACGCTGAGAAGTTCTTCTTGGTACAGGGTGAGGCTGTCACTGAATGAAACAAAGCTGAGTTGGGCGATCTTTCGGGATCGTCTAATTTTTAGAGAGGTTTTTACTTAAATACACCTCAATAAAGGTCGAAACTAGTCTGGGTAGTGGCCGTTTCCTTAATGCATAACATTATACATATCCACAAGGACATGTGTTTTGCATTATGGGAGATACTGAGATAGGAGTGATGTTAGCTTGGTCCACCTTTTTCAATGAGTTGCTCGGTGTTGTACTACCTTGCTCCAGTCCTGAGGATACTTTCAGGTGCAAACTTTGTTTACTCACACTTGGATAAAGGATTAAACTAAGTTTATTACAATCAATGTTTTCTTCAGAGCTTGCCACTGAATCTCCATGGTTTGATTACTGTTCTCAAACTCTTTCATTTTTTCTTGAATAATGTTTGTATATTTTAGTCTACAGTTCCCATCTGAGAGCTGCTCAGCTTTTATTCGTTTTAAAATTTTCTTACATGTTCTTCTTTTCAATATGAAATTCAATTTTATCCTGCTTAAGACTAAATGGTGATCACTTCCAATTTCAAATCCTCTGTACACTCTAGTGTCCTGCACCAGAGAGAAAACATCACTATGAACAATAATATAGTCAATGAGACTTTTCTTATTCCTTGCCTCTTCTCTCCATGTGAATTGTGCACATTTTTATGTTGGAACATGGTGTTAGTAATAATCAGTCCATGTCCTGAGCAGAAATCCAACAAGTATTTGCCATTATTATTAGCTTTTCTCTTTTCTCCAAATTTTCCCAAAATATTTTTATATGTCTGACAATCATTTCCTGCTCTGCTATTTAGATCCCCAACTAGGACCAACTTTTCATTTTTCATTGTGTCAGTTGCTTTTTCTAAAGCCTCAAAAAATTCCTCCACCTCTACTTTAGGGGAACCTTCTGTGGGACAATGAATTTGACAATGAGACTTATTTGTGCCATAGGCACAAATAAGTCTCATTGTCAAATATAATTTATTATTCCTATATATATTGCTCAATATGTCATGAACTTCTTTCAGGGGGGGAAAAAAACCCCCAGAAAAACTGGAAACATTTTGGTAAAGGTACATTTAAAGTTGTGCCTGTGTAACCAACTTGCATTTTAAAATGATGTCGTAATGTTAGTTTAATTCCCAGATTTATCAAAATAAAGGAAGCTATTAATTCTTATTCTGCTCATATTATTTACCGAAAACCTAGCAAGCTACTATTGTCTGAAAGGATATGTTCTATTAAGAAGCTCTTCTTTTTTAATAACAACAAAATTTCTCAACTTCAAAATATAATACAGTGTTAGTTTTGAACATTTTGACTTAATCAATAGAATTTTTCTTTCCTCAGCCAGATGTGCTCATTTAAACTATAAACAGAAGTTGATAAGTAAGTTTGAATTATTAGAAGAAAGAAGCTGTTGGTTCATTCAGCAACCACCCAGCTCTGCCCATGAATCTTAATCAGATAGACTGTATGCCTATTTCTAAGTTTCGGGAAGTGATTGCTGTTAATTGTTTATACTTTTTTATTTTTATTTATTTATTATTTGTAAATTAATTAATTATACATACAGGGTGTTCGGGATAAATTTGACAGTTTCGTAAGGAAAAAGAAAATCTTCTTTGTATCTATTAAATTTAATGAATTGACAAAAAAACATTACAGGCAGAGTTAATTACAATACTATCAACAAGATTTACTCAAAATAACCACCATTAGCATCGATCACAGCTTCAATTCTGCTTCGGAACCTCGAACAAGCTGATGCTACAGTCTCCCTGGGAAGGGCCGAAAAAACTGTTTTAATTTTATCCATTAACTGGGCTTTTGTATTACTGGAAGTGCGATTGGTGTCTTTTTCAACTGCGCCCCATACAAAATAATCCATGGGGTTAAGGTCTGGGGAGTTTGGAGGCCAAACATTTGGACTGGTGAAGTCGTAGAAATTTTCAGACAACCATTTTTGACTTTTCCCAGAGGTGTGGCAAGGGGCCGAATCCTGCTGCCATACATACGGCCTACCATTGGCTACCCTTGTTATCCAGGGCTTGACTACAGTTAGCAACTCCACGAACAAAGCCCGAATTCCAATGCCAGGGTTCTTCAACACCTGTTCCTGCAGATTTGCGAGGAATTCTGCTGTACGAACGCAATCAGATCGTCTGCTAGGGATCTTTCTTCTTGCTACATCCTCGTAGTCACCATTGCAAGTCTCTAGTTCATGCCTGATTGTTTTTACTGTATTCAGGGAGCATTGGGCAGCAGTCGTAATATCCTTATTTTGATGGCGGGCACGAATCATCATGATACAAGTTATTCTCTTCCATGATTCAGGTGGGTTCCAGCTATCCATCCTTTCTGACATCTTGTATATGAATGACGAAGGGTCCAAACTTTTAAATGAAGAGAAGTGTGTGTTAATACATGTAACTTACGGAAAAATATAATTAATTATAAATATGTCAAATTTATCCCGAACACCCTGTATATTCCCACATCTCTGAACTCTGGTAGTGTTTCCTCCTACTGGACAGTAGGAGGAAACCAATACACATGCTATTATACACATGTTGTTTAACTCGTTCTTGCAGAATTTAAATGTTACCAGTTTTTCTGTCTTCTTCCTGAAAGAAGCTCATGACATATGAGGAAAATATATAGGGGTAATAAATTATATTTAGTTTTCTCTTACATGTGAGAAACTGTTATTCAGAAAATATAGTATGTCTAACATGCATGTCTCTATTAAACAAATAACTTGATGAAAGTGTAAAACTTGATGTAGCTTAAAAATACCAAAGCACTTTACATTGATTTTTACAGAGGTCAAGTCTCATGAGAACTGTTACAAAAATAACCTTGTTTGTATCTATGTATTTTATTAATATAAATAACTCTATGGGAATTGATTGTATTTACCGTTTTAACTGAAGTTTCTAGAATGTCAAAAACAAAGGCAATGCTTTGCCATCAGAAGTTTGGTATAATAGCTATGTATAAGAGTACAAGAAAAGTTGTTTATGATTAAGTGTGTGAGAAAGTTGTTTGCGAGTTCTGCGCATGAACATCTTCAAAGTTAGTATCAAAGAGGTTTGCTAGTTTCAGAGAAGTTTCCACTGCCCGACAAGACAAGGAAAAAAGAGCGCATGGAGGGAAAAAAAGAATGGGCCGGCCTTAACAAAAGGATCAAAGAGAACTACTGATTTCTTTGGGTTTTACAACCCTTGGTGTAAGGTCCCGAGAAGGCAAAAATATAGGTGGACTGAGCCGAACATTGTGAGGAGTTTCCGGCAGAGAACCAGAGGCAATCGAGAGGCGAGGTCCAGTTGCTGACAGAAGGAGAGGCGAAGCGCTGTTACCAAAGAGAGCCAGAGGCAGTCAGCAGAGAACCAGAAGTATACTGACCCAGAGAAACGGACTTTGCTGCAAACCCACGCCAGAGGAAAAAATTGGAAAGTCAACCGAAGCCAAAAGCCGCAGAACGATGTTCAAGCCTGTATGCTGAAACTTCTTGCATGAGCTTTTGAGTACTGGGAAAATTGCAGTCCAAGAACCGCTAATACTCTGACGAAATTCCCCCTGAAGCAAGACCTGACATGAAAGAAGAACCATAGTGACTTTGATGCTGGACTTTTGGAAGAGGTCATGACAAAGAGCCTCCATAAATGTGTCCAACCTTTAATGTACATTCTTTTTGTAATCTAGGAGATATGTCATAGATGGACTGATAAGAAATAGTAATAAGAAATATTTATAAGAGTCCTCTGAGTTGTTGTTAACTGGAATATTAATTGTAAGATAACTTGCCATAGCTAGTTGATCTCTTTATTAGTAAATTAGTCTCGGCAATTTGTTTTTTTTAGCAGAGAAGTAACAGAGTAATTATATTGTACAGTTATTTAATATTGAAAGTTTGTTTCTTTATACCAAAATGATAGGTAGAGAGAGAAGAGTAACCTCCTTATCGCTTATTTAATGTACTTTATTTAAAATGTAAATAAATGTGTTTTAATTATATGTCTATAGAGTGCCGCCTGATTGCTTTATTTTACAATGCACTGTTCCTAAAAAAAAATATCGGACTTGTGAGCGAGAAACCAAGTGAGATAGCCAAAGCGTATAGTTAAGTTCAAATAGACCACGACTGTTTGTGCAAAGTTTTACTGAAGGAATTTGTATTAGAGAAAGAGAGAGAGAGAAATCAACCGGCCGTATTACTGAGTTTTATGCCAATTAAAAGATATTAGTGGTGCAATCTCAATAAAAATAAATTTTCTAGTATCCATAGGCATAGTATCATTAGTCTAAGCATGAAAGTTACGAGAGAGAGAAAGCGCGCACTGCTAATTAGAATAACGGTATTTCAAAGGCACAGTAACCAAGCAGGCATATTAATAGAAAGTAGCTCACGTTTACAATGCGCAGCAGTGACAGTATAAAATCCACAGAGTTAAAATAAGAAATAGTGGATTGGAACAGTTTTGTAAATAAAGAATAGGCAAATAAATAGAAAGTGTGGATGTATATATATATATATATATCTTGCACTATATATATATATATAGTGCAAGAAAATTTTTTAAGAACCATGAATGTGAACAGCAGTAACTCAGAAGCCACTAGTACTAACACAATGGGGGATGTAGAATTCTTTAGGACAGTAAATCATCACCTCGTAAACCCTCAATTCTCTCGAGAGGGCCACGATCATGTGTTGTCTTTCTTCAAGTTTGTAGAAGAGCTAAGGAACGTCAGAGACTGGTCGGACTTCCAGCTTCTAATAATCTTAAGGAATAAACTGATTGGAAGGGCCAAGAATTTTTTGTATTCCTCTCTCATTCTGAGAGACACTTTGGAATACAATAAATTCAAGGATAACCTGATATCTCAGTTTTCCAAAGTTAAGAGCATGGGTCCGAACCTGCGGTGGCTGCAAAAATGTAGACAAGAGAAAAAATAATCTATTACTGATTATTACAACGGATTGCTCACCTTAGCTAATAGCTTGAGTGTGTCCAGTGATGAAAAGAGCCACTTTGATTGGGCTGTCTTCAACCAATTCAGGTTAGGAGTAAGAGAAGAATATAAAAAGACAGTGTACAAAAGGAAAATAAACACCTTAGAAGAATGCCATCAGGCCATAAAAGAAAAAGAAGAAAGGCTAGGCGATCTTTATCCCGAATCCAGTGCCAGCCAGATACATAACATTACTGAAGCGTCAGATCAAAAGAGAGAGGTTAAGAAAGAAAAAAAAATTCAGAGAATCCTAAAGAAAAAAGTAAAGACAAACTGAAGGGATGTAAAGAAGAAAATAAGGCCACATAAGTAAATAAAATAGACCACAACAGATTGACTGTCGCAGAGACTTTTGACATGGAAGAACTATACTCTTATATCAAAAAATAGGTAGAAAGACTACAGCAGCTCTTGTTAAATAAACATGACTCCATTCTAAACCAATTAGGGGAGTTCAAGCCTCCAAGGAGTAGCTGGGCTCTGAACAAGAGTGACCTGAAAGGGAAAACAGGAGGAAAGTGCCTCAGTGCTATAGATGCAATAAGTTTGGGCACATTGCCAGATATTGCTATAGCAGTAGAAGAGACTCTGATAGAAGGATGCATTGGGAATCTAATGTCATGATGATTCACCATCATCCAACATGGAGGACTAAGAAGTGGCCAAGAAATATTAGAAATCAGCATGAAAATTCTATGACTATGATAAGGGGGAAAATAAGAGAGCTAAAGTGTAGAGATTTACTGGACACTGGTTCCCAAAAGTCAGTGATAACCAGATCTCTGTTCAGGAAATTGCGATCATGAGTGTCTGACGGTATCACTAAACTAAGAACACCTGTCATGTTGAAAGGAATAACAAACCCACCATTTATACCTTGGAGAAAGTGAAGGTAAACATGTGGGTGCCAGATTTTAAGTTAAGTGTTTCACCAGAGTTGTTAATTATCTCTTGAATTTTCCATAATTCCAGAGGATACCTCTGGAACTATGGAAAAGATAGTTCTTGGAACCAACTTTTTAGAGAAACATTAGTTCTCTTGTGATTTCTCTAAAGTGGTGATTTCCATTTTGGGATTTAACCAAGTTGCCAGGCAGAGAGGTAGTCAAGGGTGTCGTGCTGGTGAAAATGTTGATGAGAGCAACACACACGGAACGACCATTCCCATTTAGGAAAGAGGAAGGCAAGAAAAAATAAAATCGTTGATAAAAAAAGACAGAGAAAATTCTTTGCCTGATTCCCCAATTGTTAGAGATACTAAACAAGTAAAAGAGGGAGAGACCCTACACATCTTCATTGTCTAGGTGGCGGCAAATGGGAAAGAGGAATTAGAGGCCACAAATAAGAATGCAAAGAACGAAATAGAAGTGAACACATTAGAAATAGAGAGAAGTAGTAATAATATTCACCACCCAGGTAATGGGAGAAATAGAATAAGGTGAGCAGGTTGTCATAAAGGGTTAAATTACTTGAGGGATAGTGACAAACATGAGTCACAACATCCGTCGCACCCAAAAGAGCTCACATGTCAGCCTGATGGCATTCCCTGCTCAAAATTAAAAGACAAATCTGAATATTGTCCAACTCAGAGAAAGCATGAGACATGATACAGAAACAGATTACAGAAAAAATTTTTCATGGCTTACAAATTTTTCATGAAGGGGTGGGCCTTTGTAAAACTCGATGTAGCTTAAAAATACCAAAGTGCTTTACATCGATTTTTGCAGAGGTCAAGTCTCATGAGAACTGTTACAGAAATAACCTTGTTTGTATCTATATATTTTATTAATAAATAAGTTTCGTGTGATGATACTGCATTACCCCCCCCCCCTTTTTTTTTTTTTTTTTTTTTAAACAGGAGTTCACAGTACCATCTAGTCCCCCCAAATTTTATCCGGGCTCCGGAACCGGCATAGGCTGACGAATCAGACCTATGGCTGGGTCAGTATTCCTGACTATAATCCGTGTGTCCTCAGACCGGTTTGCCTGCTTGCACGATGAAAAACACCAGATAAACTGATGGAAAAATCCCTGCTGTCCATGCCCAAGACCGGCTAACTTGGCTATGGCTGAGGACGATCCTTAAGCTCCTCACGTCGTTGACAGGAATCGAACCTAGGACACTCCTTCCCCAGGCATATGGTTATGTGAAGCGCAAAGCCACGCGGACCTATTTTATTAATGTAAATAACCCCATGGGAATTGTTCTATTTACCGTTTTAACTAAAGTTTCTTGAATGTTAAAAACAAAGGCAATGCTTTGCCATATGATAGCTATGTATAAGAGTTGTTTACAATTAAGTGTGTGAGAAAGTTGTTTGTGAGCTCTGCACATGAACACCTTCAAAGTTAGTATCAAATTGGTCCGCTAGTTTCAGAGAAGTTTCCGCTGCCCGACAAGACGAGGAAAAAAGAGTACACGGAGGAAAAAAAAAGAATGGGCCAGCCTTAACAAAAGGATCCACGAGAACTACCGATTTCTTCGGGGTTTACAACCCTTGTTGCAAGGTCCCGAGAAGGTGAAAATAAAAGTGGACTGAGCCGAACATCGTGGGGAGTTTTCAGCAGAGAACCAGAGGCAGTCAAGAGGAGGCGAGGTACAGTTGCTGGAAGAAGGAAAGGCGAGGTGCTGTTACCAAAGAGAGCCAGAGGCAGTCAGCGCAGAATCAGAAGTATACTGACCCAGAGAAACAGACTTTACTGCGAACCCACGCCACAGGAAAAAATTGGGAAGTGAACTGAAGCCAAAAGCTGCAGGACGATCTTGAAGCCTGTATGCTGAAATTTCTTGCCTGAGCTTTTGAGTACTGGGAAAATTGCAGTCCAAGAACCGCTAATACTCTGACGAAATGCCCCCTTGGTGACTTTGATGCTGGACCTTTGGAAGAGGTCATGAACTATCTATAAGAAATATCTACAAGAGAGTCCTCTGATTTGTTGTTAACTGGAATATAAATTGTAAGATAATTTGCCATAGCTAGTTGATCTCTTTATGAGTAAATTAGTCTCGGCAATTTTTTTTTTTTAGCAGAGGCAATTATATTGCAGTCATTTACTATTGAAAAGGGAAAGTTTGTTTCTTTATATCAAAAGGATAGGTAGAGAGAGAGGAGTAACCTCCCTTCGCTTATTTAATGTACTTTATTTAAAATGTAAATAAATGTGTTTTAATTATATGTCTGTAGAGTGCTGCCCGATTGTTTATTTTACAATGCACTGTTCCTAAAAAAAAAATATCGGACTTGTGAGTGGGAAACCAAGTGAGATAGCCGAAGCGTATAGTTAAGTGCAAATAGACCACGACTGTTTGTGTAAAGTTTTACTGAAGGAATACAGTAAAGTTTTACTGTATTAGAGAAAGAGAGAGAGAAATCAACAGGCCATATTACTGAGTTTTTATGCCAATTGAAAAAGATATTAGTGGTGCAGTCTCAATAAAAATAAATTTTCTAGTATCCATAGACATAAGACTCGTAGTGTGAAAGGTAGATAAACATAGTATCATTAGTTTAAGCAGGAAAGGTTATGAGAGAGAAGGCATGCACTGCTAATTAGAATAATGGTATTTCAAAGGCGCAGTAACCAAGCAAGCATATTAATAGCAAGTAATAGCCCACGTTTACAAAAGGATAGATTAGGGACATGCAGTGAGAGCCGATACTCTCGGCCATGACACCCCATACAGATCAAACAGTATATAAGCATTAAGATGAAAAGCCAAACAACGATATTTTCTGGCGAAGTTAGTTAGATTAAGGGGATAAAAATCCCTTATTATTTTACAGCCAGTATGCGAAACTAAGATCGAAAACTACGATCTACGAGTTTCATGCCGAAGAACTATCATAGAATCCAAGGGATTTTTATCCCTTTAATTTAACTAACTTCGCCAGAAAATATAGCCGTTTGGCTTTTCATCTTAATTATAATATAATTTATAATATATGGGTGCACCACTCTGGCATTTTTATAGTGAAGGTATGCAAGTTCTTTTCACTTAAACTTTAGTATCATCCAGGTCTACCTACTCACTGATGAGACTTCAAAAAAAGGTTGAAACTGGTCTGGGTAGTGACCTCTTCTCATAATGTAAAGCAGTATTACTTCTCCTAGGAGCTATGTTTTCACATTATGAGAAAATATCAAGGATAGTGAGGGAGCTTGCTCCACCTTTGCTGTGAGTTGTCTTGGTGTTGTACTACCAAGTGGTCACTTACGCTTGGATTCATCGATAGTTCTTCGGCATGAAACTTGTAGATTGTAGTTTTCGATCTTAGAGTTTCACATACTGGCTGTAAAATAATAAGGGATTTTTTTATCTGCTTAATTTAGTATATAAGCATATTCCTGTTATCATAAATAGTCCATATTAATATATATGACATACCCCTGGAGTTGACTGTACATCTCTGTACCATTAGTAGAATAAATTGCAAGAGTATATCATCCAGGTGGTGACATTACAGGAATGGAAGAACCAACAGCTTATACTGGAATTGTGATGAATGAAGTAGAGGTAAATAGTCTATTACAGAACCTCAATGCCAATACATCTGTGGGATTGGATGTTATACCAGCTCGTGTCGTACGTGAAGCGGCTAAAGAATTGTCCTTGAAGAAGTGCCCTTGACCATTTTGTTTAATTTGAGCCTCAGGTCTGGGTCAGTCCCAAGGGGGTGGAAAGAGGGGGAAAATAGTTCAGCTGCATAAAAGTGGTTCCAAGGCTGCTGTTGAAAATTACCGGCCAATCAGCATAACAGGAATCTTTATCAAAGTCTTGGAGAAAATAGTCAAGAGGAAAATTCAAGATTGGATAGATGAAAATGGGATACTGTATCGGGGACAGCATGGTTTTGTGAAGGGTAGGTCATGCCTCAGTAATTTGCTCACGTATTATAACACAGTGATGGCTGAACTGGATAAGGGTAATGGGTTTACAGTGATTCTACTGAACCTTGCTAAGGCCTTTGACAGGATATCACATGGAATTCTAATCAGTAAAATGCAGCATATGGGGATGGATATAGGATTGGTGAGATGGATAGGAGGGTGGTTGATGGAGAGATATCAGAGAGTGGTTTATTCAGGAGTGGAGTCCAAAAGACGGCCTGTGACTAGTGGTGTGCCACAAGGATCTGTTCTTGGACCACTGCTGTTTAATTTGTTCATTAATGATATAGGAAAGGATCTGAGAGGAACAGTTCATTTGTTCGTGGATGATGCAAAGTTGGGTAGGGCAATAGTGAATGCAGATGATGTCAAAATTTTGCAGGATGATTTGGATTGGAGGTCTGGGCTAAGAAGAATGGATGTCAATTTAATGTGGCAGAATGTAAGGTTATACATTTTGGGGTGAAAAGATTAGCAGCAGTTTACTACATTGGTGGAACTGTACTCCGGGAAATTGATGAGGCAAGAGATTTAGTAGTGTTGGCGGATAAGGAGTTAGTTTAGGGGGCACATTGCAAAAGTGGCCAAATCAGCTCATCAAATCACTTGGTTACTGAAGAATACGTCGACAAGCAGAGACAAGCATGTTATTGTTCCTCTGTATCGAGCCTTGATAAGACCCCATCTCGACTACTGTGCCCAGATTTGGTCACCTAGGTTTCTTCTTGATGGGGAGGAGGTTGAGAGGTTCCAGAGGCAAGTGACCAAGATGATAGCAGGTCTGTGGAATGAACCTTATGAGAACAGGTTGAGGATTTGTGGGTTGCAAAAATTGGTTGATAGGCGGAGGAGGGGAGATATGATTGAGACATTCAAATTAGTGACGGGTTTCTATAAAATTAATTCAGAAGATATTTTTGAGAACAGGGCTGGTTGTGGGAGGACTAGGGGACATCCATGGAAGCTAGGCAACAGTGTGGTTAGTAAGGGTGTTAGATCTGGGTTCTTTACTTTTAGAGTGGTGAATGAGTGGAATGGGCTGCCAGAGTCTGTGGTGGGTGCTGACAGTGAATGAGTTTAAGGTGAGGTATGATAGATACTGTGTGAATGTCGAATAGTTGTGATGAACATGATTTGGGGCCTCCCTCGATGAGTCTAAGGATTTCCTGGAGTTGCCCGTAATAATAATCATAATTTTAGTTTAATCCTTTTTATTTTAATCCTTAGTTTAATCCTTTATAGGTAAATATGACTTCTCCATTGCTTCTGCCTTAGTATCACTACTTTTGGGTCTGGCTCCCACTGACGAGACCTCAGTAAAGGTCGAAACCGGTCTGTTTAGTGCCCTTCCCTTAATGCATAGCATTATACATGTCTGCAACGAGATGTGCTTTGCATTATGGGAGATACTGAGACAAGGAGTGATGAAAGCTTGGTCCACCTTTACCATGAGTTGCCTCAGTCCTGAAGATACTTCAGGCTCAAACTTTGTTTGCTTACACTTGGATTAAACTAAATTTATTATAGTCTAACCAAGTGGAAGAAAACTTCCAACTGTACCATTAGTGTTATTGTAAAGAATTTGTAGACTTTGAAAGAGATATAATATTGGTAAAAGATCTCATCACTGAAAATCAATCATGTGAGAATATCACCTGAGTCAGCAGTTTCAACCTTTTTTTTATCTTACGGCACACTTAAACTTATTACTAAAATTCTATGGCAAGGCATTCAAGTATTAAGAAATATATCGACTGTTTCAAATAAAGATGAAACCCCATTTATTTATGACACCTTGTAATGAAATACAAAAGAATAATGATAGTTATTTATGATAGTAGTTATTTATTAATTTTTTCATTGTTTCATTATGTCCCTTGTGTGAGGGTGGATTGTAGATGGGCATACCCTCAAATCTTCTTCCCAGGTTTCAAGCTACGACTATTCTTGTTTTTTATAGTGTTCATTGCAGAAAAGCTAGCTTCACACAAATATGAAGTGGAGAAAGGAAGAAGTGCTTCAATTTTGTCTTTTCCTGATAATGGGATATTCACTTCAAAGAGACAAGCAGAATGAAATAGTATCTGTTGTTGAATGTTTAAGTTTTAATCCTCTGTCATTCCTTATTTCTGTTAGCTCGTCATCTGCAGTGTTTAAATTTGCCAGCTGACATGCGCTTAAGACACACGGATCTCTTACCCAATCTAAGAATGATACGTTACGTGAGGGAAAATATTTTGCTAGGAACCATTGCTTGATTTGCTAGTTTTGCTGGTTTTTTGCCACATATAACACGGTGGGACGTGGTGATTATTCTTCACTTGAAATAAAGCAGAGTGACAAATAATCTCCATTGTACTGGTGGACAATGGTTTTAGATGTACTAACATCACTCAGTACTTCACTGTCATCTAATTTTCGTTTTTTAAATTAGAAACTTGTCCACGTTGAATGGATCCTTATAAAAAAAATAATAAAAAAATAAACCAAAGTTGAAAAAAAAATTAACTCTTACCAGTTAAAGGAATTAAAAGAAATTATGGCTATCACTTAAAATTACTGGTCTCATAATGTTTTAAAAGTGTAGCACTCTTAGTTTTCACTAAAATTCACCACCATTGAAGCAAAATGAAACGGATCTTACAGAATTGAAACTAATTCAGCTGTCTTAGTGAGAAATATACTCAAAGATTTCAGTTCACTGATTAAATCTGTCTCATCTTTTTATGGCACTGATGCTACTGTGTAAGCGCAGTGTATGCTGTAATTGTTGCACTTTCTCTGGATGTGCAACAATTACAGCATACAGCAATGCATATCTATAAAAACAGGTATAATAAATCTATATTATATCAATATAATCATACATTTTTTTCACTCTTAACAATTCCTTTGATGCAATATAAACATTATGACTCCTCAATATACTTTGTAGGTAAAATGTGCAAAATGACTTCTTTTACATCAATTTTTATTCCTTTATATCAATATCTCGTGGCACACCTGTGAACCTTTTGTGACACACCGGTTGAAACTTGCTGACCTAAGCCAAGGCATGTACTTAGAAAACTTAGGAAGCACTAGTATGGAAGTAGTGCTTCCATACTATTACAGTAGTATGAAAATCTCCTCATTCCAATGTAGAAATGGTTGACCAGTAGTTCAAAGAGTATGCAATGCTCAGGTTAGTAGTATGTTATTATGTACAGATTTGCACATTCTCTGGAAAGACAAATGTATATAAACCAAGCATCAGTCATAGTAGCAGATACTACACTGGTGTAAAGAACAGCATCCTGTGGTCTGTAAATCATTGAAGTCCGTTATATGGAGCAGCAAATCATACTAATCCCCCCCCCTCTTTTTTTTTTTTTTTTTTAATAGATGGATGGGCAGGTGTTTGGGTATTCATCTGGTAAATGAATGCTTCATTGCAGAGTGCATCGCACCAGTTATGAAGCTTGGTTGCAGAGGTAAGGGTTTGGAGCTGTTTCTCCTGGTATGGATTTGAGTTTTTGATTGTATATGCACAATACTGTTCTAGTGATCTAAATTTGAATGGTGATGGATATACAGTGTTGCCTGTATTGTTGCAGTTTCAGAACAGAGGACTTTAACTCAATTCTATCAAGACAAAGATTATGATTCTCAAAGGCAGGGATGCGCCTGAGAAACGGAGAAATAATCAAGGAAGTCAAGTTCAAATACCTGGGATTCATTATCAATGTGAAGGATTGCTGAGGACATCAGAAGAAGACTTGTCTAAAATCTGGAAGGATGGTTCTTTCTCCACAGGAACAAAGTTGAAGATTTTGGCTACAGCTGTATTTTTCAACAGCAACTTATGGATATGAGACTTGAACCTAAAGAAGTCTGATAGAAAAAGGATCGCTGCTTTTGAGATATGGTGTTACAGAAAGCTGTTGAGGATATAATATACTGAAAGGTGATCAAATAGATGTAGAAAGGATTGGTAGAATAAGGCTTAAAGATATTGACAGAAGAAAGCTGAAATACTTTGGACACATTGCAAGGAGGACTTCTCAAGACAGTGATTTTACTACCATCTCAGGCAATGCATGGAATGCATTACCTGAGACGGTAGTAAAATTGCCTTTAGAGGATAGTTAAAATGAAATGGTGGATGAGTTTTAGGAGTGGCATGATAAACTTTTTGTCTAGCATTGACCTCTGATGATGATGGGTAATAATAAATTGGTTATTGAAATTGAGTGAAATGGATAGTAATTGATGTCCTGGTTGTGGTTCTGGTTAGCTGATAAACAGCAAGTTGTGGGGGGAAGTATCTTAAAGAAGGGCAGGAAACAAAGTACTACAGAGTTCTATTATGGAATCATTGGTGCATATTTTATGTTGACAATATTTTCCAAGGATTGAAGGGAAATACTTGTTTGCAGTTGATGGAAAGTTAATAGCAGATGATGATGTGCTTTCTTCAAGATGATTTGAATAAGCTTGATTATATGGGCAGATAAGTGCAGAATTCAGTGTAATATTGCCAAGTGAAAGGTTCATTGTTATTAACAACCCCCATGGGGTCAACCTCTGGTGAGAGTTGACCCCATGGTCAACTCTCACCAAAGTTGCCCATGGACAGAGGCATTTAACTGAGCCAACTTCTGGTGAGGTTGGCTCAGTTAAATGCCATCTTCAAACCAGGGGAGTTATTTTCAACTTTCATTGTTTATATTACAAATGATGCTCTAGTGTTTTTTTTATTTATTTTTGAGTATATTTTTTGTTTTTAAATAATATTTTGTAAATTAAACATTACTTGATAAATTTCTGTATATTTTAAACTTTATTTCTTTTTCAAAATATGTTTAATGAATAGACCATACAGAAATGATTTCCAGTATGGTCTAAAATATTATATGATATGTTTTTTTTTAATTATTTTTGTTTAATGTTTTAACATCAGTAATAGAATTGGCTTGATGGTATTTTTGAAATTATTTAATGTTCATAAAATCCAATAAGAATTAGGTTCTTCCCTCCTACTAATCAAGAATAATAAATATGCACAGTTTTTTTTTTTAATCTTTTTTGTTAAGGTGATAAAAAAAAGACGTGAAGAAATTTTTATTTTTAACTGTTTTAGGTAATGGTGATGTTATTGTAACCTTGCTGCCTGTCAACAGTCGTTGTGCATGGATAACAAAAGCTGAATTCCGACCAGAACTTGTTCCTGAGGAACTAATGGCTCATGGATTGACTGTAGGTTAATTTTACTTTTAAGTATTTTTCAAAATTTAAAAAATAATACAGTTATAGCTTTATCATCAGTTCCTGCTATGTACTCTTCAGCAATGAATGCAATGAATAGAATATTATAATTCAGTTTGTACTATTTTCTTAGTTTTCTTCCAAATTAATCGATATCTGTGAAATCTCTAATATTTATATCAGGTCTTATACTTCTCTTCTATTGCAATGCTAGCTGAATCAGTGCACCTAAATCTTTGTTCTCCTCTTGGCCTATTGCTGTAAGCCAGGTATTAAAAACTTGTCAACCTTCCATTCTTTTTAAGAGATCACATCACATCAGACATCCTCGCACATTCTTGAATACTAATGATCTTAAGTTCTAATATTTTCATTTTTAACATTGATGCTGCTATTGATGACATCTGTTAACTCCTTATTTTTCTTATGACTCTCATTCAGGCCCAGCTGGTGGCGTGTGCAATATACACAGGCGCCACAGAAGAAAAGGTGCCTAAAAGATGACAAAAAATATGAGATAAGAGTTTAAACGAATGGTATGGAATGGTACATATAATTATGAATGTACATCATCTTCTGTTCGGGGCCCCTTCAGATCTTCCCGGAAACGAACGAATAAATTCTGAAATTGTATCCTGGATTCGATTATATCTTTTTTTTTACTAAATAATTTAAGGAAATTACAACGTCAACTAGGATGTACTAAAATAAATTTTAATATACTTCAATATTTCGGCAACGTGACGTTG
This sequence comes from Typopeltis vanoorti, assembly GCF_054136105.1. Lineage (NCBI taxonomy): Eukaryota > Metazoa > Arthropoda > Arachnida > Uropygi > Thelyphonidae > Typopeltis > Typopeltis vanoorti. The sequence continues at coordinate 27,220,368 of NC_143574.1, forward strand.
CCACTTTCAAGAAACTTAAGAACAAGACACGTGCATGCAGGCACAACAAACAGTAAGTGAGGAAGAAGCAGGAAGCTATTATTTCTCCTAAAGTCCTGATGGTGCCCCTTAGTAGGCAGTGTTGGTATTCTTGGGCGATTGAGCTGAAGGTCTTCTGATGTAGGTTTCCCAAATTTGAGGCAGTCTCATGCAGCCAAATTTGTTGAGATTTGGATTGTTTCTTAGGGCTAAAGCTGATTCCATGAAAAGCCTTTCATATTTGTATTTACTATGGTGTATTATTGTAGCTTTTTTCCATTGTATTCTATGGCAGGTATCCAGCGCATGGTCAGCAAGACCAGAGTGGCTGTATTGGTGAAACTGGATGTAGTCCTGTGTTCTGAAATTCTGATATTTGTTGTCCTGCCTGTTTGGCCAAAGTAGGACAGCTTACAGCTGCAAGGGACCTGGTATACACCAGGTAGGTCTGGGGGGGGGGGGTTGGTCTTTAGTAGAGCGGATAAGGGATGCCAATTTTTATATAGTCTGTAACAAGAAGTTAAGTCATGTTTTTTTAGGATTTTTGTAATTTTTTCCGAGGTGCCTTGGATATAGGGTATGCTGATGGATTTAGAGTAATCCTTGTTGTGAGGGGGGAGGGGGGGGTTGTGGTTTACTGGTTTCAATATTTTTTGGATTTTTTTTTTGGGAGGGGGTAGCCATTGGCTGAGAAAGTGTTGAGAATGTGGTTTAGTTCTGTGGTTAGGGCATTGTCATTTGAACAGATAAGTTTAGCCCTGTTGTGTAGTGTCTTAATGACTCCATATTGTTGCAAGGAGTGGTGGTGGGTTTGTTAGTGAATGTATCTGCCTGTATGGGTGGGTTTTCTATAGACTGAGAAAACCAAGGTTCCATCAGGCTGGCAGGTGACTAGTGTGTCTAAGAAAGGCAGTCGATTTTTTTTTTTCTTCAAGGGTGAATTTGATTCTAGGGTGTTGGTTGTTTAAGTGTGTTAGGAAGGAGAGGAGCGCATCGGAGCCATGTGGCCAAATAGTGAACACATCATCAACATAGCGAAGCCAAATGGTTGGTTTTTGTGGGGCAGAGTTTAAGGCTTTCTCTTCAAAAGTCTCCATATAAAAGTTGGCCAAGAGTGGGGAGAGTGGAGAACGCATGGCTGTCCCCTCTATTTGTTTGTAGAATTTTCATTGCCAAACAAAATAGCCTGAGTTCATTGTGAACTGAAATAGGGCTGTGATTAGATTGGATTAGCTCTAAGGATTCTTTGAGTTGGACATTTGTGAATAAGGAGCAGACATCAAAACTGACCATTATGTCACTGTGTTTGAGCGGAAGGTTTTCTATGCTGGCTTTGAAGTGGGCTGAGTTTTTTATGTGTGAAGGTGTGTTGCCAGTATAGTGTGAGAGAGCTTTGGCCAAATGTTTAGCTAGTTTGTATGTGGGGGAATCAATGCCATCCACTATGGGACGTAATGGCACATTTTCTTTATGTATTTTTGGGAATCCATAAATGGGGGGGGGTATGGAGTTAAATGGTTTTAATTTGTTAGTGATTTCCACATGCCAAGAAGTGACCCTCTTAAAGAGCCTGTGGAGTTTTCTAGTTTGTGAGTTGGTGGGATTGTACTCGATAGGGAGGTAAGTAGCCCGATCAAACAGTAGCGCTTTCAGCTTACCTGTGTAATCCTTTTGGTTAAGCAATACTGTGGCGTTCCCTTTATCAGCTTTGGTGATTATTATTTTCTTGTTTTTCTTTAATTCTAGTAGAGATTTAATTTCCTTACTGGGCATGTTGGCTTTTGGTGGTTTAGCTTTGGTCAGAACACAAGCCACATCCAGTCTAATATCGTTGGCGTTGTGGTTTGGAAGGCGTCGTATCCCGCGTTCAATTCGTATCATAATATCTTCAGCAGGTATTCTTCTGGGCGCAATGGCGAAGTTGTGGCCACGTGTGAGGGCGTTGAGTGCTTCAGGTTTCACACTAAATGACGAAACATTGACTACTGTTTCGGTAGGAAGTTGTGGTTTCGAGATAGAGTTCTTTTTTAAATCCCCCCCACCCCCCCCCCCCCCCACCCCCCCCCCCCCCCACCCCCCCCCCCCCCCACCCCCCCCCCCCCCCACCCCCCCCCCCCCCCACCCCCCCCCCCCCCCACCCCCCCCCCCCCCCACCCCCCCCCCCCCCCACCCCCCCCCCCCCCCACCCCCCCCCCCCCCCACCCCCCCCCCCCCCCACCCCCCCCCCCCCCCACCCCCCCCCCCCCCCACCCCCCCCCCCCCCCACCCCCCCCCCCCCCCACCCCCCCCCCCCCCCACCCCCCCCCCCCCCCACCCCCCCCCCCCCCCACCCCCCCCCCCCCCCACCCCCCCCCCCCCCCACCCCCCCCCCCCCCCACCCCCCCCCCCCCCCACCCCCCCCCCCCCCCACCCCCCCCCCCCCCCACCCCCCCCCCCCCCCACCCCCCCCCCCCCCCACCCCCCCCCCCCCCCACCCCCCCCCCCCCCCACCCCCCCCCCCCCCCACCCCCCCCCCCCCCCACCCCCCCCCCCATTCTGTTGCTGGAGTAGAGCTTACCACTGAAGTCAGTTCTTGAAAAAGGTATCTAGGGTTGTTTGCACAGCTTTTTTTTCATCATAAATGGTCTTATAGCCACTGATGGTCTCACTTAACTGCATGGTAAACCTTTGTAAACTGCTCAATGTTAGGATCTTGCTCCTCAAGCTCAGCAAATCCTGCTTCAATGAGACAAAAGGCTTCAACTAATGCTTTTGTCTTAAACTTTCTTCGCTCTGGATCTTCTGATTCTTCAGGTTCTTGTGTTTCTATCAGCTTCTTCTCTATCTCCATAAGATCTTCATTGGTTAATTCTTGTTGTGGGACTCTAGTAAGTCAATAGCATCATTTTCATTGATATCCAGTTGTAGTGCATTGCCGCTATCCACCACAGCTTTTCTGGCTTTGGAGATATCTTCTTCCGTGAAGTCACGAAAATCATCACAGAATTGAGGGCATAGTTCCCGAGTTCCCAAATTATTAATTTAATTATTAATTATCCTTATGCAGCGCCTTGGAAACCCATTTGTAAGTATGGAATGCCATAAGTCGGGTCATCTATAACCTGGGGACCACCTATATATATATATCAGAAAAGGCTAGAAGTGAATACCAGCATAAGAAAAGCGATCTAGTCTTGTTGGGCAAACTAGTACAGAAAGTATTCACTTTGGTGAATCTTTTTAGAGATTATATTGAAGGCATGCAAATGAAATTTCTTAAATACATGTAAATGTTTGGTTTAACAACAGGAGTATAGTGTGAACTTTTGAAATGACACTCATATTTCATTCCTGCACACAGCATCCTTCTCAGAAGTGCGTCGTCATTAAGATTGTTACTAACCGCTTTACGTCTGTTACTTTGAGGATTTACGTCAACTAGACATCTCCAAAATCAAGAACATCATGTCCCTGAATTACTATAATCTGCATTTCATGCCAAAAATTATTAATAAGTTCAGACACTCTTTTCATCTTCTGTAATGTACAAAGTGTTAAAGTCCATATATTAAAGGTGTTCTAGACAGTGTTGTTCTTGTTTTTAAAAAAAAATTTTAAAACTTCGGTTTAATGACCACATTCCCTCACTTTTAACCATTCATTGTGAGTGTTAATACCCTGCCAAACATACTGTGAGGATCTAGAGACTCCCCATTCTTGAGAGTACAGCTGTAAAGCAGTTCCTCAGGTCAGCTGCCAAATATTGCCACTAGATAGAGGACTGAACCTGATGGCATCACTTTTAGGTAGTTTCATGATCATGCAGAACATAATCCTGTTGCCTTCTACACTATCAGATTGTACTTGGAGGGTGGCTGTATAATGGTATGTTAGGGGTACTGTTGAGGCTAATGGAAATTGGATCCTCTCTGTATGGGCAACATATCTAAGAGTATCTCCTCCCGCTATGTTCTTCTTCCATCCCTTTTATTTGTTTATTTATTTTTTTACCTTTTAAATACTAACATGACTATAGACTTCAATAGATATATTAAAATAAAAAAAGAACTCTACAAAAAAATGTAAAAAAAAATCTAAACAAATCAAAAATAAACCTTACAAAAAATAACTTTTGCATCCACTTCAACAACATTCATGGCATAAATGCCAACTTAAATGATGTGTACTATCACCTACAGACTATTTTTGTGCAGTTTAATATTCCTTGCCAGATAATTCCTTGTCTTTTTATAGCTTAAGATTTCCTTGTCTCATTATGTGCCATTCATCTGTTGTTTTCACCATTGTTCCAGTTCTAAAAATCATTCTTTCCTCTTTGGCTTCTTATCTTTGAAGCTTCATTTTGTGCAATCCAACCCCCCCCCCCCCCACACACACATCAAAGTCATCTTCCTTTGGTGACTGTCATGTCCAAACTCCACAACTGACTCCCTTTTTCCAATTCCACTGACCAAGCAGAAAGGAAAGCTGTGAGGTATTTACTGTAATCAGTGATCTAAAGCAAATTGTTTCTCTACCAACCAGAATATCCAATAGTTATCCTCTTCACTCACTCAACATCCTGGATCTTTTCATAACCAGTTCTCCTTGAGAATTTAGGTCATTATCTAATGCAAGTTTCATCTCTAGAGGAATGTTCTTCTCTCAGCTATTCACAACCTCATGTCCTTTTGCACTACAACGATACCAATTGGGAAGATCTCAGAGCCTTTTACCCCTTTCCATGGTTGTACTACTGTCACCATCTCCAGATCCAGTATCGTGTAGTGTTCTTTTTACAGAAATAATCCATGTTGGAACGAAGGCCTTCATTCCTTACTCTGTTCAAAATTTCCACATTACATCCAAGTCATGGTTTTCCTAAACAAAAAGTGTGCCATGGCAGTCCCAGGTGAAAAAACAAAACAAACAGAAAAAAAAAAAAAAACTACCTTATTGTAAGTGGCTATACAATAAGGTAGGTTTAAGTGGCTTGAGATTAAAACTCTAGTTTCATTCTCGGCCTATACCGAAGTATGCATCAGCTGCACATTAACAGAGCTAAGCGACTTTGAAAGGACTAAATGTAGAAAACTCTCCACCTGTGAGATTTGCAGTTGTGCTCTCTGGTCCCTTGCAAAAGCTGCTTTCATCCTGCTAAACACACAAACAGCCAGAAAAACCAAAAGAACATGTGTAATGTACACTAACCTCATAACTTTGGCTCTTCTGCCTCTCTAACTCAAATTCTGTTACAACATCTCCTAAAAATAATATTAGCTCACTTCCTGGCATCATTCTTCTTATCCAATCTCCTGCATAGATGACAATGGAAATCACCTCATTGTTTAGAATACTGTTTCCATTCTCCAGATCCAGATATTTGTTGTGACCTTGTTACAAAAATTATCTATGTTGGAGTGAGGTCCTTTATTCCCCACTCTGTCACCATCTCCACATTACATCCAAGTCATGGTTTTCCTAAACAAAATCTCTGTTCAAAATTCCTGTTCAAAATTCCCCACTCTGTTCAAAATTCCTGACCTATATCTTAAGCCATGGTTTTCCAGGAACAGAACACAGCATATTGTAAGTTACTTGAGACTAAAATCCAGCTTCACTTACTGTCTACACTAATTGCCACAACACTTGCAAATCATTAACAGTGCTAAATCTGTCTTTGAAAGGGCTAAATGTAAAAAAAAAACTCTCCTCTTATATAGCAATGCAGTTATGCCTTCTAGTCTCTTGCAAAAGCTATTGGGTACAATTTCTGTCTTTCTTTGCTCCCATTTCTCTTGTTCACTCAGATAGCAATATCACAACATCACATAAAGCTGAACTTCTGGCATAATTCTTCTCTTCTCTTTCTTACATGAATGAGCAAGGCAAATCATCTCTATATTTACCTGAAACATTTCATCATATACCGTACCTTTCCATCAGAAATATCTTGATCAGCCTGGATAAAAAAAAAAGCTTTAAGTCCTGATATCCCATTAGTTGTGCTCAAAAGATGCCATCCTGAACTAAATACCTGTCCTTTATCATCTCTGCACTACATTATTGTCTGCTGGCATCCACCCTACAGTATGAACGCAAGACTTTATACAGCCAATTAAAAAAAGGAAAGGGATAAATGTCTCCCATCAACCTGTTGACCTATTGCTCTCATTTAAGTGTTTTCTAAAATAATGGGGAAGATGATCGACAGTCAACATTTGCAGAACTGTCAGCTAATCAGTGACCATCAATATGGATTCTGCTAGTCAAGTTCCACAGCAGATCTTCTTGCCTTCGTCATCCATCTCTGTCTGGACATATGCCATGGAAAAGTTTGGTCAAATTTGATGTTTCCTAGATGTTTGTTAGGATTTAGTATTGAGGGCTTCTCAGCAAATTGCTATTCAGATTTCCTAGTCTACCTTCCATTCCTTGTAATTAGATTGGCAGTTTTCTCTTGGGCTGTTTCACTACAGTGTAATTTTCAGATTTTCCTATTAATACACTTGTCCCATAGGACTTTGTTTTTCATACACTCTCTTCTTCATATACATATATGAACAACCTTCTCACTGACCTCAAAACCTGTCCACAGTTTTGCTGATGATAGCACTTTCCATTTTTCATACTCATATGACAAACCTGTTGTGCTCAGTCATCACAAGCTGAAGATCATCTACAAAACCCTAAACTCTGGTCTTCATACTATCCTTCAGTGAGGTAATAATAACATAATCACCTTCAGTGCTTCCAGAACATATTTCTGTCTTCTAAAAAACTTGGCATCATTTTTTTTTGTTCAAGAGATTACTTTTGAACCTGTTAACTCTGTACAAATTTCCCCAAATCTTGTAATAATGCTTTCACATTTGGAGTGATTCATCAAATGTGAGCGCAAGCATATTTGATGCTGATCTCTATCATAGAGACAGTTTGCACATTGTGTCTCTTCTACAGATATATCCTGTAGAAGAAGAGACATGAAGGATACCGGCATCCATCATGTCCCTCATTTCTGTTAAACTTACATTAACATGAGCAACAGCTGAATTGCAAGGCTTGACAATGAACTTGCTGCTGACATTCTTCTTTCATTCCATCTACAGGCTATAACCTCTAACTTTTTAAGAAGAATATCAGTAGATTATGCTTCTCTTGATCCCTGCCTCTTTGATTTGTTACAGGATTTTCAGCTTCTGTATGAGAGTGATAGATATATGAGAGTGATAGATATGTATATATCACTCTTCAAACATAATTTGATGTGAGAGTGATATATATGTATATCCCTCTTACATAATACACACACAACACACACACACTCTCTCTCTCACATCCAGAATGAAAGTAAATTTATGCTGTCAAGAATGTAATTTTTTTTTTCCCTTTTAAGTATAATTTGCTTTCTTGACCTTTCCCCTTTGCATGTCACTATACATGTCCAAAAGAATGTGAACTGTGCATTATGACATACTGGGACTTGTTTCAGTAATGAAATACCAGGAGTTAGCATAATCAAAAGAAATATAAAAATTAAATAAATTAAACTCACTTCATCCCAGGATCCGATACACCTTAGAAGAAGTAGTAAATAATTTGCATTTTTAGATCTTCTGATTCTTTTGTCAACCAGATAGAACTTACATTTTTTAGTCTTTTGGAAGAAGACTCATGCAGGCCGTTATATCCATGCTGAATCTCGCCAACCACCATCCTAGTCAAAATGCTGGAACTATTAAGACTTTAGTACATCATGTTCGTTCTTTATGTTCTTCAAACAAACTTTTACAGAAAGAATTACAACATCATCCTTTTTATCTAATGGTTTTAAGGATTCTTTCATCAAAAAAGCTTTTAACAGTTACCAATACAGAAAAAATAACTCTCATTCCTATCTCTTATGTGCAAGGCATTACTGAATGCATAGCAAAAATTTTAAAACCACTGAATATTTTTGTTGCCTTATGCTCCATCAGAAAAATCTCCACCTTTCTCACTTCTCCTAAGGACAAGTTTCCACCTCTTGGTTATCCAGGCGTCTACCAGATTTCTTGCTCTTGTGGGTCATCTTATTTTGAACAAACTGGAAGATATGCTTTTATTCATCTAGAACATCATCATCAAATTCTTGCCATGTACCCTCAAGGGGTGTACAGGATATGATAGTACTACGTGAAAAATTTACATCATTACTAACTTCCAATCTATAATTTTCATCCAGATCAGCCTGTTACTTATCAAGGCTCCAATATTATCAGATCTTATATTTCTGTCGTCTAAGGCACTTTGTACCGTATCAATCCACCTATATCTTGGTCTTCCTCTGGGTCTTTTTCCTGCCAACCTGGCAGAGAATACTTGTTTTGCTAATCTTTCCTCGCCCGTTCTGTTTAAATGACCATACCACCTCAGATTAGCTCTGCTAACGCACTCCTGGATGTTGACAATGTCAAGTTTTCTAATATCCTTGTTTTTAATATGATATTGCCATTGTTGCCATCTGTTCACACCTCTAATCTTTCTCAGGATTCTCATATCTGCGGTCTCTAATCTTTGGTCAAGTGTTTTACTTCTGACCCAGCTCTCAGATCCATAAGTTAAAACTGGTTTGAACACTGTCTTGTATACAGCTAATTTAGTGTTCCGACTAATTTCTCTCTTATTCCATATGAATTTATTCAATTGACTTCCTGCCATACCGGCTTTGTTAATTTTGTTGTCTATTTCCATATTTAATTTACCATCTTCACTAAAAATCGTGCCTAAGTAGGTGAAATGTTTTATTTGTTCCACAGGTTCTCCGTTCACAACGCAGTTGACATTTTCAAGAATTCTGCCTATTTTCTTTGTCTTTTTATTGCTGACCTTCATACCTATCTATTACAACAGTTGTTCAATTTAGTCAGGGAATCGTGCAGACTTGTAGCGGATTTATTGATAAGTATAACATCGCCACATAAAGCAAAGAGACATTAACATCTCTAATTTTGATATCATGTCTAATACCACTTTCCTTCATAATGTGATCCATATAGATAATGAACAACAAAGGGAATAATGTACATTCCTGTCTCACACGAGATTTAACATCAAACCATCTTCCTGTACTTCAATTCTAACTGCTGACTTACAACTCAAATAAAGACTAAGTATTGCTTGATATAATGCCCCATTGACACCATATAACTGTAGCATATTGAGTAGCTTCTCTCTTGGCACTTTGTCACATGCCTTTTCCAGATCTACAAAACTTAAATAGCGATCTTTGTTATATTCCCATGATTTCTCAACTATTTGTCGTAAAGTGAAGATCTGATTCTGACAGCCTCCATTTGGCCTGAATCCAGCTTATTCTTCACCAAGCTTTTCTTCCACAATTCTTCTCAAGTATACTTGCATAGATCTTATCAGGAACACTCAGTAGGGAAATACCTCTGTAATTCTTACATTCAGTTTTATTTCCCTTTTCATATGTGGGTACTATGAGAGCTCTACTCTAATCATCAGGATTTCGTCCCTCTCTCCAGATCTTCAGCACTATGCAGTGCAGCCACTGCATGACTTTTATACAACCATACTTCAGCATTTCTGGTCGAATATCATCTATTTCTGTATTTCAAGCCCTTGATGGCTTTCTCTACTTCAAGTATGGATATGTATGCCTGTTGAGTGTTTTTTACCACTGTGCTATCACTGCTTGTTTCATTTAGCAATTTCTCAAAGTAATTACTCCTTCAAGGATATCTTTTTCTCTTGTTTTCATGTTACCTTTATCATCTCTAACTCCTTATACAGCACTCTTTCCTCCATTTCTAAGCTTCAACAATCTCCAGAATATTTTGCCACCTTCTTGATATTTATTTTCTATGTTCTTTCCAAAGTCCTTCCATGACTTTTGTTTAGCTAGTTTTACACAGTGTTTAGCTTTCTTACATTTGTCTCTGTATTCTCTAAGAGCACACAAGCTGATTTAATTGCCAGGAACTTTTGATATGCTTTCTTTTAAGCTTACACGGTGATCCGAATGCATTTTTGAAAATTATGGAGCCAACTACCGTGTTTAAATAAAAAGTTTAGTTTAAAATCTACATTCAACGTTTCGACCTTTATGTCAGGGTCATCTTCTGGAGCATACAACTATACACAGAAAACAAGCTACACTACAATCAAACTGGTTTGTTAAAGATACTGACCAACCACTACAACAATTTTTTTTTTTTTCACCAGAGGTCAGGCCAACAATTGTTGTAGCGGTTGGTCAGTATCTTTAATAAACTAGTTTGATTGTAGTGTAGCTTGTTTTCTGTGTATAGTTGTATTCTCCAGAAGATGACCTTGACATAAAGGTTGAAACGTCAAATGTAGATTTTAGTTATATCAAACTAAAGTTTTTATTCAAACACGGTAGTTGGCTCCATAATTTTCAAAAATGCATTCAGATCACCATGTAAGCTTAAAAGAAAGGATTCAGATCATCCATGGAAATGATACCCACAAGCGCTGCAATCGGTATGGTAAGTTAAAGATCCATATTTCCCCTCTTGATCAATCGGCTGGCCTTTTTAAAGAGATGCAGAGACAATAACCTTATTCCTATCTGCATCAGGCTAAAAAAGAAATTTACGTCCGCTAAAGCACTACGCATTTATGACCGCACAGAAAAAGCAATTCCCAGAGAACAGATCCAAACAGCCTGCCAAAACCTAGCAACAACACAAAATCTGGTTTCAAAATTGCAATCTGAGCTATCGAACTATATTAATCCGGACATTCTACAAGTACTTGAAAGAATTACTGACAATTCGGCCAAATATACCCTGGAAAAGAATAAAGAAAAACTCAAGACCAAATTCCACAGTTTGAACAATGGCATAATATGGTGGCCAATCACAGGATTCCATCCAATCAGAAGACTTCCTCCCAGATAAACACCAACAGTGAACAACAAACAAGGGAGACAAGGAGCTACCAATCACTGGCAAGCAAGAACCATGTGATCAACTTATCAAGCCACACCCTAAACAACGGCGAACTTACGCTACTGAATAAAGGACTTAACTATGCAATAGCACCTAAAAAGGTAAACAAATTGGATTTTATCTACCACATAGAAAGAGGCATCAGGTCCTTACCTAACAACATAGCCGATAAAATACGATTAGAAACTAGTAATGTACTGAACACTAAGAAAACCATACAGAACAATCTCACAAAAACAGAACTAGCAGCAATTAAGTCATTAAAAGCCAAACAAAACATAATAATAACGAAATCGTAGGATAAAGGCAATGCTACTGTCGTCCTTGACAGGTCAATATACATACTTCAGATGAATCAACTACTAGCCGATAACAACTCATATAAGCTGGTAAATTATTACCCAACAAAAAGGATAAAGGATAAAACAGAGAAACTACTCAAGTCCGTCACTTCTTGGCCACCAGACACAGTTAAAAAACTCAAACCCCACTACGCCCCCCCCCCCAAGAATATATGGGGTCCCAAAAATACACAAACAAAATGTGCCCCTTCGACCAATCGTGGAAGGAATAGACAGTCCCAATTACCACTTAGCCAAGAAATTAGCGGCAACACTCAAGGAGTTGGTAGGTCATTCCCCTTCCTACATAAAAAACACACAACACTTTATAAACAAAATTAAGAACATAATACTCGACAAAGACAACTTATTAGTCAGTTTCGATGTTTCTGCCCTTTTCACTAATGTTTCCATCAATGACACAATTCTCCTACTGCAGAACAAATTTCCACCCGACATTACGGCCCTCTTTGCCCACGTACTACAGTCCGGTTACTTCATGTGGCAAAACAAATTTTACCTACAAAACGAAGGTACAGCCATGAGCTCACCACTATCCCCCCCAATCGCTAACTTCTACATGGGAACTTTTGACCAAAGGGCTCTTGATTCCACCACGCTAAGACCGACAGTCTGGGTTAGATATGTTGACGACGTGTTCGCGATCTGGTTGCACGGGTGACAAACGCTAAACACATTCCTTAGCCACATGAACAAACAACACAAACCATACAATTTACCATCGAAATCGAAAACCAAACTTCGCTCCCTTTCCTAGACACACTAGTCACACGTCTTCCTTCAGGCAGTCTATCCTTCACGGTCTACTGAAAACCGACACACACAAGCCGATACATACATGCTAATTCATGCCACCACCCATCACAAAAATATGGAGTCATTAACACCCTTAAAAACAGAGCTACAACAATTTGCTCTAACCAACAAGCCCTGAAACAAGAACTAAAAATCATCAGCGACACATTCATAAATAATGGCTATAACAAAAATACTATTAATAAAATACTCCATAAAACAACAACAAAAAGGAATCTAGTAAAACCATAGCCATCACATACATTAAAGGGTTATCAAAAAAATCAACAGAATCCTACAACATTATAACCTCAATGCCACCTTTAAACCACCCACTAAACTTAAAACCATTCAACTCCTCTAAGGATCCTCTCCTCCCATTAGCACATCCTGGAGTCTATTGCATCTGCTGCACCTGTAACTTACTGTACATTGGTGAAACAGGACGGACAATCCCTATATGCAAGAAAGAACACATTAGACACATTAAATATAACCATTATGGTGAAGCAGGCCTTTCAGACCATGCACTCAACACATTACACCAAATCAACTGGAAAAGTACCCGCTCTTTACACCACACAAAAACCTGGTATGAAAGGAAATTTAAGGAAGCCTGCGAAATCCTTATAAACCACCCAAATATCAACAACAAAGATGGCATGAAAATTCCAAGGATCTGGATGGCACACATTCAGCCTACCTAATATATAAGATATATATTAGGTAGGTCAGGACTCTAACCAATCTTCAGCTAGTATTAGAAACCATTTCATACCAACTGGCTGGAATGTACAACTATAATCATGATGTTAATATATGTATATAGATAGATACTTGTTGTTACGCCCAATGTATTTCTACAACCAACAGATAACACTAGCAATAGGACTCGAGCGTTGATGTATAATTTTTTTTTTTTTTTTTTTTCACCAGAGGTCAGGCCAACAGTGGTTGTAGCAGTTGGTCAGTATCTTTAACAAACCAGTTTGATTGTAGTGTAGCTTGTTTTCTGTGTATAGTTGTATGCTCCAGAAGATGACCTTGACATAATGGTCAAAACATCGAATGTTGATTTTAGTTATATTAAACTAAAGTTTTTATTCAAACACAGTAGTTGGCTCCATAATTTTCAGAAATGCATTTGATATGCTTTCTTCTTTTCCTTCACTGCCTCTTTAACTTCCTGTGTCCACCATGGAATTCTGATTTTCCTATCCTTGCAGACAACCTCACCACATACCTCTCTAGCTAAATCAATCAGGGGTTTCTTCAAGGCTTGCCACTGAATCTCCAAGGTTTGATTCCTGTTCTCAAGCTCTTTTATTTTTTCGTCAATAATCTTTGTGTATTTTAGTCTGCAGTTCACATCTGAGAGCTGCTCAACTTTTATTCACTTTAAAACTTTCTTAAATGTTATTCTTTTCAATATGAAATTCGATTTTATCCTGCTCAAGACTAAATAGTGATCACTTCCAATTTCAAATCCTCTGTACACTCTGGTGTCCTGCACCAGGGAGAAAACATCACTATCAACAATAGCATAGTTAATGAGACTTTTCTTATTCCTTGCCTCTTCTCTCCATGTGAATTTGTGCACATTTTTATCTTGGAACATGGTGTTAGTAATAACCAGTCCATGTCCTGAGCAGAAATCCGATAGATATTTGCCATTGCTTTGCTCTTTTCTCCAAATTTTCCCAAAATATTTTTGTATGTCTCACAATTATTTCCTACTCTACTATTTAGATCCCAACTTTTCCTTTTTCATTGTGTCAGTAGCTTTCTCTAGAGCCTCAAAAAATTCCTCCACTTCTACCTTAGTAGAACCTTCTGTGGGACCATATGCACAAATAAGTCTCATTGTCCAGTTCCCCATTCTCATATTTGTCACATTACTCTACTTGAGACTGCCTGCCATTCAAGATTAGCCTTGTATTTAGTGTTGAATACAATGGCTAGTCCTTCTTTTATTTGGTTGTCATTGCTTGAATATAACATTTTGTATTTATTGCTCAGAAAGATCTCACCAGTTTTTTTTTGTTTCAGTCACCCCTATTATGTCGATCTGCTACTTATCTAATTCTTCAGCTAGCTCAATTTCTTTGCCATTCAGGCTTCTTATGTTGATAGTACCAATCTTTAACTATGATGATGTTGAGTTGGGGTGTTTTTTCAGATCATCTAGAACAGGGGTCTCCAAACTACGGCCCGTGGATCAGATGCGGCCCATGATATGATTTTATCCGGCCCGCCAATTGGACTAAGTTTTCAATAAGAATCTGCAAAAAAAAAAAAAAAACATGGGGTGTTGATAGATTTCAAATGCATTAATTAAAATTGTGTTCAAAATATATTCCCAAATAGCAAAAAGTAACCGTAATCCAAGTTACGGTCTTTCTGACTGTAAAAGGTCAGTTAAAATGGACTAACGAAGAAAAAAAAATTTGAATTTTACAAAATTTTACATGCAAATTTGAAGAAATTTGCTTGTAAAATTTATCTCTATTTTTTGGGACAACATATCTTTGCGAACAAACTTTTTCCCGAATGAAATATATCAAGTCAAAATACAGGGCAAATTTATCTGATGAACATTTGAAATCGCTACTTGTAATTAGCACTTCAAAATTTTAACCTGAGTTTAATAAGATTTTAAAAACACAAACACAGTTACATCATTCACATTAATGGTTTTATTATAATTTGCGATAAAAATATGAGAATTTGCTAATAGTGTTCATTGTCATTAATATACGATAATTTAATCTCACATACTCTGTAATCAGTTTTTATCTGCTTTCAATAAAACTCATATATCTAGTTCTTGAGTTTTTTTTTACTATGGCCTGCTGACCAGTGCTGAAGCACCCAATGTGGCCCTCATGGCGAAAAGTTTGGAGACCACTGATCTAGAACAAAACAAGTCTTATATTAAATGCCACTAGTCTAGACTTGTGGAGCATACTATCAACACTGAATATAGTTTATTGGAACAAGACAAGAGTCCTTCATAAAAGTCGTTTCCTCATAAAACATCTTCATCGTAACTTAAACAGATCTGATAGTCCTAACTTTATTTTACTTGTGTGTGTGTATATTTTTTTTTTTTTAATAAGTTAGGAAATTATTGGACTTATTTAGTTATCTTATATTAGCTACTCAGGTGGCACTTTTTAGAATTGTCTTGTTATTGTATATGCTGTTCTGTGATCCTCTACTGACCTATGATACTTAGGCAAAAATTCTAGCACCCTCAAAAATAGTCTTAACAATTTGCTCCAAGGATGAACAGGCTTTTAAGAATGAATGTTAGATAATAAGTAAAAGATTGGCTTCAGCAGGAAAACAAGAAACAAAATTTTTTTATAAATAATACATTTAGAATAATAATAAAAAAGATTATAGTATGGCCATTTCATATGTTAAATGAATATCTTAAAAAAATAAACAAATATTACACAAATACAATATTTATACTACATTTAAACCATCCACAAAATTAAACAGCTTGCTCACCTCTCAAAATGTCCCTTCCCAGCATGCCCAGGTGTATACCAAAGCCAGTGTTCCTGTAACTTATCATGTATACATGAGACAGGACATACAGTATCAATAAGGCAAGAATACAAATGACACATCATATATAATAATTATAGGAAATTGGACATTCTTGTCATGCACTTAAAACATATCACAAAATTATATACTGAAATTGGCCCTATTATTGGAAAAGTACTTCTTCACACATTCCATAGGCAATGTTTTTTTTTTTTAAATTAATACATTTTTTTATTTTGTTTAAATTTGTACAGTTAGGACCTTAATGTATTTTAGACTGTGCCACTCCATATCACATATGTGCAGCTCACATGTTTTGGTTACTTAGTCTTTATGGTTTTTGATTTTACTTGTTTAACACATGGACTACTATTGGGCTAATGTGTAAACTTGCTGCCGATATGTTGCAAGTACAATATGAGCTAACTCATAGGTGTGTTCTAATAGAAACTGCCAACTATGAGTTAAATCATAGTCAGCAGTCAACATTTTAATTTGAAAGTCATACTGAAGATGTTCTTGACACTAGGACCAAAATTCTGTGTTAAATAAAAATATCATGTAAGTAATAAATCTGTAATGAGTTATTTATCTAATTAAGAACTTTATCCTGTATATCATCGCTTGGATAATTGTTTGTTTCCAATAGGAAGAAGGATATCAGAGGACCCTTGTGTATTTTTGTTTGCACACTTGCTTTTTGCGAGTTTTCAAACACTAAACAGTACACAAGAATACGAATGCTTCACACAAGTTTTGATGTTTGAATTATGGAAATGCTATTCAGCGTATCGGTCTCTGACAGTAATCTGACTTGTCAAAAGGAATGTCATTGTTCTCATACAATACTGCTTTAGCTAGTACCACAGGCACATTGTCGCATATGATTAATTTGCTATCTTATCAGTGGTATTAAACTCCATTAAACTTTTTCCTTTAGCCACAACTGCTCTCCTCCAGTGACAGTGCTTAGGTAGAAAGTACTCAAGTTTAGTGTAGTTTATTTAGTATTTATTTAGTTAGTATGATTATATAATAGACTACAATAAAGTTTAATTTTTCTAAATATGTACTTTTATTTCATTTTGCAGCTGACAGTAGAGGATTACGTCATGGCAATGCAGGTGTTGGTGAATGATGTGAGATTCAACATGTATATAGTATGCTATAAGAGAGTACTACTACTTTGGATTATGTTAGGTTTTATCATTTTACTTTCTCTGCTGTTTTCTGGAGTAAAAGGTCTTGCATTATTTGGTGGTGGAATTGTTTGGCTGATTGTTAATGCTGTTGGCATTTTTGTTTGCATGTGGCTTAAAATCAAAGTAAGTAAAATTTATAAAAAGAAAATTTGCAGACATATTCTTTGCATGAAATTTACATTTGCATTACATGCGATTCACAAATATAAATTATTATATATAATGCTAGTTGTTCTGCTGTTTTTTTTTCACTTTACATCATGTTTAGCAAGGAATTAGCAATTAAGATATAAGAACTGCAGTATACTATATATAATAGTATAGACAGACCAATCCGATTCACCACTTAAGAAACTTGAAAATTTTTTAAGTAGTGCATGCTAAGGCAACTTCGATGTCCAGGATTGTATTCTCATAACTAGGGATGTGACGATGGAGGATTTGACTGCAACACCAGAACTGAATTAAATTTTATAAACAAATATTTTCAAAAAATAAAATAAATAATAATACACTCATTAAAATTGATAACATTTTTTTTAAGAGTGTATTTTTTTGCGCAAAACATTTGCTTATCAAATTTAATTTGCAAAATTTAAGTTTTAATTAAATATACTTTGGCAAATATTCAGTACTTTGGCTAAATTGCAGAATGAAAAAAAAGATTAAGAAATGTGTAATAATACTTCACCTAATCTCCAGTCAGTTTTTGAAAGTTTTGAAAACTGACCAGAGAGCTTATGAGAATGTAATCTTTGGCATTGGAGTTGCCTTAGTTTGCACTACTAAAAAGTCACACAAGCTATCGAGGCGTCTGTATATTCACCAAGTTAAAGATACCAAGCTATTTTAAACCTGGTTTTACTCCATTTCCCAAGTAAACAAACAGACGAACAAGTCAAGTTTGTGCCTGCAAGTGTTGCAAGTCTAGCTGACCCTGCACGTAGTGCAAGACCAAGGCAACTCATGGTAAAAGTAGAATAAGCTCTGATCACTAATCTTAATATTTACCCTTAATGCAAAGCACATCTCCTGGAGGAGATGTATGATGCTTTGTACTAAAGGTAAGGGGCCACTACCCAGACCAGTTTTGACCTTTATTGAGGTCTCATCAGTGGGAGCCAGGCTAGAAATACCAAGATTTTAGTCATACGGAGCTTATAAGTATTTTATCAGAACAAGTTACCATAAATAAAAATCTCAGGAGGAGATATAAATGTAGAAAGTATTTTACCTTGGGTATAATAAATGTTAAAGATACCAAGCTCTTTGATAATTTCTCTTAAGCACCAACTACTGTTCACTTTTGAAAAATACAATTCTCTGAAACAGAACTGCTTTGGTATTGAATGAGAATTCTTGCTGTTCCAAACTTGGTTCAGATGGCAAGAATCCTTATTCAGTACCAAATACCAAAGCATTTCTGTTTCAGAGAATTGTATTTTTCATGAGTGAACAGCAGTCAGTGCTTAAAAGTAATTATCAAAGATCTAAATATATTCATTTTGGTGTTGTAAAATAAACAGACCAATCTGATTCACCACTTATGAAACTTGGAAATTTTTTAAGTAGTGCAAGCTAAGGCAACTTCGATGCCCAGGATTGTATTCTCATAAGCTTTCTCTTCTTTATTTGAAACTCTCAGTGTATATGTATATTCAGCTATGAAATAAGCATGTATCTTTAATATCTTCTATTTTTGTTTATTTTATACTGCTAAAATGAAGACTTTTTGGATCTTCTTTGATAAAAAGGGAAAATAAAATTTTGTTTTCCCTAAATATATAATAACTGTCAAATTTTTAAGTATAGAACCAAGATGCTTTAATTTGAAATAACTGAGATATTGTAATGGAAATGTATGGATCCATCCATATTTTATAGCCAAATGTAGAAAAAAAACTTTAAAACTTTTGAAAATTTACCAGATAGTGTAAGAACATAACCTTTTCATAATCTTTCTAGTGAATTTTTGAAAGAAATTTTTTTACATTTCTTACTTTTGTTTGTTTCCAAATTTTATTATAAAATATAGATGAATCTCTAATATTGTCTATTATAATATTTACATAAAACAAATATAAGCTTCTGAGCACTGTAGTTTAATATTTATTATGCACCCATCTAGAGATCACTTATGATGAATTTAACTTTCTGACATAATTACAGCAGTGAATGAGTTTGTCTTCATTTCTGCTTGTAATTTTTTTGAACTTGGTCAGTTTGATACCTGTTATTTCAGGCTAGTGAAACTTACTCAATGTATTATTATTTCTTCAAATAATAAAAATATTAATGGTACTTATTTTCAATTGTTAAATATAGAGGATAAATTATGATGTAGAAAAATGAATTTTTCAGAATTTTTTGATGCACTCTTCATACATATTTCCAACTTCTGGAAAAAACCCTTTCAAGGAATAGGCTAGTAGCTAGTATTAAAAGAAATTTTCTGATAAATAGTACTGCAGAATAAGTTTATTCATTAGCCTTGAAACCCTTCTATTTGAATAGTTGCAATAACGGTTGTGTTTGTCATGACACATGGAACAGGAATTTTTCTGCTTTGGCTGGCCAAATACCAAATCTTTCTACTAATTCAGCCAAAGCCGAATATCCAAAAAACATGTTGCATTGGCCAAATACAAAAAGCAAAACTGAATATTCAGCACATCCCTAATTTAAACTATATATATTTAATCATAAGCAAAGTTTACTTGCATATATTTGTAGTCTGTTATAATTTTCTTGATAACAAAGTGAAAAAACTTTCTACAACTATCTTTGATCCAGAGCATTTTAAAAATGTCGTGATGCAGTATATGAAAAATCTGTGACTTCTGTGTTGATTTAATCACAGTATTTCCCACTGAGGAGACCTCAATAAAGATTGAAGCCAGTCTTTGGTAGTGACCTTTTTCCATAATGCATCGAAATATACACATCTGAAAGGAAGTTTGTACTTTGCATTTTGTGATACTAAAGCAATTGATGTCAAGCTATCAGCCTTTGTATACAAGTAATTTAGTCATGAAGATGCTTCACATGCATACTTTGTTTGCTTACACTTGGGCACAAGATTAAAACAAGAAAGTAATTTGTATATTATAATTAACTATTTAAACCGTTTAAATAGTCAAAGAGTCCATCAATGAGATGGTGGATGGTGTGGTGTGTGTGGAGTGACTGATCTTCAGAGAGTTGAGGCTGCCCGAAAAGCAAACAACAGGACTACATGGTGAGGCCTGGTGCGGCACATCACCGAGCATTGGAGTGACCATACGGCATCTTTAGATGCCCAGTGAATATATATGCCAAGTGACCATCTCAGCATTCTCATTTCATGGTATGGAGGATTTGCTCGTGTTTCTTTGTTGTTGTTGGCCAGCATCATTCTGCTCCATAAATGGCTACAGATCTAATCAGTGTTCTATAGTGGGATTTTCTTATCACAAAGAACTCTGGTGACTTGTCGCCACTTCATTCAGGCAACATTGGCTCAGGCTTCAGCATCTGTTGTTGTATTGCCATTGGAGCTAATGGACCCTAGTATTTGAATTGGGTACATTTATTTAGCTCCATGCCATCTATTATAAGCTTTTATTGGTTTCGTCACCTCCTTGCGTATATTCTGTCTTCTTGGTGTTAAGTCTTATTCCAGACTCATATAACTGGGTTTTCCATTTCTGCACAAGATGTTGGAGTTCATTTTGCGATGTAGTGCTAAGTATTACGTCATCAGCATATAATACTCCTACCTTTATTGGGAAGATGTCAGAGTTTCCTGCTGCACAACGTACTCTGCTGATGACATTTTGGTATAGCATTTTTATGCATTGCACATAGGCTTTGGATACATAATGTGTTCTCATTGTCTTCCATAGTCTTGATCATGTGTGTGGTATATGGTTGAATGCATTTTCTAGATCTAAGAAAGCCATGTGTATGTTTTGCTTCTTTTCTAGATGTTTCTCCATTAAGAGCCAAATGGCATGGATTATGTCTGTTGTTGAACAATTTTTAATGAATCCACACTGATTTGATGAAATTTCGTGATGGCTCTAAGGCGCATGTTGAGTATCCGTTCAAAAGTCTTCATTATATGCAAAAATAGCCAAATTGGTCTGTAGTTTGAGCAGTCACCAATGTTCCCCTTTCCTTTCCATATGCCCATAAATTATTAACACACTATCAGAGCTATTTACTTCAGTCACAGCTCTTTCTAAAGAATTCAATTACCTATGCACCTTTTTTAGGATCAGTGGCTAGAACCCATATAGAATAAATGAAATACTACATTCCTTTCTCCATCCCTTAGCATAGAGGTCTGCAAAACGTTTCTCTTTAGCTATGTCTGGGGTAGCCACAATGCTAAATAAACATAATCTTCACACTACTTTACTACTTTTAAATCACAAATCAAACTATCCTCATTCATTCTCCTAATTTGAGTTGCTACGGTGGAGAAGAATATTCATCCTTTATAGTTTCTGTTATGCTAAACATGCAGTATTTCATTTGTAAATGAAATACTGCATGTTTTCACAAAATTCATTTTATAAATGGAGCTTTTATCCTTATATTTGTGTTTTCCTGCTTTTTTGCATTCCCTCTGGGTTAAATGGTGTGGTTTTACTGGATGCTACTAATTCTGATGGATCGTTGTAAAAAAAAAAAGAAATTGTGTGTTGTAAATACAAACACATGCAGCACATGCACACAAATTTCAGACTAGGTAACCTCACAGTTTTTAAATTTTGAAAGTCAGCAGGTGTTATAAGAGATAAAGGAAATGTTATCTCAAATTTTCATATGCAGGTGTTGCTTAAGGGTCAGAGCTAGATAACCAAGAAGAAATCTCCACTTAGCCTTTTAAGGAAGAACCGACTGGGCACATCTGACCTGCTATCCAATCGTCGCATTCTTATTGTGAGCTCAATATAAGTTATCTGCCTGAATATTGAATGAGTGAGGATGGTCTGGCAATTTGTGATTTAGCCAACCAGGTTGTATTCTGTATTGGCTTAACCAAAACGAAATGATGGTAGCAAGAAATTCTATGCCAGATAGGGCATTGACTGGAGATTATTAGTCTCTTCACTGGAAAGGTTAAATAAGTTTCGTTTGATGCTAAAAATGAAATCTAAATAGGGTATCTTTTTTGGAACTATGGAGAATTCATATCCTTTTGAAAGAATAAATGTTTCACTGTCAGTTAAAGGGCATCCAGAAACATTGTTAACCCAATTAGCTGGAACAGAGAGAGAGTCTTAATTTGCCTAGCAACTAGGACATCGAATTTATGATTTAGATGTCGATTTTGTTTATTAAATGAACATTGTAGAGAGAGAGAGAGAGAAAGTGTTTAGCCACATTAAGAACTATGTAGAAAAGTTGTGGGTCTAAGTTTGAGGAGATAAAAAATCCGGAAATCAGCAGCAAGACTAATATTAATGGCAATCTCGCACTTCGCTGCTCAGAGTTGATTGCAGACAAGAGATAAGCTGGTGTTCCTATAGATAGTATGAGCACAAAGTGATTTTATAGTTTCCTTTATCTTAGCAAAGTTGGAATAATCTTTAGGTCGTGGCATTTTTTAAAAAATGTAATCCTGGCTCGCAGCTTACCTTATAATACAGATAGTTTACCAAGTCAAGTTTACTGGTCTATTTGGTCAAGCTTTTCCCATGAAGGATTTGAATTCTTGTTTTTAAAGAAACTTGTGCCATAGTTCTATACAATACATACATGAAAACACAAGTTAAAAGTATATATATTTTAAATATACTGCCATATATTTCAGTCTGAAATTAACAGAGCATTGTCAGTGGCTAAAAAAACAGTTGTTATAAGGTAGAATGCAAACAATTGATTTATTTGAAATAGAACGAGCGGTGGGATGTTAAATTGCTTCAAGAACTGATTTCAAGAATTTTGAAGAAATATTATTTAGTAGTGACTTTTATTCCTATTAATAAACTCTCAATGTATTTCCCCTCTTCTAAAGATAAACACTCTCCATGTCTCTTCCATATACCAAGTTCATATGACTGCCATCTTTCGTACTTTGGACAAACTGGACACTCAATAGAAAAAAGAATACAAGAATATCAGTCATATATTTTCCACAAAAAATCCAATAAGTCTGAATTAGCTCAACACAGAATAGAGGCAGACCACAACATTCTTTGATCAGGAACATGCCTTCTATATAGATGTCAGTACAAATGAGAGTACTTTAAGGAGAGTGCTGAGGCTATGCTTCACTGCACTAACTTAAATCGGAATGACTGCCTATCTTTATCAAAAATATGGGAAATTTTAATTCAAATAACACATCATTAAAGTTTTTTTTTTTTTTTTTATTATTAAGACCAAGAATCATATTTTATAAAGACAGATCTTTTAGTATGATATTAAAATTATATACATATATGCAATTTATTTTACTGTTATGATGAACCTTTTCTTCGGTGAAAACATAACTATTGGTGATTTAACATTATGTGGCTCATTCTGTTTCAAATAAATCAGTTGTTTGCATTTTACCTTGTAACAACTGTTTTTTAAGCCACTGACGATGGTCTGTTAATTTTACACTGAAATATATGACAGTATATTTAATGAATAATACTTTTACCATGTATTTTCTTGTATACATATTGTATAAAACATTTTTATGTCTGTAAACATTTCCTACTCTGCTTTTGAGATCTTCATCAAGCACCAACTTTTCCTTTTTCTTTGTGTCAGCTGCTTTCTCTGATGCAATGTAAAATTCCACCACTTCTTTCTTAGTAGAATCCTTCTCTGTGACCAGACACACAAATAAATTACATTATCCAATTCTCCATTCTGATATTTGTCCATGTCACTCTACTTGATATTTCCTGCCATTCAAGAACATTCTTGTATTTAATGTTGAATACTTTAGCTAGTTCTTTTTCCTTATCGTAATTGCCTGAATATAACATTTTGTATTTGTTGCTTAGAAAAATCTCATGTTTTTGTCTTATTCATTTTGGTTACATCTATTATGTCGATGTGATACTTATCCATTTCTTCTGCTTTTCAGTTGATGCTTCTTAAGTTGATGGTGCTAATCTTAAACTCTGTTGATGTTGAGTTGGGATGTGCCAACTTTTTGTTGTTTGCCCTGGTTTTCTGATGAAGACATTGGAGGCATTGTTTATCCATGCAGTCAGCATGAAATTCTCTCATTATTTACCATCATTTTATCTTGACTAAGTGAATAAGAATGTGGCTAAATTTAAAATTGCCAGCCCATTATCATTTGATGAGTATCCAGATATTTATATATATACCTACTAACTGGATGCATCAAGAAAGTCAGGATTGGACATTGAGTCAAAAACCCTGGTTAGTTCTCCTATCATAAAAGGTTACATAGAGATCTTCTTCCACTTATCCAGCTTTGAATCCTTAAGCAGTTAGAATTTATGTAAGTAAAGGAGGATGGTGTGATGTAACATCATGTGTGACATAAGGGTGCATGCCATCTCCAATGTTATTCATCATCTACATGGAACATATTATGAAGGAAAGTATTATTAAGCCTGATATCAAAATTTGGAAATATTAATCTCAGCTCTTTACTTTATCCAGATGTGATATATTCTTAAATAATTTCCCAATAAATAATAAATGCAGTTCTTCTGGATTCTTTGACTAAATTGAATAATTACTGTAACATGTTTGGTTTAAAAATCAGCAGTAAAAAGACATTATGAAAATAGTCTTAGCATTGAAAACATCAGCTACATCCTGAATTATAAACTCATAAAACAAGTAAAACATTTCAGCTATTTGGTAACAATTTTTACTGAAGATGGCAAATTAAATATGAAAATATACAACAGAATAAGCATAGCTGGGGAGCAAGAATAAGCATAGTATGGGGAGCCAGCTGAATAAACTTGTATGGAGTATTGAGAGAAATCAGTCAAAACACTAAACTAGCTATATACAAGACATTGTTCAAACTTATTTTAACTCCTGGATCTGAGAGCTAGGTAAGAAATGAAACAGTTAAACAAAGACCATAGACCACAGACCTCAAGTTCTGAAAAATATTTTGGGAGTGAACAAACATCATCACTGGCAAAATCTTGTTAAAAATGAATGTATTAGGAAAGAGCTTATCATCATCAAATTCCTGTCATATATCCTCAAATGGTGTACAGGATATGATAGTCACCATCATCATCAACAACCATGGGTCCAATGCCCATAGGTGTCTGCTGCCATCTTGATATGATTCTTCCATTGCATTCTATTTTGTGCAAGATGACTCAGTTTGTGTATAGAGTTTCCACACCGTTTGACGATGTCATCGCCCCATTCTCTGTTTGGTCTTTCTCTTTTGTTCTTTCCTTCAATTATTCCAAACAGCAACATTTTTAGTTTTCTCGCATCATTCATTCTACATATATGGCCAAATAGATGTAGTTTCCTTTTGATTATTTTCTGGATCAGGTTTCCTTTTGGTTGTATTCATTTGTAGATTTCCTCATTGTTCACTTTCTGTATCCAGCTGCTTATTCTCAAGATCTTTCTATAGCACTTCCTCTCAAATGCCAATATCATCTTTTCAGATTCTCTCAGGAGTACCCAGGCCTTGCATCCATAGAGCATACTGCTAAAGATACAGGTTTCTACAATGTGCAGTTTAGTTTGTATCTTTATAGCTCGACTCTTCCATATTTTGTCCATGGCTTTTAAAATAGTTGTTGCTCTGGCTATTCTAATTTTTATCTCTTTTTTTGGGTCCAAGTCATGCATCACGTGGCATCCAAGATATGTGAAGTGTTCCACATTTTCCAGTTGAAATCTGTCTATCGTAACTCTGTTCAGTAACTCCTGTTGTCCGAATATCATTGTTTTAGTTTTTTCAAAGTTGACATTTAGTCTGTATCTTTTTCCTTCTGTGTATAGTGTTTGCAATGTCTGTTCCAGCCTTGCTGCGTCGTCTTCTTCAATCAGGATGATGTCATCTGCAAAGCAGAGGTAGTTTATTCTCATGCCATTTATTGAAATGCCTCCACCTTCTTCTTTAATCTTATCTAGTGTTCTTCCCAGATGATGTGATGAAGATGATTGGTGATATTGGGTCCCCTTGTCTTGTGCCTTGACTAGTGGCAAACCAATCTCCAGTCTAACCTGCTATCCTGAATTTTGCTTGTGCTTGGCTGTTTATATCTTTCAGCAGGCGGATCAATTTATTGTCCACACCATAGGATTCCAAGACAGCCCATGTTATATTTTGGTCAATATTATCAATGCTTTTTGGAAGTCCATGAAACAGCAATATATCGTTTTGTTCTTTCTTCAAGCTTTCTCTGCTATTAGTGTTAGTGCGAGTATTTGTTACACTGTACTTCGATCTTGTTGAAATCTGGCTTGCTCATCCAGAAGATGTACCTCCATATGCTCCTTCAGGCATTCTGTTAGTATTTTCATCAACAACACTTTGCCAAGATGACTCATTAATGCAAAAGTTCTGTAATTGGTGCATTCTAAAGCACTGCCTTTCTTATGAAGAACAACCAACACCGATTTTTTCCACTCTTCGGGGGCATATCCTGATCTCCATATTTCATTACATAGCTGATGTATTTCTTTTACAACTGATTCTCTCCCATATTTTAGCATCTCGCCTATTATGTTGTCATTTCCAGGACTCTTGTTGTTCTTGAGATGTTTTATAGCCTTATTCATCTCCTCTTCCAAGATGTCATTTTCAAAGATCTCGACTTGTGGAGAGATTGCTTTTAGTTCTTTGATTACTTCTGTTGCAGTATCATTTAGTTGATTTTTATATAGTTTGCTGCAATATCTTGTCCATCTAAGTATGATTTCAGTCTTTTCCATCAATACTTTACCATTTTCATCTTTGACTGATACTGATCTTGTTTGCCACTTCCTATTGACATTTCTTATAAGTTTGTAGACCTCTCTAGTTTTGTGCTCTCCATAGTACTGTTCAATGTCTTTGCACTGGTCCTCCAACCATTTGGCTTTATCAGATCTTGCTGCTTTCCGTACTTCATTGCATTTTTGACGGTATAACTCATCTGCTGCCTCTGAATTATCTCTTTTAAGTTTCAGTTCTCTTTTCTCTTGTACCAATTTTAGGGTTTCCTTAGTTATCCATTTCTTGTTGATCTTTTCTCTTTCAGGAATTACTTCCTCTACTGCTTTTTTTAGCACTGTAGTCAGTCATTCTGCTTTTGTATTTATATTTTGTTTTTCACTTGCGGTCTTAAGCTTAGTTTCCAATATGTTCTGATATGCTGTTCTTAGCCTGTCTTCATTTAGTTTTGAGATGTCTCTAGCTTTTTGGAACTTTCCTTTGTACTTCTGTTTCAGTTTTAGTCTTATATTTACAATCACACTGGTCCGAATCAATATCAGCTCCTTGGAATGATCTGCATTGTTGAACTGAAGTTCTCCATTTCTGGTCTATTAATATCAGGTCAATCATATTCCTGTGTTTGCCATTGAGGGAGTGCCATGTCCATTTAAGACAATCTTTTTGTTGGAATTTGGTATTGCAAATCGTCAGGTTGTTATCCGTGGCAAATTTCAGAAGCATTTCTCCACGTTTATTTCTTTCTCCATAACCTTTTCCCATCCTGTGTTATTTTTGCCAATCTTTGCATTCCAGTCTTCTCCAATGATGAGTATATCCTGCTTCAGCACCTCATCAATTACTAGTTGTAGATCCCTGTAAAATTTCTCAATGTTTTCATCTGCACTCTCTGCAGTGGGCTTATATATTTGAATGGTTGTGATATTAAATGGTTGGGCACTGAATCTTGCAACCATTATTCTTTCACTAACTGGTTTGTATCCTATCATTGCCTGACAGGCCTTGTTATGATAGTACTACATGAAAAATTTACGTCATTACTAACTTCCTATCTACAATTTTCCTCCAAAACAATCTGTTACCTGTCATTCAGTAATCTTTGAGCAGAGCTAATCTTAGATGGTGTGGTCACTTAAATAATGAAATGGTGTTTGATGGTAGGAAAGAGACTTAGAGAAAGTCCAAGATTTAGGTGAATTGACAAGAAGTGCCTTAGAGAACAGAAACATAAGATCTGACAATATTTGAGTCCTGACAGTTAATAGACTAATTTTAGGAATTTTTTGATTGGTTGTTAGTGCTGTCATAATATCATGTACCCATTGAGGAAACATATCAGGAATTTATTATTATTATTATTTGGCACCTCCATGGAGTCCAACGACTCATTGAAGGGATTTGATGATGATGATGATTTTCATGTACTTTATAAATAAAGATTAGCTGTACTGAAAGGTTTATCAGAAATTACAGTAATAAATAAAAGTGATTATTATTTAGTACTATTTGTGCATTCTATTTTCAGTATAATTACTCTAATTTTAATGCATATATAAATGTCTGAAACAAAGAAATTTTGCATTTGGTTTTGGTAAATTAGCTTGATGTTATGAACTAGTTTATTTAGGCAGAAAAATGAAACTGCATGTTCTGACAAATAGGTGTATATTTATGTGTTTATATGCATATTCCAAACTTTACAAGTTAAGCCTGCACTTGTAAAGTGGGAATTTATAGACATAATGTTAAAAAGGGAGGTTACATTCTCAATAATGCGATTTTATTGTAGTAATGTTAAACAAAGGTCAATAAAACAATAGTTTATGCTGAAACAATGACATTTTATCTAAAGATATGAAGCAGAAGAAATCCATCTCCTATCTAAAATGTTACAAACTTCCATGTACACAGAGTGGTTATGCCAACCACTCAGCCATCTGAGCTAGCAATATAAATAAATATTATTATTATTATACAGGTATCTCCATGGAGACAGACCACTCATCATGGGAGATCCATTATTCACACAATGCCTGTCATACCTCTTCTTAAACTCATTCACTAATGAAGTACTCACAACCATCTCTGGCAACCCATTCCACCTATTCACCACTGTCCAAGTAATAAATTTATTCCTAACACCTTTGCTAATCACAGTTACACATCTTCCATTGGTGACCCCTTGTTCTCTTCCTTCTTGCCATGTACTGAAAAAAATCTTCAATGTCAATCCTATAAAACCTCTTTAATAATTTATATGTTCTATCATGTCTCATCTTTTTTGCCTGTCAGCTAATTTTTGAAGCCCACAGACCATCCATCTATTCTCGTAGGGAGCATTCCATTGAAGTGATTGAGAAATCTTTTCTATGGAATCGAAATCTTCGTTCGAGAGATCCAGCGCTCTTGAACCTTGTGTCCCCTCCATTACATGCTGCCTCAGGTAATTATCTCTCAGCAGCTGTATAAATTCCATTTCCTTCCCTGCCTGTGACGATTCCTCCTCCCAATCTATTTCCCCCCATAGTTAAAATCCCATATAATAATTACTTGACCAGTACTCATCATGCTAATTTGCTTATGTATGTCACCTACATTCTCCCTTATACTCCCTGGATTATAGCAGCAACCAATTACATATTTAGTCCCGCTGGCCTCACTCACTCTCTTTCTCTCTCACACACACACACACACCAGATAGCCTCAAATGAACAACATTTCTTTGAATCACTTCCCTCCTCCTCATCTACTTATACTCTTTATAACTGAGAGCTGACTAATGATAGCTTTCTCTGTTATCATTAGCAAAAACCCATCCCCTCACCTGTTCCATCTGTAAAGACACTACATTCATTTCATTCTATTTCTATGGCCATATCATTCGTGGTCAACTGTCTCACTAATGCTTAACTTTTGATCAAGTTAAGCATTAACCAGTGCCAAAAACTCCATGCCATTATTTTGAATACTTCTGACATTAGTAAACATAAACTGCAATACCCCCCCCCCCCACTCCTTTATCCCACAAATTTGCTTACACCTAGTGTTATTTAGTTGGGTGCTACATTTTGCATCGTGATCATTCTTTCATGGGACTAAGTTGCCTGAACCCATGCTTACCCCCCCCCCCCCCCAAAAAAAAAAAAAAAAAAAACATTCTGGTGAATGCTAATTTGGCAGAACAGTGCTCATGAAAATATCTCTAGAGTCACAGTACAGAAACACTGTCTGTTTAGAGGTCTGGTAGCTCAGTGGATGTGACGATTGAATCCTCTGCGCTAGACCATCTTAAGATAGACTTAAGTTCAAGTCTAGTCGCTGAGTGAAGGAATTTTTTTTTTTTTTGCTGGCCTGGTTGGCAGACTGGTTAGCGTTTCTGCTCTCCAGCCAAAAAGGCTATGGGTTTGAATCCTGCCACGGGCATGGATGTTTGTGATTGTCTGAGAATACTAGTGGTGGTGGTGTAGATGATGATGGTAGTTGATGTTTGCTGTAGTTAGTGGACTGAGTGGTGGAGACAGAAAGATGTAGAGTAGGTGCCCTCCCTCGATGAGTCTTGAGACTCCTTGAAGGTGTCACATAACAATAATAATATATATCTCATATAAATATGCATATTTTGTTAGAGTACATTTTGTAGAAATACAGAAGTAAAAAATTGTGCATAAATAAATAGAAAAATGTAAAATATCTGACAACTGATTATAATCGAATAATACTATATTTCAATTATGGAAGACATTATTATTATTATACCTCCAGATTGTCAAGGACTCATCGAGGGAGATCATAAATCACCCACACCAGCTGTTGTAATGTGTCTTAAACTCATTCACACTAGATTCACTTACTACTTCAAGAGGCAAGCTGCTCTGCTCACTCACTTACTGCTCAATGACAGAAAAATCTAGCTTTTACCCCTTTAACTGCACACAAATTTGACTTCCATGGATTCTCCCTAGTCCTCTCTCCCACCTTCCATACAAGGAAAAATTTTATCAACTGATATTCTATAATGTCCTCTCAAAAGTTTATGCAGCTCTTTCAGTGTCTGAAGTCTACATACTCTCAATCTGCCCTTGTAATCAATGTTCCATAATCCTGATATCATCTTTAACTTTTCTTTGCAGCCTGGTCACCTGCTTTTTTATTCCTTTGGGACCCAGGAGACCAACTCTGTGCACAGTAGTCCAGATGTGGTCGTATCAAGGCCTTGTAAAGAGACAAAATGACTTCCATATCCTTACATGTCAATGTTTATTTCAACATTTCAATTATCCTCTGAATTGAAATTTTGTTATCTGACCTTTGAACTTCAATTTTCTATCCACCATAAATCCAAGGTGTCTAGCCTAATTACTTACTCCAAGCATAATCCCACCATTTCATGATGTAATATCTACTGTTGGATATTGCATCATGAAAAAAAGTACATAACTTTACACTTATTAACAATGAATTGACAGCCATTATCATTTGCTCCTTTACCAATTCATATACTGCATTTACATATGCCCTGTATGTAAATGCAGTATATCAGTAGCATCTCTGATTGCTCCTATCTTTGCATCATCAGCAAACAACTGAAGATCTCCTGTTAGCCCCTTTCCATTATCATTCATGTATAGATTAAACAACAGTGGTTTAAGGATTGATTCCTGGGATATACCACTGGTCACCTGAAATCTGGCAGATTCACATCCTCCATATACTACTTTCTGATATCTATCCATCAGCCATCCACTTATCCAAGCTAATAGTTTATATTCCAGTGCCATATTCTCTAGTTTATGCAACAGCCCTTCATGTGGTATCTTATCTGCCTTAGCAATGTCTAATAGTATCAAAGTATATCCATTCCCTTTATCTGGCTTAGCCATTACATTATTATAAAATATGAGCAGATTGCTCAGACATGACCTTTAGTAAACCCATGCTGTTCCTTGCAAAGTATATCTGTCTTGTTTGTCAATCCATTTCTGTATGCAAGTTCTTATCTTCTTCTTCTTATTGTGCTATCTTCTAGTGAAGGTCAGCGACCATCTTGGCGAACAAACTGCACTCTTGTGCTAATATGAGCAGTTGTGCACTGCTCTTTCCTGTCCACGTCTTGATGTTGTCAAACCATGATATTCTTTTTTTTCCTCTAGTTCCTTTGCCATCAATTCTTCCTACCAAAATAGTTTGTAGAAGTTGGTATTTGCTGTTTCTCATGATGTTGCCAAGATATGATGTTTTTCGTTTCTTGATTATTTGTACAAGATGTTTAGCTTTGCCAATGGATTTTAAGACATCTTCATTGGTAATTTTTTCTGTCCATGATATCTTTAGCATTCTTCTCTATAGCCACATCTCAAAGCCTTCGATTTTCTTGATGGTTGTTGCCTTCGATGTCCATGTTTCAACTCCATAGAGCAGAATAGACCACACGTAGCATTTCAGCATTCGGCATCTGACTTCTATGTTTAGGTCTTTATTGCAAAATAGTGTTCTCATTACTTAAATATAAAGAGCTAATAAGCTTCATTTCGGCAACAAAAACATTATTTAAATTAAGAGGATATTAAATCCCACATTGTTTTAAAACCGAATAAGAAACTCAAAGATTGGAATCAGAGAGTTTCTTGCCGAATATAGTATAGTAAACTATAAAGTATTGGCGACCACTAGCATCCACTAAATGCAAGTGACCCTAGCACGTAGTGCAATACCGGAAATCTCGCAGCAAAGTCGGTAAAGTTCTGATCGCTATTCTTAGGTATTTCCCATAATGTAAAAACACATTTCCTAGGAAATGTATGCTGTTATTACATTATGGTGGGGAGGTCACTACCTAGACCGGTTTCAGCCTTTTTTGAGGCTTCCTCAGTGATTAGCTAGACCAAGTTAATACCAAAGTGTATAGCAAAAAGAACTTATACTCTGCTATACGAGTTTGGAAACTCGTATAGCAGAGTATAAGTTCTTTTTGCTATACACTTTGGTATTAACTTGGTATATAACTCGTATATAACTTTACCGACTTTGCCGCGAGATTTCCGGTATTGCACTACGTGCTAGGGTCACTTGCATTTAGCGGACGCTAGTGGTCGCCAATACTTTATAGTTTACTATACTATATTTGGCAAGAAACTCTCTGATTCCAATCTTTGGGTTTCTTATTCGGTTTTAAAACAATGTGGGATTTAATATCCCCTTAATTTAAATAATGTTTTTGTTGCCGAAATGAAGCTTATTAGCTCTTTATATTTAAGTAACTTAATGGTTGCACCTGTTTGGAAACTCTTATAGCAGAGTATAAGTTCTTTTCGCTATACACTTTGGTATTATCTTGGTCTAGCTACTCACTGATGAAGCCTCAAAAAAGGCTGAAACCGGTCTGGGTAGTGACCTCCCCACCATAATGTAATAACAGCATACATTTCCTAGGAAATGTGTTTTTACATTATAGGAAATACCTAAGAATAGCGATCAGAACCTTACCGACTTTGCTGCGAGATTTCTGGTATTGCACTACGTGCTAGGGTCACTTGCATTTAGCGGACACTAGTGGTCGCCGATACTTTATAGTTTACTATACTATATTCGGCAAGAAACTCTCTGATTCCAATCTTTGAGTTTCTTATTCGGTTATAAAACAATGTGGGATTTAATATCCCCTTAATTTAAATAGTGTTCTCATTTTCATGAAGGACTGCCGTGCAACTTCAATCCTTGTCTTTATATCTATTTCTGGATCCCATCGTTCATTAAACCAGCAACCAAAATATTTATATTTGACACTTGATCAATATTTTTCCCATTGAGTGTCAGTTTCATTGATGAGGCTAGATGTTTGCTGATGATCATGTATTTTGTCTTGTTGATGTTTATATTTATTCCCATTCTTTGGCTTTCTATGTATACTCTGTCAATGAGTTTTTGGAGATCCATAATGTTATCTGCAATTAGCACAGTGTCATCTGCATATCGTAGGTTGTTAACAATCTTTCCATTTATTGTGATTCCCTCTGGACATTCTTCCAATGCTTTTTTAAAGATTACCTCTGCGTATATGTTGAACAGGAGTGGTGAGAGCACACATCCTTGTCTCACTCCTCTTTTTGTTAATGTTAATATCACTGGTGCTAATGTTGTCTAATTGAACGGTAGCTGACTGATTCCAATACAGATTTGTTGTTAGTCTTATGTCTTGTTCATCTAGCCTTATTTGTTGAAGGACTTCTATTAAGTTAGTGTGTCTGACTTTGTCGAATGCTTTTTCAAAATCTATGAAACACATAAAGACAGATTTCTGTTTTTCTATGCATTTTTGTATCAATATTTGGGTACAGAAAAGGGCCTCTCTAGTACCAAAACCATTCCGAAAGCCGAATTGTGTTTCACTTAGCGTTTCTTCACTTTTTTTTATAAATGCGATTCTGAATTACTTTCAAAAATATTTTTAATATTTGGCTCATTAGACTAATAAGTCAGAAGTCACCACAGGATCACCAATCACTTTCATATATTTTATTATATAGTTTTTCAAGAAGTTTGATGTTATCTGGTTCTATTAATTTTAAAAATTCTGTTTGCACACCATCTGGTCCACTGGCTTTTCCTGTTTTACTTGTTCATATAGCATTCTCTATTTCGCATTTCATGATTGCTGGTCCTTGAATGTTATCTTTTATATTTATAGGCTTCTGTCTAGTATCATTGAAAAGTTCTGTTACATATTTTATCCAAATCTGTGCTTTATTCTCTTCTTCTAGAACTATTTTTCCATTTTTGTCTCTTAGAGACACTATTTGCTTTTTCCTCAGTTTTCCAGAAATTTCGTTGATTTTCTTATACAGATTGAAATTATCATGTTTCTTCTGAATCAGTTCAATTTCAGTACATAAATTTTTCATCCAATTTTCCTTGGCTTCTTTTATTTTTTTTCTTGATGATGTTATATGTTTCTGTATATCTAGCTAGGTCTTTGTTTTTGTACATTCTTCTTGTATCAATAAGAGAAAGAATCTCATCTGTCATCCATTCCTGTTGTTTTATATTATTCACATAACCTACTTCTTCAATACTTGTTGTTATGGTGGCATTCTTTAAGCTATTCCAAAGAGATTCCACTCTTTTATTTTCTTCTATGTTAATCTGTTGTAATCACAGGTTAAGCTGTGTCTTGGCACTTTTATTTATGTTCGGGTCTTTCAGTTTTTCTACATCAATTTTCTTTTTCTTCTTTTGTGATTTTTAGCTGATTTTAATCTAAGACATACTTCTGCATCTACGGGATTGTGCTCTGATGAGATATCTGCTCCAGGATAAGTCTTTGCACTCTTTATGCTACTGTGGAATCTTTTATTTATCAGTATATAATCAATTTGATTTCCGACAAAGTTATGTTGGTTATCTTGAGGCAATTTCCAAGTGTACAGTCTTCTGGGTGGAAGTTTAAACCAGGTATTTGCTATTGTTAGATCATCTTCCTGTCATTTCTGGTGCCTAAGCCATGTTCTCCAACAATTTCTCCATCACCCCCTCTTCCCGCTTTTGCATGAAGTCACCCATCACTATGTTTATATCATAATGAATTTAGTTTAATCCTTTATCCCAGTGAGAGCAAACAAAGTTTGCGCCTGAAAATATCTTCAGGACTAAATAAAGTGTTGCACTATCTTATCCCAGTAAGTAGTGCAACACCAAGGCAACTCGTGGCAAAGGTGGAGCAAGCTACCAACACTCCTAACCCAGTATCTCCCATAATGCAAAACACATTTCCTATGTGGATATGTATATTGTTATGCATTAAGGGATTGGCCATCTACCCAGACTAGTTTCGACCTTTATTGAGGTCTCTTCAGTGGGAGCCAGGCCCAGAGCTGGAGATACCAGGCAGAAGCAGTAGCAAGTCATCTTTACCTATAGGAGTTGCCAAAAGGTTTATCACCTTTTTTTTTTTTTAAATTACTCTGGATTTAGAGAAAGATGTTGAAAGTTTATTTATCACTACGTTTGACTATAATGAATTTAGTTTAATCCTTTATCCCAGTGAGAGCAAACAAAGTTTGCGCCTGAAAATATCTTCAGGACTAAATAAAGTGTTGCACTATCTTATCCCAGTAAGTAGTGCAACACCAAGGCAACTCGTGGCAAAGGTGGAGCAAGCTACCAACACTCCTAACCCAGTATCTCCCATAATGCAAAACACATTTCCTATGTGGATATGTATATTGTTATGCATTAAGGGATTGGCCATCTACCCAGACTAGTTTCGACCTTTATTGAGGTCTCTTCAGTGGGAGCCAGGCCCAGAGCTGGAGATACCAGGCAGAAGCAGTAGCAAGTCATCTTTACCTATAGGAGTTGCCAAAAAGATGACTTGCTACTGCTTCTGCCTGGTATCTCCAGCTCTGGGCCTGGCTCCCACTGAAGAGACCTCAATAAAGGTCGAAACTAGTCTGGGTAGATGGCCAATCCCTTAATGCATAACAATATACATATCCACATAGGAAATGTGTTTTGCATTATGGGAGATACTGGGTTAGGAGTGTTGGTAGCTTGCTCCACCTTTGCCACGAGTTGCCTTGGTGTTGCACTACTTACTGGGATAAGATAGTGCAACACTTTATTTAGTCCTGAAGATATTTTCAGGCGCAAACTTTGTTTGCTCTCACTGGGATAAAGGATTAAACTAAATTCATTATAGTCAAACGTAGTGATAAATAAACTTTCAACATCTTTCTCTAAATCCAGAGTAATTTAAAAAAAAAAAAAGGTGATAAACCTTTTGGCAACTCCTATAGGTAAAGATGACTTGCTACTGCTTCTGCCTGGTATCTCCAGCTCTGGGCCTGGCTCCCACTGAAGAGACCTCAATAAAGGTCGAAACTAGTCTGGGTAGATGGCCAATCCCTTAATGCATAACAATATACATATCCACATAGGAAATGTGTTTTGCATTATGGGAGATACTGGGTTAGGAGTGTTGGTAGCTTGCTCCACCTTTGCCACGAGTTGCCTTGGTGTTGCACTACTTACTGGGATAAGATAGTGCAACACTTTATTTAGTCCTGAAGATATTTTCAGGCGCAAACTTTGTTTGCTCTCACTGGGATAAAGGATTAAACTAAATTCATTATAGTCAAACCTAGTGATAAATAAACTTTCAACATGTTTATATCATGTTTCTTTGTTAGATTTTTAATCTCTTTTAGGTGTTCATAAAACTCTTCAACATCTTCTTCACTTTTGTCAGCTGTGGGTGCATAAGCTTGGATGATAAGTTCTTATCAACTTCTCTAAAATCTTTACAATTACTCCAGAGATACTGATAGGTCAGTAGTTAGAACATTAGTCTTTGCACTACCCTTGTGCAATGAGATTATCATATATTCTTTCCATACCTGTGAGATCTTTCCTGCACTAAGACTCAAATTATACAACTGTGTCAAGGGCCTAGCCAGTTCGGCTGACACACTCCTTTAGCACATGTGCTGATATCCCATCTGTCCAAATTGCCAAATTCTTATCCAGGTTATGTAACAGATCTAGAATCTTCTCATGCACCTTTATCTCTTCATCCAGTGTACTGGCAGCACTGAACTATGTTGCATACACCAGGTTGATAGATCTCGGTGAAGTGAGCACTCATTTGAACTATCTGCTTCTGATACTAGGGTATCCTTTGCATTCAATAAAGTTATTCTTCCACCATTATTCTTTCTTTTACTAGCAGCATAATGAAAAAATTCTTTCGGGTTGCCTTTAGCCTGTGCAGCCAATTTCTTTCTGTACTCCAACTTAGTTTTCTATGGATCTCTTGTTTAATGAAATTACACATCCATTTCACTCTTATTCTATTTGTTCTTCTAATTCTAGGGACACACATTCAGATATCACATTATTTAAAGCATCTTTTCAAAGCTTCCCATTTGAAGCTGATATCCTTTCCATTCAACAGTTGATATCATGGAATCAAATATAGTATTTTCTTCAGTTTGTTTTAATTTTCAGATATGTAGTCCTTGAGTTGCTTCTTTCACTTGCTGCTTGAGGAAGTTGTCACAAAGCAGCTGAATAAATTCTCTTTCATTCTTATCATGTGTTCTCTGATACTCGATCAATATTTGGATAATTAAGCCATCCATAATAATTACTTGTTTAGTACTCATCAGAATAATTTGGCAATGTTTCTTTATCCCCAGCAAATGAACTCAGGTCTGTTGCAACATCTCACCATATATTTCATCCTGTTAGCCTCCACTCTACATCAGATAGTGTCAAACTCAGTGCCACAATGAGCAGTTATTACCATTATTGCTTTCATGTGTTTCAATGCTAACTGGACTCAAGTCATCTGATATCATTGGTAATACTCCTCTTCTCCTATCTCTTCTGTCATTCCTAAAAACACTATATCCTTTGCACTCAATTCCGGTTACAACATTCAAATCTGAGAGCCTGGTTTCACTGATGCTAAGAATTTTAGGACACAGCACATTCAACAAAGCAACAAACTCAACCACTTTGTATATAATACTCCTGGCATTTGTGTATAGACATGACAAGTTATTTCCTCACTTCTTCTTATGCTTAAATCTATCTGCTTGTCCCAGTTGGCTAACTCCCCCCCTCATACATACTCAAAATATTCAAACTGTAGTTCATCCATTTAGCAGATTCATAACTGTGCTCATTGACATTTTTATCAATGTTACATCTACACATCCCAGCTGAACTTGCATACCTATCCCCAGTGCCCCTGCCAAGATCTTGTTTCCCTGATCTAATTTCCCTAGCCACCTGGTGCCCAATCCTTTCAAGTGCAGGCCATTCCTCATATACAAATCTTTTCTACCATTAAACTTACTCCACACATCCAAAAATTCAAAACTGTTGTTTCTGCATAGCCTGTAGTTAGAAATATGGGCATATCAGACTAGGACATAGTGATTGACTTTATTGGAAACCTGTCATTAGGAACATGGTATGAGAGACAGAAAGCAGTAGGTGTAGACATTTGTTATAACTCTGACAACAAACCGGTAGTTATTGGAATATAAATAGTTCTAATATAGTTCCTTCACTAAGTATTGTCAACAGAGTACTCCCAGGCTTTAATCTAATTCATGTTATTGAAGTCGGAAGGAAATGAGAAATATATTTTAATACTAGCACAATGTTCCATATCAGAACATTGACTAAAAGGAAGGAGGGAAACCTACATAACCCATTAAGGGTTATATAAGCGTACATGCAAATTTTAAGGTGATTGCACTGGTGCTTATGACTTGCTGAGTCTGAATATGTAAATGAATAGACAAATAAACTAGCTTTCCTCTCTTTTTATATCTCACATGCTTAACATTCAAAACAAGCAAAATTTATGCCTTCAATTTGATTTTGAAATTTTTAAAGTACTGAAAGCTCATCTTTTTTGTGTGTATTTATTATTAAATAAATCTTTCAGCAGTTTGTTACTTTATATGCAGCCTAGATTATGAATAGTTTTTTATTTTTATTAGCTTTATAGGATGTTAGAACAGTGTTTGGCAAGTGTGAATGCTCTTCTTTATAAACATCGCATTGCAGTAGGACTTGATGACCGTGGAAAGTTGTCTTGTCACAAAGTGAATGTATCCTTTTGAAGCATACTTTTGTTGCAGTGATGTGAAATGCATTTATTAGTTAGCTATTAAAATCCCCTTGATTGATTTTTATTTTATTTAATTTTAGTAAATGCAGTGCTTATTTTTAGCCTTTGCATTGATAGTTGATATCAGTTTTATTGCTCAAATGTAAATTGCTTTCAGTTTGACATCAGCAACCAGGTGGATGCGAATCCCTGCTGTGGCAAGAAGAATGTTTGGAAAACACTTTCCAGATGAGCTTGATTATAATAGTTGAAAATTTATTAGGACACACACAGTAGTAGATAAAAACTTAATTTCCATACCTACCACCTTTGTGGCTCATCTGCTCCATCTCAAAATTTCCTTACTCTGTTCAGATTGCATTTCATGTTTCTATTGCTCTCCAAATTCTGATAACTACTCTGAACTTTGTCTTTGAAGCACGAGTTTTCTGCATTCCAAATAATGAGAAAGTGAGGTCATCTTCCTTGAGGATTTCAGTGGTCACAACTCAGACTGGTTTCCCTTCTTTAACTCTACAGATCAAGTTGGAAGAGGCACTGAAATATAAAATACCTTGGCACTTCTTCCATCCTGCAAAAAATGAGTGGTGAGCTGTCAGCAATGGTCTTTCACAAGTTGTCCATATGCAGAATACCAGATAATTCTCTACTCTCCCATGATCCTTGAACTTCTCTTAATCAGTTCTCTTTCTGTATATACTATAGATGTCAGCTCTCATCTTGGTAACTTAGACCATAACCTCATCCAACTTTCTTTTCTACAGAAAGTCGACTTCTTTGATTTCATTTCATTATTTTACTGATGTGTTTAATGCTGATGTTTGAATCAGAAGAATCCATCCAAGGAAATGAGGCATAGAAAGCATGATTATCATCCCACATGACATTCTTATAATGCCATATAGTCTGTGGATGAGCATGGCTATGTGAGTGTTGCTCTAGCAGTTGCTCTTCAGTCAAGGCTGTGGATTTGAATCCTGTTGTGGACATGAATGTTTGTGATTATATGTTGGTGAAATGAATTTAGGTAATGTAGGTGATGAATTTTATCATCTGGAGTAAGACTACCATCCTGTTTACTGGAGCATTGACGTGGCTTGAAACTTGTTTGTCTCTGTAACACGGTTTCTGGATTATGTAAAAAAAATCTAAAAAAAAATATATATACAGGGTGTTCGGGATAAATTTGACAGTTTCGTAAGGAAAAAGAAAATCTTCTTTGTATCTATTAAATTTAATGAATTGACAAAAAAACATTACAGGCAGAGTTAATTACAATACTATCAACAAGATTTACTCAAAATAACCACCATTAGCATCGATCACAGCTTCAATTCTGCTTCGGAACCTCGAACAAGCTGATGCTACAGTCTCCCTGGGAAGGGCCGCAAAAACTGTTTTAATTTTATCCATTAACTGGGCTTTTGTATTACTGGAAGTGCGATTGGTGTCTTTTTCAACTGCGCCCCATACAAAATAATCCATGGGGTTAAGGTCTGGGGAGTTTGGAGGCCAAACATTTGGACTGGTGAAGTCGTAGAAATTTTCAGACAACCATTTTTGACTTTTCCCAGAGGTGTGGCAAGGGGCCGAATCCTGCTGCCATACATACGGCCTACCATTGGCTACCCTTGTTATCCAGGGCTTGACTACAGTTAGCAACTCCACGAACAAAGCCCGAATTCCAATGCCAGGGTTCTTCAACACCTGTTCCTGCAGATTTGCGAGGAATTCTGCTGTACGAACGCAATCAGATCGTCTGCTAGGGATCTTTCTTCTTGCTACATCCTCGTAGTCACCATTGCAAGTCTCTAGTTCATGCCTGATTGTTTTTACTGTATTCAGGGAGCATTGGGCAGCAGTCGTAATATCCTTATTTTGATGGCGGGCACGAATCATCATGATACAAGTTATTCTCTTCCATGATTCAGGTGGGTTCCAGCTATCCATCCTTTCTGACATCTTGTATATGAATGAAGAAGGGTCCAAACTTTTAAATGAAGAGAAGTGTGTGTTAATACATGTAACTTACGGAAAAATATAATTAATTATAAATATGTCAAATTTATCCCGAACACCCTGTATATATAATAGTAATAATGATAAAAAAAAAAAAAATTCCTTAGCACTTCCGAGAGTGCTAATGTACTATAGGTTTACAACCTTTCCAAAGCGGAAGCACAGAAAACACACCCACAGGTGGTACACATATATCACGATGAACAAATCATGATGAATTTGTTAAGGATTGTAGAAAGTTTTTTCACTTGGTTATAAATTAAATTAAAGATGCCAAGAAATTATCAAAATTATATTCTTCTTTAATGCTTTATCCAAGTGTAAGCAAACAAAGTTTGCATCTGATGCATCATCATGACTAGACTACTTGTATATATAGAGGCTAATGACTACACATTATCTACCTTAGTATCCCTTAATGCACAGTACATGTGCTTTTGGGTGCATATTATTATTATTTATCACCTCCAGGGAGTCCAAAGACTCATTGAGGGGAGGGCATCTACTCTACAGTCTGCTTCCACCACTCACAATCCATCAACGCCATCTACCGCCGACCTCCACCACCACTGGTATTTCCACAGACAATCACAAACATCCATGTCCATGGCGGGATTCGAACCCGCAGCCTCTTGACTGGAGAGCGGATGCGCTAACCACTCGGCCAACCAGGCTGGCAAAGATTCCGTCACACCGGATAGCATTATGGCCTTTCCCATAATGCTATGCATTATGGGAAAGGCCACTACCCAGACCAGTTTCAACATTTATTGAGGTCTCATCAGTGGGAGCCTGACACATTAGCTTCTGTATACTAGTAGCCTAGTCATGAAGATGCTCCATGTGCAAACATTGTTTGCTTATGCTTGAATAAAGGATTAAGCAAGAATATAATTTCTTAGCATCTTTAATTTAATTTATAAATCAGTGAAAAAATTTTTAA
The DNA here is from genome assembly GCF_054136105.1 of Typopeltis vanoorti. Taxonomy (NCBI): domain Eukaryota; kingdom Metazoa; phylum Arthropoda; class Arachnida; order Uropygi; family Thelyphonidae; genus Typopeltis; species Typopeltis vanoorti. The sequence continues at coordinate 27,262,764 of NC_143574.1, forward strand.
TAATACTAACTGTATTATTAAAATACAGTTAGTATTTTAATAATAAGGTATTACTCCTTTTCGCTACTTGTATATAGGAAATATATAACTTCTGTATTAATTATATCAAATGATCAACAGATCTGGACTCCATACTTGGTCCAGATGACTCCATAATAATAGCAGGAGATTTCAACTCAAAACACACATCTTGGTACAGCTCATCAACTAACACCAAAGGCCACACACTTTTCAACTATGCAATGCTCAACTCTGTTGTAGTAGCCGGCCCTACCGAGCCCACCCATTTCAGCCCTTCGGGTGGCTCGGATGTGCTGGACATTGTCATCTTTAAAAATTTAAGAAACCAATTCAAATTGGAATCAGTCAACGAATTATCTTCTGACCACAGTCCCATAGTGCTTAATCTAGGTTCATCAGATCAATTCTCTCCTTTGCACATATTCATACCATGGGACAAGTTAGCCAAGGTTCTTCCCGATCATATTGGTCCAGTGCCCAATATCAGTAAAAAGGAAGAGATTGACACAGCAATAAATAACTTAACCATACAAATTCAGAAAGCAATTGAATCAGTCAGACAATCCACTGTCTTCAACTCAACCAACCATATCCCTGAAGAAATCATGGATCAAATCAGAGCAAAAAATAGAGCCAGGAAGAGATACCACAATACAAGAGCCCCACAAGATAAAAAAAGTATTGAACAATCTAAACAGGCAGGTCCGAGAAGCTCTTCAAAAGCACAGAAACAAACCATCAATGGGAAACCAAATTGGCTCACATCAATACTGGAGATCATTCTGTATGGAAATTCTTAAGAGCAATCTGCACCAAAAAGCAACTCATACCCCCTATACAAACCAAGAAAGGGACAGTTCACAAAGATGAAGAGAAAGCCGAAACACTAGTAGATAACCTAGAATCTCAGTGCAACCCAAAGTATACAAATTTAAATATCAACCTTATGTACAAGATACATCGTCATGTTAGGACAACCTTAAGACAGAACACAGTTAACTCCGAACATATCACTCCTACAAATCCAACAGAAATGATAAATATCATCTCCCATCTAAACAATAATAAAAAAGCTCCAGGACCGGATGGCATAACTAACAGAATAGTAAAACTACTTCCAAGAAAGGCCATAGTCCATCTCGTCAACATTACAAATGCCATCTTTAGATTCCAGCATTTCCCTACCACATGGAAAACAGCCACAATCATACCACTGAAGAAGCCAGGAAAAAAATGCTCACCTTCCCGAAAGCTACAGACCCATAAGCCTATTATCCAGCCTCGGAAAGGTGACAGAGAAAGTGATCCTCTCAAGATTCCAAGCAGAAACAGATAAGTTAGGAATTTTGCCTAATGAACAGTTCGGATTCCGTAGGGCCCATAGTACAGCTCAACAAGTGCACTGGCTGGTAGAAATCATTACTAAAGGTTTCAACTGGAAATTCAATACAGCTGCCATCTTCATCGATGCAGAGAAGGCGTTTGATAAAGTATGGCATCAAGGTCTTCTCTACAAACTGATAAAATTTAATTTTCCAGTCAGGTTAATAAAGGTAATACATTCTTACCTGAAAGACAGATATATGCAGGTCAGAGTAGGCGAAACGGTTTCGACCAGATGCAGGATCTCGGCAGGCGTACCTCAAGGATCTCTTCTGGCACCTCTCCTGTTTTCAATCTATGTAGCAGACATCCCTCTAAACCCAAGAACAACATTCACTGCATTATATGCAGATGATACTGCACTGATGGCAAGATCACTGAGCCCAAAACTGGCAACTAAAAGACTACAAAATAGCATACACACTTTAGAAAAGTGGATAGCAGACTGGAGGATCCAAGTTAACCCCCAGAAAAGCTCAGCTATATTGTTTACTAGAAAGAAAATCCATATCATGGAGGATATTTATTTATTGGGAGTAAAGATTCCATGGCAGACTGAAGTTAAATATCTTGGAGTGATTCTTGATAGTAAATTCCTATTCAGCAAACATATTAGTTACATTACCTCAAAGTCATCCAACATCTTAGCACAGCTCTACCCTATGATCAACAGACAAAGTAAACTGGACACGCAAACAAAATTAACAATTTACAAGATGGTAATTCGACCAGTTATCACTTACACATCCCCAGCTTGGAGCCACACCGCAAATTCAAACACTCTAAAACTTCAGAGATTACAGAATAAGTGCCTGAGGATGATTCTGGATGCCCCTTGGTTCATAAGAAACACCCAGATCCATAGAGAAGTTAATATCCCTTATATCTCTTCCCTTCTCCTAAATCCAGCTGAGAAGTTCTTTACCAAGACAAGTAACCACCCATACCCGTTAATCAAGGAAGCCTCGGAATATAATGAAGAAGAAATCAACAAATATAAAACACCAAAATCTATTTTAAGTTCAGCTGAACACAACTAACTTCATTGCCCTCAATGGGCGAGCATATAGCTCACAAACACTCCATTCAAAGTTCTTCCATTACAAGACAAAGGGGAATATGAAAAGCAATTTTGCTTCACCCATCTAGCCAGAAATGTTAATGTTAAAATGTTATCAAATGATGTTACACCTGTGTGGTGGCCAGGATAAGAATAGCCTCAATGTAGCTCATGCATGTCGTACGAGGCGACTAAAATGGGTACCCCGGGAGGGTAATGGATGGCAATACTGTAGTCAATGAAGTTCTAACTGAGGCTCGGCTATTGCTGTTACCCTCCTGCCATGATCAGAGCTTTATATAGTTCAATAACACCTTATCCTTACACTGTCCTCTACAGATAACAGGGAAGATCAAAAGCATTCTTTCTTTGCCCCTTTTAGCCAGTCCTTATAAGGATCAAATGATGTACTTCCCAGGAGTAGAGCAGTTTTGCTTGGTGGCAGGCTTTTGCCAGTCACTGAGTTGAGCAACTGCTGAGTTTTCTGTCCTGTGGTGATTCAAGTCAGAAATGATGAGTTTATAGTGACTGTTTAGGGATCATTCAGTGAGATTTAGAGTGATTTTGGAGATCACTCAAATTTTTTGGAGAGAGAGAGGTTACTCACTACACTTGAACAATACCTCAATAAAGGTCAAAACTAGTTTGGGTTAGCAGTCCTTCCTGTAATTTATTGCATTATACACCCTGAAAGGATGTGTGCTTAAAGGATTGCATTATACATCCTGAAAGGATGTGGGATACTAAGGCAATTAATGTGAAGTCATTAGCATCTATATACAAGTAGCCTAGTCATGAAATGCTTCACACACAAATTTTGTTTGCTTACACTTTGATAAAAATAAGAATATAATTTAAATAAGATGACAGAAAAACTGGGTTTTAATAGGTTGGAAATATTGATACAACTATTAACCTACTAGTTTTGCCGTCATCTTATTTAGTATATATTGATCAAAAATAACATTCATCAAGAATATAATTTCTTATCTTTAATTTAAGTGTTAAGGATTGGTTGTGCTTTCATTTGAGAATTAAGTTGAAATTTGTCTTGTCGATCTTCTGAAGAGTTATATTTGGTTGGTATCAGTGCCTTTTATGAGAATTCCACTCTTGAAATATAGTAAGCCTACAGTAAATTGGTACTGTGTGTTAATTTTTTAAAATTACATCAGACCTCCAATAAGCATGATGGAATCTCATGTTGGATAATTTAAATCAGTTCTACCTAACCAAAGTACAATGAGACATTATTGGTGACCTGGTGAATAACAGATTAAATTGGAAGAAAATTGGTTGATGGGAGGCTAATAATGATGTAAACTTAATTTTGTAGTGCCATCATAATATTCTGCACTCTCTTTGAAGGTATATATCAGGAATTGATGATGTTTAACCTCCCTACCGGCAAGCTGGATGAAATAGTGAGACCATATTGCACTTCTTATCCATGTTATTCAACAGGTGTTACAGAATTGTATCAGGACTTAGCTGGACATCTATAGACATCATGGCCAGTTGGGGGGGGATAACAAACAGATATACCTCCAGATTCAGTTATATATTTATATATTGATATTAGTCAATATAGAGAAGAACTTGCAGACTTTGAAAGAAGTGTTATATGATCCTTATCAGTGGCTTATCCATTCATGACATTCATAAAATATTGCATTACACAAACTGAACTGTGATCAACATCATCAGTCACTGAAAATGTGAGGGCCACCTCAGCAAAGAAACGGATAAGAAGACCCAAGAAACTAACATTACCAAAGGATGGTATGGAAATCTGGCAGTGTGTTATAATGATCAATGTGGGCAAAGAGTGTACAGAGATTCAGGTTAATCATAGCAGGACACTATGTAAAGAACTGCATGTTCTCAGTTTTCGTTGAATGGTATCTCTACATTGTCAAACATCAATTATGAAAGTCAGCAGTGCAGACTCACTTGTCTAAAGAACATTGTGACTGATCTTTACAGCCTTAGAAGACATTGATATGGAGCAGTACCACACCCTTCTTTTGATCAATTGGTTGAGTGAGTATGTGGAAGATGCCTAAGAATTTATTATGCTCAAATATATCATCCAAGCCTTGAAGTCATAGGCAGAAGTATCTATGTATAACAGTCCTAGTATGGACTATGGACTGCTGTGTCAATGTTCAACCTTTCAGGAACTATAACAGATATGCTGAAATTTGGAAGAACTCAATTCTTTATATATTGTTGCAGATTTAAGGACTGCATTTTGTCACTGCAATTGCTATTGTAACATGATGTGGAAAAACTTGACTTGCTTGTACAGAATCCTGCTCTCAGCCAAAAGAACATCTTTGGGATGACCTGTAATGTTAGTTGTGGACCAGACCATTGCATCCAACAGTAGAACATGGACTGGTTACACCAGTTTTGAAAGAATATTGGTGTAAACTGTGTAAGAATATAATCAAAGCCAGAAGACCACAGTCTCTTGAGGTATAGTGGTCAGTCAGTATGTATTTCAATATAGTGTTTATTGAAAGCAAGATGCATTTTAATCTATATATAAGTATTGCAGGAATTCATTATTAGTAAAATTTTTTGCTTTCATGTGGAAAGGAATTTAGGAAGGAATGAAGGAATTTCAATATTTGAAGGAATGTAGAGGAGAGTACAAGTTTTTTAAACATTACATTCACTTGATATTATAGTTTTTCTGAAGTACTAAAATGCCTCTTAAGGTAAAAAATTTATTGCTAACAGTTATACTGATAGCTTAAAAACAAAAGAAAAACACTATTCTTACCGGAAAAGAGAATATATATTGTCTTAATTATTTTTACTCTTTTTGGAACCTCTTGAAGTTGTGAAATTCCTAATATGCAACATTTTCAGTTTATTCTCATACGTTTTTTTTTTTAATTTGGATTAGAAAAGTTCTGCCTTTGTAAAATTATTTATTTATTTTTATCATCTACTGTTAGCAGCCAGTGATCATGGTGAGTTCACTACAAGTTCATTAACCCCCCTCCCCCCCCCACACACAAAATAATCATCTGTTTTCACTGTTCAGCAGTGAGAGAGAGAGAGAGATAATGCTATCGCTGTCTTCCATCAGTTTTATGAATTTCTTAAATTTTTATATTTTGAGATTACTTATATCAAAAGCTGTCTGACTGAAAGATTATTATATAAATATTCTCAACCTTTTGTAATATTTTTGTAATATTTCCTTAATAAAGTCAAGCTTATTTTCATTTATTTTGATGTTACCTATTGTATGGTAAGTACTTTTATTATGTCCTTATTACTAATTCAGTTGTCATTATCTCGTTTTATGTCTTTACTACATATTGACATTAAGTATAAATGTTAGTAAAATGTAGTTTCACATACTATGAGAGAAGAAAAATTGGGTCGAGGACATCTATTAATTCAATTGTCCTTGTCTGCATAGCATCAGGCATTTTTTAGAGAAGCTTTTCACCACCTCAAATATTACAAGGAGATTTGACAGATTTTCTATTCAACTAATGAGAAGTAAGATCTAACCAGTTTTTTTTTTTTTTTTGAGATTGAAAAGAATGTGGATATGCTGTGTTTGTGCCGAGAAAGGCAATAGGCGTAAGTCTGTAAGTCATCCCAAGATGATGATCATCTGAGTATTATCATGGATAAGGAAAGAGTGAAGTGATTTCTTGAGAGAAATAAGACAGGATCATACTTTATTAGTACTGAACTTCACAGAGCTACCCCTGTAGAAAATGGCAAGTTAATCAATGTCTAAGGTATTGATTTCAGAAGATCTTTAAGTTTGGAATTCATACAGGAAGGCTTAGGTATTGTACATTATCCATAATAAAGCTTAACAGTATGACTAACATCAAGAGGAAAAAATACATTTATTAAACTCGCTAATATTTTACTAGTTTTCTACCCATCATCATCAGAGCACAATGAAACTGTGACAGGTGCACAGCACTAAACCAAGTAATTGCAGAAACAATTTAAATTGTAACTGACACTTAATGTCCTTATGTAGTGCCCTCCAGGGTTCAGATAACTACAAAGTTAATTCAGAGAAGTCCTGCTATTAAGTCTTAAAATTGTAGTAAATTAATGCCACCATATGGGGAGAGAGAGAGAGCTTCATAGCTGATGCTGTGAAACACTGATTTTAATAATAGCTTCTCAGACTTAACAACTTCTGTTTAATAAAGATGTTTTTCTCCATCTGATCCTATGTGAAGGAGTATCCAGGGCATGGTCTGCCAATCCCGACTTGCCATACAGACGATCTCGGATGTAATTTTTATGTTCTTTGAGGCATATGTTAACTGATCTGCCTGTCTGTCCAAAGTAGGTTAACTTGCAGGAAGTGGGAGTGTATAAAGTTTATTTTATACACTCCCAGATATTCAAGAGGATGTAGTCAATCGGGACCTGGCAATGTGCCAAGAATAGTCAATTCATGCTGAAGGGGAGAAAGAAATAAAGGATGTACGAATTGATCATCAACACACGAAATCATGTGTTTTATAGGTAAATTTTCCAATTGTTGTACAAGCAAAATAGTTATCACTTTAAGAACTAGAATTTTCATAAAATAAAAGCTAAATTTCTGACATAATAATAATAATCATCATCATGAACCATGGGCTCACTGCCTGTTGGTGTCCGATGCCTCCTTCACTATTTTCTTCCACCTTTCTTTGTCCAATGCACTTTGTGCATTGGACAAAGAAAGGTGCAACAGTGTTGCAGTTTCTGTACACCCATTCCACACCAGTCCTTTATATCATCTATCCATTCTCTGTATGTATGGTTTATATCATCTATCCATTCTCTGTATGGTTTACCTCTTTTGTTTAAACCATCCAAAATACCATACATAAATGTCTTTATCTTCCGGTCCTCACTCATTCTACAGATGTGTCCAAATAATTGCAGCTTCCATTTTATAATCTTCTGCATTAGATTCTCTTTTGGTTGTATCTTCTGATAGAACTCTTCATTTGTGATTTTCTGTACCCATCCTATTCTTAGAATCTTCTTATAACAAGTTCTTTCAAATGCCAAAATTCTTTTTTTTGTTTCCTTATTTATTTACCCATGTTTCAGATCTATCCAGTACACCGCTAAAAATGCATGTTTCCAGTACTTTTAGTTTTGTTTGCATGCTGATCACTTTACTTTTCCAGATGTTATCCATGGCCTTCAGATTTGTTCTTCCCTTTGCAATCCTGATTTTTATTTCTTTTTTACAGGTCCAAATCATACGTCATTTTACTTCCCAAATATGTGAATTGTTCTACATTTTCTATATCACTTCCATCCACTTGTATCTTTTGTTTCATGTTCTTCTTAGCAAATACCATTGTCTTTGTTTTTTCCAAGTTCATAACAAGTCCAAATTTCTTCCCTTCCTCATTTAACAGTTTCAGTGGGTTTTTTTTTTTTTTTTTTTTTTTTTTTTTGTAGTTCTCTTTCATCTTTTTCAATAATAACAATGTCATCTGCAAATCTCAGATTGTTAATCCTCATTCTGTGTACAGATATTCCTTTTGCATCTTCCTTCAGTTTGTCCATTGCTCTTTCTAAATACGCGATGAAAATGCGTGGTGATATTGGGTCCCCCTGTCTGCTTGTTCTAAACCATTTCCCCGAATCATCACCCATTCTAACTGCTGCAACTGCATTCTGATAAACATCTTTTAATATAGCTATTATTTTTTTATCAATTCCATAGGATTCCAGAACTGTTAATGTCACTTTCTGGTCAATTCTGTCAAATGCTTTCTGAAAATCAACAAAGCAAGTATATATGTTTTTGTTTTTTCTACTAGCTTTCTTTGCTTTTAACCTCATTGTCAAAATCTGTAGAATTGTAGTTCTGTCCTTCCTAAATCCTGCATGCTCGTCTGCAAGGTCTGCTTCCATTTGTGTTTTCAATCTTTCTGTCAATATCATCATCACTTTACCAAGGTGACTTGTCAAGGCAATTGTTCTATAATTTTTACATTCTAGCTTATTTCCTTTCTTGTATAATGTCACTAATATTGATTTCACCTACTGCTCTGGCATTTTCCCTTCTTTCCATACCATATTACATAGTTGGTGCATTTCTGTAAACATACTTTCACCACCATATTTAATCATTTCTCCAGTGATGTTATTGTTACCAGAACTCTCATTGTGTTTTAGTCGTCCTGTACCTCTCCTCTTAAAATGTCTATATCATGCTCATTACCTGGTGGTAATATCTGCTTCAATATTCTTCAGTCTGTTTCCCAACGCTATCTAAATCTAGTTTTTCTTCATATAACTCACTACAGTATCTTGTCCACCGTTGCACAATTTTTTCTTTATTCATCAATACTTTGCCTTTTTCATCTTTAATTGTGGTCTGTTTTGGTTGCCACTTTCTATTAATGGTTCTGATCATTCTGTATACCTCCCTTCTTTTATGCTCTCCTTAGTACTGTTCTATATTGTTGCGTTGGGCTTCTAACCATTTCATCTTATCCATTCTGACTGCTTTTCACCTCATTACACTTTCTTCTATATTGCTCTTCTATTTGTTCTGATGTATCCCTTCTTATCTTCAACATTCTTTTCTCCTGTACTAACTTCAGTGTTTCTTGTGTAATCCATTTCTTCTTGATCTTCTCTTCTTCTGGTACTGTTTCTTCAACTGCATATTCTGTCGCCTTCATTACTCCTTTCACTCTTAGATTCGAAATTTTTTCTTTGTACAGACTTTTAAGTTTCTCTTCTAAAACTGTTCTGTACCTTCTTCCTATTTGTGCTGTATCTCTTCTATTCTGATGTTGGAGTTTATATTTCTTTTTTAATTTCAACTTGATGTTTGCAATCACCAAACTATGGTCCGAGTCTACATCCACTCCTTGAAAAGTTCAACACTGCTGTACTGATGTTATCCTTTCTCTTCTAACACTGTTCTGTACCTTCTTCCTATTTCTGCTTTACTTATTCTTGCTGTATCTCTTCTATTCTGATTGGGATTTATATTTCTTTTTTAATTTCAACTTGATGTTTGCAATCACCAAACTATGGTCCGAGTCTATATCCACTCCTTGAAAAGTTCAACACTGCTATACTGATGTTATCCATCTTCTTTTAATCGTAATCATATCAATCATGTTCTTGGTTTTCCCATGATTTGATTGCTACGTCCATTTTCTACACTCCTTTTGTTGGAATCTTGTGTTACAGATCATCATCTCATGGTCCACAGCAAATTCTAACAATTTTTCACCTCGTTCATTTCTTTCTCCGAAACCATATTTTCCCATGACTCTTTCCCAACCATCATTATTTATTCCAACTTTGGCATTCCACTCTCCTTCAATAATTAGCACATCTTGCTTTGGTATTGTTTCTATTGTCTCTGTCAGATCTTTGTAAAATAAGTCAGTATCCTCATCTGTGCTTCAGATGTGGGTGCATATATCTGGACTGTTGATATGGTAAATGGTTTCGCCTGAAATCTTGCTACTATAATTCGTTCATTGACTGGTTTGTAGCCTAACAGTATCTCAAGCTCTTTTGTTAAGAAGGAAGCCAACTCCTGCTTCATGCTTGGTGTCATGTCCTGACCATATTACTTCGCATCCATTGATCTCTCTAGATGATGTCCATCGCATCTCTGCCAATCTTAGTATATCACACCGATATCTCTTCATTTCCTCAGAAAGTAATTCTAATTTTCCTGACATCTGAAGTGTCTGCACATTCCACATTCCTATTGATAACAGTTCTGTTAGCATCAGTTTCTGTTTCCTTTTGGTATCCTACTTTTCTATCCAACCCAGATCGCTCGATTGGTATCGCCGGCCTTGTTGATCTGGGCAACATCTGAGCCGGCATGTTTTACCTGTTGATCATGTAGGCAATCGTGTTTTTTCTTTACAGTCAGAGCATCAACACTCATCTGACCGACCCTCCTTTATCCAAGCTTGGGACTGGCATGAGACCACTAAGGATTCCATGGCAGAGTTATAATAATAATAAACACTCATCCCACAAAATGCATGATTACCCTAATATCAGAATGGATTCTCCTTCTGACATGTGCAGAAATGTTGAAGAGTCTCGCATCTGTGGACATACAGTATAAAAGTAGATAGCTGAATGAAAGGTTTGGAAGTGGTATGGAGATCATATTGGCAAAGTAGTTTGGCTATTTTTTTTTTCTGATGTGTCCTTAACTTATGGGAATGGGGATCCTGTGTGTTGTGTGTAGGAGGGATGGGTGTTTGCATGTAATATTTTATGTATTTTATATGAGCTGCAATCATTGCCTAAAAGGGTGTTATGACGGTCTCTAATCAACTTTTTTAAAGACTCCTCCACTAATAAGGTGATAGATTGGGATCTTACAAAATCCCAAAAGAAAAAAAAATGTACAAATTATTTAAAAAAAAAAACATCCTGGGCCAAAGAAATTACCAAACTGTTATCATGTCCAACCACCCAGGATATACACGAGGTCCCTAAAATTCACAAACCCAATACTCTCCCTTCATCCAATAGTAATTTTTTTTTATGTTGTGCTCATACACAAGAGGTTGGTCGATCAACCTATAGTACATTAGTACCGTGTATGAGTAGTGGGTTGGAAAAGGAAGAACCTGTTTACATTTGATTTAAATGACTGTAAATTGTATTCCTTGGGAAACACAGCAGGGCAGGGGGGGGGGGGAGACTGTTCCACAGTGCAGCAGTTGCAGGGATGAAGGAGGAGGAAAAGTAACTTGTTCTGTTTGTTACTGAGTGGAGGAATTATTGATGTTATTTCAGATGAGCATTTCCCATGGAAATATTTGTAGAATATACATATTGCGGAAACCAGACATCTGTGCGAAAGTGAGGAGAGAGAGAGTTGGTAAGAGATAGGTCATTGATAAGTTTAATTTCTCTCCTCTGTATTGAGTCAAGCATTTTGAGGGAACTTTGGGCCTCACTCCATATGTGGGAGCAGTGTTTAATAGCTGGGCAGATTTGTGATTTGTATAATGTTAACAGCTGTTCAGGGGTGAAGTAACATTTTGAGCAAAAGAGAAATCCTAGTTTTTTTTGAAGCTGAGAATGTTTGTGATGTGTTTATGCCAGGAGATGTTTGATGTGAAGGTAATTCCAAGAAGAGAAATCTCAATTTGTCTTGAAATTTGGGTATCATCAAAAAGAATACTGAAAAAAAATGGTTCTTTTTTTATGGGAAAGAGGACAGAACTGGGTTTTATTAGCATTGAAATTGATGAGGTTATCCGAACCCCATTGTAGGATGGCTTGGAGATCAGAATTGAGGTAAGTTGGGTAGGGTAAGGTTTATCAAATGAAAGTGAGGAGTGTAATGTGCTGCTGTCTGCAAAACTGTGTATTTGGTTGGAGGTCAACTGAAGTAGGTCATTGATATACAGCAGGAAGAGGGTTGTGAGAGGACAGAACCTTGTGGAACCCCAGCATTAGTTGAATGGAGAGGATAGGGAACCATCCACCATCACACACAGTGTGCATCCAGACAGAAAGCTGGCAATCCAACTACAGAAGTCCTGGGACAGACCAAATGATGGTAGTTTGCTTAGTAAGCCTTTGTGCCAGACCCAGTCAAAGGCTTTGGAGATATCAAGTGCAACCACTTGAGATTCGTCAAACTTCTCCATGGCATTTGTCCAGAGATGGGTGACATGTGAGCAGATCTCTTGTTGATCGGTAGCGATGGAATCCATACTGGCGGTCGTTTATTAGGTGGGTGGGAGTTGAGTTGGGAATTGATAATTTTTTCCATTACTTTTAAACAGAACTGAGGTAAGTGAGATAGGGTGGTAGTTGGACGGCGGTGACGTCACCCTTCTTGGAAATGGGTTGAATATAGGCCAATTTCCAGTTTGTGGGATGGATTCCAGTGGAGTAAGAGAGTATATATATATATATATATATATATATATATATATATATATATATATATATATATATATATATATATATATAGGCAACATAGGATAAGAGTCAGTTCTGGTGCACAAACTTTCAGGACAACTGGGAAATGCCATCAGGGCCAAGAGACTTTTTTGTGTCTAATTTGGACAGTATTTTTCTAATCTCATCTTGGCAAAAGGATATAGGGGCATTTTATGTTGGGGTGCAGAATGGTTGGGGGACATTTATCATCATCAGTTATGCATGCATTGGAAGCCAAGTGTGAAGCCAGAAGATTGGCTTTTTCTGTGGGTGATGATGCAATAGAGCCATCTGGGTATGATAAGGGTGGGAATTGTGTTGGGCAGAGTAGCCTCTAGTTGCGTACAAGAGGATGGAGAAAATGTATCTGATTTTCGGAACAGAATACTATTTATATCACAATCCATGAGATTCTCATTCCCAAAGGAGGAGGCCCACATGAAGTAGTTAGCCTTCCAACAGTTCAGAATTGGATTATGTGACCGATTAAGAGTAGTGATATTTAAGAGAGGGGCCCAGAATCTGGATGCTTGCTTCAGCCTGGCAAGAAAGAGGGAGAGAATTTTGGAGGAAATCGCGCAAGCCTCCTCTCTGAGGAAACAATTACGAGAGGGGTTGGGGACACATAATCCCCCCCCCCCCCCAAATTCCCAAGCACCCTATTAGTTTCAAGAAAAATCCCAGTCCCTCAAAATCAGTTCTGGACTATCAACGCATGATAAAAGGGGAGATGGAGGCAATGAGGTTAGAGCAATGTAATGCTGAAAGGGGGGATCTTATTTCAGGAATAGTTGAATTAAAGAACTTGAGTCATCCTGTGTCAAGTGAGAATGAGAGAAGTCTAGCTGCAACTGCCAGTAGTTCAACTAAGAGAGATAACTCAATAAAAGGAGAGGAGATGAGAATGCAGACTGTTTCTGTAGCAGAAGTGGAAGGGAGATTACCCCTGCCTTTGGTAGAAGGTTTGATTGAAGGTGTACCATGTAACCTCTTGCTTGACACTGGGACTCACATATCGGTAATTCCAATGAAATTGGTTGAAGCGTTTCAGGCCATAGCCCTTGATAGCTTCACTGAACTATGCAATCCCCATTAAGATCATGGGAATTGCAAGAGTTGAGCTCTCCTCATCTCTGAGGGTGAAGGTAAGGATCTCCATACCTTGCTTCCCTGTCAATATCACGCATGAGATGCTGGTATTACCTGAAACTGCAGACACTAGCAATCAAGTCATACTGGGTATTGATTTTTTAGAAAAAAATAAATTCATGTGTGACTTTGCTAGTGGAACACTGTCTCTATGTGGAAAAAGGTACAGACCACAGTTCAGGACAGGTGATGAGAGGAAAAGCGAGGCCATGGAGATCGAATTGAAGGATTGGGGGGAGGAATAAGCTAATCCAAGATGCCTTTAAGCATCTAAGCTCTGAGCAGGAAAGGGTTCACATAATGGAGTTCTTTAACTCCGTATTCCACAATTATCCAAAGGTATTCACAGTGGAGATCAGCTCGCTTTCTTGTACCAACAAGGTCCAACATGCTGTCAAGATCACTTCCGATATACCCTTATATGTGAAACATACCAGCTGACGACAATAATTCTAACTGCCGACCTCGATAACTGCTGCTTGCCTCTGATTTTTGACTCCGATAACTGCCCCGCTCCAATGTTCGGCTCAGTCCCTTTTTATTTCACGTTCTTCGGGACCTTGCACGAAGGGTTGTAACCCCCAAAGAATTCGGCACGACTCCTTGATCTTCTGTTAAGACTGACCCGTTCTTTCTTCTCCTCTGTGCACCTCCTTTAATCCTATCTTGTCGGGCAGCGGAAACTTGTCTGAAGCTTGCCGATCTCTTAGACACTGACTTTGAAGGTGTTTATATGCAGAGCTCGTAAGCAACTTTCTTATGCCCTTATGTAGAGCTATTATACAAAGTTCTGGTGGCAAAGCATTGCCTTTGTTTTTGACATTAAAGAAATTTTTGTTAAAGCAGTAAGTACAGTCAATTCCCATAGGGTTATTTACAATAATATTTAGCATAAAACATAGAGACAAACAAGGTTATTTTTGTAACATTCTCATGAGACTTGACCTCTGTAAAAATTGATGTAAAGTGCTTTGGCATTTTCAAGCTACATCGAGTTTTACACATATGTTTGGGTTGGAAGGCCAGAAGCAATAGTCCAACCATGGGAATGTGGCATAGAAATTGTGGAGGCTGTCCCACTTGGCACTGTTATAATCCCAAACTGTTCTTGTATGGAAGTCTGTGTAACCATTGTTGCATGGGGGGGAGGAGATGAGCACTAGATTGTGGTCAGAATTATCCAGGGGGGGGGGGGGCCTCACTACTTTCACTGTGTATTTGGAGGGGTCATTGGTGATGAAGAGATCTAGGGTGTTTGGGGAATGTTTCGGGTTATTTGGTATTCTGGTTGGCATCTGAACAAGATGTGTAAGGTCGTTAGTGATGGCAAATGTTTCAGCATTTCCCAACAAGTTCTGTACAACTGGAGGAGGAAAGCCAGCTGGTGTTGTGGACATTAAAATCTCCTAGGAGGATAATTTCACTGTTGGGAAAGTGGGATTGGAGAAAATCTTTTAAGGAGAAGAAATTAAAGCGCTCAGAGTGGTTGGTTGTGCTGGGGCAGCAATAGAGACAGCAAATGAATTTGACTGAGTGGGAAAGGGCAACTTTGACCTTCTTTTCAACCAAAGAAGGTCGAGTTGGGTGTTCTAGGTTGGGTGCTCTCTGGCAAGGTATATCAGAGCAGATGTATGTGCAGATACCACCCTTGGGATGAAAGTTGTTAAAGAGTGAGTAGTTTGGAAGGTTGAGATAAATAGTGCTGGGGGAAGAGGTGAAATTTGAGTTTCGGCCAGAAAGAGTAGGTGGGGATTTGGTAGATTGAAGGTGGTAGTGGACACTATTAGGGCTGGAGTTTATGCCACAGATGTTGGTGAAGTAGATATGCAAGGTTCTGTGAGGCATATATTTGACTGTAAGGGTCTTGCACATTTCCTATGCAGTGTCTGCATACTGGTTTCCATGGTGACTACTAGTAGATAGCATAGACAAACTGGCTAATCGTTTAGCCAAATTACTTTCCTCCTTTATAGGCAACTCTCCCTCATCTGTTAAAAATTCTTTACACTTTAAAACATTAAAGTTTTAAACATTTACTCTGAATGAAAGTGGTACATTTTTATGATGAGTGCTATAACCAACAAAACTAATTTCACTAACTTCAGGCTAGGGTTTATTTGATCAAAATTTTGTGTTTGTTAATCACATACACCTTTGGTCTTCTGTAGTCAGGAAATAATTTCTATTTTAATATTTTTATCTAACTATATATAGATAGTGGATATTAAAGATACAACATTTGGATTAGTAGAAAAAGAGGCAATATCAACATCTATTGACCTCAAAAAAGAGGTTTTTCTCGTATATTTGCACTGGTTTCATTGACAACAAATACAAGATTATATTAATTACACCTTTGTTTGATCTATTGTACATAAAAACTTTGCAGCTATATAGTCTAACTAATTAGATTTTGTTAATCTAATTTTGAAATATATATTTCATTGTAAAACAAATAAGCATACTAAATATGTTCACCAGTATACAGAGTATCAAAGGATTAATCTTCCAAATCTCAGAGTTTGATTCCTTGAATGATATTAAGCAGAGACATATAACAACATGGGTCTGGTGGGGAGATAGGTATTTTCTCTTTCTCCTGGTGGTAAGTGCAGCACTATCTTAGTGAATCTCTCAAGCATTCTCAGAGTTTGTAAATGATGTTGTGTTGTGCATTATTGAGTTGACCCTTGCTTGATTTTACAAAAAAGACTGAGTAAGTATAAATAACTACTATGCTGACTTTTTTTTTTTTTTGGTAAGGCACATGGCACACTTCATTCACAAATGATGTAACGTTTACTAGACGTAGTGAATTATACTTATAATGGACATTATGAACTGATCATTCAGCAGTGCAATGAATTTCCTGTGCTGGTTTTCAACAAATATATGGTTGTAAACTTGTAGGAAATCAATGAATCAGAATGTATGCACATTCAGTGATGGTCAGTGGGGGAAACACCTTAATATCCATAATAATATTATTGAGTACTTGGTTCACCCATTATGGGCTCAAGACTACCAGTGAGACCCTGCCTTGTTTTCCCCTCCAAAAATTCTACTTGTTTGGTATGGTTTTTCAGATGTTTGTTGTGCAATATTTGTTTTCAGCTTTTGTCTTGCCCATTTCGGGCTTCTGGCAGTGTTATAAAAAAAAAAAAACTTACCTGTTCAATATGGTTTTGGGATGTGTGTATGTTGCCTCAGTCCTGAAGATCTTCAGGCTCAAACTTTGTTTGCTTACACTTGGATAAAGGATTAAACTAAATTTATTATAGTCTAACCAAGTGGGGAAAAAACTTCCAACTAATATTTTGTGATGAATATTTCATCACATCAGAGTGAAAATACACATTTATACATATATATGTATAAAAATGGGGAGAGGAGTGGGCATAAAACAAAATAAAAATACATACAAAACAACATATAGACAATGACCCCCCCCACACACACACACCCAAAAGAAAAAAAATTGTGTCATCATTGAAGTTACATATTGCAATTTTAATATAGGATTATTGGTGAGAGTTCGTAGTCATTATTTCCAGTTCTTTAGTGTAAGGCTTTTATTTCAGATTTAGGAATGTTGAGATTTCATCTAGGTGTGACTCCAATATTACAGTTTCTAAGGCAGACAAGGGAAATTGCACTGTTATCTTGGGTTCATCAAAATATAATCGTATGATCAACATTCTTTTCTGAAATACAAACCTATCACTTCCCACAAAGATCCCACCAAGTTGCAAGAAAACTATCAAAAAGTTAGATTTTTCATGTCAGAATGCCTAGACAAGTTTGGTCTACCTAAAATACACAAAGCAAAACATCCTTTTACATTCAGTGGTTGACTGTATTATCAGTCCCACATATAAATTGTCAAAACTTCTATCTGATCTGATTCTCCAGCAGAACGGAAAATCTTCTTTCTACATAAACAATACTGCAGATTTCATTACTAAAGTGAAAGACCTTCACTTTTGCTGCTCTGATATCATGGTGAGCTCTGATGTTGTTTCCCTCTTCAGTGTTCCATTATATAATTATTCATCTTTCTGTAAAGATTCTAGCTGACATAGCTATTTGATTTTGCTATACACTCTGGATACTTTTCCCTGGCAAGGGAGTATACAAGCAGGTGGATGATTGCACCATGGATTCTCTCTTGTCCTGACTTCTATCATATTCATAGAACACTTTGAGGAGCATCTCTTCACTGCTATCACCCCTTATCCCTCTACATCATGGGTATTCAACCTTTTGGCTTGCTTGGGCCACATTGAATGAAGAGGAATTGTCTTGGGCCACATATAAAATGTATAATATAGTTAATATATATAAGTAACAAAACTTCCTTTTTTAAAATTTTTTTTTATTATAACATTAAAAAAAAGAGGGCAGCATAAACACAAAACTAGTGAGATATTTGGCCTTGTTTACGTGAAATCAATGTCTGGTTCGATGAAAGTGGTTGCAATTCGTAGTAAGCTCTCAAGGCTCTCGTCAGAAATTTTTGATCTAACTTTACTCTTTGTATGCTTCATCTTGAAAATAGTTGTTCACAAATGTATGTACTACCAAAACGCAATGACATGAATAAAGCATGATTGTGAAGTGAAGGATATTTTTCTCTGGAAAGATAGGTCTTGTAAAAATCTAGCAAAGAGACATGATCAAATTTTTCTTTGAGTTGAATATCTGATTGCAACTATATACATTTCATTTGAAAATTCGAAAGCAATGTATTTATATTGACTGAAAATGGAGTTGCAAATATAATTTTTTCTGAAATTCTGAAATCTATTTTCAAATTTCTGTATCAAAACGGGAAGAAAGACAGCATCACATAATAATGTTAAAATTAAAAGGGGCCCCATTACTAACAGTCCAGGGCTGCCAGCTGCAGATTGAACACCCCCTGCTCTACATCATTTCATTATGTTGGCAATATCGAATTCTCTATTTGGCACATATCATCATCAACAACCATGGGTCCAATGCCCGTAGGTGTCTGATGCCATCTTGATATGATTCTTCCATTGCATTCTATTTTGTTCAAGATGACTCAGTTTGTGTATAGAGTTTCTGCACTATTTGACAATGTCATCTCCCCATTCTCTGTTTGGTCTTCCTTTTTTGTTCTTTCCTTCAGCCATCCCAAACAGCAGCATTTTTATTTTCCTCTCATCGTTCATTCTATGTATATGGCCAGAGACATGGTTTCCTTTTAATTATTTTCTGGATCAGGTTTTCTTTTGGTTGTATTTGTTCGTAGATTTCTTCATTGTTCACTTTCTGGATCCAGCTTATTCTCAAGATCTTTCTATAGCACTTCCTCTCAAATGCTAATATCCTCCTTTCAATTCTCTCAGGAGTGCCCAGGCCTCACATCCATAGAGCATGCTGCTGAAGATACAGGTTTATACAATGAGCAGTTTAGTTTGCATCTTTATAACTTGGCTCTTCCATATTTTGTCCATGGCTTTTAAAATAGTTGTTGCTCTGGCTATTCTAATTTTATCTCTTTTTTGGGTCCAAGTCATGCGACATCCAAGATATGTGAAGTGCTCCACATTTTCCAGTTGAAATCTGTCTATCGTAACTCTGTTCAGTAACTCCTGTTGTCTGAATATCTTTGTTTTAGTTTTTTCAAAGTTGACATTTAGTCCATATCTTTTTCCTTTTGTGTATAGTGTTTGCAATGTCTGTTCCACCCTTGCTACGTCTTCTTCAATCAGGACGATGTCATCTGCAAAGCAGAGGTAGTTTATTCTCATGCCATTTATTGAAATGCCTCCACCTTCTTCTTTAATCTTATCTAGTGTTCTTCCCAGATGTGTGATGAAGATGATTGGTGATATTGGGTCCCCTTGTCTTGTGCCTTGACTAGTGGCAAACCAATCTCCTGTCTCACCTGCTATTCTGATTTTTGCTTGTGCTTGGCTGTTTATATCTTTCAGCAGGCAGATCAATTTATTGTCTACACCATAGGATTCCAAGACAGCCCATGTTATATTTTGGTGAATATTATCAAATGCTTTTTGGAAGTCCACGAAACAGCAATATATCTTTTTGTTCTTTCTTCGAGCTTTCTCTGCTATTAGTCTTAGTGCGAGTATTTGTTGCACTGTACTTCAATCTTTTCGAAATCCGGCTTGTTCATCAGGAAGATGTGCCTCTCTATGACCTTTCAGGCGTTCTGTTAGTATTTTCATCAGCACTTTGCCAAGATGACTCTTGTCACATATGCAAATGGGTTTTTTTAGACACAGTTAACCTCTTCCTTAGAATGAAATTTATGTTAGAAAAGGAGAATAATGGAAGTCTTTCGTTTCTTGGATTCACTGGTAAAGAGGGAGGTGGATGGCACTCTCAGCTTTTCAGTTTATAAGAAACTTACATTCACTAGAAGATATATTTTCAGGACTCTATGTACCACCCTACACAAAATCTCTGCATTTTCAAGACTTGCCCACAAGGCCCATATCATCTCTTCCTCTGAGGACACTCAAACAAGAATTATAAAAGATATGATTCGGAACAGCTATTTGCCATTCCAAATTACAGCAGATCTTGGGCAATTCTTCTACTAATAGTTCATGGTTGGATACCAAGAAAATTTCTATTCCTTGCATAAAAAGCCAGTAAAGAAGATTTCCTTGATTCTACCTTTCACAAAAGACAGACTTCTGCATGACTCACTTGAGAGTGTACCAGATTCCTTGTTCTTGTAGTCTTTCCCATTTTGGCCAGACTGGTTATGCATTAGACATCTGACAATCAGAACGTATGGAAGACATCTGCTTCCTCCAAGCCGAGAAATCTAATTTTGTAGAACATGGATCTCATGGGATTCATGTTCCACAACATCAGATTCTTGCAGAGCCTATGATAGAATACAAGTTCTTTCATATTTGTAAGACTCTTCAAAGAATGTTATGAATAATCCCTTTGGAAACAACACAATCTCAATCAGATTGATCTAAAAATGTTAAAATTCTGGGAAATAGTGACTCTGAACTCACACCAATAATCCTACATTCAAATTGCTGCAGTCCTGACACAGTGGTTTTCATTTTTAGTTCGTTGTATATATGTTGTTGTTTGTGTGTGTTTTGCGTTGTTTGATATATTTCATTACATGTATATTTATACTTAACTACCCCTCATTTTTTTATGTATTTATATATACAGTAAAATATCAATTGTTCCATGGTAATTAGGTGTATATATTAGATATTAGATATATTGTATATATTAGATGATTATATATATATAATAGTTTAAAATAGATTTGAATCGTTTAAAAGAATGTCCTGATTTTCTTTTTCCTAATGGCTTGTGTGTGTGTGTGTGTGTGTGTGTGTGTGTGTGTGTGTGTGTGTGTGTGTGTGTGTGTGTGTGTGTGTGTGTGTGTGTGTGTATACTGTATATATATATATCTTCTTCTTTCTCAACCATTTTTGATCCACTGCTGAATGAAGGCCTCCCCCATGATCTTCCAATTTTCCAATCTTCCTATCATGTTTTTGGGTGTCCTTATCCACTCTTTCCAGTTGGTATCCATTCTGTTCCATCTATTGTCCTTTCCTTGAGCCTGATGCCCTTCCATCTCTATTTGGATGCTTTTACAATTTCTATTGCATCCAATACTTTTGTCTGTGATCTGATGTATTCCTTCCTCATTTTATCCATTATGTTATTCCTAGGATGATTCTCTCCATTCTTCTTTCCATCACTAGTAGTTGTTTTTCCATTTGTTTAGTTAGTGCCCAGGTTTCTGAGCCATAAGTGAGTACTGGTAATATGCATTGGTTGAATACTTTGCTTTTCAGGCAGAGGTAAGTTATTTTTGAAGATGTAGTTCAATTTCCCAAATGAATACAAGGCTAACTGTATTCTTCTTTTAATTTGGCTTTGTAACCCAATTTCAATGTCAAAAAGTTGTCCCAAATACACAAACGAGAAGAGTATTTCTGTTGACTCATCATCAAGTTTTATTGTTTTTGCTGTTCAGTAGTATGTATTAAACATACCTTGTGTGTTTTCTCTATTTATTTTAAGACCTATCTTCTTGCTTTATATGTTTCAGTATATTTATCATTTCCTGTAGGTTTTGTGCCGATTCTGAAATTAATACAATATTATCTGTGTATCTTAAATTGGTTAATTTTTCACTTTTTATAGTCATGCCTTTGGAACTCCAGTTAATTTTTTGAATCATCTCCTGAAGTGCTGTTGTAAAAATTTTAGGGATATAGAATCTCCCTGCTATCTCCCCTTTTGTATAAGGATCTTGTTGCCTTATAGTTGCTGTTTCATTTGTGTGTGTGTGTGTGTGTGGGTAGTCTGAAAAGTTCTTGGCCTTGACCATAGATGGCAACACTATTGGCAAGATTTTTTTTTTCTAAGTTGGTACATCTGTCATAAGCATCCATGTGAAATTTCTAGTCATTCTATCAAGTAGTAGTTTGTTTTATACAGACAACACTTTTGTCTGAAGCTAAAGTGTTGTCTGTATCCCTTGAAATGGATAAAATTGAGTATCATGTGGTTATAAAATTCTTTGTAAAAGAAGGTTTAATGCCAAAAGAAATTCATTCGAAGTTCATAAAAGTTTATGGGCACTCTTCTCCTTCAATTTTGACAATTAAGAAATGGGCTGCTGAGCTTAAACATGGCCGTACCAACCTTGAAGATGATCCACGTGAAGGACGTCCAAAAAGTGTAACAACACCAGAAATCATTGATCAAAAATGCACTCGCATGAAAATCTCTGAACAGTGCTTGGAGCATTTTAACAAGAATAAAACTAATTTTGTGCATCGATTTATTACTATGGATGAGACTTGGATTCACCATTACACACCAGAATCCAAACAGCAGTCAAAACAGTGAAGAGGAGCCGGATGTTCAGCATCAAAGAAGACAAAAGTCAGTTCCATCAGCAGGAAAGGTCATGGCATCGATGTTTTGGGATGTTAAAGGCATTTTGTTTATTAATCATCTTAAAAAGGGTAAAACAATAATCGGGGAATATTATTCCAATCTGTTAAGGGAGATTATGTTGAAAAATAAAAATAATTTTGAAATTATAAATTCGTTTTTTCATTGTTAGGCCGAGAACTTTTCAGACCACCTTCATATATATATATGTACAGTGGTGAGTTATAAGGGGCTCGCGCGAACCCTTAAATTTTTCTCAAATTTGCAAGCCCCTTGTTCTTGTTTATTTTTTTATTTTTTCAAAAAAAAAATTTTTTTTAAACATATTAAGCGACAAACTCATATGGTAACCTAACAAAAAGTAGTCTATTTGGCAGTGTATAGATTATTTGGAATTATTGTTTCAACTTCTCTATAACAAATGCGCCCAAATTTGAAAATCAAATAAGCGCATGCACTATCCTTACCCTTCTCCCTTCTGGTAGCCAATCATATGGAAACCAGTAGCCAATCAAATGTTTTATAAACGATTTCATTCTTATTATATTTTGAGAGTTAAAAAATGTTTTTCTTATGTAAGATAAATTAACACATTTAAATTATACATTTTTGGTCATTTTATAATAGAAATACAATTTCATTAATACAGACCAGTATTTTACAATAAAAACATTTATTCAAACCTACCAGTTTCGCCAGCAAACTGTCTGGCTTTTTCAAGGCATTACGGAGATATGAAAGTTAGTAAATGCAAATTAAAAGGAACATAAAAAACGTTGTAATGCATGTTTGTTGTAGACTTGTAATGTGATTACTGTCACATTATGAGGGTTCTGACAAACTTGCCAACCTCAGTGCTGGTAAAATCAGTAACTGTCTTACTTTTAACAATAGCCAGATTTTTAGATATGATAAGGTTTCTCTTCTTTGGATAATTCTAGCCTCAAATCTTTCTTGACATAAACATATCACACTTTGCATCTTCACCACCCAAGAAACCAGGCTGCTAAGGATGCAGAGTAAAAGCATTATCATCTCTGAAATTGGTTAATTCTGCATTGAACTACAAATCCATCTGCATATTGAGTACTGTTCTCCCATTTAGACTGATCTTCCAAGAAGTCTAAAAATTCTAGAAGAGCAAAATTAGTTTGAGTAATAATCTATCTCTTACCAGTTTACTACATTTTTTTTTTTACTCAGTTGTTCGTATCTATTTTAACAGGTATTTCCATTATCACTTCATCAGAATTGGCATCAATAGTTCTCATACTTTCATCTAAATTTCTTAAGAAACACATGGCAGAAGCTATTTGTTTCTTTAGTACTTCCCTTACATACTCCAAATTCACATAAGTTTTCCTTACTGTTCACTTCATGCCCTCTAATGCAGGTCTTTTGAAGCATAGTCAGGAGGACATAATATTTGCTTTTTTGATTGAAAGACCTGGGTTTGAAACCCATCT
The DNA here is from genome assembly GCF_054136105.1 of Typopeltis vanoorti. NCBI lineage: Eukaryota > Metazoa > Arthropoda > Arachnida > Uropygi > Thelyphonidae > Typopeltis > Typopeltis vanoorti. The sequence goes on from NC_143574.1 coordinate 27,286,761, forward strand.
CGGTTGTGAGTAACATTTACTAGGCTTTTCAGCTGAAGATGGTCTCATAGCCGATCTCAAATGGATGTGGCAGGGTCCCCCCCCCCAGAAACCTGGATTTTTTTTTTATCCTGTAGAACAGACTACTGCCAGATATTATTATTATTACGGAGCCATATTCATGAAGTTTGAAAAAGTCATTGTGGGAGGCCCACACTAATCACAGTACTTGTTATATCTCACCTTGTTTACTGGCAGAACATTCATGACAGTGTCTGGCAACCTTTCCATTTATTTACTACTCTCCATGAAAAAATATAGTCCTGTTGCTAACCTCTTCCTTATACAATCTCCAGGAGTGACCTCCTTGTTCTCTCTTATGTCCAATCATGTGTTGAAACATTTCTTTAGCATCTACTCTATTAAAGCCTCACAGTAACTTATGTTTTTATTATATCCTCTCTCTATTTTGCTTATCAGCTAAAAATAAGAAGTGTCCCATAGTCACCCATTTTAGTAATTTGCTTCTTGAATCATTCTACATCCTCTGCCCATAATTAAAAAATTAAACCATTATTTGACTTCAAAAGTTGTTAATGCAAATTGGAACAAAATTGGGTATTTAATAAATACTCTTGAACTGTTAGGATATTTTAAAGTAATTGTATGTTTGTAGCAGCTAATTAAGTAATAAGTAAATATTTTTAAGTAGTAAATAAAGCTGAAAATTAAGTGTTGGCATTATTTTTTTAATAATAAGAAAGTGAAATTTCAAGTAAAATACATAACAAGTACCTCATATACATAACAAGTACTTCAAATGGGTAAACAAGATTTACCCATTTGAAGTCCTTGCAGTTTGTTTCCTGGAATTTTGCTGTTGTGATCGATGCAGCTAGTCTCTTATATAGTTTGCAAAAAGAATGTATCTTTATAGTTTTTTCTTTAAGCACAAACTTGTGCAAATCATCACACTTCATTCCTTTTAAATAGGTTTTTATAATTATCATTGATTTTACTGTGTTGAAATAGATTTTATCCCTTGTTCTATAATAAATTCAGTGCCCTGTGCTTCATAGTTCAGTTTTTGTTGTAATTCCACCTAATACCCTTGACTGCTGTTCTTTAGAACAATGTCCTACATGTGCTTTCTAAAGAGTATAATCTACATTCTTGAAATTTTGTTATGATGTTAAATCTTGTAATGATGTCTTCTTACTCTGACTTTCTACCCATCCATGCTACAAGGGTGCAGTGGATCAAATAACCTTTCATGTAGGATTACCAAAAGAATGAAAGGAATAGTTTATTGTGGCAGAAGGTTTATGATAGGTTTTCTGTGTGGATTTCCTTTAAAATAGTGTAATGACATTATGGAGCTTACTGAGGGTGAGTGAGTTTGCTGTAGTGAAAGTTGTACATTTCATATTAAAAAAAAATGTTTTATAGTTTTTATCATGCAGATTTGTAATTTTTTTTTTTTTTCTTTTTAAAGAAATATCTTAAGGACATGCTGGAAAATGAAGAATTGCAAAGTTTAGAGGTAAGGTTGGATTTAATAGAATAAAGACATAATATCTCCTGCTAATTATAGTTGATGTCATTTCTTGAAGGTGTTCTCAAGATTGCCCACCTGGTTGGCCAGATGGATATATCTTGTTTTATAGCCAACAGGCTGAGACTTTGAATCTCATCATGAACGTGGATGTTTGTGAATGTCTTGAGATGGCAGATAATGTTTTTTTGTCATTTTTTAACGATACTTGTGACATAATGATTAGAAATATATACACATTAACACAAGAATAATGTTTAATTTGCCTATTCCTATGTAGCCACTGAAGATGGTCTGAATATAACAGATCATCTTCAGTGGCTACATAGGAATAGTTTTAAAAAACAAAGTGGAATACGAACAATTGATCATTCTTCACACATAGAACGAGCCGCGTGATGTCATATCGCTAAGTATTAGAAGAGTAAACATTTTTAAAGTCATAATTAAAGATATTAATTCAGAAATTCATATAATAATCTTAAATAACATTAGGCTAATATAGGAAATTTACAAAAAAAAAAAAAAAATGTGTTATCCTGATTAAACTTTCCCAAATTTTTGATTTAGATATACAGTCATTATGATTCAAGTTAGGACGTTGAGGTAAGGCCTCCACACGTTCTTTAAATAAACATTCAAATTTGTAGCGACATCTGTGTAGGAGGAGAGTCTTGGACCAAAGGATGTTGTGGCTTGTTTCTAATCCATGCTGAGCTAATCCAGATTTCTCAGGTTTGTTGTGTTGAATTGATGACTGATGCTCTTGAATTCTTTTTTCTATAGAACGTCCAGTTTGTCCAAAGTAGGAAAGATTACAATTACGAGGAACTTGATACACACCAGGTAGAGACAAGGTTGAGCGTTTAACTTTAGATGAAGGAAAATAGGTGGATAATTTGTTAATAGGAGTATAAGTGGCTGTTAAATCATATTTCTGAAGAAATATGATTTAAAACTTCAACGTCCTAACTTGAATCGTAATCACTGTATATCTATATCAAAAATTTGGGAAAGAGTAATCAGGATAACACATTTTTTGTAAATTTCCTATATTAGTCTAATGTTATTTAAGATTATTATATGAATTTCTGAATTAATATCTTTAATTATGACTTTAAAAATGTTTACTCTTCTAATACTTAGCGATATGACATCACGCGGCTTGTTTTATGTGTGAATGATCAATTGTTCGTATTCCACTTTGTTTTTTAAAACTATTCCTATGTAGCCACTGAAGTTGGTCTGTAATATTCAGACTGAAATATTTGGCAAATTAAACATTATTCTTGTGTTAACGTGTATATATTTCTAATGTTTTTGTCACCCATTGTGTGAGATCACCACCACACTTACCGAAGTGACTTGAAAAATTTCTTTCTTTGGTTTCTAAAGCAGGGTTGACAGATTAAGCCCTAGCTCATCCACAGTGCTAAAATGTTACAGGTTTATAACTTCCTTTCATGGGCAAGATAAAGGAAGCGATAAGTCTGTGAGAGTTTTGTTCACTGCTTATTCTATTTTTTAAAACATCCCTAACTGCATTGCTCTGTTTTCTTGCTTTACATATCTATTTTTCTAATTCATCATGATTTAATAGTATTACATAACACAAAACGATTAATAATAAATAAGAAATTTATGTAAGAGAGCTAAGCTATGTGTAAAAATAGCTAAATAGAAGTCATGAGAAGACTGATAAGAGTAGGGAAAATAAATATCAAGAAGGTGGCAAAATTTTCTGGAGATTATTGAAGAAGCTTAGAAATATGGGAAAGAGTACTGTAAAAGAAATCAATGGTGATAATGGTGATATGAAAACTGAAGATAAGGATATCCTAGTTGTCTGGAGTAATTACTTTGAAAGACTGTTAAACAAACCAAGCAGTGACAGAACCTTACTAGAACATTTTCAAGAGGAATGCAAAAAGGAGTACATATCAATACTTGAGGTAGAAAAAGCCGTAAAAAAAGCTTGAAATGTGAAAGGCAGCTGGAGTAGATGATATTTGACCAGAAATGCATGGAGATGTACAAGTTTTACAGTGGCTACACCTGCATAATTCAGAGGACCTGGTCAGAAGGTCAAATTCCTGATGATTGGAGTAGAGCTCTCATGGTACTCATCTATAAAAAAGGGGAATAAAACTGAATGTGAGAATTACAGAGGAATTTCTCTACTAAGTGTTCCAGGTAAGATTTATGCAAGCATACTTGAAAAGAGGTTGAGAATCATTGTGGAAGAGAAATCTGGAGAAGAACAAGCTGGGTTCAGGCCAAATAGAGGATGTAAGATCAGATTTTTACTTTAAGACAAATAGTTGAGCAATTATGAGAATATGACAAGGATCTGTACTTAAGTTTTGTAGATCTGGAAAAGGCATACGATGCCCAGAGAAAAGTTTTTCAAAACACTACAATTATATGGGGTGAATGGAACATTATACAGAGCAATACATTTTCATATTTAAGTTGTCAGTCAGCAGTTAGAATTCAAGGAAATACAGGAAGATGGTTTGATGTAAAATCACATGTAAGACAAATATAAGCAAATTCTAAAGCATGACCTTTCTTTAGTAAACCCATGCTGCTCCTTGCAGAGTATAGCTTGTTTGTCTACCCATTTCTGTATGCGCATTCTTACCAAGTTCTCTAAAATCTGATGGGTTAGTAGTTAGACACATCAGTTTTGCACCACCCTTGTACAATGGAACTATCATACATTCCTTCCATTCCTGTGGTATCATTCCTGAGCTGAGATTCAAGTTATACAAATGTGAAAGGCCTAGCCAATTTGGTTGGGCTGAGCATTCCTTTAGCAAACAGACTGATATTTCATCAGTCCCTATAGACAAATTCTTATCCAGGTTATGCAACAGCTCTTCAGCCTCATTTTCATGAACCTCTAAATCCAATGTAGCAGTAGCACTGTGCACCATGTTACATACACCTGGTTGATATATATCTTAGCAATTCAGCACTTATTAACTGAATAATCTCATTAGTTTCCAGCACTCTAGTACCATCTGCATTCAATTAAGTTATTCTTTCACATTCGTTCTTTCTTTTGCTTGTTGCATAATGATAAAATTCTTTCTGATTGCCTTTAGCTTGCATGGGCAATTTCTTTTCATACTCTGATTTAGCTTTCTGCACAATACTGTTACTTTTCTGGCCTGAGCTTTATATATTTCATAACTTCTCTCACTGTTATTCTCACGATATTCTTGTGGATCTCTTGCTTAATAAGGTTGCACATCCATTTCACTCTCAATCTATTTATTCTTCATTGGGGATACATTCAGATATCCCTCTCATTTAAGCACTTTTTCAAAGATTCCCATGCATTGCTGACATTTTTCCCATTCAATAGCCGATACCATGGGACCAAAGATAGTATTCTCCTAAGTCGATCATAATTTCCAGCTTTGTACTTCAGCATGTAGCCTGTTTTAATCAGAGCATCAATACAATTAGTTACTTCCCAAGAAAACACAGCATGATCACTGTCACCAATTGGTAAAATAGCCATATTCTTAACAGAGACCCCCTTCTGATGCTATGAGCAAATCCAACACTCTTTGAACTTGAGTTCCTTCTTTCACATGCTGCATGAGAAAGTTGTCTCGTAACAGTTCAATAAATTCCTCTTCTTTCTTATCATGAGCTTTCTCTTCTACCCAATCAACGTCACCCATAATGATCATTTGTTTGCTGCTCATAAGGCTAAATTGGCGATGCATTTCTTCATCCCCTGCAACTGAGCCTCCAAGTTTATAGCAACACCCCCACCATACATTTCATTCTGTTAACCTCCACTTCACACCAGATAGACTCAAACTCACCGCTGCGTGGGACATTGTTATCATCATGGTTTTTCTTGTGTTTCTACCCTAACTGGACTTAAGTCATTTGATATCATAGTACTCCTCCTGTCCTATCTCTTCTGTCATTCTAAAAATGGTATACCCATTACACTCGATCCCACTTACCATATCTGATTCTGATAGCCAGATTTCACTAATGCCAACAATCTTAGGCCACATCATATTCAAAAAAACATGAACTCAACCCCTCTAATGCTCCTGGCATTTGTGTATCAACATAATAACTTACCACCTAACCTATTCTTATAATTAGGTCTATCTATTTGGTCTTGTTCTAGAATTTTCTCTTTTCCTTCCCCAGACATACTTAAAAGGTCCAAACCCAAAGCATAATTTTCCACCCCTTCGTCACATATATAAAACATGTTCAAAGACATTCATATCTTTATCATGTTTGCATACCATAACTGAATGTTCACACACATTTTTCCCATTCCTCCCTTGATGATTCCTCCCTTTATCTACACTAAAGCCTATGCTACATTACACTATAGATCTGGTTTTTGGTTATCTCTTGTAATGTAACTGGAAACAGAAAATGCTGATAGATCATTGAATTTCCATTGAAGTGATGGAATGGAAGTGGGAGATCTTTTCTATACAGAACCATCTTTGCTGTAGATGAGACATTTGAATGCTATATTTTACTTTTGCTTTTTCTCCATGAAATCCTGGAAATAAACAAAGGTCTGTGTTTAAGTTTTGTAGATCTAAAATAGCTATATGACAAGGCACCAAGAGAAAATCTGTTCAAAATGCTACAATTATATGATGTAAACAGGACATTATACTGAGCAATACATAATCTGTATCTGAGTTGGAGGTCAGTGGTTAGAATTGAAGGAGGTACAAGAAGATGGTTTGATGTAAAACAAAAGTGTTCACTGTGTTCACTGTTATTCATCATCTGATACAGATTGCATTATGAAGGAAGTATCATTATGCCCGATAAACTAGCTATATGACAAGGCACCAAGAGAAAATCTGTTCAAAATGCTACAATTATATGGTGTAAACAGGACATTATACTGAGCATAATCTGTATCTGAGTTGGAGGTCAGTGGTTGGAATTGAAGGAGGTACAAGAAGATGGTTTGATGTAAAATCAGATGTAAAACAAAAGTGCTCACTGTGTTCACTCTTATTCATCATCTGATATGGATTGCATTAGGAAGGAAGTATCATTATGCCCGATATCAATATCGGAAATATTAATCTTAGCTCTTTACTTTATGCAGATGATGTTATACTCTTAAATGAGTTCACCAAATGTCATCTTTTCAATTATTTATCTAAAATGTATAACTTCTGTAATAAATTTGGTATGAAAATCAGCAGTAAAAATAGACAGACCAAAAATAGACAGGAACATTGGAAACATAAGGTGCATCTTGAATGAGAAGCTTATAGAATAATAATGAAAACATTTCAGCTATTTAGGCACAATTTTTAGTGGCGTTTTCAAATTAAATATGGAAATAGACAATATAATAAGCAGAATATAAATGTATTTAGCGAGTGAAGTGAATACATTTTTATGGTATATAAGAGAAACTAACAAACCACCAGCATAGTAGTGTAAAAACAGTTTTTAAACCAGTTTTAATTACGTATCTAAGAGCTGGGTTAGAAATAAAGCAGTTGGTCAAAATTGAGTTCCACAGATATGAGAGCTCAAAAAAAAAAAATTAGGGGGAGCTAACAGATGGCAACATATTGGAAGAATCATCAAAAATTAAGATATTAAGAAGGAAATTGACACTGTTAGCCTTCAGTAATCTCAGGTAGTATAGGCACTTAAACAGAATGGGAAGATGAAGGTTAGCTAAATTGGATGGGAGGTAAAAGAGCCAGAGGATGACCAAGATCTGGGCAGTTTGATGCAGTTAAAATGCCTTAGAGCGCTTCCCAAACTGTGGGCCGCGGCCCCCTTGGGGGCCGTAGGTTTTGTTTAGGGGGGGCCGTGAAATAATGAAAACAAATTTAAAATGTTTTAAGACTAAACATATTTTTTTTTATTTTAAAAGAAACGTATTTAACTTTTATTATTTATTATTTCTTTTTTGTTATTTTTTATATTTTAATGGAAAAATTCACACATTGGTGTTGGTTCACAAATTTTGCTTCCTGCATATTTCGGCGCTTAATGAATATTAGTAAATATTGCTTATTCATATGTTTCATTTCAAAGCAGTGGTTAATTGTATTTACTTCGAATGCTCTCCAGGGAAGCTCCAAATCTTCCTGTCCCTTTCATCATGCGTTCGTAATCAGGGACTGTTGATATTGACTTTATATACATATCAAAACTCGTTTTATATTATCACTGTCATCCTAGCTAGTTTTCTGTTACCAATAAAAGTTTCGCATATACTTCACACATGAAAAAAAAAGCTTAAACAAGTTCATTTGGGGAGATAGTAATTATCTTGCAGTGGTAAAACACACTTCCTAACAGCCACTATACTGCAGAGGCAATAAAAACAAGTACTTTTATTATGCCAGTGAATAAGGTATGAGGAGTCTGTGTAATATATTTCTCAACAAATAGTGCAATTAGAGACAACTGGGATAAAAACACACTAATTAATGAATCACATGTCCCCTCATACAGAAACTATGCTATATAGACTGAAACAAAACCATATGTTGCATGGGCAAACACAGTATCTAACTAAAAACTATTGTTATTAATTAGATGTGTGTGAGTTCGATGCTTTTATCTTTCGGTTGCACGATCGTTTGTTAATACCGCACCAATCATATGCACGTTTTAATAACCCTGCCTTTGCTGTCTGTTTCGCATTAGGCTTAATTACCGTAAAGGGAGAAAAGTCACAAAAGAAAAAAATTTCCTGGTCCTGGGATTCCCTTATTCAGGTAATATTCACTAATTTCATGTTATCAGTCTGTGGTGTGCCAGTATCAGTAAGTGGTGATATTATTTGATCTATTCTACATTAAAAAATTTAACCCTGAGATGGGTAAGTGGCTGATAAAAAAAATAAAAAGAAATTCCTGCGAACAATCAGAAGAAGCAGAAACAGACTCAAAAAAAAAAAAGGACAGTATTTCATATTTTACCAGAACAGCCCGCATCGTCTTCAGAACCAAACGGTAAGAGGCAAAAAATGTAATATATGCATTTGATTTTTGCAATATTCGCTGTGTATGTTTTGTATTGAATATAAATACAATAAATATTATAATAATATATCTCTCTATTATGATTTTTTTTCGAGGGGGGTGGGCGTGAAATATTTTAATTTTTGCAAAGGGGGCGCTGACATCCAGAAGTTTGGGAAGCACTGCCTTAGAAGACCAAAATACAGTAAACCCTCGATTTTACAGACCTCAATTTAACAGACAAAATTTCCGGTCCATATGTCAATAACACCCTGTTAATTTTAAAATGCTTTTAACCAAGATTTGCTTATAATTAAATTAACAGGTTATTTTTTGTTATTAATTTCCTACTATGTTTAACAAATTTTGGCAAATAGGCCATTATATGTTGGAAAAACACTGTAGTAATTTAGCCAACATAAATGAGTCACTGCTCATAAAATATGTTTGGTGAATGATTAGCACGTGATCACACCAATCACGCTTTAATTGGTTCTTTTATCGCGTGGCATGACTTTCTGAAGCAGTTTTAACACCTGCTGGCCGATGCATTCGGAAAATCAATTTTATTATATAACAGACTTTCGGATTTAATGGACACCTGTTATCAGAGTCCTCTCTGATAACAGGCTGGTTTTGAGTAAAAATTTTTATAGGAAGTTAGTAAAAATGTAAACTTTTCTTATAGTACCATCTTAATATCTATCCTGTATACTCCTTGGAGGATACACATCAGGAATTCAGTGATGATGAGGATAATTATTATTATGAACATATTAATAACATATTATTATTTTATAATGAAATGCATAATTCATTATAACGGCACTTGAGTGATGACTGTACTATATAGTCATTTTCATTTTTTTTTTTTTTAATATTTTTGTTTTTAGTTGGTTTGAAAATACATATATATCATTATATTCACAGGCCAGAAGTGAACCAAGCATTCAGCAGAATCCTATTGACCAGTCACGAATGGATATTGATACTTCAGATATTATCATTACAGGAAGTAATACTACAAGGGTATCTCAAAAAGAAGTAAGACCAGTAAACATTTTTTTTTTTACTAAGATTAATTAAAAACAATATTAATATATTTGGCACTCCAATTTTTAGGTCATTCCTAGTCAAAAAAAACATTTATTTTATGGAGGCACTTTAATATGAATTTTTCGTTTTTTGCAAGTTGGTTGCTTGCGAGTTGATAATATCTGTTTTTTCCCTGCTTTTGAATCAGTAGTTATTGGAACCTTAAAAATGAACTAATGATGAGTAATTATATGGGCTTTCCAAAAATCATATCAAAATGGAAGGAATGCCTTTTGGTCTTTTGCATGATTCCATGGATCATTTATTCACAGAAAAAGCCAGTCTTCTAGCTTTTATTTTTCCTCTAATCTTGGTAAATGTCCCCTGCTGTTCCTATAAAAAAAACATTCAATGCTCTTTCATTTTTCACCAGGAGATCAGATGAATCTTGTTCAAACTGGATACCAAAAAAAAAAAAGAAAGAAAGAAAAAAAATCTTGTGTGGCATCTCTCCAATTATACCGAAGATTTGTGCTCCAGAGTTGAATCCTGGAATCCTGTTCTGTGTCACCATTTTATTCAGTATCTGTCCTGCAGCCTGGAAATTAGCCCATATGCCCCAGTTCAAGAAGGATAACAAATATTTTCCATTTAATTATCCATCCAGTTTCAATCACTTCATTTCTTTCCCAATAATGGAAAAAAAAAACTCAATTTCATGTTTCCTTCTTTGAAGCCTCTCATTAATAAACAGTCATCAGTATGGATTCTGTCACTATTAATCATGTAACCCATCTTAAGTCAAAAGTCATGGGAAAGTTTTAAGGATCTCAACTGATCTCAGTATTACTCTACATATCTTGAAGGCATTTGACTGGGTTTGGCATAAAGACTTGTCATGTGATCTGACTTCTGCAACTGGATCTGCTTCTAGCCACTGAATACTGTTCTCACATTTCTGGTAGTGTTCCTTAAGAGCTCCATAAACTTGATACAGATGAGTGCAGTTAGGTTGATTAATGACTCATCTCTCACTAATTCATTCCGCTTTCATGTTGTGATTGTCTGTGGAAATACTAGTGGTGGTGGTCGGCAGTAGATGACATTGGTGTAGTTGCGGTCAGTTGGTAGGTTGTGAGTGGTGGAAACAGAGTTGTAGAGTAGATGCCCTCCCTCGATGAGTCTTTGTATTCCCTGGAGGCAACAAATAATAATAATAATATAGGCATTCATTTTTATGCTTTTTTTTCGCATTGTCTACAAATTTATTTATTTAGCATATGGGGGAAAGACAAGAAATTATTTACTTCCAGTAAATAATTTCAAAACTTGCATTTACTGGAAGTAAATGCAAGTTTCTGAGGCCTCCAGGAAAGGAGTGTATGGGACAGTCATCAGGTGACATGATGCATAGTTTGCACAGCACCACACATGCAAAATGGTAACTGTAAAATTCCCCACAGATGTAATAAAGGGCACAGTGGGTCTTGTCCAGTCCTAAATCTGCTTAGCAGACTCCAGAGGTGTCGAGGTAGATTGAATCCTGGCAGTTTGACACCTCCAGTATACCACTTTGCCTTCAGATCTGCCATATGGCTTGTAGAATTACCAGATGATTGTCTCCATGTTTGACAGGGAAGACTCTAGAATGAACTACAAACAAGGAGACCATCATGTGGTAATTCTACAAACTATATGGGAGATCTGAAGGCAAGGTAGTACGCTGAAGGGGAAAAAATATCTTGATGAATAGGAAGACGCATGTTATTTCTGATTTTCTCTATTCCTTTGATGACTTCTTCTCTTCTGAAGCTTGGAGGAGTGATGTCGGAAAGAACAACCATGGGAGAGGAGTAAGCTGTAAGATACCAGAAATTATTCTGATTGTTAAAGTTAAACTGTGTGTTCATGAGAGTCGTGTGGTGACTTCGGCTCTAAACTAGTGAACAATACTCTGCAACAGGGAAGACTAGAACCAGGGCTATTGTTCTAAGACTCTAGGCATTACAACCCCAAGTTGTGTCTGTCAGCTTGTTGATGATGTTCTTCCAGGCAGATATATTTAACTTAGTTTTACCAAATGTTTTTGGTTACTTTGACTATGGTCAAGTGTGAGACCAAAGTAACCGGGGTTACTTTCATTGATTAAAATGCCACAGAATCCTAAGATGACAATGTGAGATGGCACACTATGCTACCATTAAATAAGCATGCCCCTGAGGAGGTACCTGAAGATAAAGAGCAGTGACTACATGCTAGGCAAGGTGCAGCTGCACAGTCATTTGTTCCATGACAGGAATGGGCTCTGTTTTGGGATTGATGGTTGCCTGCACTGGCTCCCAGCTAGGAAGTAGCACTTCTGACTAATACCTCACCTCATCATCATCATCAAATTCCTGACATTTACTCTCAAGGGGTGTACAGCATATGATAGTACTACATGAAAAACTTACATCATTACTAACTTCCTACCTACAATTTTCTGCCAAATCAATCTGTTACCTGTCAAAGCTACAACATTGTCAGATCTTATATTTATATATTTATCTTCTAAGGCACTTTTTACCGTATCAATCCACCTATATCTTGGTCTTCCTCTGGGTCTTTGTCCTGCCAACCTAGCAGAGAACACTTGTTTGGCTAATCTTTCCTCGCCCATTCTGTTTAAGTGACCATACCACTTGAGATTAGCTCTGCTAATGCATTCCTGGATGCTGACAATGTCAAGTTCTTTACTAATATTCTTGTTTTTAATATGATATTGCCATTGATGCCCCTAATCTTTCTCAGGACTCTCATATCTGCTGTCTGTAGTCTTTGGTCAAGTGTTTTACTTCTGACCCAGCTCTCAGATCCATAAGTTAAAACTGGTTTGAACACTGTCTTGTATACAGCTAATTTAGTGTTTTGACTAATTTCTCTCTTATTCCATATAAATTTATTCAGTTGACTATCTACCATACCAGCTTTGTTGATTCTGTTGTCTATTTTCATATTTAATTTACCATCTTCACTAAAAATCTTGCCTAAGTAGCTGAAATGTTTTACTTGTTCTATAGGTTCTCCATTCACAATACAGATGATATTTTCAGTGCTTCTGCCTATTTTCATTATCTTTGTCTTGTTATTGCTGACCTTCATACCATATCTATCACAACAGTTATTCAATTTAGTCAGGGAATCTTGCAGACTTGTAGCAGATTTATTTAGAAGTATAACATCATCCGCATAAAGCAAAGAGCTGACATTAGCATCTCCAATTTTGATATCAGGTTTAATACCACCTTCCTTCATAATGTACATCCTTGTCTGACACCAGATTTAACATTAAACCATCTCCCTGTACTTCCTTCAATTCTAACTGCTGACTTACAACTCAAATAAAGACTAAGTATTGCTTGATATAATGATCCACTTATATCAAGCAATCATATGCTTTTTCCAGATCTACAAAACTTAAATACAGATCTTTGTTATATTCCCATGACTTTTCAACTATTTGTCGTAAAGTGAATATCTGATCCCGACAGCCTCTATTTGGCCTGAATCCAGCTTGTTCCTCACCAAACTTCTCTTCTACAATCCTTCTCAACTGTTTCTCAAGTATACTGGAATAAATCTTACCAGGAACACTCAATAGAGAAATACCTCTGTAATTCTCACAGTCAATTTTATTTCCCTTTTTATATATGGGTACTATGAGAGCTCTACTCCAATCATCTGGAATTCGTCCTTCCGTCCAGGCCCTCTGAACTATGCAGTGTAGCCACTGTAAAACTTTTATACCTCCATACTTGAGCATTTCTGGTCTAATATCATCTACTCCAGCTGCCTTTCCACATTTCAGACTTTTGATGGTTTTTTCTACTTCAAGCATGGATATGTATTCCTGATTGCATGCCTGGTCATTGTTTTTTATCACTGTACTGTCATCACTGCTTGTTTCATTTAGCAGTTTTTCAAAGTAATTACTCCATACTTCAAGGATATCTTTTTCTCCAGTTTTCATATCACCTTTATCATCTCTAATTCCTTTTACAGCACTCTTTCCTCCATTTCTGAGCTTCTTCAACAACCTCCAGAATATCTTGCCACCTTCTTGATATTTATTTTCTATGTTCTTACCAAAGTCTTCCCATGACTTTTGTTTAGCTACGCAGTGTTTAGCTTTCTTACATTTGTCTCTGTATTCTCTAAGAGCACAAGCTGACTTATTTGCCAGGAACTTTTGATATGCTTTCTTCTTTTCTTTTACTGCCTCTTTAAAACCACATTTAATACCTCATCTTTGTAGTTCAAATGCCAGCTGTGGTATCCTGGACACTACAAGAAATGAGCATTTGCTACAGATATTTCCATTGATACTATTCATCAGAATTGGCATTGATAGTTTCTCCTACTCTCTTCTGATTCAATAAAAACATGTGCAACAGCTATTTAACACCCGTCCACAGTTCAACTCATAAAATTTTTAATCATCTTAAATTCCTTCAACTGTTGTGTTTTGGAACAGAACAGTCTTCTGTATGATATCCATATATATGTATAATTATTTGAATATCCTACAAATTAAATATTAAAAAAAATTGAATTCAGAGTTGCATAGTTTATTATAATATGTGATTATAATAAACTTATAATAATATTATAATAAAGTTATTTTAATGTGTATTCTTTTGGTGTATGTTTGTACATTGCAAGTAAGGCATTTTGAAAAGTAATTTTTTTTTTAAAATCTTTGGCCGTAAGTGTTGTTTATTTGTGAACAAAATTTATCTAAAAAGAAATAAAGGCATGAAGTTGTTCAAATGAAGCAAACCATCAGAATTGAAATTTTAGTATTATATGCAATTATCTATGAGAGAGACCAACATTGCATTGCATTTATGTTATGGAAATAATTAAATAAACTTAGTGTTTAAATCTTATAAAATGAAGAAACCTTATAAATTTTGTTTGTTTCATGACAAAATTGTACAGGAATAATGTTCCAGGTTAGGTTAGGTTAGGGAATCTTCTTGCATGCCATTTTTAATGCAACACTGAAACTTGTGATTATATTGCATAACTGAGAACTAAAGCAGAAGTTCTGTTGTATTTCTGCACACAAATGAAAAGAATGATAACAAACATCAATATTATCAGCTGTGGAGAGAGGAAAACGAAACATGGAGAAAGAGAATTGTGGTGTTTTTTGTTTCTTCGGTATATGAGAGTTAAACAGAAATCAAGAGAATTTGAAAAAAAGATTCCAGTATAGGAATGGTTCATTAGTAGTCAAAGTAAACATTAAAAAAAATTGTTGATAAATGGAGGTCATGAGATGAGAAAGGAAAGCATTTCCGAATCTGATTATAATTGTTAGCCCATATAGGATTTATTAATTTAAAGCAAACTGATGAAACTTTTACTCGTTGACGTTTAGAAGAGAAAATACACATCTAGGGATAATAATGAACAAACTAAATTTCTTCAGCTATTAAATTAAGCCAATATTTTACCATGATCACCAAGGAATCTTCATAGACACAAAGAATTATACTATTTGCTTGCACACAAGAATACCAGGAGGCAGACAAACATAGACTAAGTGTAAAAAAGTAGGAAGCTACACTTCTAACTGGTACTCTATGTGGGTGCAAAGATGAGATCTTGTCAAAGGTGTCGAGATGATGGGCTGCTCCTAGACTTTGGTAATGTGAGGGCCAAATTGGTTTAGATTTGGAGAATGTTGTAATTTTGTTGCAGAATCTAGAAATAGTCTGAGATTTATATCTGCTTCCGTAATAAAAGGGAGGTTTTTCTCCCATTCAGTCTAGTGATCTGTATTCAGGGCATGGTAATGGATCATAGTATGTTAGCTCATGTGCTACAAGAGTGTGTGCAAGTGAACTGGCAGTGCCTCTGATTCATTTATTTCGTATGGTGATTCAACGACTGTGAGCCCCTTTTACGGGGAGGTACAGCACCACCTCAATCCCCCCCTATTTTTATCCGGGCTTGGGATCGACATAGCTGACAATTCAGACCTATGGCTGGAGGGATTGTCTTAAGTATTCCTGACTGTATCCATGTGTGTTCACGGAGCCGGTTTGCCTGCTTGCAGGATTAAAAACCCCAGATAAACTGGGGGGGAAACCCTGCTGTCCATGCCCAAGACTGGCTAACTTGGCTATGGCTGAGGAAGATCCTTAAGCCCCTCACGTTGTCGCCAGGAATCGAACCTAGGACACTCCTTCCCCAGACATATGGTTGCGAAATGCATAGACACTAGGCAGACAGTGCCTCTGATGAAGTTGTTGAATCTAAGTCTCAGCTTCTGCAAGGTTTGAAGGGAGTGGAAAGAGGGTAAGATAGTTCCATTACATAAAGGTGGCTCCAAGACAGAATACTATTTTTTGGCGAAATTGTATTCTTGTTTAATCCTTTATTCAAGTGTAAGCAAAGTTTTCATACAAAATATATTTGTGACCAGGCTACTTGTATATGAGACTTATGACTTCAGATCAATTGCCTTAGAATCCCCATAATGCAAAAGCATGCTTCCTTTAAAAGTGTGCTTTTAAAGGAAATATTGAGATTCAGTGAATTTACTGGCCATCAGTAGATGGGTTATATTGCCTGTGTTTTCATTGAACCAGTTCCTTATATTTTGGCTTAGCAACATGGTGCATTATCATTCTGGAAAACCATCCTATTTGAGGACAGATATATACAGAGTGCACATGGTTATAAGCTGACAGTAGTTTACATTGGTCTATACACAAAGATTCTAATTCTGACACAGAACATATCCTCATATAATGGCTCATCAGGCCAGCACGCCTTTTTCTACTCATTCTGGAAACTCCTTGTTTTTCCACTTCGCAAACCCAGGGTCAGGAGTATGAACTGAGTAGAGATTAAGTGGATGAATAGCAATATAAAGCAGGAGCTGCAAAAAAAAAAAAAAAAAAAAAAAAAAGCATTGTGATAGGAATATAAACAAAAAGGTGATCAGCATGCTCATGAGTAATATAAAGCAAAATCAAGAAAGGTAACAAGTATGGAGCTTAGCTAATTTGAGAGAAAATTAGCTAAGCAGGCCAAAGAGTTTTATCACTAAAGCCCAAAAGAGTTTTATCACTATGTAGCAAGTAAGAAAAGAAGGATTATGGAAAGATAACGTTAACCAGTGCTGATGGTAGGAAAGTGACAGAAGCAGAAGAAATAGTTCAGTTTCTAAGTGATCACTTTGCAAGAGCATATCATTTAGGTGGTAACTTTGCAGTTACTAAAGTGACAGAGACTGATGTAAGAATTGAGGTAGACAAACTGGAGGTACTTAGTATATTGAAAAATATCAATGTGAATGCAGTGGGCCTGAACAGTATGTCAGCTCGTGTGCTACAAGAGTGTACAAGTGAACTGGCAGTGTCTCTGATGAAGTTGTTGAATCTAAGTCAACTTTTGTAAGATTCAAAGGGAGTGGAAAGAGGATAAGATAGTTTCATTACATAAAGGTGGCTCCAAGACAGAAGTAGTAAATTACAAACCAGTTAGTATCTCTGGAGTGGTGGTTAAGTATTCAAAAAGTTGGTTAAAAGTAAATTTTGGGAATGGTTGGAGAGGAATATGATACTCTATTGAAGGCAGTATGACTTTGTAAAAGGGAGGGCCTTCCTCAGTAATTTATTCACATTTTATAATAAGGTGAGAGTGGAATTGGATAAAAGAAATGGCTGCACTATGATACTTTGCAAAGGATCAAATACCACATGGAAAATTGTTACAGAAGTTGGAACAAAAGGTAATGGATATGAGGTTGGTGGCATGGATGGAAGGGGGGGGGGTATCAACCCAGACACCAGAGTGTGGCGGAGTGGAATCGAGGCGAATGAGGGACTAGTGGAGTTTCCCAGGGCTCTGTACCAGGACCATTATTTAATTTGTACATTAATGATATAACAGAAGATTTCAGTGGGGAATATTGTAAATAATGAGTGGAGGAGTTGGGATATGATAGAACCTTATAAGTTACTAAAGGGTTTTATAAGATTGACACAAAAGAAATTTTTCAATGTATCAGTACATGGAGAGTGGGGGGAGAACAAGGGGCCACACTTGTAAGTTGTCTAAGAGTTGTTAGTAAGGATATACGGACCAGGTTCTTTACTTGAAGAGTAGTAAATGAGTGGAATGGATTGCCAGATGTGGTTGTGAGCACCCCAACAGTAAATAAGTTTATGATGTATGATAGGTATTGTGTTAATGAGTAGGGTGGATCTCTCTCACAATGAGTCTTTTGACTCTGTAGAGTACCTGTATAAATAAATAAAAAAAATAATAATAATAATGCATGTCAACAACACTCTGGCTGAACACCATGCTACTAACATAATAGCTGCTTTTGACCATGATCTTGTTTTAGAACTTTTATGTGTAAGAATGCAGCGTGTCATCATTCGAGATATGTTCCTGTATTTTCTATGCTGTATCAGATATGAACATGCTCTGTGATCATGACTTTTTTGAACTCCATGATATCATTACTTTTTCCATGATAGCAACTTGAACACAGTGATTCACACAATCATATACCTATAGTAGAAGGGACATCTCTCTAGATGAAGGTGGTCAACTTTGTTACAGTGTATTTAATGTGTAAGAATCAATTTATCATATCTCAGTAACCATACATAAAAATATAATCATACATATAGTATGAGAGAGGATATCAATGGATTTATTGAAGAAGTGATTCAGAAAATTGAGAGAGTGAAAATTGTTTGCTCATTATTGAGATACAACAGTACTGAGTTAAGATGACCTATGATAGCAAAATTCAATGCACAGGCTATGTAGAAGAAAGGGTGTAAGTTTTTGGATGTGTGGAGTGAGTTTGATTGTACAAAAGACTTGTATAAGAGGGATGACTGCACTTGAAAGAATTTGGCATCAGGAGCCTGGAGAAGTTATTTATTCTCATGAGGCCTAATGCAGAGAGACAGAAAAGCTAGATTATTATAGTAGGAACACAGAGAGAGAGAGAGAGAGCATGTAAGTTTAGCTATGGTATGCAAATATGACTGATATGATTGTCATTGAGTATGGTTATGAATCTCGTGAAGAAGTGGAAATATACTTGGTTTCAGACTTTTTGAGTGTGTCTAGGGGTAGAAAAGAGAAAGTGACCAGCTGGACCAAGCAGAACTGTAGATATAAGTATATGAAAAAGCCAAGAGATAACTTGTTATGTACATACACAAATGCCAGGAGCATCAGAAACAGTGGGATTGAGCTTGTGTTTTGCTAAGATTATTGGTGTTAATGTAGTATTTGGAATCAAGTGTAAAAGGATATAGTATTTTAAGGAATGACAGAAGGGATTCAGGAGGAGAGGAGCCAAGTAATAATAGTGATGTGCTATGTAGAAGCGATTTGAGGCTATCTGGTGTAAAATTAGGGCTAACAGAATGAAATGTTGCTACAGACCTGGAGGTTCAGCAATTGATAACGATGAAATGGGGTACCAAAGTATCCTAATAGATACTAAATGAATAATCATTATGGGTGACTTAAATTATCTGAACATTGATTGGAAAGAAAAATCTTATAAGGATGAAAGAGAATTTATTGAGCTGTTGAGAGACAGCTTTCTTAAGCAGCATATGAAGTTATCATGAAGTTAACAATGATGTAAATTTAAAAATTGATGTAAATAATAATGTAAAAAGTTCTTAGCATCTTACTTTTCTTTAGTTCTTGCATTGATAGTAATGGTAAATAGAAAACCATTCAGGTCAGAAAAAAGTGTTTATTTTCAAAATGGCTATCTTTTTTCTAAAGATAGCTATTTTGAAAATTCTTTTGAAAATTTCTTGGCAAGAATGCCTTTAGAGCAGTGCTTCCCAAACTGTGGGCCATGGCCCTCTTGGGGGCCATTAATTTTGCTGAGGGGGTCTGTGAAATAATGAAAACAAATTTAAAATGTTTTAAGACTAAGTGTGCCGTGTGTATGTAAGATGCTAAAAATGTAATATTTGCATTTGATTTTTGCAATATTCGCTGTGTATGTTGTGTATTGAATATAAATACAATAAATATTATAATATATGTCTGTATTATGATTTTTTTTTTTTTTTTTTTTTTTTTTTTTTTTTGATAGGGGCAATGAAAAAAATTTGGTATTTTTTCCCCTTGGAAAAAAATACCAAATTTTTCCAAGGGGACCTTTACATCCATTAGTTTGGGAAGCACTGCTTTAGAGGAATATCAGAATAAGCTGATGTTCAACTGTCAGCTTTGGCAAAGAATGTCTTTAGAGGAATATCAGACTAAGCTGATGCTCAATTATTCAGATCATTTGACATGGACTGTTAAATAATAAAAAAAAAGTCTTGCTTTTTTTTTAAGCACTTTAGACTTTTTTACCTAGCTGACCACTGAGATTGTTGTAAACTTCTAATTGAAATGAAAATGTCAATGAAAATGCATTTGTCACTCAGATAAAAAATCTTTATATATACTGCTGTAAATATACTGGTAATGAAATATTGACCTAATAGAAGCACCTTCAAAGATATTTCATGAGGTCACAAAGTAGGTGTCATTTTCTCCATCTTATTCTTACAGTCATCCTTCATTTAGAATTTGGAGTTTTAGCTTTTTATTTGGTTGGATTCAATTACTCATTTTAAAAATTGTTTCTCCAATAGTGAGAAAACTAAACTTCCCCATACTTTGCATAATTTAAAGCATAAAAATTCATTTTCAGTAATTGAAATTTTGACTCGAGAACAATTGCCTTCAAAGTTTTAACCACATATTTCAAAGCTTGCATTCTCCTGATATCATATGAAAATGTTTTCTCAGAAATTCCCATATAATTTGCATAAATAGCATAAAAATTGATAGCTTGATGGGCTAGCAGCAATATTTGAAACATCATATAATTAAAGCCTGATTTATAACTAAAATTTCATTGACTAGAGGGCAAAGTTGTAATAATTCTTAACTGGGTTGAATTATTAAATTGTATTAAACCATGAATACATAGCTGAACATTAATAAGAGAATTAAAAATCTACCTTGGAGTTAATGAGAGCAATGGATTTTTACTTTTAATTCTTCTGTGAGGAATTTTTAGAATAATAAGGGATATCATCAAAATTATAATTTTTTTTTTTTTGAAATTATAAATTATATAAATGAAATAAAATTAAATATAAATTAAATAAAAAAGCCAATACACTGTGGGATATTTTGGAGTTAAATATTAATGTTAGTTCAGTTAAACAGTTGAAAGAAATATATACCTAATATAAAAATCAGTACATTATTTTAAAAATTTAAATGAAATACAGAAAGATTAAAAAAAAATACATATTGGACAAGTGGTATTTCATTTTAATAAATAAGTGAACGAGTAGACCTACATATTACAGTGATGCATGAGCGGTGGTCATGTTATAGTGTACCAGCCATTGCAAGTAAGCAGCCAGCTGCTCTCAGATATAAGAAAAAAAATAACATATAAAGAGAAACATGAAGACAGTACTTCATATCGATGGCCTTAAGTGTGTTCTGATTGATTGTGAAAACAGAGGAGTATTTTATTTGATTTAATTGCCATTTTGTTAATATTATATCAAATCTGGGAGTTATGGCCTGGGTATGAGAAATTCATCTTAATAGCTAACGTTTCCGATACGTATAATTTTAGTTCATTATCTTGAAAATCTAATAAGATGGAATTTTTGTGTGTTACATTGTATTACATGCAACAATTTAATTTGTTATGGTTTCTTGATTATTTGATAATTTTTTCTTTCATGTAGGTTTCTAAGTGGTCTGGGATATGGATATTGCAATCCCAAAAGTATTGAGATAAGTGTGGATAAGTGATTTCAGGAAGTAGAAAGCTCCATCATAATAAAACCATTATTATGATGGACTGCATTCTGCTCATCAGACTTTCCAAGCTGTGGTTCAGATTTTGTTACAAGGGATTTTTTGTTTATTTGCTTCCTTAAAGAGTAATGTTTAGACATTACTTTAACACTAATGAGTAATTAAAAAAAAACACAGCAAAAAAAAAAAAAAGGAAAAAAAAGAGACTAATCTAGTATTCCAGACATCAAAAGTCCTTTTGATTGTCTGGAATACTAGATTAGATTCCAGATACTGACACAAAACTGTGTGAAGGTATTTAATATCTAGATATAAAATTTAATTATAAGTATTTCTTGTTTTTTTTTCAAAAAACAGCATTAATTCCCCCCCCCCACACACACACAAAGTTTTTGCATGAAACACTCAAGAGTCTACTTGTATGTACAGAGCAGCTGACTTCACATCCATTCACTCTTTGAATTTCATAATGCACAGCATACTTCTTTCTGAAGCATGTATATTTCATTGCTCTGTTGGGTTACTCCATTATATTGGGTCTCTGGTTTTACTGCTAGAAATCACACTGTTTAGTCTTTGTAGGGCTCTGTCCCTCTACAATGAGCACCTTCACCTTCCAGGTGGCCTTTAATCAGATCTTATCAATGGGAGCTTTCTTGAAGGCAGAAGTCATATTTTGTATATACAAGCAGCAAAATTGTGTATTACCATATCATTACAGTGTTCTTAATTAGAAATATTCATTGCATTTTTTTTTTTTTGTTGTTGTTGTTTGTTTGCTGGGTTGGAAAGTGTGTTGTATTTTCATAGAAATTATATTTGTGTTTTTATCCTTAATTTACTGTAACTTAAAAAAATGTTGCACATGAAATATTTTCATCTGGGCTACTTTATATAGGTGATATATCATTTTGTTTACTTGTATATAAAAAAACATGACTTTTACCTTTAGATAACTCTCATTCTAGTTTCACAGTAAAGGTTAAAACTAGTCTGGGCAATGATTCTCACCATAATGCATGGCATTATATATACCTGAAAAAGGAGGTGCACTGCAAATTATTGAAATATATAAAGCATCTTCATAAACTTAGCTCTCTGCATATACATGGCCTAGTTGTGAAGATGTTTCACACACATACAATTTTTCACTTGGGTAAATAAGGATAAAAAATATAATTTCTTGTTGAATATAATGTAGTCTTTATGCTTTACAACAATAGAAAAAGAAAAATACACACGTTCAGTCATGATTATGGTGGTGATGATGATGACTGCTTATGAAAATATTTTGATCACTGATCGGGTGTTTTAGATTTACAGTGGAAGCATTTAAGGCAATGAGGAGAGTGTGTTGTGTCCCTTAATTGTGTACTTTTCTTGATGGTTTGCTTGTTTGACCCTGCTGCCTTCATATAAGACTTTGATCAGTGATATCTGTATTCTACATAACTAATATGAATGTCTAGATGTTTGGTATTCTATAACATGCTGCACCTGGGCACTACTGTTATACATTTTGCGGCTTCTTGTACATGGGATTAATATTTAAAAAAAATAAAATGAATAGCATTTTAAACTAAACATGCTATTTTTTCAGGTTATATTTGATTTTAATAATTTATATTTTCTAGAAATATGCAGAAAAGCTGCTTCTTAGGTATAGTCAACGATGGGTAAAGGAATATATTAGGAAGAGATTAGATCTAAATGTTCCCCTTCATCCAGATGGTACAGAAGAGTCAGTAGTGCCATCTCCACCTCGACATTGTTCTACAGCACGTTGTCCTTGCCAGTTTATTGAGGAACATCTACGCTTCAAACCACAGAGCAAGTGTAGCATTAAAGAGCTGTTCTCATAAATTATTTATTTTTAATCCACAGAGGTTAAGAATTCTCGTTTACAAAGGATGTTGCATATGCTCCCATGGTTCATCCATTGTATCAGATGTATACTTTTAATGGGCTGCTGTGATGGGAGTTTAGTGTGCCTTATTGTAAGAGATGGTTTTTTATTAAACGAAACAGAGCGTTATGTAAATTAGATCAAAAGATATAAGAAGCATTCTTTTATATCAGAGTTGGATTTTAAAGTTGATGTTGTAAGTGATAATGACTTTTCATAGCAATATTGTCCAGATTTTAATATCAGATATTCTATATATAAAGACTTGTCAAAATCTGCTACCTTTATTCAGTTAAGCATAATATATGATCTATTCAATTAGGACATAATTTTTTGTTTTATGTTTCAGTTTAAAAACAGTTTGTGATACTGAACTGATCTTCATATTATTTGGGCATTATCACAAACTGTTGTTGCAGTTTTTTTCATTAAAGAAATCACTACTTTACAGAATAAAGCTTTGAAGAAATTAATATTTTGATACTATTTATTATATGACTGGACAAAAAAAAAACTGCATATTTTGACAAGTTTTTTTTTTATGCAGAAGTTGAAAACCTATGAATATATATATATATATATATATATATATATATATATATATATATATATATATATATTGACTTGATGAGATTACTGTGTGTGTTTGTGTGTGCAAAAAAAGTTTGCAATAATACTTTACAAAAGCAGCTTGCAATAGTATGTAAATATAAATTTACTTATTTGGTAACTAAACAAACATCTAAGAAATGGAGTAGTAATAAAAACAATTTGCAGTGTGGTATTCTTCTGAGAGTAATTCAATATAGGTAAGTGAACTTTAAAATAAAATAAAAAAAAATGCTTCTGTTAATGTTTCATTTGCTAATTATTAAATGTTGTTTACTTGTTGTTTTTGTTATTTTATTGTCCAAAAGATGTATAAGGTAATTTACGTGACATCCAATCCTACAGGCTAAGGTAAGAGTAATCAGATAATTGGATGGGGGGGGGAGGATCAATATCTTGTATTTATACTCCATTTTGGAAATAAGTAGTGTTATTACAGTAATATGAAATTAATGGATTTCCAAAATCATTACAATGTTAAAATATAATCACCAAACATTTGAGTATCATTATTATATATTTAAAAAAAAAAATGAAGATAAGATGCACTTTTCAGGTGATATTGTTAATGTCACATTACTGAATGTTGTTTGACTTTGTTATTGTATTATATTTATCTGTAAATACTGTATAACATGCTTGTTATACCTCTGTTATAAGAAACAATAATTATTAAATTAAGAGTTTATTGCTAATATATAAAAAAATAAATAGCAGTTAATTTCATTAAATTAATGAATGAAGTATTCAACCATATGGTTTATTCGTAAAGATGATGCAGCCAGTATGTAGTTCAGGCTAATACTGCATAGTTTGCTTTGGCTGAAGTGTTAACCCCACAATTTAAAAAAAAAATATATGCTTTCCTTGGTGGCAAAGCATATAGCATCTCTGCTTTTGCTGGTTTAATCCCATTAAGACAGATATTTGTGAACATATAGGTTGGTAGATGATTTTCATCATAAGGTGTAAGATCATTTTGTTTACCGGAGGTCTGAAGTACTTAAAGTATACTTGGTTTTGGTCTCCAGGAAAGAGTTTTTGAATTATCTAACCCTTAATCTACCATGCTAAAAAATGCTATAGTTTTCCAGTGTTTGTTGGTCGAATTGCTATAAAAATGCATAATGTCAAGTATCATGGTTTGGAATCAAGTTTCATTATTATTGACTTTCTACCAGGACACTTAAGTCCTAGTGTACCTTCTTTATACTTCTTTCTTTCCTTTTTTATGTTTGTGAGCAGAAAATCAAAATGCCTTGTAATTCAATGCTAGAGTGGGGGGGGGGGGTTGGAGGAAAATGAACCAATATAGAGTAATAAAATATATATAAATAATCGACTATGAACAAACCAATATGTATAATATGAGATATATCATATAACAGCTGATTCTTTCTAAAATAACTTCACTGTCTTCTTTGATCCCATTTTTGAAGTTTTGAAAGCCATTCAACAGCAAGTTATGATGCATAGCATTTATAAGAAATTGAGACATATGCAATTCCATAAATAGAACTAGATGAGTTCAGGTTCATAAGTATTACAGAAACATCATGCATAGTAAATAAATAACAAAGAACATATAAAAATAAAATATTAAGATTACTATTCAACTTTAATCTTAAAACAGTAACAAAATACATTTACACTGCCACAAATAGCTTAGTTTTTTTCTTTCTTACATTTATACTTTTTTTTGGCTACATAGAAAAGAGATGCACTTCTGGTTCCAAATTCATTAGTCATTGTAACATATTCACACTGTGTGCAGACATGAATCGCCTTGTATTTTGCTTACTGAGTGAGCAAGCGAAACCTCTGTAGTTCATTTGATATAGATGAGCCCATTGGTCAGAAAGACCCGGGTTCGAATCCTGTCTATGCCTTGTATTTTGCTTACTGAATGAGCAAGCAAAACCTCTGTAGTTCATTTGATATAGATAAGTCCATTGGTCAGAAAGACCCGGGTTTGAATTCTGTCTATGATGTGAAGAATCTGTATCAGGTATTTTCAATCAAATGATGAGTTAGCTGGCCTCATATGGAAGCAGAGAGTTTTTCTCCCGAAACTCAGGATTTTTTGCCCCTCAAAACAGGCAAATCAGCACACAGATCTACAGGCATAATGTGCCTGTAAGCATTAATTGTCCTTAGGGGATCTAACAGAGGAGCAGCCGGCATGCTGCTCCTCTGTTGGATCCCCTTAATTTGCCATGACCTCTAATCAGGAGACTCCACCCATCTTAAGGGAGAGATGAGTTAAAGAAGAATGGGCAGAACATGAGAATATGTTTTGTACTATCTCTGCTTATTAAGTGGGCATATCATAAATTGTGGTGTGTGCATTTTCCTTTGAAAACTCGAAAGCCATACATTGTCTTTTTTCCCAGGAAAGAAAAGAATTCCATTAGTTTTTGGGACTTTTTCCAAGAAAATCCTTGCTAATCCTTCAGTCTTTTGAAATTACCTGGATAATAAAGTAAAATAAGAAATAAAACATTATGCCAAATCTGCACTTTGAAACTTATTAGTGTGCCAAAGAATATTTGATACAAAAGAATGTGTAAAATGTTATGTTGGAGAGTTTTGAATTTTCTTGGGTAAATGAATGCAAGCAATATTATTATTATTACTACGTGACAATTCCAAGAAGTCCAAAGACTCGTCGAGGAAGCGTGTCTACTCTAGAAGTCTCCATCTCTACCACTTAATCCACCAACTACAGTGAACTGCCACTATCATCATCACCTACGCCAATGTCATCTACTGCCCATCACCATCCCTACAGTATTTTTTGTCTGTAAATTGCGCGTGTGCTCTCAAGGTCAATTTGTCTGTATGTGGAACAAAAAACCCGAGTTTCCGGGAGAAAAACCCTCCTACCTCCATATGAGATTGGCTAACTCACCTTCGATTGAAAAAAAAAACCATATAAAGATTCCTCTCATCACAATGAGAATTGAACCTATACCTTTTCCCATCGAAGAGCAAACTGTGCCATCGTTCTTCCAGTTGTGCTATGGAGGATATCAATTATTTTAAAGATGCAATGAAGAAAGAAAAACATAACAAGTTGTATTTTTCTTATATATATATATATATATATATATAATGTTTTAAATCTTTCATTATATATTTGAGGGTTCTGTTGGGATGGATTAATAAGATGAGATGTGCTTGCTGTCTGTTTACGTGATCAGTTAATGGCATTATTTTTTTAAAAAAATGCTGATTATTGTACTGATTGCTTTTGAAGAATATGCTATAATCATTAACGTGATAATCTCACTGTGCATAATGAATATCCTCACTACAGCAATCACTTTCTTATAATGCATATTTTATTTAATGAAAAGTTTTGTAATTGCTTGCAGTACAATAATGTTATTTTTATGAAAATATCCTATTGTTAATATTTAGAGATTTTTAGTATTTTTTATTAATATTAATCCTACTGGCTGTGCCATTGTAAAAAGAAAGGATTATTATATTTAATCTCTGTATTTCTAATAATTATTATTATTTTATTTTATTTTTTATTTTTTTTAAAAGTACAAATTTATCTTTTATTAACACTGACTTTAAAAAACGCTTGAGTAAACAATATCAGGCTGCAAATCTTCTAAGCCAGGCATCTAATCTCTTGTAGCCACGCCTCAGTTGGGCAAATGTCCTTGATTTTAAGAAAGCCATAAAACCAATGATCCATATCACTAAGGAGATTAAAAATCCAAGCCTGGTTGTCTGGGCATCCTTAAATCTCATTGAGAATCCTTGCACCACCAACCCACACCTAGAGAGATGACCATTGCTAGTAAATCCACAAGCAACATTCCAAAATGCAAGTTATGTTGGACAAGGATAACTTTTGTGTACCCACCAATGTGCAGAATAGGCAAAGCCATCACAGTATTAAGAATCGATCCAGTAATAACAAACAGGTAATCTTGTAGATACCTGGTTTTTTTGGGCAGAATCATTAGCAGTTTTTTAAAAAGTGAAGCTATTTGATCAAGCTCACTTAATTTTTCTAGGTATACTAACATGAAGATAATGGGTAAACATATCACCACTAGAGGATTTTTAATTAATATTAATCTAATTTCTTCATAGAGATGATCTCTTTATTTCTAACAATTATTTTTTTTTCGAGTGCTTTTATTATATTTATTTATTTATTGTATAAAGGTTCACTCTGATTGGTGCAATGACCTCTTTTTTACTATTTCTTTCAGAATCCAAAAAATCACTGACTCAAGACCAAAATACAAAATAAACACATTTAATAAAACAAAAACAATATATACACACTTCAAACAACTTTACATAACTATAACTACAGAATTAATTGGATCCAAGGCCTTTTAAAAATAAACTTACACTTAAGACTAGACTAAACACCTTGTTTTCACAATGACAAAATGTTCATAGCCAGTTTCTTTCTCTGTCAAGGCCCTTATCCGAAGATATGACTTTATTCTTCATTTTCATAAGATCCTTTCTCATCACTTATGTAGCACATTTATTCTTCCTGACTTAATTCTGTCTTCTTTTTAGTATAAATAACAGTTAGATTCAGCTTCCTTAATACAGATGAAACTTCCTAATCAGTTTTCTCGAACATTCCTTAGAACATAAATAGCAACTTCTTCTTTTATTCACTAATGCTTATTGACAGTCTTAACTCTTCCATTTAAACTGTCACATAAAAAAAACAACTTAAGTTCCTCTATACCTAAATGTCTGCCAGCCTGTGTTCTAAATTCCTTCCAAACACTCTCCGTTACTACAATACCGAATGCTTTCTGTCAGCTGTCAATCACACATCAACCTTCTCGACGAGCATGCGCACTCCATGAAAGTGGCAAGCGAGAAACTAAGTATAATGGCTGACACATAGATTACGTTAGCGACAAGAGAATGTCTTCAAAAAAAAAAACACAAACACTTAATAATTCTAAACTACAATAAAATTCCTTTAAAGTAACAACTATTCAAATCTGTCAATTTTTTTTAACTTTACAAATCATTTTGACAAAACAATTTCAGTATCGGGCACGTTGCAAGTGCCGACAATGCGTGTTATGAAACTAAAACTAATAAACATAAACAATACATAAAAAATATTCAGAATTTTAAATTATGATTATTTTTACACTATGAAAGGGCATCACTTGTTCAATTTTCCATTGAACAAGGTTAAACTTGTTCAATGGAAAAAGCTTATAATTATAACTAATGTTTATGTTTGTTGCAATCATTGCTCACTATAGCAAACATTATTATAGCAAACTCAGTATAACAAAATACCAAAAATGACCTGGTCAGCTTCCCATAGCACCCCTGCCATCTTAAAGGAAATTCATTGTAGCAAACTTCCTGCTATAGCCATACTCACAATAAATCCTATTTAAATTTGATATCTGATTGATCAACATACATTTATATCCAAATACATTCCATTCCTCTGCCAAATAAAATTTTGCATGTCTTTTAAGTTGATATATTTCAGATATGCTTAATTTTTAATTCAAATACAAAATGCACTCCTTCCCCAGTGAACATTTCAATTAATTTGAAGTTCGCAACATTATAGCCTCTCTGAAAAAATACGTTATCTCCTGATTGTCCTCTGAAACCATGTTTCCTGATCTCTGATATATAGTACATGGATCTGATATGGTCTGAACTGACTACAACTATCCCTCTTCATCTAAAATTTTTGCTAACTATAGTTTGGGTTGAGGTGATCCATGAACACATATTGAAATGTGACAGTGACCTTTGACCAGCAATTATTGGGCAGCCCCGTTCTTTAACATTTCTGACTTTTCAAGGGTTGATCTTGAATTTGGAACAGCATGTTGTCATTTTCACTACACCAGTACAAACCTAATGGCTACTAATTTACAATGGAATATGTGACACTGTCATTCTTAAAAATGTAAAAGATAGCAGTAGCATATTCAGTAAGGGATTAATTCAGAATCATGTGTGATGTTGAATCATAAGATATCATATGCTTATTTTCATTGTCTTTGTCATTTTATTGTTGATTTTTATGCCACTAGCATAAATTAAAAGCTAAGATTAACATCTCATAATGAACAAGGGTGGAGATAGTGTAAACCTTTCTCTTACACCTGATTTTATATCAGATCATCTTCTTGCACTTCCTTCAGTAACTGCTTGCTTGCTTACAACTTAAATATAGGTATTGTTCTGTATAATGTCCCACATATATTATATAATTGTGGTATTTTGCATAGTTTTTTCTTGATACTTTGTAGCTTTTCCAAATCTACCATTCATAAATGGAAATCCTTTATATTCCTATGATTTCTCAACTGTTTCTTTTAAAGTG
This sequence comes from Typopeltis vanoorti, assembly GCF_054136105.1. NCBI lineage: Eukaryota > Metazoa > Arthropoda > Arachnida > Uropygi > Thelyphonidae > Typopeltis > Typopeltis vanoorti. The sequence goes on from NC_143574.1 coordinate 27,317,117, forward strand.
AAAATCTGATCTCGCAATAACATCTGTGTCCTGAAGTCAGCTTGTTCTTCTCCAGGTATCTTTTTTGCAATTTTTCTTAACCTCTTGCTTGCATAAATTTATCTTACCTGGAACACTCAGTAGAGAAAATCCTCTAATTCTCACATTCAGTTTCATTTTCCTTTCTATAAATGGGTACTATGAGAGTTCTATTCATATTATCTGGAATTTGACCTTCTGACCATGCTAACATGCAGTGCAGCCACTGTAAAACTTTTATACCTACATATTTGAGCATTTCTGGCCAAATTTCATGTACTCCAGCTTTGATTGAAATTGAAATTTCCTTTCTACATTTCAGGTTTTCGATGCATTTTCTACCTCAACTATTGATGTGTGTTACTGATTGCATTAGCTTCCTGATTTCACCATGGAGGTATGATTTTTTGGTCCTTGCACTGAACTTTACCACACATCTCATTGGCCAAATCAATAGCTCTTCTCTTCAGGTGCATTCGTTTTTTCTTGAATAATACTAATATATTTTAGTCTACAGTTTACATCTGAAAACTGTGTGACTTTCTTTTTTCCTTTCATAAAAATTTTTCTTTCCAATATAAAATTCATTTTTATTCTCCTCAAAACTAAATGGTAATTATTTCCTATTGATATCCCCTGTATACTTTTTTGGATTCTGAACCAGTATTGAAGATATCACTATCAACATAGTGACATTTTTCTTATTTCTTGTGTCTTCTCTGCATGTGAAATTGTGCTCATCTTTACTAATATCACATAGTGACTAGTTACCGATATATCCAACATAGTGTAGGCCAAGGTTTCCCAAACTTTTTTTTCCTTGGCCTGGTTATTTTAATACTTCATCTTCATGACCCACTAAACTTTTATCGCCAGTAGGTAAAATAAAACAGATTTGAATGTTCATAGAGTTTTCATTTATTATTATTATAATAAAGAAGCAATTACTCTTACAAAAATATAAAGAAATTAAACTAAAGCCAAGTAATTAATGAGAAGTGTGATGCTGTAGTTTGTTAACTAGAAACTTCAGGTTTGGAGGAAAAGATGATAACTTTATTCTTAAATCCGGTTCGACTTCCAATCGGTTTCTGTATTTATTTTTTAGAAAAACCACTCTTGAAAAGCCTGTTTCACACTTATAGTTGTGACAAAAGGCATTAGAAATTTTAGCGCTTTTTTTTGCTAAAACTGGGTACTCCTGATGGCAAGACAGCCAAAAGTCCATCAGTGGTATTGTGTTTAAGATATCTTTGAGTGCCGTATCACACGACAGTTCAATTATAGATTCAATATCTGAATCCAGCAATTCTGTCTCAGATTCTGCTTTCACTGTAAAAGGGTTCCTTATCCATGCTTTGCTGCTGTTGATTGGGGAGAAATATTCCTTCAGACTTGCCTGCAGTCCTAGCATATGTTCCTTGATAACAGCTGAAATCTCATCTGGCATGGAACTCATATTATACTCTTTTTGTAATTCCATTAGCTTTGTAAAAGATTTGTAATTCCCTGCTTCCACATGACAGGATCACAAATTGAGTTTTTTTGTTGAAACTTCCAACTTGCACTTTAAATACAGTTACATTGCTACCTTGTAATGTTAGATTTAAATTATTCAAAAAATCAAAAGTGTCACAAAGATAAGCAACCTTGATTAACCAATTGACATAATGAAAACTGTCTTTGAATTCAAATATTACATCCATAGCCATTGGGGGATGTTGGTCTAAGAACATTAAAACTTCATCCTTCATTTCAATAAGTTTTCTTTAAACATTCCCTCTTGACAGCCATCGCACCTCGCAGTGTAAAAGAAGATGTTCATATTCACTCCCCCTTTCTTTGCACAACACAGAGAATATTCTTGAATTCAATGGATGAGATTTTATAAAGTTTATAAATTGTTTCTAGCATAGTTGCATTTAAAAGCAATGCCATTCTTTTGATGGCCCATGCTTCTCTGTGAATGCTACAATGCACCCATACACAGTCTGGTGTATGGGTGCATCGTAGAGAAATTCAAAGACATAGTCTTCTTGGTAGCTATTAGTTCTCTCTTTTTATTTATAAAGAACTCTATTGGCTTATTACTGTAGTTTGGATGTTTCAATTCCAAATGTCACTTCAACTTTGAAGGTCTCATGGACTCGTTTGAAAATGCCGCACAACAAATAACACAATGGTTTGTCATCAGCACCCTTGATGAAACTGAATTGTATGTAATCCTCAGAATACTGTCGGGTCCAGTACATCTTCTTTTTTGTAAGAGTAGTAGACAACACATCATGCAGCTATTTGTTAGTGCTGTTCTCAGAACTCGTGCCTGGCTGCACGTCACTCAGTTGTTCATTGGTGCTAATCGAAGAGTTTGTAATGGCACATTGTTTGTTTGTTGTTTTATTACCCATTTATCCATCATTAAATGGGTAATGGCAAGCGAGATGAAGAAAGAATGAAATAAATTATTTAGAAATGATTATAATAATTACAGTTGTTCAGCCGAACCCACCAGGCAAGGTATATGTTATCAGTAAATACAAAAAAATACTCTCTCTCTCTCGATGCTTAACATCACGGGTGAGTAAAACAAACGCCAGACTGCCAAACGATTCAGCTGGTGGCATGGTTGCTGCCATGCAGCCTCACCATTAGTTGAGCTACTTTACTGCGAACAAAGAAACTGTGAAATGGTGACACAGACAGAACGCGTTTTTTGTCTCTATTAAGTAAGTTACTTATTCATTAGTTCCAATTAAATGCTATTTACTTGTATTTTAGAGTTTTGTGAAAAAAAGAAAACCCAAAACGAAACACCTAGGTTTTCGAGAGTTTTTTTTTTTTAGGTGACCTGGCATTTAGCTTTCGTCCCACCATTTGGGAAATGCTGGTGTAGTCCATATCCTGAGCAGAAATCCAGCAGACACCTTTATTTTCCATTTTTCCCAAAACATTTCTGTATGTTTGGTTTTCAGCTACCAACTTTTCCTACTTTTTTTTTTCTTGTCAACTATCTTTTCTAATTACTTCACTTCTTCCTTAGTAGACTTATTTGTGCTTATGATCCCACAGAAAGTGGGGGACCATAGACACAAATAAGTGTCATTGTCTCCATTTTGATTTTTGCCTGCATCACTACTTGAAATTGCCCGCCATTCAAGAAAATTATCTTCATTTTTAGTGTTGAATACTCCTTGCTTTTCTTGATCATTATTGCCTGACCATAACATCTAATTATTTAGAAGAATCTCACCTGTTTTTTAGTTTGTCTTTGTTTTCGTAATACCAGTTATGTACTCCTCATCAGCATGTACCTCTCTAATTCTTCTGCCAGGTCCAATACTTTTCCATTGATGCTTCTTACTTTGATTGTGCCTTTCTTGAATTCTGCTGATGCTGAGTATGAGTTTGTTTCAGTAGTTGACTTTTCATTGTTTGCTTGGTTTCCTGATGAAAGCAAGCAACATGGTAATCATGTTTCACCATCATTACCTTTTGGAACTTTTTTTCTCAGTCATTTCCTGGATTAGAAGCTGGCTGAAATTTTTGGTGCAGATGAGGTTTTTTCTCCTTCCTTCTGGAAGAAACTGATTTTTTTAATGCTACAACTCAGAAAAAAAAAAAAACAACCTTTGCACATACACACAAATATATCTACCAAGCCTGATAACCCTTCTCCACTCTCCTGGTAACCTTAAGTTTTTCTTAACTATTTCTCTTTCCATCTATACTGTGGCAGTCACTTGGTGTTTTGGTAACTCAGACTGTAATCATGTGCAGCTATCCTTTCCTACAGAACTTCCACCTCCTAACCAGTACCAAACTTAACCTTTTTCTACAAGAGTTCTAAATGGGATGACCTCCAGAATTTCTTCACCTCCTTTTCATGGACAGATTACTGCTTCCTCTTCCATCCAAACACTTGCTCTGAACTAATTACAGAAATTGTTTCACCAGCATAAAGGTATTCATTTCCACTCCACTCTATCCAAAATTCCTACCACTTTCCTAGCCATGGTTTTAGCAAGTGCACAAAGCAGTTTTTTTTTTGGGGGGGGGTCAGCATAACTTCACATTCAACCTATATCGAAGCATGCAACAAATGCAAAACAGCCATTTCAAATCTGACTTTGAAAGAGCCAACAGAAGAAATTTGGCTCTTGTCCAAATGGCAGTCATACCTTTGAATTTCTTGTAAATGCCTTCAGATGAGACTTCTGCTCACCTGTGTGCTTTCACTTCTCTCTCTCATCTAGATATCACCACTGTTACAGCATCTAGAGATAAAACTGACCTCCTGATAGCTTCCTTCTTGCTATCTTACCTTCACATAGTCTTTCAGCAAAAAGACAAGGAAAAGAAGAACCTTAAATAATGCATTTAGCAGTCTTCTGATTCCAATAGTATCTCTTCAAAGGTTGCATTTAGAATTAACACATGTCCTATCTAATCTTTATACTCAGTTGACACTTATTCCAATATATGGAAGTCAAAAGCATATACCCAACCTATTCAAAAAAAAAGAGAAAAATTTGCCTTACACTTAATGAGCACTAGTATGAATTCCACCACTCTAGATCTGCAACAGATATCATTGCCTGCATTACCCACTTGGACACTTTCCATTAAAAGATGAGCAGCAACTGTCCAACATCCCTTTACAGTTCAGTTGCAAATGCACTGAATCTACTCTTTCCCTCTTTTATTTCATCTGTTCTATGGAACCTTCAACTTTATAAATAAAAGTTAGTTAAGTTCCTTCTTTCCTTGGTTACACCCTTCAGTGACTAGTATACAATAGTTTCTTCCACCACATGTGTGGAATTGATTAAAAAAACAACTAATATGTTCATAGAAGATGGACTTAACTATCCTGTTGATAGAGGATAGAAACTGGATGTCTAGATTTAAAAACTTTTTCAAAACTTTCCACTGAGCATTCTTTTGCCTAACTTTGAGAATAAAAATAGGTTAGAGGATGTTATTTATTTGATTAGGTCTAGTTATACAACACATGATCTGTTTGGTGTGTTTGCTGTATCTTTGCTGCAGTTGTTTCTATGTAGCACAGACATGGATTGAGGAAAAGATTCTAGATACAACAATGCTCATATGATTCATTGTTTAAATTAAAGGTGATAGATTGAAGCTTCAAATTAAACAGAACCTAATGTATTTCTTGTGCCTCCATAGCACAGTCATAAGGAAAACACCATTCATGGAAAGGCCAAGGTTCAAATCTCACTAGGATGCACTGAACCTTTATTTATTTATTTTTAAATTAAGCAGAAAGTGAGTTAGCTAGTCTTGTACCAGAGGTAAGAGTTCCCTGCTCTCTGGAAACTTGGATTTTCAACCATATAGCTGTTTCATCTGTAGTTCCATACCAAATACTGTATTTCTTCAATCATATTCTTTTAGTTTTCTGCTAGGCTACTTTAATTGAAAATTGTGCCCACATAAATGGTTTATGCAGATGGTGCATGTTTCAACATACAAAACACAGAGAGAGAAAAAAAAAGCAAGAGAGGAATAAAGTCCCTTCAGCTTACTATTGTTTTCCAGTTTCCTACTGTATGTGTGTGTGTGAGGTTATGACGCAGTGTGTCCTAATAGTTTTGATGAGCCCTTCATTACTATATAAGTTTGTTACTAGTTTATAATCAAATTAGAATTAGAAATTAAGGCAAAAAAAAAAAATCAAACAGAAAGTTAATTCTTAAAATACATTCACGTTACAATATTTAGTATGAAAAGAATTAATGCAGAACTACATGCACATGCTTATTGTGGACTCTCATTCACTGTCATGAAATAGTTCTCTGCCTCTTTTTTTTGTTACTAGGAGAGTGAAGTTTTTTCTTCTTCTTACATTTAAACAATTCTGAATCTATCATATATTTGCATCATGGGTAGACAAAGAGATATATAATTCTCAGAAACCATACTTTTAAAGTAATTTCAGACATCCAGTAAGCAGGATGGTACTGCTGATCTTATGCTGAGTGATGAAAATTATCTATTACCTTAACAGTAACTTGCGTTTTTTGTACTCTCATTGATAATCTCATTCTGGGTTGCACTGCAACCAAAATCATCAGATATAGTAGGTTGCTGATAACACTTTAAATGATTGAAATTTGATGTTGCACTATTTTGACATTTTTTGATGTTTTCATATAGCTCCTTTTGGCAGTTGTAAATTTATACAACTTCTTTTTTACTTTTGGTTTACTGCCCGTAAGATGAGGTTATATCCCAATAAGTACAGGACTAGCGTTCCTTTACATGTTAAGAAAAATTCAGTATTTTCAAAATAAATTAGATTGCTTAATGTATTAAGTAATCTAAGAAGAATGCGTGTGATATGATTATAACTCTTTACTTTGATTATAATTTGATCTTTTATAGTAGTATGACTTTGATGAATGTAGATCTTGTTTTACCAATCTACTATTCACATTTTACAACTGAGTGACAGCAGGGTGGGATAAAGGGAAATGTATACACAATGATTCTTTTAGATTTTGCGAGGCATTTGAAAGATTTCCACACAGGAGGTTGTTATATACAAACAAAGGGATGAGTATGCAAAATGGACTTGTGGCATGGCTATCTGACAAGTATCCAAGAATGATGCATGGGGGAGCTTGAATATAAGAGAATGGGATAACTAGTGGATCCCCTTCCTGTTTAACTAGTGTATTGATGACATTGGGATGGTCTGGAGGGAAATGGTCATTTTTATGCAGATGATGCCAAGTTGTGTTGGGTGATAAGGGACATTTCTGATACATAATCCTTTCAGGATGATTTGAACAGACTGATTCTATGGGGAAATGTGTAAGGTTTTGAATTTGGGGCCAATAACATTGCAGACTGAATATTATATTCATGGGAATTTGTTGCAAGAGGCTAATGAAGCTAGAAACTAGGGGTTTCTTCATTAAAGTTAGAGGACACATTACCAAGGTGGCTAAGACATCACATCAGATAACTAATGTTGAAGAGAATACTGATTTGTAAGGATAAGGAAGTTATTCTCTCACTTTTAATGACCTTGATAAGATTGCACCTTGACTACTGTACTCAAATATAGTCACTTGGGTTCCATGGAAAATTTTTATTAGTGAATGTCTGGTTCCAGCACTGGCTAACCAAAATCATAACTGGATTGTGGAACTCTGCATATGAAGACAGGCTAAAGGACTTTGGCCTTCAGAGTTTGAGAAATAAGAGGAAATGATAGAACATAATAGACGAGATATTTTGTAGCTCATGGTAAGAGAACTTGGGCATCATCCTTGGAAGCTGAGTAAGGGTGTATCAGGAAGAATGCAAGATTTAGGTTCTTTGCAAGATATGTAGTAAGGTGAAGGGAATAAGCTTCCAGTGGATATTGTATGTCTTTAGTGAATGCTTTTAAGGAGAGAGATGACAGGTATACTGTTGAATTACACTTTCCAGATCACCTCCCTTAATGAGCTGACTTTATGGAATTAACTACATGTAATATTAATAACAGTGAAATTAATGATTCACATTGAGCATTTTGGTAACTGGAATTCTGATCTGGTCTTTCTGGTACGTGATGTTAGTAATATCTCCTCGGCTTCAAGGTGATTTTATAATTTTCTCTTTTTTTTTTAAATCAAATGAGAAAGTAGTCAACTATCAATTTTCAGTTGCCCCAAACAGCAGCAGTAAAGATCATTATATCTGTGATATAATCATTTGTAAGGAATATATTGTTAAGAGGGTGATGTCATGTACATTTCTGTTCCATCTATAAATACTGTTTTTATTATTTGTTGGTTTTGTAGAAAATATTTAGTTGAATAGTAATTATGCAAAAAAAAAAATGTGTTTGTTGTTTACTCTTTTCTTTTCATATTCCTTATGTTTAATAACATCTGTTCATTTTTTTTTTTTTTTTTGAGATTTAATGGAATTGGTTATACACTTAAAATAGAAACTGTGTTTATTAATTTTACACCAATACTGCTAAGGCTGTTTGAGGCTTCTAAGAATTAAGATAAGAAAAAAAATCTAATCTGAGTACAATGAGTTTGTGTTGTGGCGGAGAAAATGGAGAATATTCATCTGCTCTTAGTATGCATTGTACTTATTATTCAGTAATGGGATTTATTATTTCAAGCCCTCCATGGAGTGATATCTAGTGAAGATTCTTGCTTTTGACATACATCAATGTATATCATGCCTCACCTTGAATTCTTTTATAGTTGCAACATTCACTATTCACTTTAGCAATTCGTTGTCCTCATCCACCATGCTCCTTGCAAATAATTCTTCTCAGTACATTTTGCACACTACCCTTAATACATCTTTCCAGAAACCTTTTGCTCTTCCATCACCATTGCTCTCTGCAGTAGTTCCTTTACATCTGTCTTTGATGTAATGACATGTATCTCTCATGATTGAGACTTATAAACTTTTTCAGTTTATAAGTCTCAATCACATCTCCTTATCTGCTACTCTGCAGGCTAAACTTTTTCCTTGTTTTTAAAACTCAGCATTCCAGATAAACTGCATCAACTATGAATTAATCTCTTAGTTGCCTCTTGATCCTCTCCAGTATTTCTTTATCTCCTACATATATTGTTTTATGTTTTTTCATGCTGCTTAATTTCCTCAGGGTATCGTTCTGTTTCTTTAATTTTTTGTGCTTATTGTTTTGATTTATAATTGTTTTATGATTTAGTTTTTCTGAGCTGGTTATCATGCTATGCAATTTTCAAACCAAACTGATAACATTTTGCCATTTTGTTTGTGTGGAAGGAATAATTTCATCCTTATATGACTTCATCTTGTATACCAAAAGTATGTGATTCATATCCTCTTTTTTCTCATCATATTGCTTCTTCCTCCATATGTCTTCTACAAATGTTACATCTTAAAATTTTATTTATTATCTTATTTATTCTTAAATTGCATCTCTTTTTTACATACTGCTGCATGTAATTAAGTATAATGGAATTGTTATATTTAACCTATATTAAAATTTAGAATGTTAATACAGTATTCCATTATTCATGTTGTGCAGTTTTCAAAATGTGTACATATGGTAAGTAAGGCTTCTGCAGTCTAAAAAAATAATAAATTGCTATTTGTTAAGAATTATGAATGATATTTTATTCAGTTCTGGGTATGCAAATACAGGTAACCCTCGTATAATGCTGATGTTAGGTTCCACAGAAATGCCGCGTTATATAAATCGCGTTATGTGAGACTTGGATCACATAGAAAAAGTAGGGTTATGTTCCGAAATCCTTTTTTTTTTTAATTATATAAACAACAATGACATATCCAACAAAAAAATATTTTTATTTAATTCAGATAATTCATGTAAGTTGAGAAAACATAAGCTATGAAACAAAATACATAGTATAAACTTATAAAAAATACAAATTGTACGTAAACTTAATCTGCCCACTATTGAATACTGCTCCCACATATGGAGTGGGGCCCCTAAAAGCTCTCTCAAAATGCTCGCCTCATTACAGAGGAAAGCAATTAGACTTATCAATGATCCATCCCTTAGCAATGCTTTCCCCACTTTCACACAGACATGTGGTCTCTGCAGTATGTATATTCTACAAATATTTCCATGGGAAATGCTCATCTGAAATAACATCAATAATTCCCCCGCTCAGTACTAAGCTTATTGGGACACATGCAGCTGCTGCACAACATCCCTTCACAGTACACCTAGAAACAAACAGAACAAGTTTCTTTTCCTCTTCCTTCATCCCTGCAACTGCTGCACTGTGAAACAGTCTCCCACCTGCTATGTTTCCTAAGGAATACAATTTAAAGTCATTCAAATCAAATCTAAACAAATTCCTCCTTTCCCAACCCACTACCCATACACGGTACTAATGTACTATAGGTTGACCAACCAACCTCCTGTGTATGGGCCCAACATAAAAATAACAAACTTTATTGCCCATAATGCATAAATGTTTTAGGCAAAATAAAATAAAGTGCATAATTTAATCGTAATCACTGTCTTCAAAACGAAGATTTCTTAGATGTTTTTTTATTTATGAGTGGCCAGACATCGTCATCACTTGAAATTTCTTGGATGTCATTTGTATAATTCTCATTGCATACTTTGACTGGTTTAGTTATCAAGAAGTCAGTAATAAGACCTTACTTACCACTATGCTGCAATTTTTTATTAAGTTCATAATGTGGAGCTAAACAAATATCCAATTGTCTCGTGAATTTTCCGGAGCACTCCTTGGTTCGACGTCATCTATTAATTGTACCAGTTCCTCCTAATTTAAATCTCTTTCCCATCAATTAATTCACCAATTTCGTTTTCAACGATATCACAAAAACTCTATGTAGCCATTACTATAAAAATTGTAGTAACCCTTTATATGGTAAACAATTGACGAAGATGCATGCTAAAAAGTATTTCCCCTAATATGAATTCACTACTTATGCGCAATACAGGCAGACACAAATTTAATGAAGATAAAATTTGATTTTTAAGTCGTGGTGAAAAATATATGAAAATATAAAGGGTTACTACAATTTGTAGACCATGTTTTTATCGAAACCCGCATTATATAAGTATAATGCAGGTTTGAACAAGGATTACTACAATTTGTAGACTGCGTTATATCGAAACCATGTTGTATAAGTACCGCGTTATACGAGGGTTACCTGTAATGCTATTTTTAATTTCTTAAAAAGACAAGTAACTTTTTTCTTTGGAATGAGTTGGTGTAAAATCTGATATGTTTACTGAAATCATATCTAACTTCACCACTTTTAACTGCCAAAAAAATTCTGCCTAAAACATTTAACATGTTGATATAGTGTATGTCGGGGAGAGAGAGAGAGAGTACAGTATTTGATATATACTTAATTTTTCTGTTGTTAATACCCAGAATTATTTTAAAATATATTTAAGGTGCTACTATGGAGCTCTAACTGTTTGTTATAGTGAAAGTTAAGTCAGTTTTCACTATAATAAACAGTTCAAGTTCCTCTTAGAGCCCTATAACAACAGCAGTGCAGTTTTAAAGTAATTTGCTGCAGCAAATTTTCTTTGCTTTATTTCTTAGAGTAACCTTTCTTTTTTCTTTACAATTCACTGTAGTGAACTGTAAGGAGAGTCGCCTGTGTTACCAGTTATATCATATGTTAAATTAATTAGAAAAGATTTTAGTTTTTTTTTTTTCTTTGAGTTAGCACAAGTAGACAGTACAGAATTAATTATATGAATGTTAACAATATACCACAAACCTTTTTTGAAATGGATATTAATAAAAGATAAATGACTTAATATCTGTAAAGTATTTAGTTAGATAATTTTGAAGTATAAAATAAAATATGATTTTGAATGTTTTATTACATGATGCACAAATTCTAGGACTTTCTGAGGTGTGAGAGCAGTAGTTACAATCTCAGTACTAGGACCTATAGAATTTAAGGACTATATTTGTTGATCCTTACAATTAAAACCTCTATAGTGATCCCCTCCATATAGTGTCTTTGATTTTCAGAGAATCCTACCTTTCCAAAAAAAAAAAAAAGGGTAAGTAGTAGCATTCATTTTTTACTCTGCAACATCAACATGCAAACAATTGCTTTCAAAAATTTTATAGTGAAAGATTTTTTTTTCTGAATGTCATAAAGACATCTAGAAGGATAAATAACATAATATTTACCATTTATAAGTCATAAAATATATGAAAATTAATCATCTAGTGTTAAGTCAAATAATGTGTTATTGAGATAAATTAAACTGAACAGTGCACTTCTTAAACTATTTAAGGAGTGAAATGTATATTTAAAAAAGTATGTATTTCTCAGATTGTAATTTGAAGTTATTAATGCTAAATTTTATATTATTCTGAAATATTTTGCAGTTGAACTATTTGCTTTAAAATGAATCAAATGAATTATTTTTTCATGCACGTACACACACAAAAGGTGCATAAGAATAATAAACATAAAACAGTATGGCTCAATAAGTTGTTCAAAATGTGTAAACTCCTTTGATGTCATTTGGAGGGAAGGGGAAGTTTATTTAAATTAATGAAGTAAATAGCTCGATAGTTTTGTGAATTATTCTAGACAGGAGTTACAATAAGTTTAAATATTTTTAACTTTTTTTGTGAAGTATGTATGTATGTTTTTAAAAATGAGACTTTTTTGTGGTTATGAGACCATAGGTACTCAATATAATCCTGCCTACTAGTTTCGCTAGCAACTGTCTAGCTTTGGAAAATTTGGAAAATAATTAATCAGTCACTGCCTTAAATCAAATTTCTTCAAAGTAAACAACACAGTTTACCAACAATTGGAAGGCCTAGCAATGGGTAGCCCACTGTCACCACCTTGTGCAGGCCTATCCATGGAAAAGATGGAAAATGAAATTTTTACCAAAATTACACCTAAACCATCGATATGGTGGAGATACGTTGATGATATTTTCATCATTTGGAATGAAAACACAGAAAACCTACAGGTGTTTTTAGAGAAAATAAACTCTCTTCACAACAAGATTAAATTTGCTCTGGAAGTTGAATAAAACGGACAACTCCCCTTCCTAGACATGCTGGTGAAAAAGCAGGAGAATAATTTTAAACTTTCCATATACAGAAAATCTACAGATACTGGACGTTATTTACATTATTCTTCCAACCATCATAGATCACAAAAATATAGCATCATTCACATGTTACGGAACAGAGCCAAAAAGTTTATTTCAGACGAAGAAGAGGTACAGACAGAACTTTCTCAAATTGTTATAACACTATCGCAGAATGATTTTCGTACAAACATCATCAACAAGTTCCTTTATAAAGACAACCTCCAACAACAAGGAACAGTCACCCAATACGGCTCAACAGTAGTCATCCCTTATGTCGATTCAGTCTCTTCAAGATTAGCGAGAATGTTAAAATCTCACAACATCAGAGTGGTATTTAAGCCTACCACTACCATCAGACAAGTATTAAGATCTCCTAAAGACAGTGTACCATTTTTCAAATATCCAGGTGTTTATAGAATTCCATGTATGTGCGGCCTTTCATATATTGGGCAAACTCCAAGAAGCCTGGAAATCAGACAGAAGGAGCACGTTGGGGATGTCAATCACAACAGGACAGTCTCTTCAAGCTTGGCACATCACTTTGCAACTTCCAACCATGCAATTGACTGGGAGAATAGTTCTATGCTGTATTTGGATGATGATTACGGTTACAGAATTTTCAAGGGAGCGTCAGTGGTATTAAGAACGGGTAACAACCTCAACCGAAATCAAGGTGAAACTGAAAGATATATGGAAAAACTTCATCAACTCACTCAGTTTAACGGAACTACAATACGCATAAAATCATGTAACGTGTGCATTCAACACGTATCCATGATGCTGACTGAAACTTCTCAACACATGCACACATTGTCACACATAGTTTCAAACTTAACTGCCTAACAGTTAGCAACGTTTCTATATTCTCTCATATTTTTTGTGTGTACCGTTCAGCCTTGACAAAGCTAGACAGTCGCTAGCGAAACTAGTAGGCGGGATTATATTAATAAAGTATCTATGGTCTCATAACCACAAAAAGTCTCGTTTTTAAGTATTTTATGACCAAATATGTATAATTTAAATATGTATATTTTTCTTTACATGAAAGAAATGCTTCCTTAATAAATGTGACAGATTATCATAGTCTACAGCGGTGTTATTTATAAGAATGCTAAAATGATTTCAAATTATAATTTGAAGGTAAGATAGTGCCATTGCATAAGGTGGTAACAGACTGGAAGTGTCTAATTATAGGCCAGTTTGTGTGTCATCAGTAGTTGTTAAGATCTTGGAGAAAGTAGTGAGGGACCGTATACAGCATTGGGCAGATGAGAGTAATGTTATCTGTGAGAGTCAACATGGATTTGTGAAAGGGCACTCTTGTTTTAGCTATATGCTAGCCTTTTATAATAAAGTTACAAGACCATTAGATGAGGGAAAGGCATATACTGCAATTTTCATAGACTTAGCAAAGGTATTTGACAGGGTGCCACATGATAAGCTGATATTTAAGTTGCAGCACATGGGTCTGGATGTCAGATTGGTCAACTGGATTCAGGATTGGCTGTCTGATAGGTATCAGAGATGTGTATGGTGGAGCAGTTTCAAGGAGGCAGAAGGTTACAAGTGGGGTACCACAGGGCTCAGTACTAGGACCTATATTGTTTAACCTTTATATCAATGACATTGCAAGGGGATATTCAGTTTGTTTGTGGATGATGCGAAGCTGGGAAGGATTATTAGTAATAGTGCAGATGTGGTAGCCCTGCAAGAGGATTTGAATAAGCTAGATAGATGGGAAAATGAATGGGGGTATCAGCTTAATGCAGCAAAATGTAAGGTCTTGAGGTTTGGGAAACATCGATGGGATGCTGCATACTCTATGGGAGGAGTTATACTGGAGGAAGTAGGGGAGACAAGAGATCTAGGGTTGATGATTGATAGAAACCTGAAATTTAGGGGACATATTGTAAAGGTGGTGAAGGTAACACAGAGGATTGTTGCAATTATGAGAAGGACACTGACCTGCAGAGATAAAAGGGTTATCATTCCGTTGTATAAGTCTCTGATCAGACCACACTTAGACTATTGTTCTCAGATTTGGTCCCCAGGATTTGAAGGGGATATATTAACTGTGGAAAGGGCAAAGATGGTTTCAGGACTGTACAATTTTGGTTATGAGGATCGGCTGAGGGAATGTGGACTGCAGAGTTTGGTGGATAGAAGGAGAGGTGATATGATTGAGACTTTTAAACTGTTGAGAGGTGGTTACAGGGTTCACACTGGGGAGGTCTTTCACTTGGTTGAACAGCAGAAAGGAGTGATGACAAGAGGCCATCCCTGGAAGTTACGAAAGGAAACTGTGAGCAAGAGGGTGAGGAGTGGTTTCTTTGCATGGAGGGTGGTTGACCCGTGGAATGCATCGCCTGATGGTGTGGTGAGGGCGAGAACGGTCAATGAGTTTAAGGAGTGGTATGACTTTGTGTTTCTTGGGGGGGGGGTCCATCCTAAGAACATAAAGTCTGTCGACTCCTCTCGATGAGTCGACAGACTTTATGTTCTTAGGATGGACCTCCCACGATGAGTCTTTTGACTCCATGGAGGCCTGAATAATAATAATTATAATTGATATAATTTGATTATAATTTAATAATTTAAATGATTATAATTTAAAGCTCATACATATTGCATATTCTCATTATGCAATATGTATGAGCTTTAAATGCTTTAATATATGTGTGTGAATAGCTTTAAACTTGTTACAGTACGAACTCTCCATAACTAATTAAAAACAGTTTTTAACAGTAATTAGTTTCTTAAACATGTACAATTTGCACTGTACTTCACATCTTCATCAAAATGACTATTGCATTGGTAACAGGGTCTCATATCAGTATTTGATGTTTAGTTATTATTATTATCATATAGGCACCTCCATGGAGTCCAAAAGACTCATTATAAGAGACCCAATATATTCACACAATATCCATCATACCCCTCCTTGAACTCATTGTTGACAACTGACTGTGGCAACACATTCCATTTGTTCATCACTCTCTAAACATGAAATCTAGTCCTCGCACACCTACTAACCACACTCTTACTCACCTTCCAGGGGTAATATCTTGTTCAGCCCAACCCCTAGCCAAAAACTGACATACTTTCCCTTCATCAATCCTATAAAACTTAAGTAACTTAAATGTTTCTATCATATCCCCTCTTTTTTTTTTTTTTTTGCCTATCAACCAACTTCTGCAACTCGCAAACTCTCCATCTATCTTCATAGGGTTCCACAGAATCTTCATCACTCACCCATGGATCCTTAAATAATTAAACAGTAAAGGTCCTAGCACAGAACTTTGTGACACCACTAGTTGCCTGCTTTCTCCTGGATTCTGCTTCTCCATGTGCTACTGCTTGGTATCTGTCTGTCAGCCACCCTCGTATCCACATAACCAATGTCACATCCATTCCCATTGGCTCTAATTTGCATAACTGAGTTTATGTATATTCTCTCAAATGCCTTTGTAAAATCCAGCAGAATTATCGTGGAGCCGTTTCCTTTATCCAACTCAGCTATCGCTCCATTATAAACAGTTGGAACTTACTAAAGCATGACTGGTCCTTCATAAAGTCATGTTGCCCCTCATAGAGTATCATATTCTTATCCATCCATTCCTGTTTTTTTTTAGCTATTCCAGTACTTTTACCACCACTCCTGCGATACTGAGTGGTCTATAATTTGCCACTGCAGTCCTAGAACCTTTCATGTGTAAAGGAATTATTTTACCCTCTTTCCACTCCCTCGGAACTCTGCCAGAGCTGGGACTTAAATGAAAGAGGTATTGCCATTTCCCTTGCACATTCTAGTACGATGTTAGCTGATATTCCATCTAATCCATGGCCATATTTATGTTGAGATTCTGGATTTTTCCTAAGAACCTCCAATTCATCCACATCCGTTCCCACATCAGTCGCTATCACATATATCATGCAGTAATCTCACTTGGATGATATATGTTTGCAAAGTGGTCACTCAGTAACTCAACTATTTTATATGCTTCTGTCACCTTGTCACCATCAGCACGTGTTAAGGTTATCCTTCCATGGTAATTCTTCTCATATGCATACAACAAAAGAACTTTTTGGGATTACCTTTGGCCTGCATGGCTAGTTTCTTCTCATAATCTGATTTTACTTTCCTCACCATGCTGGTCACTTTCTTGCCTGACCCTTGTATTGTTCATGAACTTGCTAGTCACCTTTCTTCTTATATACTGTCTGCAACATTTTCTTTTTTATTTGTAGCTGGTGCTTAGTGAAACTACTCATCCATCTAACTTCTACCTGATTAACTCTCCTGACCCTGGGTATACAATCTGATATTGCTTGCTCAGATGCCCTTAACTATCCCCCATGCACTGCTTTCATCCTTCTCTTGCAAGTTTTTATGCCATGGCACAGCTTCAAGGTTCCGCCTAAGCATGTCATAATAATCATCTGCCTCGCACAGTAATACCTCGATTAATGCATCCTGAGCATTAATCGAGGTATTACTGTCCTAGAAGACACAGCACTAAAATAATATAAATATTAAATTATTTATATTATTTTTATATTTATATTTTTATAGTGTTTTGGAATGATACACAAGCAACATTTTAATTTGAAATCGCCATTGGCGTTACTGCCCAGAAGAAGTTAAACGGCCTTTTGCAGCTTTGAATCCTGGTACTCGCTTTTGTTCATTCGATATAAATGTGCACTTTAGAATTCTCTTCCAGAAAAGTCCCATTTCATCAACATTAAAAACTAGTTCGGAAGGATAATTTCCTCTTTCAATTATGGCTCTTAAAGTTGATGGAAAGGCTGAAGCAGCTTCAGTACCTGCACTCACCGCTTCTCCGGTGATTTGAATGTTGTAGAGGTTGCTTTTTTTTTTTTTTTTTTTTGTTAAATCTATTGACCCAATCTCCGCTTACTGCAAAGTTTTCGCTCATATCCTCTCTTTGTTTGAATATGATTAAAAATACTTCTGACCTTTCAATGATTATTGCCTGACTTAATGGCATGTTGCATTCGGTTTCATCATCAATCCAAATGGAAAGACGTTTCTCCATTTCCTCTAAAACACTGCTTCTGAATCAGGTTAACTTTGTTGCAAAAGAACGTTGTGGTTGTTGAACACTTAATTTTGTCCTTGTTTTTTAAAATCATTCGTATAGTAGAGGTAGACAAATTTAAAGCAGCTCCAATGTCAACTTGATGTTCACCTTTTTCTAATTGCCTCAGCACCTGCATTTCAATGTAGAGCAAAATACTTTTTCGTATCAATTTTGTTTTGTTTTAACTTTTCACTGATTGGTTTAGGAATAATCATATTACATACAAATTAAGGAAAATACAGTGATAAATTCAATCAGTGTAAATTTAGCACTTTTTTAGGCTTTGAGTGGAACTGCATTATATCGAATCATGGAATATTTAGTGCTTTTTAGGGTTCGGAAAAAACGTGTTATAGTGAATCAGCATTAATCTGATAGCATTAAACGGGATGTTACTGTAGTTCCACATATACTCCTTGACAGAATATTCCTAATGTTTTACAACCTCCCAAGTCAAAAACACATGATCACTCTCCCCAATCAGAGGCATTGTGGCCACCTTTGTTATGGATAGCCCTTCTGATTCTGTGACTAGATCCAGCATTTTGTCCTTCCATAATCATTCTTCCTGTTACTTGCCACACAATGAAAGAACTCTTTGGGATACTCTTGTACCCAGACTCCCCCTCCATCATACTTCAAGTAATTATCTCTCAACTGGTGTATAAATTCCATTTCCTTCCTGCCTTGGGATCTTTTTTTCCTTCTAATCTATATTTCCATAGGCGAACTCCCCCCCCCCCCCACATAATAATTACTTGACCTGTCCTCAGTGTACTAATTTTCTGAGTATATTTTGTTATTGATCTCAATCTCACACACTCTCCATTTTGACTGCAATTCATCTGCTATAATCAACAGTATTCCTTCCCATCCTACCTTCTTTATCTTCCATGAAAATACTAAATCCTTCACATTCTATCCCTGTAATTTCATTGTCTGCTGTTATCAAAGTCTCACTAATGCCTATAACTTTTGGCAAGGTTGCACTAACCAATGCCAAAAAACTCATCTCTCTCATCCTGATACTTCTGCATTAGTATATAGAAACTGTATCATCCTTTGAGGCCCATAACGATCTTCTTTTTATTCCTTTTTCTTGTTTCTTCTCTTTTGGGTTGGATCCTTGCTTTAATGTACTTTTTAATACTTATGGTTTATCAACCTCATCTTACACACCTTAACTTTTGGATTGAAAATGTATCACACTGCTTACTAATGGTGCATTTCCAAAGCTTAACAGCACTCATATCTCTATCTGCCTGTTCCATAAAATTTATATAGATTTTACTACATTTGGTCTAATGGGATTAATCTAATAAGTTTAAATTCAAAAATGAAACTTCATGAACACTTATCAGTAACTTAGTCTTGTATATATAGTGCAAATTAAATGCATCAGCTAAATAATCTCTTTTTTTTTTAATATGAACATGCATGTAGAGATAACTAAATTCATAGGAATTTGGTATTCATAGTTGCTCCTGTTTAAATATGAACTTTGTAAATAAACTAATATAACAGTATATAAAACCAGTAGTGCTATAGATTTCGTATTTCCTTCCTTTTTTAAAACATGAGTCAAGTAGTTTCAGTGGATTTCAGAGAAAACTTAGTTTCTTAATTATTGTAAGAATGGTTTGAAGTGTTGGCTGAACGATTAGCGTACCTGCTCTCCAACCAAGAGGCTGCGAGTTCAAATCCTGTGGTGGGCATGTATGTTTCCGATTGTCTTTAGGTGGAAGACAATCAGAAACTGTTTATTTTTACCCCACTTAAATCATTAATTATAACTCTGAAGAATATTTCTGAATCGGATACTAAATTAGTCATTTTCTCATCTTTACTGACTTTGTTAGATTTCTTATATTTTTACAGAGAGAGAGCTTCTTAATTTTTATTTCTGATAACTTGATTTTCCATTTAATCGTATAGCTTATTTATTTATTTATTTATTTTTTTACATTGCTTCCACTACAAAAGGTTATTTACAAACTTATAGTATATTTTTTACGGTGTGTGGGCTAAGAATTTTTTTTTTTTTAATTTTTATCAATTTTATATATTATTTTTATTTTTTACATAGTCTGGAAACCCTGCTCTACAGACCAAACCTAGAACTTTTTCAAGTCACTTCAGGTCTCCATTAACTTTTGGAGTGAAAGAGTATCACAGTGCTTTCTGATGGTGCATTTCCAAAACTTAATAGTACTCACATCTTTATCTGCTTATTTCATAAAATTTTATATGGGTTTTAGTGAGTTTGGTCTAATGGGATCGATTTAACTAATAGGGCAGAGGTCTCACACCGGGCGATGAAAGTCATCTCCCACCTAAAAACAATCGGAAACATACATGCCCACCACAGGATTCGAACCCACAGCCTGTTGGTTGGAGAGCAGGTACGCTAACCACTCAGCCAACACTTCAAACCATTCCATTCTTATAATAATTTAGTGTGGATATGTGCACTCATAGTTCATCTTGGTTGTATCTTTTCTGCTGAAGTTGCAAGTTCATTTTCTATAGTATATAGCTTAGTAGATCTGCATAATCTTAGGTTCTTAGTAATTTCAATCAGTAAACTACTTTCCATTTCAAGTGTGTTATGTGTAATCATACTAGAATGTGGACTATCCTCAGATACTGTTACCTGTTTTTAAATGACTCTTATTTAAAAATTTATTCTGAAGTCTACTTTCTCCACTGTGTTGACAGTGCATATTTTTCTAAATCTGGTTACACTTTTTTGTCAGCTCAATGAAATTATATATCCTGAATTTTTTGAATTGGATAAAGGATTTTGCCCTGAAGAAGACCAGTAGGTTCTTCACAAATTCCATTCTGACCATATCCATTTCATTGTCATTCTTACATATATTTGGAGTAGCACTGTGATTAGTCAATGCCATGTCCACCTGTTTGTTTGACAGTTTTTTTCCAGCAGTGTTCTAACTAGCAATTAAAAATAATTACAATACGTTGAAGCAATGGAATTTTACTAAAAACTGGTATCTTATAAATATTGCTGAAGAGAAATAGCTTACTTAAAATTCATAAATAAGTTGCACACAGAGGCTTCGTTAAAATATTGCAAATAGATGAAAGGTATTGACAGGGCTGGAATTATATTTTTATTTCTAATGACAATGAAGTGATTCATTCATCTGGAAATGAAGCACAGTAAGTCTTTGATAATTCTTCATTATGGTGATTAAGGATATTTAGAATAAAATGTCAGTAAGTTATTATTATCATTCTTCCTCTAGGAGACTTAGTTCCATTTGTTTCAATAATGAAATAATACAAGTTGGCATATTGAAAAGAATAAAATTGGAGGAAAACTCACATAAATAACTTTATTAGCATGGAATTTTTACCTGACTGTACATCTAAATTACTTAATGAAATAAAGAATTTAATATAAAACACTGATGTTATTCTCAAGTCTACCAGATCATATCCATATTGATTTAATATGAATTATATAATACTATTCTTTTTATAAATTAAAGATGCCAAGAAATTATGTTCTTGATTTAATCCTTTATCCAAGTGCAAATAAACAATGTTTGCACATGAAGTATCTTCACAACTGGGCTACTTCTAACCAATGACTTTACATCAGTTACCTTACTATCCTATAATGCAAAGCACTCATCCTTTTGGGTGTGTATAATGCTATGCATCATGAGAAGGACCACTACCTTGACTGGTTTTGACCTTTAATGAGTTCTCATCAGTGGGAGCCAGACCCAGAAAAAATATCTAGGTTGAGGTAAAGCAGAAGTCATTTTTCAATATACAAGTAGTCAAAAGGTGCCACACCTTATTATTAATATACTTTGGTTTAGAGATAGATGTTGAAAGTTTTTTTTCACTTGGTTATGCAGTATGGTGAGAAAAAAAAAACAGTACCGAATAACTACAATGATATATGTTATGGAGTTAAGTTGAGTACTGTTTTTTTTATGCCATACTGTACTATAAATTAAAGATTCCAAGATATTACATTCTTGGTTTAATCCTTTATCCAAGTGTAAGCAAATGATATTAGTCGTGAAGCATCTTCATGGCTTGGCTACCTGTATATAGAGGCTAATACCTTTGATATAGAGGCTAATGACTTCATATCAATTGCCTTAGTATCCCATAATGCAAAGTACACATCCTTTTCAGTTGATATAATGCTGGGGTCTGACTCCCACTGATGAAACCTCAGTAAAGGTTGAAACCAGTCTGGGTAGTGGCACTTCCTATAATGTATAGCATTATACACATCTGGAAGGATGTATACTTTGCATTATGGCATACTAAGGCAACTGATGTGAAGTCATTAGCTTCTATATATAAGCTGCCCAGTCGTGAAGATACTTCACATCTAAATATTGTTTGCTTACTTGGATAAAGGATTAAACCAAGAATATAAATTCTTGGCATCTTTCATATATAGTATAACCAAGTGGAAAAAACTTTCAGCTATTCTGTTTACTTCCCCTTATGGCTTCAAAATTTTTCCTCTTTTTTTTGCATTAAAAAAAAAAAAAAGAAAACAGCATTCAAAAATAATTAGAATTATTCTAATTCTAATTATTTCTAATATCAATAAGATTATATTCAGGAAATTTTTACAAACATATTTAGTGGGAAAATGATATCGTTTGCCTACTCATAATGTAGTGGATTTGTATGAATTTATATAATTTCTTTTACAAATAATATGATTACCTATTTGTTTTTCCAAATTGGGTCAGAGGAATTTACACATTTTGGTTAATAATGATTGGTATTTGTGACTATAAATGGATGAATTTAAAATTACTTATAGTTAATGACATCAGTTATATCAGAATGAAATATATGTTTTATATATATATCTCTATTATAAAGCACAAATGTCTGTAAATTTTGTATGTTGCTATTTTTAATATTTCTTTAATAGTTGAGCAGTATAACATTAGATTCCTAGATAAGAACGTTTGTATATTGCTTACATTTTTATATAAGGCACTTCAAACTGCCCTCCTATTTTTGAAATATTTATTCTCAATTTTTGTATTCAGTATAACTAAATTATAAGTCTAACATGAAATATAAGTTGAAAATTTATGTGCAGTACAATTATGTATTTTGAACTGAGTTGAATTGTATGCATGAATCAAAATGATAATCTTCAATTAGTTCTATTTATTTCTGAAGGTAGACACAATGATTATTAAGCTTCATTTATATACTGTTGCTAAGAATAGAGGATAAACTTGATATTTGAAATAACCACTCAAAAAGAAATTCAGTGTGATGAGGATTAGAAGATCATGATGCCAAGGTGAGAATGGGACTGTTGGTAAGATAGCCTGTGAGACTGACAGTTGAAAAGATAAACTGACTAACAGTATGATAGCAGGTATGAGTGGCATCAAGAAAGTGATTCAAAACATGAAAACAGAATTTGCAAAGATGAGCAGAAGATAAGCATATGCAGAGAGAAATGAAAATTATAGATATGCATGGGAGAGTGAAATGACAAATGTGAAGGTGCATGGGATATTGTTTTTCTGGAGATAGAATGAGCAGAGTGATTGATGTTGAATATGAGAAGTAAGCAGGAAAAAGAGTTGAATAGTAGGAATGAATGATTTGGTTGGGACAAGGAGAATCTGAGAACCTGATATCAGGAGGTTGTTGAGAACAGTAAAAGATAATAGTGTAGCAGGAAAGGTAGTCATTGTCTTGCCCAGGTATGATCATAATGAATTTACAGCAAGCAAAGATCATGAATGGTATGCTAGCAGAGCTGTGTAAGGAGAAAGGAGTGCATTTTGTGAACACGTGGTGGCAGGGATTTGAGGGATGGATGGAACTGTATAAGAGAGAGATGAGCTGCATTTAATGGCACTTGTGACATAATATAGATATTAAACACATATATTCACAAGAATAAAGAATAATAATTTTTATTATTGAAAATATTTCAGCCAGAAATTAATGGGCCATCACTAGTGCATAGACATAATCACAAGGTGAAGCTACAACAAAGAATGTTAATCCTGTTTACAGAGCTGAGCCAAATGCCAGGATGCCACCATACAATGGTGGTATCCCTGCGCACCATCCAATGCATATTGCTGCAAAATAGCTTCACCTCAAACCCTAAACCTGTATGATGAGTCCCTATCCCATGCATCACCACATATCCCATACTATGGGTCATAAGGGGGGGGGGGGGATTGGGTTTATGAAACCCAATAGCTTTCTGGTCTCCTGATATCACAAAAAAAAATTCAAACCCTTCATTTGCTGTCCCCCCCCCCCCCGCAGATATATGGCTTGCTTAAGATTCATGAACCCATAAGCTATAAATTATCCAAGCAATTAGCACAATCTCTTGCTCCCTTTACTGGAATTTTCTTCCCATTTTAAAAGTTCCATTGAAAGTATAATTTTTAATGATACTGATATCCTATTGAGTTTTGACATCACCTCATTGTTTACTAACATTCCCTTAAGTGACACCTTATTGCTTTTAAAAAAAAGTTTTCCAATTGATATCACTGACCTCTTTTCTATCCATTCTGGTTATTTCTCCTGGAAGAACAAAATTTATAAACACAGAGTCTCTATAGGGTCTCACCCCCCCCCCCCCACCGCTGCCAGTTTGTTTATGGAAGATTTTGAAAAACAAGCCATTGACTCAGCTGCTCTCAAACCTTCTATCTAATTGAGATATGTAGATGATTCTTTTCTAATTGGTTTCATGGCCCAGACTCATTAGATACTTTTCTATATCACCTCAATAGCCTTCACCCTAGAATCCAATTTGCTATAGAAAAGGAAACTAATAATAGTCTGGCCTTTCTATCCTTGGTCACCTTCCTACCTAATGATAATCTGTCTTTTTCAGTATATAGGAAACCCACTCACACAGGCAGGTACTTTCACACACTTCCTCCACTCTCAATGATATGGTGTCATGAAAACACTAACCCATAGAGCTTATAACCTTTGTTCCAATGAGACCTCTCTCTTGCAACAGAATTCAATCATATACACCACACTTCTCTATCTAATGGTTACAGTTCCCACATTATCAAAAACAATAGCCAATCATTCCCCCAATCTACGACCTTTTCTTTAGAAAGACTTTAGTAATGCTATCACCATCCCCTGTCTGAGGCACATCAGAAAAAATATCCAAAATCTTAAAGAAATAGTCTTTGCACCACTTTCAAACCCCACTTAAAACTAGCTACCCTTATCTGCTCCACTAAAGACAAATTCCTTCCCCTCTCAATTCCCGGTGTATATTGAGTTCCTTGTTCCTACAAGTTGGCCTGCTACGAACAAAGGAAGATCAGCTATCATACCGAATGAAGAACATAAAAAATACATCTACAGTCATGACTATGGTCAGTCTGGCCTTGCTGATCATGCTTTGAATACAGCTCACAGAATCAATTGGAAAAAGACCATCATGCTCCATCACAGTTAATTTAGAGGATAAAGACTATTTTTAGAATCTGCTGCTGCTCTTAAAAATCAGCCTAATTTAAATAAATATGGTTGCATTAAACTTCCAGAAATATGGGAAACACTAATACTTCGAGATACTAGTTTACATCCTAGGCTGCTGACAAGTGTCCATAGAGGGTGCCCCACCTAGTTGGGACTTGAGTCTTTTGTTCACATGTTTTAGTTAGTTTTGTGCTACCTTTGTGTGTGTGTGTGTGTGTGTTGCCAGTCTCATTTTATGCTCCCCGATGATGTCTCTATAACTGAGACAAAATATTGGAAGCATTAAATACTACTTTTAATCATTTCCTAGTGCTGTTTCACTCCATTAGACTTTTATCATGAACATCACAGGCATCTTGGAGTCTATTGCTGCAAAGATCCTGAAAGGATAGTTTAGTATCTATATTCTTCGCTATCAACAAAATTTCCTCCTGGTTACCATGCATGAAAGATTAACAGTCCCCCCTCTCTCTCTCTCGTCTTTACTAGGTTACGTGTGAGTGTGTTCGTACTTTGGACAAATAGGACATTCTATTGAAAAATGACTACAAAAACACCAATCTTATGTCAACAACAATAAACCTGAAGAATTTGGCTCTGCTCATCATGGAGTGGACACTGATCACAATATCTTCTGGTGCAATACTTACCTTTTACATCGGTGCCAGTTTAGGTTTGAACGGTTATTTAAAGAGAGTGCCGAAACATTTCTATGCTGCCCAAACTTAAATAGGAGTGACTGCTTAATCATGGGCAAGATTTGGGAGGGTCTCATTCTCTTAAATGGCAGTGGCAAGCTATAGTATGCTCTTTTTTTTTTTTTTAATGTAATGCTACGTCTTTCAGCCATTTTATTTATCTACTTTTGTTAATTTTTCTATTTCAGTTATTTTAGTTTTAGCTTTAATTGTAATCTCTTTTTATTTTGTAACCATCATATGATGGCAACCTGGCATATGGCTCAACTCTGTAAATAGGATTAACATTCTTTGTTGTAGCTTCACTTGTAATTATGCCTGTGAACTGATGATTGCCCATCAATTTCTGGCCGAATTATTTGCAATAGGAAAAATTATTATTCTTTATTCTTATGAATACAGGTGTTTATAATCTGCATTTAATTGGGCTTTGTCAGTCAGCTGGAGGACTGTAGTGAATAAAAGATCTGAGGAAGTTGTGGGAGATGAATTTCATCATCTGGTGTGAGACCACCATCCTGCTTACTGGATGCCTGAAGCAGCTTGAAAAAAGCTCTGTGTTTGGTTTATATAGCAAGGTTTCTGGACTATGCTAAAAAAATATAATAAAAATTATAAAATTAATAAAATAGAAAAAAAAAAAATCCTTAGCCTACTCACAGTACTAATGTACTATAGGCTTACAACCTTTCATGAGTGGAAATCACATATAAAAAAAAATAAGAGGTGATGTGGGGAAGAGCAGGAAAGTAGGGTAATAGTTTGTGAATGGAAGGATGAGTAGCACGGTGGCCTGAAAATTGTCAAAATAAGTGATTCATTGTTTGATGAGGATGACATTCTAATCCTTTAAGGGAAGGTATGACAGCTGGTTTGGGCTCTCGATGAGTCCTTGACTCCATGGAGGTCTCAGATGATGATGATGATAAAATTAATGAAATTTATTAATTAATAATTTATTTTTATTAATAATAATGAAAAGCAGTTATTCCAATCTGAATCTTCCAGCTCATCAGGACACAAGCAATTCACAGGGTGGAGCAGTAGCAATGGATTGTTTTCCTATTCAGACAGTATGAGCCACATTAGAGTTGCCATTACTCTAGCATGTGGTTGAAGGAAAAAGCAATCTATTGGTTGCTTGACCTTGCAAATTGTCTGTGCACTGATGGTGAGTAGTTAGATTCAGATCAAAACATCTGCATTAATAAATTATTATTCATTTCTTGTGTCTACATGCCTCTAGCAGTACTTTACTATATGTGACATCATTCAGAACTTGAATGCAGTGGAAAGGGGGGGGGGGGCATTAATGATGATTGAGTAGAAGGTGTATGAGGAATTGAGTCAAGTTCATGTTAAAGCTTGGGGATATATCACCATGTGTTTTGAAAGAATGTTCCAGTGAGTTAACATAAGCTTTGATGCACCTTTTTTAACACAAAAATTTACATTGGGCCCACTTCTTGTCTAGAAGTGGGCCCAGTGTGGAAAGAGGGTAAAATTGTGCTGTTTCACAAGTGAGGTGATAAGACTAAGGCTTATGTGTGGTTGTGGTTAAATTGTTGTAGAGGCTAGTGAGATAAAATGAATACAAAACATATGGCCACTATGTTTCATCCACCATGGCCAAATGGATGGTTAAAAGGTAAGAAAAGTGTGGGGGTTCAAAGTTTAAGCTGATTTTGATGTGATTAATTATTCGGTTTATTCAGTGAAAAAGGAAATTATTAAAATAATAAAACTAACTAGAAAACACACTCTCAGATTATATGGTTTATCACATGATTGCTGCATTTTTGCATGCTAGGGAAACATTCTGTTGTACACAAAAATTGACTCAAGAAATCTAAGAACTGCATGTTGCCAAACTGTTCTGTAAAACAGTTATTGTCAGCAGTAAGTTAGCTTTTTTTTTTTTTTTTTTTTTTTTTTTTGTAAAGAACTAACTACTTAATCTCCCATTCATTTTTCATAAGAACTATCACATGTTGAAGTTTCTAGAATAAAAACATCGAAACAGGAATGAAATAGATAAATTTACTACATAAACTTAATATTTACAACCTGACATTTCACCAGGTCATGCTAACATTATGATTTAGCATTGTGATTTAAACTGGGATCCGTGTACTAACCTTGCATTTTTCCACCTGATGAAATGGTCTTTATCCATGTTCTTTTTGGGTGTCCATATTGAATAATCTATACCAATCCCAAATCTGTACACCTAAAATCTCATAAAAATTCTTTGATGCTCTCCTGAGGATGAAGAAATTTTGATGATTTAATTCTACATAAATTTTGGAACACTGCCCTATACACCTGCCAGCAATAATCATCACTGCAGAGAGCACCACTGTCACCTTCCATACACGTGACTCTCCTTGCTCTCAAGCTTATTTTAGCCTTTACTGAGTGTGTATTGTCAATGTGCCTTTGATAATGCTTAGTTGAACTGGTGAAACATCAGGTTGTAAATATTTAATTAGTGAGTTATCTATTTCATTCCTCTTTCTATGTAGTTTTTATTCCCGAAACTTCAACATAAATCACTACAACTATGGAAACAGAATAGGATTGTTGAGTCTTCTGCTGGTGCTTCCAATTGAATTATGTTAATGTTCAACAAATCTATTTAGCCATGCTTTAGATTTACTAAAGAGTATCAGGTCCTACCTAACCATTGAATATCCACGTTTATTCATGGTAACTGTCTAGCCAAAGTCATTAGTTAAGTTAATATGCAATAAGACAAAAGCTTGATGCTTTGGTTATGTATTTTTGCATATGTAAGGACAAAGGGGATTAACCACTCACTAAACTTCTTATTCATGTTATTTCGGTAGTATCTCCATGATATTTAAATTTCAGTCATACATTTTGCATCCATGTTTTGCATGACAGAAAAATCTATCATGGCCAGTAGGATGGTTAATGGATGAATCAAAAAAAAAAAAAAAACTGTTCTCATTCAAGTGGGAATAACATGAGTGCTTTTGTCCAGGAAGCTGTCATGTAGGGAATTAATGAGCTTTGAATGTTGTTTGGTATGACAGAATTTTTCTATACTTTAAAGGATTTCCAGAGATTATCTGTAGGAAACTTTGAATGCTATCATGACACTGGTATTGTAGTTCACTGTCTTAAGAAGATATATGTGAGAAAGACCATGCACTCACTATAAAGGAAGAAAGAGATGACCTCTCTGGAATGGCATTCAACTGCTTTACTAGAACACATCTGAAGAGATGCATTACAATAGTGGAGCTCAGTCGTTTTATACATGGAATCAACTTGTAATTTCCCACTTCTGTGGCTGCATAAAAGGATAAATAAATATCCTTTAATAACATAATTAAAAATAAATCATCATCCAAAGCATTTATTATGGTTAGTGAGGAAAGCTGTTATCATTATCATCTATTTTTAAATAGTTAACTATATGCATATGAATGTTGTATGCATATGCGCTTTGAATGTTGGTTGGTATGATAGAATTTGTCTATACTTTAAAGGATTTTTAAAGGACTAAAAGAAAGGTAATGCATATGAACTAAAGTTGAAGTTAAGTCCTGTAGAGAAAAAAAAAAAATCTGGTATTAATTTATTTACTCTTATACTCTCATAGTATTATTTGAACTATTCTTTCATACCTTTCAATTTCAGTAAGACTTTATTTAATAGTTCTGTTCATAAATTTAATATCAGTACTGTATATTGTGATTGAGTAGCTACAAAACAGCAAATGGACCAATCGCACTAAATTGTACTCGTTTTTTAGGCAAACCAATTAGAGATAAATAATATTTTGTTTGCTAATACCAACTTAGCATTATAGAATCTTCAGTCTAATGGAGTCCAAAATGGGCCAGAAGAGCTGATCTACACCATATAATTATTTTTATTTTATATTATTTTTTTATGTATATTTAACTTATTTCAGGGTTTTTCAACTGAAGGGGAGTTAACAATTTGCCTATATATTTCATCCTCTCCACCTCACATCATAATCACTGCCACTATTTTCTCCTTGCATCTCCACTTTGGATGGGCATAACTTCTCTGCTGCCATCAGCAGCTGTCTTCATCCTTTTCTGCTCCTTCTTTCTTCACAAATCCACTTCTATTCTTTCAGAACATTGTCCTCATCAAATTGTGTGGTGCGATGGTATCTTTTTTTAAAAAAATGGTTGGTGATATACCATCAAGTCCTACATCCTTATTGACATCAAGTTTATTCAGTTCCTCTTATACCTCCTGCTCGCTCACAATCGGTGATTCCTCCTCCATTTCCACTGCTCTCGAGTTTTTCATGATGTTACATTCAAGAAGATAAACATGCAGTAGATGAAGTTTTGCACTTTCTGGGGATAGGATGAGAGGGCAACAATGAATATTGAGAATGAATGAATTCGAGAAAAGATATGATGGCAAGTGGCTTCCATCGATGAGTTGACACGCTGATGGGCTCTGGCAGTAATAATAATATCTGGTACTTTTATCAGTGCGACAGGTATATTGTACAAGGAAAAATAGCACAAGTGTAAAGAACATTGATGCACACCAAAATACAGTAAATGAGCTAAGCCATAGAATGTAGTCTAATGTTACAAATATTAGTTTTGCATTCAGCTACCACATAACTTGCCAGTGATTGTTGGATAAAATGAGATCTGAAATATTACAAGATCCAGTAAGTGACTTCCAGAATTGAGCCTTTGTTTCTTGTTATCTGTTCCATGTCAACAGGTAACTTCACTGGATTCTTTAGAATGACATGCTAGAAATTTTCCAATTATGAAAAATTTAGACTCCTTAAAGATATGTCACTCAGTAATATAATATAGTATTTGTTCTAAGTCATCTTGTGGTTCACAAATCTGATATGTACTTACCTACCTTTTCTTGTATTTTATTGAGCTAGATCATTATTTCTCCAATTTTGGCTTGTGTAAGACTTTACAGAAAGAATAGATCTTGCAGATACTTGGACATTTTTGGAAAGGAATGCTATCTTTAGGAAACTTTGTGATGATGATGCATAGTTTTTGGACTCTGTTGTATGCAATTTGAACATCTAAATCTTAATACAATTACTTAAGTGGCCTTTCTACCAAGATACTGTCATATCTTGGAAGTTTAACATCTGTATTTGAACTTAATGGGTTTTCTGTACGTATAATAACTTATGAACAGTATTTTTGAGAATAACTATCCAGGATGAATTGATTATATAAGAGGTCTAGTTTTACTTTCTTTTTTGTAGGCATCTATTAAGATGATGCATAATGCTCTATTCTGAGTGCTGATGTCAGGTTTAGCATGAAAATAGGAAAAATAGGTATATTATAATTGAATTTATGATAGATTTGCAGAAATGTACTAATTTCTGAATTTTTGTTGATTGAAATGTCTAAAAATGGCAATTTATTATTACTCTCAAATTTGATAGTAAAATTTATGTGTTGAGGAATTGGGGGGAAATGATCTTGATCTAGTTGACTGAATTTTGAGATAATGACTTGTCATTGGTATATCTCTACCATATATATATATATATTTTTTTTTTTTTAAAAAAAAAAAAAGGTTGGGACTACAACAGAGTTGCTGCTTCAGATTTTTCTTAGACATTCTTCATATATTTTTATGAAAAATGTAAAGAAGCAGTTCTGTCTGAAGCCAACCTTAAATATTGTTTTGTGGAGGTATACGAATGACAGATTCATCTGGAAACAGTCACCAAGAACTAAATAATTTTATCCAGTTCCTAATGGATACATAACTTCAAAACAAAATTTACTATTGAATTATTAGAGCAATAATAAATTATCATTTTTAGATGTTTCCATCAACAAAAATCCAGAATGGAGTGTACTTCTGGGTATGTATCTAAATCTCTACACTTCTACACAAAATATTGGGATTATCATTGCTCTGATGAAATGAGTTTTATTCATCTTGAGAGATGATGACAAAGAAAGAAGAATTGTGTGTATTCAGATCATCCTCGATCTTGCAGAGCCTTTATCTTCATACCATATCTATAAAATTTACTCTTTCAGTGCAAATTATCATAAAAGTATACTTTCTTCTAATGATAACAGTCCTTTTCAAAAATATTCCAGTGTCTAGAAAATGCCATTTGTACAGAAAGTCTTACATTAGTCAAACTGGGAAAAATTATTAAATTGGACAGAGTGAATAGCATTGTAGCATACTAGTAATGGCTTATAAAAAATAAGTTAGGTTTATCTCTAAACCACATCATGGACTCAAACACTGCCATTATGCTGATTGGATTTTAGCGGTATAGATGCGAATACAGATTGATAAGAAAATAATTATTTATTAACTTAAATGCTAATATTTCGCTGGTATTATATCCAGCATCTTCAGAGCACACAAACAAAGTTTGTTACAGTGGCGAGACAGCTGCAATCCGGTGTAACAGTGGGACTAGTATCAGTAATTGTAGCGTGCAACACAAAGACTAAAGTCCTAATTAGGTGCCATCTAAGTTTAAAAAAAAAAAAAAATAGATATTAATTTAGTCTTAGGATGACTGTCTCCCAAATCTTTGGTAGATTTATACAGCCATACTTGTTAAGGTTGGAGTATGTTTCAAGGCTTCTGTTGATTCCAGGAACAACCTCTCTGACTTGTAAATGCTTCTGTACAGTACTTTTGTTTTTTTCCAATTGATCCTGTGTGCAGGGGTATCCAAAGCATGGTCTGCCAGACCTGACTTGCCATAGCGAAAGTGCTGGATATATTTTTTGTGTTCACTGAGGTGGATGTCCACAGTTCTTCCTGTCTGTCCATAATAGGCTCGATGACATGAACAGGGCACTTTTGCTATGGCAAGTTAAGTTCTATTCTTTTAACCATTAGAAATAACTAATATTTCTTGTGAAAATGATAAA
Organism: Typopeltis vanoorti; assembly: GCF_054136105.1. Taxonomy (NCBI): domain Eukaryota; kingdom Metazoa; phylum Arthropoda; class Arachnida; order Uropygi; family Thelyphonidae; genus Typopeltis; species Typopeltis vanoorti. The sequence continues at coordinate 27,350,007 of NC_143574.1, forward strand.
TCATATGGTTGAATTTAATCAAAATTATGCAATATTCATGTTCATAACTTCTAACTTTGTGAACAATTAAAAATTTGTAATTTTCATTTAGTGCCAGTTGATGTTCCTCAAAAATGAGCTTTAATGAAATCATATCCAAGAGATTTCTGTGGCTTATCCAGTTAAAATGCAATATACTTTAATAAATAATGCCAATTCAAAGTTGGCTACTGATACTTATAATTTTACTGTTATTTTTCTCCGTTTCTTTTTATCACTTTTTCTACCATTTGTCAAAATTATGAATATGAGTAATTTCCATTGTTATTGAAAAGAATTGTAATCTTTCTATTCTATTGTCAAATAAGTAAATCCTAAATTTGAAATTTATGAAACGGAATTTTAGAATATATTCATGATTTCTTGAAGTAGAGCCTTTACCCTTACATTTTATTTTATTTTTTATATTGGCATAAGTCTTGATTAATTCATTATCCAGAGACACAGTACATACAATAAATAAATAAATACTTGACCAACTATATTATTTTAATTTTTTTTTTAAGTGATACCCTTAAAGTTCAATACTTCTGTTACTTTTGTCTTTAGCATCGGAAATGCAAGGCAGTCTAATGTCAGTGTGATAATATGCTACAAAAGAATTAGTATTTCTTGAAAAAATAATAAATGCCAAGTGGTTGCATATGACTTGACAAAAATGAATCCTGTTGTGTGAAACAATAACATTAATTGTTGATGTTGTTTAAAAAAAATAGAGACGACGATGTTATTTGCAAGTTATCGTTATGTTGGTTTATCACCAGATAGTATGCTTATTTTATTTTGTTGAGTTTTAGTTTAGCTGAACTTCCATTGGGTTATGGGTTTTTATTTTAAGCTGTATTCTTGGAATATTACTAACCGGTGGAGATGAATTATTTTTCTTAATGGTTTTTTAAAAAAATCTGTTCTTGATATTCAAAATGATATAGCAAGAAATATATTATAAATGAATGTGATGTAATTTATTACTTAATGGTTGTATTGTATTTTCAAAAGTTGATTAGTGAAAGAAGTTATGCATTTATTGGCAGCTGTTGTAATCTTTTTTGGAGGCTATGCTCTGTAGTTTAGCATTTTAACTTTTACAAACGAACTACTGAAGTTTTTGTAGTGTTTTGAAAATAAAAAAGTTTTCTTTTTTTGTAGAGTAGTTTTTTCTTGCATACTTTTTCATTTTTATTAAATCATGCAAGAACAGTACTAAATTTCAAGAAATTGTAGTCACTTATTGCATTTAATGGAGCCAGCAAAGGTTGGTCAATTGGTAGAGCCTCTGCTACTAATGGCTCAGTTAAGTAAGTTTGAGCATGTTGGAAGGGGACCAGTCATTTGATGCTGTTGGCACACTCTCCCTCAATGAGTCTTTGGACTCCCTTTGGAGTCTTTGAATATTATTATTTGAGACTTCCTTTATTGGAAGTGTCAAATAATAATAATATTCAGAAGTGAGGTAGTGTGAGATTTCAGGATGTCTGAACAGAGTATAACCAACTCCCCCCCCCCCTCGCATACAGTATACTGGCTCCTGTCAAGAGCACTTTTTGACTTATATAGATGGAGTACTCGTTGTGTTTCTATAGTTAGTTACTGCATGACGGCTAGATAACTATTGATCATTGTTATTTGTTTATAAATGGCAAAATATATTTTGATTTTGTTATCAGAGCAACATATATGATTTAGTTTTCTGAGAACACGTTTTTTTCTCAATTTTACAGTAATAACCTAGATGTGCTATGTTTTTGCTAAATATATGAACTGATTTACACATTCAGATAGCTGCTTAATTCTTTTCATGAAGTTGACTGCACACAATTCTTTCATATTACTAGATATGAACTAGCCTTCTGGTTCAGAGAATTAATTCCCTGAACCAGAAGGTAACCACATAATAATAATATTTATAATTATTATTGTTATACACACAAAAAAAAGATGAGTGTTTTGCATGATGGGACACTAAGACAATTGATGTGAAGTCATTAGCCTCTATATACAAGCCCAGTTGTATGCACAAACTTTCTTTGCTTGGACAAACTTGAATAAAGCATTAAACCAAGAATATAATTTCTTGGCATCTTTAATTTATATTATATAACCAAGTGAAAAAAAAATTCAACGGTGGAAGTGGAATGCAAAAACCTTCAGAAATCAGACCATTTTTATGAGAAAGTAATTGGTGTCTGTGAAAGAATGATCATCTGCTTAATACATGACCCTTCTCTGGAGTAAATCATTCTGGAAATTTTTCATGTATCATCCAAATATGAGATGTGTATGCTTAGGTTCAGTGGATTTAAGGTTTATATATAGTGTTAAGAGTTATCTATACGAAAAGTAGTGTCTTGAATGAAGTTTTTTGGAGGACTGAGGTCATGGATGTCATGTTTTTGCCAGAGAAGGCCAGAAGTGTAATTCAGCCAAGAAAGATAATTGGATCTTGGCTATAGATCTGAATGTTATCAAAATTGAATGTGACAGAAGTGAAGTGGAATCTTTCTTATCAGAAACAAGACTACTGTACTGTTTTGGCAGTACTGAAGTTCACTAAATTATGCTCACCCCTGCTGGATAATGGCAAAGAAGATTTTATGGTCATTTTTATGATGGATACATCTTGAATCATTTGAGAATTGCTGAAGTCAAAGAAGAGGAATGGGAGTATACTGAATCAGCAAAATTACAGATAGGTTTTGAGGTTCTTAATTTATATGAGGCAGAGTGTGGGCAAAAGCACAGAGCTTACACTCTAGCATTAATAGAGAAACCCAAAGATGAAACAATCCATTATCTCACAAATATAACCAGAGAGGAAAGTGCCCAACCAATTGCAAAGGGTAGAAGAAAGATAAATCATGAAATGGTAGCTTTGTAAGGAGGCACATATGCTATTCTCAAATATTCTAAAAATGTTCATGGTAACTACTAACCATTTCTACAAGTGGGTAAGTTTGGCTAGAGGATCTATAGAATGACAGTGGTAGAATCCGTATAGGTGATCATTAACTGGTGCATCTCTTTTGAGATGCACCCTTTTTGAGTGGATAGAACTGAGGGAAATGGGACAATAGTTCAACAGCTGATTTAATTCCAAGTATTATTATTATTATTATTACCCAAGACCTCATGGAGTCAAAGACTCATCTGGGAGGTCCTTTTATCCCACACACATCTCATCATACCGTGGCTTAAACACACTCAAACTCCTTGCAGACACCACAATCTCAGGCAAGACATTCCAATCATTCACAACTCTGCATGAAAAAAACCAGCCTCTCACTCCCCTGCTAACACACCCTCTTTATACAGTTTCCAGGGATGACCTCTGGTTCTCCCCTGATCTCCCACTATTCGCTGTAGAACTTCTCCACCATTGATCTTATAACAACCCCTTACCAACTTGTAGGTCTCTATCATATCTCCCCTCTTCCTTCTCTCCACCAGACTCTGCAAATTACATCTTCTCAATCTTTCCTCATACTCAACATTCCAGAGGTCAGAAACTACCTTAGTCAGTCGCCTTTGGACCGTTTCCAATTTCTCTTCATCCTTCTGAAAACCCGGTGACCAAATCTGAGCACAGTAGTCCATGTGTGGCCTAATCAAAGCCTTATACAATGGAACAAGAATCTCCCTACTTCTACACGTCAGTGTCCTCTGCATCATTCCCAGAAGTCTTTGTGTTGTCTTCACAATTTTGGTGGTGTCCCCTAAATTTTAGATCCTTGTCCACTATCACCCCCAGATCTCTTATTTCCTCTGCCTCCAACAATATATTCTCGCCAAGCATAAATTCTGCATCCCATCTTTGTTTTCCAAATTTTAAAACCTTACATTTTGCAACATTGAACTCACATCCCCATTTGCTTGCCCAATCACTCAATTTATTCAAGTCTTCTTGCAAGGCCACAACATCTTCACTACTCTTCATGGTTCGTCCCAACTTTGCATCATCTGCAAACAACTGAATATCTCCATCCAAATCTTTGCCAATATCATTAATATACAAGTTAAATAGTAATGGCCCTAAAACATACCCCTGAGGCACTCCACTAGTGACTTTCCTTCTCCTGGATATTGCACCCCCATACACAACTTGTTGATACTTATCAGATAGCCAGTCTCCAATCCAATGCACTAATCTAATATCCAACCCCATCTGCTCTAGTTTGACTGTCAACTTAACATGAGGTACTCTATCAAAATCTTTTGCGAAATCCAAGTATGTTACCGTATATCCTTCTCCTCTGTCCAAGAAAGCAGTCACTTTATTGTAATAAGTAGATTACTAAAACATGATGTCCCTTTAGTAAATCCATGCTGTCTATCAAAGATTATACCATTGTTGTCAACCCAACCCAATTATGGGTATTGAGTATTTTTCTAGCCCTTCCAGTCAAAGATCAGATGTGGCGCACATGCTGCTTGACAAAATTAACAGAAAATGTTTTTCATTAATATTTTATTTTTAACAGTGTTGAAGCCAAATATTTGACATAATAGTCATTCTGGAAAACATGAGTATCCAATAACAATTGGATACCACACCGAGAGACCACTCACACACGCAATGCAAATTACTCATGCCTTTAAAAACTTGTTGCGACCACATTACTTTATTCCAATTTTTTGGCTTGATTAGTGGGTAATTAGCCACATCTTCAGTACCTTCAGGATGGCAAGTCAACCTTTAGATGATTCTTGGAGATGACAGATGAACAAATTGAAGCTCTACAATCACAGAAGAACGTTGCACTGCATGAGTTACACTACATTTTCTAAGTGCTTTGTTGAGCAGTGTAGCAAGCTGTTTGTGATTATAGTCTTGGTCACCTACACAAGAATTGAATAATATCAATATCCAGAGGTTAGCTTTATCTTCAATTTGCATTAATGATATCGTCAGCTTATGAAAGAAGTGGAAGAATTGAAGGTCAGAGTCAAACCCAAATAACCTCAGTGATGGACCAAAAGGCTGGACTACCATTTGAACAGGAATCAATCAAGGTTTCTGCATTTGGCCTTTTTAGTGTATTAATTAGATTTGTATGTATATTATCTACCAATAATTGTCTGGATACCACTGTTATTTGAAGTTATGGAACATTCCAGGTTTGTTAATAACATAAAAACTGGTGTACAGATAGTAGGAAGCAGTAGTTCATCGTAGCAGTTGAATACAGGAGATATGGCAACACATTGTGAACTCAGTGACTTCAAGAGAGAGGCGTCATCGTGGACTGTCACATTGGTGGCATGTCCATACGTGCTATTGCCACTCAACCAGAGCATTCAAAATCAGTGGTTGGTGATGTGATCAACAAATGGAGACGTTCTGACATCACGAGTGCAGAAAAACATCCAGGGCCGCTGATGAAAATTATTGACAGGGACAGCAGGGTATTAAAATGAGTGGCATGCAAATACCAGCTACAATCAGTACAGACCATCTGTTATGAGTTCCAGAGCACCAGTAACATCATGATGAGCACTAATACTCCATTTACTGGGTTTCCATGGAAGAGCAGTGACACAAGCTAAACATCACAACAATGAACAAGGTAGCTCATGGTTGGGTGCAAAGAGCATGTGAACTGGACAATTGACCACTGGAAAACAGTACTCTGGAGCAATGAATCAAGGTTCACCTGTTTCTAGTCTGATAGCAGAGTGTGGGTGTGGAGTCAGCTTTGTGAATGCATGTTACCACTGTGTGGTACCCAGTGGCGGCTGGTGAAAATTTTAAGTGTGTGTGTGTGGGGGGGGGGGTGCTGCATATACAAAATAAGATAAAACAATTCATTTTTTCCTAATCAGTAACCAATTTATTAATAAGTAAATTTACATATTACAAAAATTGCTTTATTAAAAATATTTCACTTTCACTACAAACACCAATAAAAGCTTCATACACAGAAATAATGTGCGCAAGCACATTTTTTCTGTGTATAATCTGTAGCGTATTATATCTGTGTATATATCTGTAGCGACACTGCTCATTGAGCAGTGTTGGTTTTGACATTTCGACACTATTAGATCACAGTGCAACAATAATTGAGAAAATATAATTCTTTTCATATTTTCAACAGTGACACTCATCATAATTCAGCCTTGAATTTATAATAAATAAATATTGTTGTAACAATAAAATAAGATTTATCAAAAATATTTCACCCTCACAATGAACACACCAATAAAAGTTTTGTATTTCACAGAAGTAACGTGTGCAAGCATACAATTTATCTGTAGTGACACTGCTTGTTGAGCAGTGTCAGATTCACTTGTTACGTGCAGTGACAAGTGCAAATGAATATTGGCAAGTCTAGCTGGAACTGACCAAATGTGATAATTCTGACGCTGTGTTAGATCGCAGTGCATTTGTTTCGTAATCTGAAGCGTTAATTGGACAATTCCAATTATTAACTATTCAATCAATGTCGAAACATAGGCTGTAACCTTTAACATGTATTGCATTTATATAATGTAAGCATTGTTATTTATAAATAAAATTTAATTTTTTTTCGTTTTTTTTTGGGGGGGGAGGGAGGGGATGCTGCAGTGTCGCAGTGCTTATGTACAAGCTGCCACTGGTTGTACCCACAGTAAAGTGTGGTGGTG